>NC_079147.1:81713583-82460217 GCF_945859685.1 Eupeodes corollae
TTGAATCAAGTTTACTGCGGCGTGTGGCGCGAAACACGGGGGTTTAAAAGGAGCGACGTAAAGAAGTCAGGCGAAGAAGCGGAAAAGCGAATTACTCATAAGTCGCGTATTCTACATATTAGTTGTGTTTAATGCCCTGAATTCGAATGTATTTCATTAAATTTTCATAAATCAATCAACTCTATTTAAAAAACAAAAACCTACAACTAGCTGCAGCTAAGACTCATTTTTTCAGATCGTTTTATTTTTTAGTTATTTACTATTCTATACTAAATAATGATTTTATTAAAGTTAAAACAAACAGCATTGTTTTAAGTTAAAGCGGTCAAATTTACCAAACCTATTTGAAGATCTTTTCGTAGCTCAGACAAATAATCTGCACTTTAAAACGTTTGTTATAAAAAATAAAATACATTATAAATACATAAGATTGATGTAAGAAAATTCCTAAATTGATTGTTACAGTAATTTATATCAAAATGTTTAAACATCTTATAGCTAAAAGATAAACATTCATAAATAGATTATTATCATAAATGGCAAGATATTCAAATTACTTTTTTGTTGCAATACTTGTATAAAATACTCCCTTAAATTTATTGTTTTTTTATTTATTCTTAAATAAGAAAAAGAATATTTAAAGAAAAAAAAAATAAAATATAAAACTAAAAGAAAAAGAAATTATTACAAAATAAAATACACAGTTACTTAAAAGTTGAGACATTAACAAATTATTATTATGCAACCACAACACATTTCGCATGCATTAAATTAAATTTAAAAAAAAACAAAATAGTATTGACGATGAGAATTTTTCTCGAGAATGTCGAATGGTTATTTAAAATTTTAGTTATATTTTACTTTTATTATAGTTTTTTTTTTTTTTTTTTGAAGAAAGAATCCAGTTTGTGGATATTTTGCATATAGAGATAGATTTTTATTTTTATTTTGATGTAAAAGCTTAAAGCATTCCAAAGAGAGATAAATTATCATTCTTGTTTTATTTTTTTGTAAAGTTGTACGGATGCAAACAGAAAACAACAAAACAAAACAAAATTATACAGCATTCAAAATTCAAATTAAAATATTAACTAAGTAACTTGTTTTTTTTTTTTGTTTATAGATTTAAGTTATAATTGTTTTTTTTTTTACAACTCATACGCTTCTGGGGTACTGACCTCTTGAAGTAGATCCTGTGATGCAATTGCTTTGAGTACATTTTTCTTTGATGTCTCTTGCATCTCACCTCCGATTAATAATTCATCAAGTATGAAGTAAGCTTTTTCGAAATTAAAGATTATGTCCAGTTCACAGACCTGCAATACAAAAACAAAATTGTTTTACATTAAATAAATTCACAAACTAAATAATTATAGACGAAACTGATAAATACAATAACACTAAAATTATATATGTATGCACATACAATTAATTATACCAAACGCGGGGGCACTCAAGAGGTCTTAAGTACTCCTTTTAAAGGCCAAGTGGGATAAACAAATTCGAGTTTTACGGCTAAAACACAAATCTCTGTACTTGGCAGTATGACCGAAGTTGAGCTCAAGGATATTATAACTAATAAATTAATTTTTTTCCTTCAATACTGCTAAAGAGATTTTTACCCTTAGACATCGATCGGACAAAAACTTTAAGGCCGCCTACGAAAGCATAACCAGGGTAAAACTAAGCAGAACCATTGGGTATCCCAAATAAATTGAAACGACTATGTAGATTGACTATGACCAATGTATCAAGCCAAGTTAAAATAGCCGGATTGCTATTAAGACTAATCAAAATGTAGAATGGACTCTGACAATGGTTTGGCCTGCCTTCTCTTCAACCTAGCGTTGGAGAAAGCAATCCGTGACTCTGGCACATCTACATAAGGGACCATCGTCACCAGGTCCAGCCAGATACATCGACATCATCGGGACAACCGAACAAGCTGTACACATTTCCATCATCCCGATGGAGGAGCGGCATAAAATCTGGGGCTGCATATTAGTGAAGGAAAAATAAAGTACATGGTGGCCTCAACTGCGAAAAGAACACTTGGTATAGGAGAATAAATTTGAAGTAGTGCAATCCTTCACACACTTAGAGTGGAAGAAATACGCGGGCGGTTGCTTAAAGCCAACATAATTTACTCCAGCCAAGCTTAGTAAAAGCCTGGATGCTTAATAAAGACATTTCGAATTCTAGGCGCGTTCGAGTAAAAGGTCGGTCGTGCGGAGAATTTTTGGCCCATTATCTGAGGAAGGACGATTCCGGAGATGCTACAATCTTGAACTGTAAGCAATCTACCTCGAAGCTGATATTGTGATACAAATTTACTCTAGTGGGAGCAGTGACGGTGCGTCAATAAGACGTTTTAGACAGTGTCTACCCTTCAGATTTGAAACAATACTTTACTCTCTACAGTACCTAAATACATAACTTTAAAAAGGATATGCATGGAAAAAAAACAAAAATTTGTACCTAATTATACTAATTCCTATTTTGATTTCATTAAGAATAATATTTCCTATCCCATAGTACCTACTTCTTGTCATTTTTTGTCTAACCCATTTATATGTGTATCTACAATCTACATTCACACCTATTTCTACTTTTATTTATCACTACCTCACATATACCAACATCATGCTATGCTATTACCGCGTTTACAAGGAGAATTGAATCCGAATTGAATCAGGATTTAGCGCCGTATAGACCTGGATCGGATCGAAATAGGATTACTCGATCCGATCCCACTGAAAGAGGTGAATCGAATCGAAAATTTGTTTGTAAACCTGAATCGGGGAATCGAGTTATTGGTGTGTGAGGTCTTGATTGTGTGCGTGCGATAAGTTTTTTCCATCTTGCTTGTTCTAAGCAAAAATACTCCATTCAAATGGAGTATTTTTGGTTCTAAGCTGAATTTAATTTGGCGGTCGTCTGTGTTGAGAGCATTGTTATAAAATGTGAAAGTTATTCACGTAGCAGTACGCACACAAATACAACCCAATTGTCATTTCGATTCCATTTGAATTCGATTCCTCGATTCAGTGCCACCATATACCTGGATCGAAATCTCAATTCGATTCGATTCGATTCCTCGATCTCCTCTTGTAACCAGGGTATATGATGGATAGCTTGGCTCTACATATATGACTGACTTCTATTAACGAACCTCCCGAACGAACACCGAATACCGAAAGTACGAATGGCACGACACGAGTAAAGACGAAGACAGTGTCTTTGTTTCCCTTTAAAGTTATATGAAGGGAAAAGGGTTAGCTTATCATTCCCAAAAACTGATTTTGTATGGAAGCTAGTAGACATATGTAAGTGAATCTGTCTAATCGCTTGTTTGTTTTGAAAGTAAATTCTTAATTCGAATTTTTCATGAAGAGAACGAGTGTCAGTCAGGAGGAGCAGCACAGTGAATGTGATCAACGCAGCACGCAGCGGCAGCGGCAGCAGGCAAGTGTTACCACTTCTCAAAAAAAAGTGGAAGTAGATTTTAGGAAAAAAGTGAAGTAGATTGAGAAAAATGGAAGTAGATTTCAAAAATTAACTTTTTCTTAATTGTTCTACATATTTTTAAATTATATTATTGCAATAAAAAATAGAAAACAAAATTAATTATTTAAGGCTTCATATCATATACTTCAAGATGTTAATGTAACATTTCTTAAATTAAATCTTGCTTGTTAACAACGAAAAAGCAAAGATTGGGATAGTGTTGGTAATATCAAATGACTTTAGGATGTTTTTATTGCAAAGGACGAGTTCTTCAAGAAATAGTTATTGGAATCGTAATACAATTTTAGTACATCAACAAACCTTTTATCTTTGTTTTTAGACAACTTGAAAATATCTTTTGATATTGAAAACAAACAATCAAATCCAAAATAAGACTAGGGCATAACTTAAAACTGTAACAAACAAAAAAAAAAATGCACGACTGGTTCGCATGAACTCGCTAATGTATTCAAAAATGTCTGTCTAAAACTATTTCCTGTATTAAATTAAAATGTACCTGCAAAAAAAATTGTTTTCAAAAATGTAAATGCCATTTGATTTCTCAAGAAAAAATAAAATTTTTTTAAACTTGCGTTTGAAAATAGTTATTGAATTTTAGTTTAAAAATATTTTTGGAATATAATTTTGAACTTATTATTAGACGACTGGCATTTCAATTTTGTAAAAAATGATAACTCATTTTCAAGAAATCAAATTTCGAAAAAAATAATATTTGTTTTTTAAATTAAAAATAAAAACCAATGATATTTTTGGCAGAAAAAAAAAGTTTAGTTCTTGAGAAAACTTAAAAACAAAATAACGGTTTTAGCTGGGATGGGATAGCCTTTATATATTTTTATATTGAAAGAAGCTAAACTAAGAACACAAATTTTAGCAAGAATTTAAAAAAATCTATCGGTTTGTTTTTGAAAAAAAAATCGAATTATCGATATTGAGCTCTGTCGGAAGACGTTGCGTCTTACATGTGAATTAAATTATTTTCATTTCATTTTGATATTGAACTCTGACAGGAGAAGTTAAGGTTGTAAATTTTTGAGATTGCCAACCTGTATTGCGTAAATCAATACATATTTGTAAAATGGATTTTTCAGGAAATGATGATATTTTTGAGTATTTCTCAAATGATACAAATTTAAAGTTTTCAATGCTACCTATAGAAGATAAGATAACTATTAATTCATTATTGCAATGCGAAATAATGAATCAAAATTTGTGTCTACCCAGTCAAATGGACTGCCGCACGTCACTGAGTGGGAGGGATACCTAGCTCTTATGAGCAACGATGAACCAGTTTAAAAAGTCCTTTGCAGTACATTTTGTGGTAGGCGATAGCGTGGTAGACCTGCTGGAGAGATGCCGTATATGAATCGTGGACCTAATCCCGGTAATGATGATGATGACAATAGGCAGCAACGAGTTCTAAACTATTCTACATTTTATAAAGGTATCACTGAAGATTATCGAATTTGAAAAGCTTAAGGTAATGTCGTCAAGTAAGAGATCAATAATAAAAATTATAGAGTGTCGGTGAAAGAGCAGACGCCTGTGGCACTCCAGCATTTATTTAGCTTTACTTGTATTGAAACGTTTAAGGGTTGCAAGAATGTGTAATTGACGTCTTGTAGGCAATACGGCTTTCGTAGCAATAAGTCCACTTGTAGTCTTAGGTTCATCTCACCGAGCAGTAGAACAAATCTTTACATCGTTTTGGAGAAAGTAAGATTATTGCACTTGATAACAAAGGCATTTGATAAAGTCTGGCATCTCTTCTTCGTTGGATTAGAAATTTTCTTTCGAACCGTTCAATACAAGTTGTTTTGGACGGATTCAAGTCTAAAACTCATAAAATAATTTCCTGGTGTGCCCCAGGGCTCCGTTTTGTCTCCGACCTGCTTCCTCATTTTTATAAATGATCTCCTGTCTTCTACTTCTAATCCAATACATTGTTTCGCTGACAATAGCACATTTAGCTTTTCATATTCGTTTCCAGACTCACAACCCTCCTCTTCGGATGTGGAACTGCAACGGCAAAATATGATTTAATCATTAAATTCTGATCTACACAGTCCGTTGAGAACTAGGGCCTAGTGACTGACAACTCTCAACCATTCATGTGTGCGAGATCTGTTGTCAGGGATCGAAGGGACCTACAGTTTAAAGCCGAATACGAACGGCTTATTTGAGAAATCACTATTTATGACAAGAATTACTCTTAGAGAATTTGTCAATTCCTCTCAAGAGGCAGTACCCGTGAAAAAAAAATTTAGATGGCATAGGCAGGGATCGAAATCCAATGGATTTCCGTTTTAAATTTAGGAATTTCCAAACCTTCTTTGGGTTTTGCTTCAATTCAATCTCTTTTTTATGTACATAATTACTAAAACAAAATATTAATAAAAAAACATACTCTTTTCGAAGACGCCAATATAAAGTTAAATTTTCATTACTCATATTACTTTTAAAAATCTTAAAAGCTTTATTTTAGGCATTTTTCAATCTACGTAACCTTGAATTGGGAAACTATGATTACAATTAAATTGCCAATCAAAATTTGAAAATTTGTCATTCAATATATTTAAGTTTAAAGAATCAAAGTGATATTTAAATTTATTCACAAACTGAAAAGCATTATAATTTTTAAAATAATATTTTGTATGCAAATTGACATGGCAACGTGAGTTGAGTTAAATTTAAAACTAACAAGGAATCAATAAGCTCAAATTATTTGTCATTTGAAAGCACAATTGGTAGCACCCTATTTTCGTTATGCATCCATTTGATTTCACCCAAGTTAAATCATCAACTATACATAAATCATCAACTATACAAACAGAAATTTTATGTTCAGAATAATTAGATAAAGTAATTTCAATGTTGTTCAAATGAGCCAAATAAATAGATAAATGAGAATCATATCAATAATTTACAATCATAGTTGCCTTCTATACAAACGCATAGTTGTTCAATGTTGTCTCTAGATGATATTCCAAGATCGATAGGATTAGCAATGAGTGATTTCCGAGCTGCTAATAAAACATCACTTCCTCTTTTGCTGTCATAAATAACCTAAGGAGGAGGACAAAGAAAGAATCTCTATACTTAACAGTACATCCAACAGTACCTATAACAAAAACCGTTCTAAGGATCTTTTATGCAGACCCAGGCGTGATATTGCCAGTGTCTATGCAATATGTACCGAACACTGGCTGATAGGAGAGCATGCTGCAAAGTTGGACACCCTCACGATACTCATGGTCGTAGTTGCGGGGACTAACATGAAAGGCAAATTGCAATCCACTTTTTATGACAATGTCGTGTCATGGTCAGTTCTAAAATGTTTATTGTTATTATTATTAATACATTCTTTATTTCTCGATAATTTTGTTTAAATTTTGTTGATATAAGAATTGTAAAGCTTGACAAAAATTTTGCCTAATTGACTTATTTCGAGTTTTTAGTAAAAAGAAAGAAAAGGTTAAAGTTATAAATACATATAAAAAATAATATAATATTTACGAAAATATCTAAGTATTAAATTATAATATCAGATTTAATAAATTTTAAATAAATTTAAAAAAAATGAAGAACATGTTTTAACAGAAAACGAGATTTACATTCTATTTGATCATCATTTAAATTAGTTTAAAATTCAATCGATGAAACTGTTACGGTAACCTAAGGCATGATTCACATATAGACAAAGAATATTCCAACCTGAGCAACCATTTAAAAGATCTTTTGTATCTTGATCTTTGAGAAGTTAAGCTTACGGATTTCTTGTAAGATTGGGCACACAGCTAGAAAATGATACACGTTTTCGGTTTCATTGCGGTTGCACAAACTAGCGATGGTCAGTTCTATGAGGTCTATAATTTAAACAAAGCATTTCAGTCCTTGCTTTAAAGATAACACTCTTTTGATTAAGAATGAGTTTTTCGTTAAAATAATTTCGAATCAAAAGTGTGTGGTTTAATTCTTTATATATGTATAAGGCTAGTTGTCGATGTTTGCGTTCTATTCAGACATTTCAAATAGAGGGAATCATCTATTTTATCTATACTGTAGAATAAGTCCTGCCAATTGGGCTGTATTATGGAGTTGGCAACTCTGGCTAACAAGTGAAAGTTTGTGAAAATTAAAGCTCCGTAAAAAGAATATTTTATTTAAATAAAAAAGAAAAATATTTTAGTTTAAAAATACAGTTTTTATAATAAATTAAAATAAAATTGCAACACAAAATAAAAAAACAAAAAACTACTGGTGAGTTTTGTTAAAAATAAAACAAAAAAATGCCCTTATCGCGATCTCCAACTGTGAAAGACCAAAATCCAGCAAAAAGAACTTATATGGAAATGACACCGCCTAAAGCATCTAATTCAAAGGTAAACATAAACCCAGTTGGCAATATGGCGATCAGCGAATTAGACAAAATGCTGCAAAATTCTTTGGGTAATTTGTTGGATATAAAGCTTAAAGACGTAGCGACTAAATCCGACATTGAAGGAATAAGTGCTGAAATTTCTATTTGGAAACAAAGCAACGCTGAACTAAAGACTCAACTGAACAAAATGGAGTCCCGATGTGTTTTGTTGGAGAAACAAGTGGAGCTGCTTGAAAAAAAATCAAACGAAAAGAATGTTGTCGTTCATTTGCACCCTACTAATAGCCAAAACGCAGTAGAGAAAGCGAAAGAAATCTGTCTTGATTTATTGCAAACAAACAACTCGGATAAAATAACTACAGCAAAACAAATCGGAAGATCAGCTACAAATGTAATTGTTGAAATGGCGAACAGAGAAGATGTTTTTCGGATTCTTCGAGCAAAGAATAAGCTACAAAACACCGGCACAACAATTCACAAGGACTATCCAGCAGCGGCGAGAGAACGAAGAAAAAGATTAAACAATCTGAGAAGAAACATCACTTCAAATAATAGGGGCATTAAGTGCCAAATTAAAGGAGAAACCCTTTTGATTGATGAAAACAAATTTTTTTTCGATAAAAGTGGCAAAATAATTTCGGACGTAGAAGATGGTTTGTTTACACTTAAACAGCTGGTTGGTGACACATTTGATCTGACAACGCTGGAAGACTGGAATAATGAGAAGTCAACAGAAGACAACACCAGAGCTTCTCAAACTTCAAGTGGTGTTCACACGAGACATGTTTGATTGTAATGCCGTCTGCCATAAAAATAGTTTAATTAAAATTAGAAAAAATGAAAATTGTTTAGAATCTTTTAATTATACAATACTTTCTTATAATGTTGCAGGATTAACCAATAAGACTTTGTTTGTAGATTTTTATGAATTTGTTAATCAATTTGATTTTGTTTTTTTATATGAGACATTTATTATGGAAGATAATTTTACGAATTTTGAAAGTAAATTTAGGAATTTTGAATTTAAATTAGTTCCAGCTGTTAGAACACAATCAAGGGGAAGAGCTAGTGGAGGTTGCTTCTTCGGATTAAAAAAAAATCTCAAAAATATGTGTTGCGAATTCAAAGTATATGAAGGCGTTATTTTTGTTGAACTGTTTTACAAAGAAAAATGTTTCCGAATCCTGCCGACTTATATCAACTGCAATCAATGGAATACAGATTTTGAACAACTAGAAGGTGTAATAACTCGAGGTAAAACATCTAACTTGCTGGTGGTGGGTGATATGAATGCGAGGACAGGAAGACAAGCGGGAAATGAAAATGAGATCCTGGGAATTGAACGAAATTCGAAGGACATTATTGTTAATGCAAGAGGACTGAAGCTTATTGAACTATGCGATACATACGGTTTAAGAATTCAAAATGGAACTAGCTTATCGGATACGAACGGAGCATTTACTTTTGTTGGAGGACAAGGTAGCTCGGTGATTGATTATAGTTTGGTAGGTAGTGAATGGAATGAACTGATTGTTGATTTGGAAATCCATAATGTACCTTACTCTGACCACTTTCCAATCGCCGTAAAATTTAAACTTAATACCAGAGAAGCAAAGGAATCGAGAATTATGAATACCTTACCGAAAATAAAATGGAAATCGAAACACAAGTCAGAGTATCAATTGAGATTAAATAATGCACTGATATGCCAAAGAACTTACGATTTACCTCAGATAGAAGAGATAATCAAAGCATCTTACTACACAGTTAACACCAACACTCAGCGAAACTCTTCGGCACCATGGTATGATGCCGACTGTAAAAAATACAGAAAATTATCGTTTGGCTGGTTAAGAGCGTATAGGACCTCAAATGAGGACTATTTCAGACACCAGTATTTGATGGCTAATAAGGCGTACAAAGAAATATGTAATAAAAAAAAGGCTGTTTTCTACGAAGCTAAATCAAGACGCTTAGCGCTATGCAAAAACTCAAAAGATTTTTGGAACTTGGCAAGACAGCTGAATGGCAAACGGTTTTCAATCCAAACGAACTTGAGTCCAAACCTTCTGGCAGCTCACTTTGAGAAACTGTTGAATCCAGTACATGAGACACCTTCGGTGGAATACGCTATACCAGCCTATGAATTTGGTGTTCTTGATGCTACAATTAGTTACCAAGAAGTAATATCAGCTGTAACGAAGCTTAAAGATGGAAAAGCTGCAGGTTCGAATGGCATATCAGCTGAATTTTATAAGTATGGGACACCAGAACTACTCACAAGGCTAACTTTCATATTTAACAATATCATGGAAACCAGGACTATACCAAATGAATTCAAAGAATCGATTATTTTTCCGATTCACAAGAAAGGAAACATGGCTGAACCAGCTAATTACAGAGGTATATCGTTCCTAAATGCTTCATACAAGATATTTACACTAATACTACAGAAACGATTCAACGAATGGATTGATAGCGACAAACTACTGCAGGAGTACCAGGCAGGATTTAGAAGTGGATATTCAACGATCGATCATATTTTTACCCTTAGATGTATGGCTGAAACATTCCTTCGCAAGAAAAAGAAGCTATATGCCTTCTTCGTCGATTTTAAAGCTGCTTTCGATATGATCGATAGAAAGGCTCTATTTTATAAGCTATATAGTAAAGGTATGTCATGCAAGTTTGGAAGAGTCATACAGAATTTCTACGACGACACAACAAGTAAAGTATGGAATGGTGAAGCGCTTTCGGAAGAATTCAAAACACAATCGGGAGTCAGGCAAGGTTGTACATTGAGCCCAAGCATGTTCGCATTGTTCATTGATGATCTGGTTGACATTCTGCCATGTGGAGTAGAGTACGCGGGGATGATAATAAAACTATTGATGTTTGCAGACGATATTGTTCTGTTGGCAGCCTCTTCTGAATCATTGCAGTTGATGATTAACCGATTATTCGAATACTGTCGGGTTTGGAATCTGATAGTTAACCTTGACAAATCCAAGATTTTAATATTCAAAAGTGGAAGAGGCCGCAAATGTGCAAACGAAAAATGGCATTATAATGGAGAAAATATAGAGGTCGTAACGGAATTCAAATATCTAGGAGTTATTTTCACGCAAAACCTGAGTATGGAAAAACATCTGAAGGAAAAATTAATGAAGGCAAAATGTGCAATCAGTGCTACATGGAATAGATGCTTTCATAACAAAAGTATAGCACACAGCAGTAAATTCAAATTATTTGAAGCGATATCAGCATCAATCCTTTTCTACGCAGCTCAGACATGGGGTACAAGGCAGTACGATACGGTGGAAAATCTTCTACGATACTACTGCAAAAGAATCTTCCAGCTTCCGCGTAGCACACCTAACTACGTTATCATGTTAGAAACAGGAATCTCGCCATTATTCATTCGTACATTAAAAATGCAAGTGGATTATGTCACGAAAGTCTTGAAGATGGATGATAATCGACTACCTAAAATAGTAGCTCTTGAAGTCATAAGGACAAAGACAAGTTGGTGCGCTGATTGGTTGGAACTTGCTTCAGAATGTGGGATAGTCTTAAACCTGTGCAGTGAAGAATTAGAAACTTCGCTTTATCAACTCATTGCTGCAGTGGACTTAAAACATCGTGATAAATATATAAATGAGGCAACAGGATCTATCTACAGACAACTATACAGCCAATTGAATCATAACCTGGAGGAGAAAAATTATTTTAGGGATGACAATAGTACAGCCGAGATTTCAATGATGGTTAAACTGCGGAGCGAACTTATGCCACTGAACTACATACCTCATAGAGATGATTTACCCATTGTGTGCTCTTTGTGCAACTTAGGTGAAAGAGAAGATAATTTTTACTTTATGGGTAAATGTCCGATCTTAAGAGAAATCAGAAGGGATGTATTCGGAAGTGACATGTTGACACAAAGCCAAATTATACAACTGCTTAACAATATGGATATACAAAAATTATACAAATACTGCAGGCTAGCTCTTCTCTACAGAAACAAAATCATAAATGAAAGCTTCTAAGATAAACTAATTTTTTTTTTTTTTTTTTTATAAATATATTTTGCAAAAATACATACGAATTATTGCTCAAAAACAAATTTTCATATTATGTGAAATTTTCATGTTTTGTCAACTAGGCAGACGGCAAAATGCCATGCTTTTATGTTTTTGTAAATTAGGAATTTAATCATTGAAAAAATAATAAAACCAATCTAAATCTAAATCTAAAATCGAGGTCGAAGTCTACACTGTATCTAAAAGCCAGATCATTCCATTCTTTGAAAGGTGATATTTGACGTCTAAGAGCATATTTTAAAATCTGTTTTTGAAGATTTGAGTCAGGCCTTTTCATAACTTTTATTATATAATCAGCATTTCATTTTAGATTTTTTTAAAATACTTGTGGCATACCGGAGTCATCCAGTTTAAAGATGCGCTTGAAAAATAAACGTTGAATTACTTCAAACTCTTCTAAGTTTTGATAGCCAAACACTTGATTTGCATAGCACAGGCATGTTTTAATGGTTGCATTTAACAGTTGCATCCACATACTTGTTGCAGAAGAAATTAATCCACATAAGATTTACAGCCGTTTTGGCTGCAGTGTATTTTTCTTTAACATGTGTGCAAAAATATAGGTTAAGATTTATCAAGAAACCTTGTTGATAAGCCTAGGGTCGAAATTTTATAAGTTAAAGAACTCCTGTTAACCGTATCAAAGGCCGCTTTTAAATCGACAAAAAACGTAGTTCTTTTTTGTTCTCTAAAAACATTTTTACTATAGTAGTGAGTGCAAATATGTGATCAACTGTTGATAGACCTGATCGAAAACCGGCTTGGAAAATACTAAGTAGTTGATTCTCTTCAACCCATTTCGTCAAGCTATGGTATAGAAGATGGGTGAATATTTTCCGAAGGCATGGTAAAATCGATATGCCCCTGTAGTTGTCTGGGCGCTGGGGATCACCTTTTTTTTTAAATATTGCGTAAATACATGCTCTTAACAAAGATTTCGGAATAGATTCTTCCTCAAGAAGAATGTTAAAGAATAAATTAATAGAAGCCAAAAAATAATACTGATGAGTTTTTGTAAAATTCAACGGGAATACCGTCGATTCCCGCAGACTTATCATTTTTCATTGATTTCAAAGTATCTTGCAACTCTTTCATTATAATTGGCCCATCAAGTTCCGGAATTTTCACTAAAGGTAAAGCATATTCAAACGTTTTTTTTTTAACCGATAACGGGTTAAGGAGAACTTTGAAGAGATCAGCAAGTTTTTCAACTGGCAACACCGAAGATGCAACATTTTTACAGCCACTCAACAACCTCACCTTTGACCAAAATGTTTTCGAGTCCTTACAAGATGAGAGACCGGTTGATACACCATTAAAATAAAGTTTCCGTTTTTAAACTAAAAGCTGTGTATATTCTTTGTTCGCCTCTAAGTAAAGTGTTTTGAAAAACAGGGAAATGTTTTTCCTTAAAAGGTTAAGAAGAGCGAAACACTTTTTGCGAAGTTTTATGCATTCCCAGTCAAACCATTAAGCCACGAATATGCCACCACCTAAACTAGTCATCACTCCAGAAGTTTTACAATGTTTACTTTCCTTAACAATCTTGATGAGTCTTTCGAAATTAAATTCAAAGAATTGATTTCCATTTTCAACGCATCATTATACAAATTCGTTACAAAATACTTTTTCTCAATCCACAGCTCTTGCAATTTTATGGTATCAAAACGGTGCTAATTGTGTCCGCAGCAAGGTCTATTTTTTACTCCCACATCTAGTTAGCTACCTTAGTGCATAGAATTATGTACTTGCTAATTATTATCAAAGAAGTAAGTTGTTATCAACATATTGTAAAAGCCCAAAACAAACCCGTACCCTCATTTTCTTACGTTTAATTGTCGATAATTATATTTATATGTCTTGGTGGGTGCATAAAATAATGAATCGTTAAAGAAACTTACACTTCCAAAGTATTTATCCAACAACTCCACATATCGATGGATAATCTCAAGGGTCAGCAATTCATTGTCATTTTGTTCAATTGCACAGCAAAAATATAAACTTGCATATCTAAATAAATGTAAAAACAATTAATTTATTGTAGATAATACAATATTTAAGTTAAACAAAAAAGCCAACTCACCTTTTATAAACAATTTTACAATCTTTCCATTCAAGGAATGAGCACATTTTGGGCTTCCTGGCCAAAATTGTTGTGACCAATTCTCGGGTAATCTTCTTCTTTGTCTTATCTGGATATGCACCGTACCATTTTTGTAATCTTAATTTGCCTTGTCGGCTAAATAAAAGCATAAAAAGCATCTAAAATAATGTAAAAAAAAATTGTTAAAAGGTTTCATGTGATACGAATTTTATTTTTCAATTCTTCTTTATTACAAAAATACAATAAATAATTATATAATAATAAATTGATAGTAATTTTACCATTTTGTTAAAAAGAATTAAATTAAATTTCACTTTCTTCTTCACTTATTTTTAAAATATTTTTTCTTTTTAAAAAAATTTAAGGTGAAAACTAAAAAATGACGAATTTTATCTTTTGAGACTTTTTGACAGTTTACATGCAGTTGACATTTATTTTAACATAGCAGTTACATGTGGTGCAATTTTATTGAATGTTGCCAGGAAGAATTTTAAATGGTTTGGAATCAAGTTCGAATTTGAATATAAATGACTATCTTTTTCAGTGTCTTGCGTTTTGTTATTTATTTTACAAGCAACGTTGAGGTGACTGACGCCGTTAGCCAGTCATTCATATCATAGTTAAGACAGCTTTCGAACTCAGCTGTCATTTGAAATGTAACAATTTTATTAAATTTTTGCCATCAACGATAATAGATCTTTTAAAATTAATTCAAACTTAATCATGTTGTGGCTACGGCTGTCATAATCGACCAAATAATTAAGCAGTGGGTAAAATTGCGAAGACATAAGAATTAAATGGAAGTTTTTATGATGTAAGCACTTAGTCAAAAACATTCCTAAGAGTGAAATTGTGGAACTGATCTAAAGTTATCAATTTCCTGAGTTCGCAGCATGTGAATGTGTGATAACCAGTTTTTTGGATGGCGATTAAGGACCATGAGTTGGACGATATGTGATTTATTAAGAAGACAAGACAAAAACCACACAAATACGAATAATGATGGTTTTACTGTATCAGAATTGTCCTGGTCATGTACTTTCATGAATATAAATAAAAAAAATAGGTGGTGCCACAGTCCATGAATAACCAGGGCCTAGTGAGTTACAACTCTTAACCATTCCTGCTGTCAAAGATGGAAGGGACCTACAGTTTAAATCGGACTCGGCAAATTTGAGAAAGCATTTTTTCATGACAAGAATTACTCTTGGAGGATTTGACAATTCCTCGCAAGAGGCAGTACCCGTGAAAAAAGTTAAGCCTAGTACATACTTGTGAACCATCTCGTGAACCCATACAAATTTCAGTTTTTGGTTCACTTGTGAACTTGCTTGTGAAGCTGAGTGGAGAACAAAGTGGAGAGTTTTCGTTCACGGGCAATTCACGTGCAAAATGTACGGGAACTGTTGGTGAAGCTTTGACATTTGGTTTGTTCATGTTCACAACGTGTACTCACAAGTGTGTACCAGTGAGCAATGTCAAAAGTTCACTTTCTCCACTGGCGAACGTTCACTTCACGAGGAAGTATGTACTAGGCTTTAGGTGGCACAGGCAAGGATTGAACCCAAGACTCCTTGCATGAGGTTTTTCATTGGCCACCATGATCAAGTAACTTGAAACCATTATATTCTTGTCTTTTAAGCTACGCAAAGGAACGGCGTCCACGCTTAAAATCCATGAACTCTAGACACATTAAAAACCAACAGACAAAGATCCCTCATGTAATAGCAGATAAAGCCTGAAATATGCAAAAAAGTGGTTAAAACTATCAAAAAAATCGTATGCTGCGAGTCTTAGCAGAACGGCAATGTTAAAACTTTATAATGCAACACAAAAGTACATTGCTGTCTTTGTTTTATTAGCTTTTCTACCCTTCTTTTTTTTTCAATTATAACACTTATTTATTTTTATCAAATAAACAGTGGGTCGAGCTAAAATGTATTTCTCGTTTGTCAATTGTAGCTAAAACCTAAGTTTAATTTTGACAGAAGAACATTGTGCAGAGAATACAAGTGAAAACTGTCCTAAAGTCCTAAATTAATTGATTTTGCCTTACTAGCATCTTTAAAATCTTTTTCTCGTCAGACCATAAATTTGTTTTTTCATAGTTCGAGATTTGGACAAAACCAAAAATATGAAATTTAAGCTAGATAGCACCACTCGGCTAAAATATGTGAGTTTTCCATATGAGCTAAATTTTAGCTGGAGCTGCGTACCGTCCTTAAAGCAATAAAATACGAGAAAAAATGTTAAATTCTTAAAATATATTTTTTTTAAGTATAACAAATTAAAAAACTAATTAGGTAACGTAGCCGGGTTAGAATTGAGAGGATCTATAATTTGTATGCTGAACCCGAATGGCTAGTTTAAGCAAGCACTCTTCGTGACAAGAAGGGTTGTCTTAAAGGATTTGTCAATTCCTAGCAAGAGACAGTACTAGTGAACTAAACTTTAGGTGACATAGGAAGGAATTGAACGTAAGACCTAGCATGACAGTCCTATGTACTTACTACCACTTAAAAAGTATGTAATTAAAATTACAAGTGAAAATGTGCACAAAAGTCAACATGGTTCAAGGGTTCCATTTAGTTTTTTATTGGTAGATTTATTGGTGGCCTCATAAAGCATCTTGTACATGAGCTACGAACTACGAACTGTTGATGTTCGCATGTTTTGACTTTTCTTCCAAATTAGCTTTATTTCTATTCGCAGACAGCGACGAATTGTCAATTACTCTTTTCAACAAACAAAACAAGGGTGGTATAATTTTCAGGTTAAGTTGAGTGCGAACAATTTATTCGTTGCAGTGTTAATGGTATGTGAAACGCGAATAGAGTTTGACATTTCGTAGCAACCACACTGCAATTCGTTTCTACCAAATTGTTTTTAAAGAGTTGTCTTGTTTTAGAGAACAAAATGCGAATTGTATAATCCTAACATAAGTGTCAATTGGTTTCTTATAATTTAAATGTTTTTTTTTGTAATTGACTTTTTGAAATGTGTTTATTAATGACGTTTGTTCGTCCATTCTCTCATTCATTGGTCGCTCTCATGTGAAAGGTTCTTAATGGTGTAATAAAAACTTATCAGAGCCTTTAAGGTATCAAAGAAAACGTTAATTTTGATTTAAAACAAAATATTACGAACATGCGATATTATCTGTGTTATTCGGTTATTGATCCTCGCAACAACCTACTTGGCACATACATTTCTAAGTAGACCTACCCAGCTCTAGTGAAAAACCAATGAGAATCTTATCTGCTGATTAGATTCCAAAAGATAGTTTAACTATGAATTTATTTTCGTATTGTGAAACAGCCCCTTAATATTTTGAATTTTAACAACCACCTTATAGAGAAGCCGCTGTAAACAACCACTTCACCTTCAATTTACCACTTCCGAAAAATAGAGCCGGTTATCTACCGCGGAATACAATACGTCAAATGAACTGTCATCTGCTGCGCAGGTAAACAAACGCTTGAAGGACTTCTTGCTCCTTTTTTCTTTTATTTTTATTTGGCTTTTCTTATTTCTTGGCACTTGTTTTTCCACTTTGCTCGTCTCGTCGTCGTCGTTGTCGTCGTTGCTGCCGTGCCGTGCCGCTGCTAGTGCTTACTCGTAAACAATTTATTTCCTTATCAGTTTTAAAAAGAAACACAAATTTTAGCAAGATTTAATTTAAGCAAACAATAAATTTGTAGAAATTCCAAGTTCAAAATAAACAATAACAATTATGGCAACATTACCGCCAAGGAAGAATCCAACTCCAACAAGAATCTCGAAGCAGCATCTCACTCCGTTGCAGACTCTGCTACAGATGGGTTTTCAAAAGCATAGGGCGTAAGTGTAAACACAGTATCGATTTTCTTCCTTCTTCCATAATAATTCTTATTAAGCCGAGATAAACGACTTTGAGAGACTTTTTAAGAAGATTTTTCTAAAATTTAGTTTTAAATTTCAAAACTCAATTAAAATGTTTTCATTTGGAATTACAGTGAAAAAGCTCTGGCTTCAACCGGCAATCGAGGAGTACAAATTGCCTCCGATTGGTTGTTGGCTCATGTTAATGATCCATCGATAGACGAGTGTATTCCACGTGAATATATATTGTATGCTTGTCCGACGGGACCTTTTCTGCATCAATTGGAAGAGTTTTGGAACAAATCACGCCTGCTGTGCGGCTGGAATGGAGCACACAATTATGTACCGCACATAACATTGGTTTCATTTTTTAAGGTACGTAATAGGAACTAGGTATATGTATATTTTACCTACAATTATGTATTTATCTTTATCTTTATTCATCGATTGACAGAAATAAGATAAATAGGTATCAAGAGAATAGAAAATTAGCATGGGATGAATAAAGGAGGTACTCGTATTTCAATGGGGTTTATAAATAATAGCTTAGCTTTGTCAATCTATCCAGATGTTTGAAATAGAAAATTCATCTTTCACAGAAGGGGGTCCTTCAACTCTTTGATACAATTTAAAACAATGATAAATAAGTTCAGGACTTATCATCTTTTAGTTGAGTTGCTATTGTTGTTTTTTCCCTTCAAGTTATCGAATCGTACACAAGCTTCTAAATGCATTATGCAAGCAGTTGCTCAATGTGATAATAGAAAATTACACACAACACATGATTATGAAAGCAGCATAGATGGAATACAGTTATAGGATTATAAAAAGTGCGACCATCTTACATATGCGTCTGTTTTATTTTGTTAACTTCAAGTTCTGAGCTATTTTACATCAACCTAGAACCGTTTTCTTCAATTGAAGTGGAAATCAACTTGAGGAAATTTTTCTTAACTTTCGGTTTTAAATTATAGAGTTTTCAATTTAAGGTTTCCTCAACTAACAAGAGTTGAGAAAATTGATAGCTTAAATTAACATTCGTGCTCAATTCATCCCCTGGATTTCACATTTATTTATTAATAAATGCAGCATAGACTCCGCTTCTGAACTGAATACACAAAAACATTTTTCGAGATACTTAGTAAACGTTTTTCAAAGTATTGATGCTTATTGCGCCATCTGTTGATGCTAACTACTTTCTCAAGATGTTTCATATGCTTTTTGAATGTGTTTCAGGAAATCTAGTGTTGGTATTGAAGCTGAATATCGGGGAGTTTTTGGCCGAATTAGTTGCTATATCAGCATACTCGTTTCTTTGAATTCCGCAATGTCCGGGAGACCAAATTAGCTTAATATTGTTTGGCGATTTAATGAGTTGATATCTGGTTTCAGTTAAAAGTTCAGGGTTGCTGTTTATGTGACCCTATGTACATAAGTAAGCTAAAATTGCAAGTGTGAAGTTTCCAAACTCTTCAGGATAGGTTATGGAGATTACCACTCTTTGTAACTGAACTCCACAACGCTTAGAAATCCGGGTCTGGGATAGTTAATGATAACTCGTTGACGACTTTTTGCTATTGTACCCGGAAAAAGATTTTTTCTTAAATGTGAGGACGCTTCTGAACGCAGGGAGTGAAGGTCCGCACAATGCCAGATTCCTCCAATTAGAGCGAGAATTTATGCGGTAGAGGTTTGATATCTTAGCGAAGTGCGTTGGTCGGGATCGGGTAAATACAAGTCACCGACGCATAACACTGTCCTGCTCTACTCTAGATACGCTACCGGACGCGCTCAAACAGCTGTTTTACTCCTTACTAAAACGACAATCAGGATCCTTATTTTATGGGAACACTTTGGAGAAAGGCTCATCAAAGCCAAGTTTCAGAGTAGAGTACGGACCGTCACTATTAAACAGTGTTACGCCCCGAGACGGAGCTCGCATCTGATGAAGAGAAAGAATACTTTTATGTACAGCTATAGTTCGAAGATCCAACGGAATAACACTAGCCTCCAAATTTAATTAAGCTAGACTAAATGATCCCACGACCCGCTAACAATTCAGGGACCACCTGTCTCATGAAATGAGAACAATCAGCAGCACTGTACATGAATCGAACACCATTAGAATGCTGTGAAATATGTTTTCATTTCAGGTGCTGTCGGAAAAAAGGAAGATTTTCAGAAGAATATGGATAAGGATCTACATACGCAAACAGTTAAGAGCTCGAATAAGTGCTGCACAAATGGAAGAAAGAAATGAGCTGGAATCCTCGTACCGCATGAAAAAGAGAGAGGTTTACCGCAGTGTGCGCCGTGACAACCGTAACTACTTCAACGCATTGGCGCAAGAAGTAGAAGATGCTGTAAATAGGCGGACAGCAGGACCGTTTACAGAATAACAAAAGAGCTGACCACACAGCTCAAAGCAATACCTGGTAAAAAAAGTAGACGGTACTAAGTTCGTTAGATGAACAAGTCAGAAGGTGGAAAACAACTTTTCCTCGGTTTTAAACTGAGTGTTTGCAAGCAACGTACAGCCGTTTTTTTCTGAAGCGCCTGAAGAAACTAATCAACGAAACGGCATCGCACCTCCCAGTAAAGATGAGAAAGTAGCCGCAATTAAAGCACTTAAAACCACAAAGCGGTAGGACTCGATGGAGCTTTTAAAAGCAGCGCCAACGTCATCAAGCGTAATGCTTGAATCGCTCATAAACGAAGCCTGTACCACCGAAAGCTTCCTAGATGAGTAAAAGAAGGGAATGATTGTCAAGCTCCCAAAAAAAGGAGATCGTACAAAGTGCGAAAACTGGAGAGGGATTTGCGTTCTACCTGATTTTGCCAAAATAGTAGCAAAAATCAGATTGGAGTGCATCAGAGAAAACTTGTGGCTACAATCCATGCCGAACAAGCAGGATTTGCGCTGGATCCTCCCAGAAATCGTGGGGGTGAAAATTAATTCCGGCAAAACAAGAGTGATCACTTTTGGAACACGACCATCCGCTCAAATAAATATTTCCACACAACCGGTGGAGAGTTAAAAATTTGGAGGAATAACTCTTATCAGCTTAGGAACAAAGCTACGACTGTTTCGCACAAATGCTGAATCTGTGCTTCTTTGTAGGTGCAGCACCTGGAAGGTTACTTCAGCCATTAAAAGGAAGCTGCAGACCTTCATAAATAGATCTCTTTGCAACATCCTAAGGATTTTCTGGCAAAATTGAATATCCAATGAGGTCCTTCATAGAAGGACAGGTCCTGAACCTATAGACTTTATTGTACGAAGGCGTAAGTGGCAATAGATTGGACATACGCTTCGAAAAGGTAACGACTGCATTGCAAACAAATCTGTAGACATTCCGGAGATAAAAAGGGATTTTAGTTGATAATCCTTAAAAGAAGCTTTTTATTGTAATTAATTACTAATTCTAGTTTCGATTCTAAATCGTGAAATTATGTAATGGACTGTGCTGTAAGCTCAGTTATACAGTTTTTACTCGTATTGGTTATCGTCCTGTCTATCGAAAACATTTTTTCGAATTTTGAAACATACTTTGTTTCCTTTTGGCGTGGAGCAGGAAACTACCTAAAATTTAAGTAAAAGTCTTCCGACAACGTAAGGAACTTCATCTGCAGTCAATTGCATTCCTTGAATGGAAAACAAGATCAAGGCAGCTGGTAAATTTTTTAGTTATCACTAGTTTCAAACTTGAGAAATTACTATTGTTGACTATCTTTTTCTTGCAGAAAGTAAAAACAATTACACGAATCCTTACAGAGGGTTCAAGACAGTGCTGAGGGGCATTTTTTCCGAAATCCCTTTATAAAATCTAATCTCGGTGTTTCCAATTAGTAAGTCGAACCGTTAGGCCGTCCCTTCGGAGGGCGGCGTTCGCATTTTTTTAGATGTCCTCTCACAGGACTTGAGTCTAATATTTCTTTGGATTTATTTATTTATGCTTTAACACTTCGTAGTTTTGCAAAAATCTTTCAATGCATAAATGGAGGGAAAGACATAGCGTTTTAGCAGGTTTGAGTATTTTACGACATATCCGAACGGGCACACACGTGAGGGCACACTCCGTTGTCGGACGTATGCAAATTATAGAGAAATTCTGCAAATATTTTATTTCTCGTGTAAAATTAATTGCTTGTTTTAATACTTAATGATTTATTGGGTTTGTCTTTCATCATTTAATTTACGAGAAATAGGTATTAGGTAGTTTTAAGTCAGTTTTTACTTAATATTAATACGTGGTTATTTTTTAGTTTTAATCGGTATGTAAACCTACTTAATTTCTATTTATTTTGGTTCCTTTTAGTTTCTGTTTCAGTTTCAGTTTCAGTTTATTTATTTATAACGCTTACACAGTAAGATAATAGATATCTTATAAATTAGTGAAAGCCTATGACTTAACTTTATATAACAATTCAATTTAAAAAAAAAAAATATGATAAGGAAATAATATCAAATTAAATTATATACAAAAAAGAAAATAACAATAATTTATAAATAAAATATTAATTGACAATAAAATAGAAATAATAGAAATAGAAGAAGGAAAAGATAGTTAAGTTAGTTAAAGTTAAGAAAAGGAGATAGTTCATTAAGTTAAGTTAGTTGCTTTGGTTCGAAAAGAAGATTTTAATACTTTTTTGGAAAATATGTATATCACTAATATCCCGCAAATGAGTTGGAAGTGAGTTCCATAGGCGACATGCAGCGATGAAAAATTGCCTTTCTGAGGTCAAACACGAAAAGAGTGGCAAAATTACCGATGTCGATCTATTCGATGTTGACATTCTGATTTTTTCAAACAGATAAGCTGGTTGGCGTGTTTTCAAGATTTTAAAAAACAGTATCAATGTTCGAAGCTTCATGAAGTCATTAAAAGGCATACTAAGCAGAATCTCTTGCAAATGTGAAATATGGTCGTACCTTCTTAAGCCAAAGATGTATCGAATTATACTATTGAATGCTATGTTTAATTTATGTTTGCTGATGGAATCGCAGTTGTAAAAAATTTCGCATCCATGAGTGAGAACAGGTATTACAAGGGTCCTTGCAAGCATTAGTCTGGTTTTAAATGGAGTGATGTTTTGGGCGTTCCACAGCGTTCTAAGCGTTCCATAAGTTTTACCTACTAATTGGTTGATGTGGTCATTCCAGGTCAATGTTTTATTGAAGATTACTCCTAGATTTTTACTGGAATTTACGAATTCTAATGGGTTCTGGTTTAGAAATATGGAAGGAAAGTATTTTAAGTCTAATTCTTTTCTTGATATAACCAGGCATTTACATTTGTTTGCGTTGAGAACCAACCCATTGCACGACGCCCAGTAGGATATCTTTTCTAGTTCTTGGTTCAGGGTGAAAGCGCAGTCGTCAATTAAACCCAAAGGACAGGTTTTGTAAATTTGAATGTCATCGGCATAAAAATGTTTTGATACTTCATTTACAATGAAACCGATTTCATTCACATATAATGAGAATAGAAGGGGAGATAAAATTGATCCTTGAGGAACTCCTTGTTGAACCGGAAGAAAATCGGAGAGATTTCCATTTAAGAAAACGGCTTGCTTTCTATCCTTCAAAAAGGAAGTAAATAGTTTAATAGCTTCTGAAGATATGTTGAATCTGTGACGCAGTTTATTCAGAAGTATCGAGTGATTCACCATGTCGAAAGCTTTTGAAAAGTCTAATAGGACTAAAAAAGTTACATTATCAATATCGAGTTCAGTCCTTATGTCTTCAATTATTTTAGTTAGTGCCGTTATACAGCTATGGTGCGAACGAAAACCTGATTGAACATCGACTAAAAGGTTATTGCGACTGATGAAATTGCTTAATTGTTTTTGCATTATCCTTTCACATACCTTAGACAGAAATGGAAGTATTGAAATTGGTCTAAATTCATTGCAGAGCGAGTTTTTGGGGATGGGAATTATTTTTGCTTTTTTCCATTGATGTGGGAAAATGCCAGTCGTAAGGATTGAGTTTATTACATGTGTAAAATAGGGTAGAAGCAAAGGAAGAATAGCTTTAATGAAAATAGGATTCAAATCATCAGCACCAGTGGCATTTGACTTTATACTTATACAACTTTCAACTATGTCTAAGGCGTTCACACAATCGAAACTGAACAAAGTGTCTGTAGAAGGTGGAGGTATGGTATTAAGAGATTCATGGTCTCTTAGAGTTATTATAGGTGTAGAAACAAATTTACTGTTTAGCTCATTAATATTCAATTCAGCTGGAAAATTATTTCTTTGTTTGCCTATTCCTAGCTTGCGGAGGTTGTTCCAAATTTTACGACTATCCGATTTTAGTTCTAGACGGTTAGAGTAGAACTGTACTTTTGCGTGTCTTACCTCTTAACTACTTTATATCGCAATGATTTATACAAATCACCGAGCTCGTAAACACGGAACCGTTTCCAGCGTCGGTATACTAGATCACGCTGATTTATAAGTTCTTTAATTCTACTAGTAAACCATTGTTTATTTTCGCGGATTCTAGATTGTGCTTTTAATGGAACGTGTCGATCAAATAAAATATTAATATTTGTGTTTAGAAACTCGACTTGGTCATTTGGTGAAGGCATTAGGAAGATGTCATTCCATGCTATCATGTTTATATCATTTTCAAGATATGTTTTATTGATATTCTTAAAATCTCTAAATTGAATTCTAGAGATAACACTTGGTTTACACTTGAATTAAAATCATAGGTCAAAAAAATAAGATTATGTCTAGAAAAAACTGGTGCTTCAAGCTGATCATATAACAGTACTCTATCTTTTTCACTTACATAGTAGTGGTCCAGTAGCGTACAGGAAGACTGGGAAAAGTGGGTGGGTTGAGTATTGTTCACTGAGTGCAAGTCAAAGGATCTCATGTTTTCAATTAACCTTTTGTCAGTTAAATGGTCACAGTTAAAGTCACCGCATATAATAACGTTTGAAGAGATAACAGTAATTTCTTCAATAACGCTATAGATTTGTTCCAAATCGATATACCTATTAGGTCTATAGATAGTTCCCAAGAGAAGTTTACCTTCATTGCCTTTAACCTCCAAAAACAAATACTCACAAGAAGAGCTGGGTGACGAATAGTATAACTTCTTACAGATAAGGTTTTCCTTAACATATATAGCAACAACTCCTCCGCGGTTGCACCTATCAGAACGGAAGATCCTATATCCACTAAGAGAGTATGTTGCATCTTTCACATGTGCAGAGAACCACGTTTCTGAAATACAGATCGCGTCGATATGTGAATCTTCAAAAAGTAATCTAAATTCATCAATCTTTTTCATCAAACTCTGAGCATTGATATGAACAACCTTGAAACCGTCAAGTCGTCAACACAAAATTTTTAACATAGTTCGCAATATAACATCACTGGTGTATCCCATGGAGCTCACCAATCGTTCACTCAACTCTGAAACGAGTTGTTATAAGGCGAGATCTAAGTAACATACATATAATATAATGGGGAACAAAGCAACAACTTTTACAAAAGAGTTTCCATAAGGTAGCAATAATAAATATACATTGGTGAAAAAGGAAAGTAAGATAGAGCATAATAAGAGGAAAAATAGAAAAAGTGAAAGGTAATAGTAATAGTAAAAGAAATAATATTTCATACAATAAAAATGGGTTCATCATGTTGAGTGCTGGTGAAATTCTTCTTCTTCTTGACTGCCTGTCACAGCAGAGGCAGCGAGTATAGTTTTCAATGTTGTATCGTTGTTGATGTGTATTGTCTCTCCATCTTCGCTCTCTTACTTAATTTTCGTTTACGTTTAGCTTGATATGCCTGGAAAACGTCAATGTAATCTAGCGCGTAGTACTAGCAGAGCTCGAACTGAAAAAAAGCTGGAAGCCTAGATTCCGAAGAACAGACCCAAAACCGTTAAGCTTTAGACGCTGAGCGCCATTAGACTCAAAGAGCATCTCAGAATGAAGTTCAGAGTGAAATTCGTAGATTTTTAGATACTGAGCGTTACGCAATTCAAAGAGCCGGTGAAACTGAAGATGAAAGACAGGCACGAAGAGTCTTAGACGTTGAGCGACATGTATCACTAATTGCGTCAGAGCTTCATGATGAATCACAAAGACGGCGTACTTTGAACTCTGAACGTCAGACACAAGAAAAACTGCTTTTACACGAAATACATATGATGTATTTCAAGACGCAGCTTTTGATTATGACCCTATGATTGATTACATTAATCATCGATTAGTTCTCAATCGTCGCGTCGGATGGATAAAAAGTCCACAAAGACCAAACTCCGGGCATGTGTTGTTCTGTTGGTAAAGTTTCACTTCCATTACTTGGCGAGCCAGAAGAACCTCTAAAATCTCTGTTTTTATATGAATGAACAATGAATCACGGCGATTTTTGAACCGTGTAAGAAAATATAATTCGTGTTTCCAAAAGACATCTTTCGGAGTAGACAATGAAGTTGTTATGACTGGATTTTCACCTACTTTTAAGGACATATTTATCACAGGATTAGCTCTTTATTGCCTACATGTGATCAGCCGAAATTCTTGGAGATTTATTTCATGGGTGACGAAAATTGTGAGGTCGACCGAAAGACCAAAACATTGAAGAAGTTGTAAGGGATACTGTTTTGAAAATTCAAAGAATGCAACACAGTCACAACGGCCTCATTAACACTTTTAAAACAGCATTAGAAAGAATGTCAAGCGAAGATTATAATTTAATAATGCAAACTGGGCGTACGCCAAGTGGGGAACATGAGAGAAGATATAACGCACCATTAATCAATGAAGTCGCAGCCGTTTGCTATTTTTTGCATTCACATGTAACAAGTTGGCCCGAAATAGATGAAGAGTAATGGCCGGAAAAAATTGCAATACATAGATATAATATTGTGGCGATTTGCCACACGTGCATACTTTAGTGTGGTTGAAAAATAAGTTAAGACCTGACCAAATAGACAAAATCATCAGTGCTGAAATACCAGATCCTTATAGTCACCACACACTCCATGACATTTTTGTCAAAAATATGATTCATGATCCATGTAGTCCCGTAAATTCCTAAATGCCCCAAAAAATGTTCTCGCCAGCTAATCAAAGAGACTATCCACAACGATTATGGTTATCCTTTGTATCGTATAAGAGCGCCAGCAGACGGAGTGCAAACGGGATCTGTTAAACTTCGAAACGGCAGTTACGTTACTGTAGACAATGGTTGGGTAGTACCTCACTCACTTATTTTATCAAAAATGTTCAATGTCCACATAAACGTTGAGGCTTGCTATTCAGTACGCGCTATTAAATACATTTGCAAATATATTATTAAAGGCGGCGACTTAACAATATTTAATTTCAGGAACTCGGAAGTATTGTATTTTGTTGAACTTGAATTTGTATATTGTAATAAAAGAGCTTCTGACCATTTAATATCATTGTTTCATTGTCAAGGAGAATATATTTAAAAAAAAATAACACAAAAAAAAGCTATCTAATGCGGACGAAGTCGCGGGTAAAAGCTAGTAGTTTATATATAAACAAAAATTCAAACAAGGTGTTTCAAAATCATTAATCTGGTCATTAAAACTTATCATCCTTCTTTACCATGAAAGCCCTCATGAGTTCCTCTAATTAAAACAAATGAATTTTTGAAGATATAAGACATTAAATTGACAGGGCGTATCATGTTTTAGAGATGGTAAAAACGTTTCCCAGATTGTTAGCAGAAACGCATAATAAAATGTATTTTTGAATGGAGGTACATTTCGGAAAACATAAAATTCATTTGAAATACAAATTTGACAGAGACATTCATTGTCTTATTGTTGTTAAGCTTAATACATATATGTATAGAGATTTTCCTTTATTTGTGTATTTTAAATTTTAAGCTTAGGTTTTAAAATTTACTTACTCGTATAACGTAATGTATTTTTTATTCTCTTCTTTTCTAGGCTCCTGATGAATGCGCTTTACAATTATCAAAAGCCTTGAAACAAATTGTTGACATGGCCGGTGCCTTACTAGATCGACCAATTAAACTAGAATTGTATATGAGTCCAAATTTCATGGGATTTTTTGTTGCTGAAGATGATGCCAACTATTTGAAGCGATTGGCTTTGCAATATGTGAAAGAATCATCAAATTCAAGTAATTTTTTAAAATTTTATTTTATTTTCATAAAATGTTTTAACGCTTTCAAATTAAAAATAAAATGTTTCTAGTTTAATTTTTTTTTAATGTTAAATTAATTTTGGTGAAGGAAGCCTTAATCTAACAACTTAATACTAAATAATATGTCTTATTATTTTGTTCTTCTATTATCTTTTCTTTTTGATTGATTTATTTTAGTAATAAGTGATACTTACGAACAACTTGATGCAATTGTGGCTTGCTTTCCATGGTGTGGGGCAGTTTCTTCTGGTAATCGATGCATACCGCGCAGCAGTCGATGTAAGAGGGCTTTTTGTTAACATTACATTATTTATTGTTGTAAAATATTCTTATATTCATATTTTTGTTGTTGTTGTTGTAGAATGTTTAGTTATCTGTAGTTGCATGTTAAATTAATTATTTGTTTTTGTTTGTTTGTTGTTTGTTTTTAGTTATAGAAATAAATTGCCTTGTAGTTTTTGTAATTATTTTTGTTTTGTTTTGGTCTAAAATTGTTTGTAGTCAATAATAAGTTAGTAATTCAGGGATGGAATCGGCTAAGAGGATTGTTGATAAATAACAATCAAAATTTTAATTGAATTTGATTTACGTAAAGTGATAGTCAAATTGAAAGCAAAAATATTGTCACAACATAAATGTGAAAGTCATTTTCCAATAAATATTTCGTTTCTGAAGAGAGCTATCAGATGCTTACATAAACGATTTGAACATTTTCTAAGTTACCCTTTTTTCCTAAAAAAAAAACATTCTTGTGACCGACAAAGCCTACGACTTTCGAAAAAAGAAACAAAAGAAAAGTAAGAATGGTTTTGAGACGCAGCCAAGTTTATTTAGATATTTTATAGGAATCTTTTTATATTTCACCATAGCACAGTGGTTTCGGTTGTATGGAGAGAGCGTCAATATTCAATAAAATCGGAACCACTCAACCGATCTTGATGAAACTTTCAGATATTATCAAAGGTTTCATAAGACATCATCAAACAAAATTTCCAACTTCTGCCACGTTCACTTAAAACAAAAATTAATATAATTCCTAAAACTGATACAGGGTTTTTATAAGATATTTTTGTTTAAGATAAGGCTTGTTTGCATCAATATGAAAGTTTTTGTACGCCTACTTTTTGGATGGATTTTCCCATTTACTCTATGCATTTAAAAATAATAGGCCCAAAAAAAGTTTCGCTATTGAAATAAAAACATAATATTTTTCTAGAAAAATAAAATAAATATTTTAATTCACAAATATGGCTAAAAAAATTAAATTAAAAAATATGTATGTTTTCACAACTGTGTGGATAAACTTAAAAAAATAAAATAAAATGAACTAACAATATAAAAATCTAATTAAAATAAGATAAGATACTTTTGGTAACAAAAAAAGATTAACAAGAAAATTAGATAAAGTAATTTTATGAGTAACAGAAAGTAGAGCTGGGACATCCTTTGACAGAGTTGTGTTATTTTTTTGGGGCAGTTTCCTCAAGCCTGTTATGTATCAAATGTTATCAAATCTTCGTTAGTAGCTATTCGCGAGGTTTTCCGTGTGTGGTTTAATCTAAATGACTTTATATCTTTGTTTTTAGCCTCAGCTACCTCTTCAGACAATTCGCCTATAGGTAAAAGAGCATTCTTTGTAACATCTGAACCATGAATAAGTATTTATGAACGGATGCTGAAAGTTTATACCATGGATAAGTAAAAACCAATTGACTTCCTGTTACTAAAGTAAAGTCCCTAAACTTAGCTAAACTTAGCACATCTATCGATTAGACACTTGTCCAGACCGGATATTTCTGCAGAAATATCACTACTTTCAAAACAAACTTTATAGCAGTATTCCCATCATTAGATTTGCTACTACCACCAGCTTTTGGTTGATCTATAATTAATCCTCGTTTGACTCTGAGTTCAGATTGCATTTTTTTTATTTCTGGAAAGTATTTCCTTCTCCTCCTTAGACCTTATTTGCCATTTATGTACCTCAAGTATGTAAGAAACATGAATAGAATTCTCAAAAAAGCGAATTAACGCATGTAGAGTAGACTAACCGAACTAAAATCTTTCAGTATACACAGGCTTCTCTAAACATTTATCGATGTCGTTCATTTCAGACGGTTTTGCATCAGAAATGCTGTTATCTGGAAGAACTTGTATCAGTAAGAGTTGAACAAACTTTTCCATTCTATTTTCTCTGTTGATATTGATCATTGTTGAGCTTAAGGAGGCTATTTTGTCCTTGAAATACCTCTCTTTCTCAACGGAGACGGACGTGGTCTCTTTCTTAAATTATTTTCGAATTGGCCTGCAATACCTTGTTGAAGAAGGGAGCGGATTTTTCCAAATAACTTGGTTATTTGTAGAATTGACTAATCGCAACTATCATCTTTACTCTTATCGTCAGAAAATGATTGTTTGTACCCGCTATGACCACTACTGCCGTCGAACCCCCACTTTCCAATTAAAACTAAACAATCAAGGGATGTTCTAGGAATTCGAGAAAAAAGTTATAAATAAGTTATAGATAAAAGTAGTTTAAAGCCAATAACTACAATTTTTGAAAAGATATTTGAGGCAAAGTCAATTTTTACCAACTTTTGTTAATTTATTTTCGGTTTGTAATTTTTTGTAAAAAAAACTGTCAATTCGATTTTGTTCAAAATTTTACTGAATGTTGACAACATTATTTTTTGAAAGATAAAAGTAAACTAAAGCCAATATCTCAAACTTATGAAAAGATATTTGAGTCAAAAATCAATTTTTACCAACTTTTATTCATTTTTTTTTAGGTTTTTATTTTTTGTAAAAAAACTGTCAATTCGGTTTTTCTCAACATTTTTCTGAATATTGAAAACAGTATTTCTTATACGATAAAATAAGTTTGAAGCCTAAATTTCAAACTTTTTGAAAAGATATTTGAATCGATATTCAATTGTTACCAACTTTGAGTAATGTTTTTTTAGATTTTTATTTTTTATAAATAAAACTGTCAATTCGACCTTTCTCAAAATTTTATCAGATTTCAAAAACATTATTCTCCGTTGCTCAAAATTGTTTTGGAGATGAAATCATATTTTAGTCGTTAAATTTTGGAGGCGACAAATTTTTTTTTCAGTTTTTTTGATTTATATAAAAAACTGTTAAATGGATTTTTTTCAAAAAATATACTTCTTTCATATCACGTTACAATATATTGTATAAAATTTAATTCAAGTCTCTAGCGTTTTTTGTTCACCTTTTTTTTCAAACTGCTATGGTAAAAAAACCACCCACGCAATTTTCTTGAGAGCCTTTTCTGCATCTCTCTGCCTTATTATCTGTATAACAAAATTTATTTGCAATCGATATCTCTTCTGGTTCTTGAGCTATGGACGACGAGAAATACATCGCGAACGGACGTACGAACGTACGTACAAACGCACGCACAGACATCTTTCTAAAAATCTTTTATTTCGACTCTAGGGACCTTGAAACGTCGAGAAATGTCAAAATTTTCAATTTGACAAATCGGACACATTACAATAACTTCCTATGGGAAGTTAAAAATTTGGAAGAACAATGTTTGAAACGAGCGAAAAAATTAAAAAAAGAGAGCGTCTACATACAATTTGGAGTCAGAATTTCTCGAGTTAGAAAAAGAAAGACTCCAAATTTTAAAGCAAGAGGTGGCAAAAAAAAGAGGATAGTGATGACCTTCATTTTTTCAAAAGTCTTTTGCAATTTATTGCAAAATTTTGGAAAAACTTGAGATAGGAAATAAATATTAAATAAAATGCACGACTGGGTCGCACGAACTTGCTCCTGTATGCTAAGAGTAAGTTTAAAAAAGTACTTATATAAGATTTAAAAATATACCTGTAAATTAAGTTTGTCTTCAAAGATATAAATGCCATTATGTACAATTGTACATAATGAAAACCATAGTACTCTCATGAGCAGAAACTTTTAGGGCGACCAGATGCATAGTCGTTGGAGTGGCTTTAGTATCGAAAGTGGAGAAATTCAGCGGGAGCGAGAGAAAAATATTATTTCCATTCCCATAAGCACCCAGCAGAATAAGGGAGATAATTAATTTTCGACCCAAAAAGTCTACACAATTTCCTTCATTCTACTTGAGTCTATCCTTGTATATAATATATTTTCACATTAAGAGCTTCCATATGAAGGTTGATGAATTTGTTTTTGTTTTATTTATATCAATGCACTTTATATAAAAAACAAAATGGCTTAATATTGTATCTAATAAGGGGATGAAACAAACTTTTGCATGCTTACGTCAGCTGTTTAGGATCTTTTACCGATATTTGTTTTTATTTACATTCATAAGTCTGCTTTTACTTCGGTACGATCTTTGTATATGAAAAATGGTTTGTATTATGTATAAGGCAACGATGCGATTCAAAGCTTTTTTCCTTTAGATAGAGCTTTATTGTAATTTCATATTAGAAGAATCAGGATGGAAAATAAATAATATAAGAAAGAGGCAGACCATGAATGTTTAAATTGTAAAGCGATCGCCTATTGGTTGTGTAGTTAGGTAGCAGGTAGATGTCTAAAAGGAATAAAGAATAGTTCATTGGCGTGCTTATTGGAATCTTATTGGTAGCTAAAAGGTACATACATACTACATTCCTTCTTTACTATAAGTTTTCAGCGCTAACATGAAGTTTTTACGTTCAGTTTATTTATTTTCTTAAAGTTTAAAAAAATAACAAGTATACGAACAGGTACAAGAAATTGCTATTGATGTTTTGTTTACAGTCAGGTTTTTGTGCGTTTGGGATTTTAGTTATGAAGTGACACGTAAGCAGTAGTTGTAGAAGTCGTACGTAATACTTTTATAAATAGGTATAATGTGTATACGTTGAAAAAGTGATTCTAATAGTAAATACATTTATACTCTTTCTGGCCCGTTTTTTTAACTTGTACTAAGTTTATATAGGCGAAGGAAAGTAAATCATGTGTGAAACAACCTTATTCGTAAAGAATAATATTTTAAAATCACATATACAAAGTTACCATGATAATACTTCTTGATAGACACTTTAAAATAGACTGTTGATTATATATATTATATTCGTTAATCCGATACAGTTGCGCTACATGGGCGGCCATCGTTGGTATTTACAATAATTTTAATTATAAAAATACATAAATATGTAGATACCAAATGCACTAATTTAGATAAAAGCTAGGAATGTAATTACAATTTAATAAATAAAATAAAAATAATGCGCTCTTTCACAGTTAAAATATTAAAAAAAATTATTTTAATATTCAAAATTTCGCCCGAAAAATAAGTTTGTCTCTAAAAATTTAAATGCCATTTTATAAATAAAAAAACATTTTATTTTTCAAATTTTTTTTTATGAAAATCGTTAGAGCGGTTTTTTTTTAAATTAATTTTTTATATATAAAATTTTTCAATTTTGTTCTAAAAATATTTTTGGTACGCAGTTGTTTAGAGATTGTTAATATACGCTATACGTTTGAATTTCGTAAAAAAATGTTGACCCGTTTTTGAGATATCGAATTTTGAAAAAATAAAATTCAATATTTTTTTAAAAATCCAAACAATAAAAAATTGCACTTCTGATAATCAAATATGTATTGTTAAAGCAATATAAGAGTTTATTCAGAAAAAAAATTATTGAAATCGGTTTATAAACTACTGAGAAAATTAAAAAACAAAATAACGGTTCTATGAGCGGTACCTTTCCTGAGCAATACAAAAATTTGTTTTTCTTATTAAAAGAAGCCAAGTTAAAAAATAAAATTTTAGAGAAAATTTAAAGAAAATCTATCGGTTTGTTTTTTGAGAAAATTCGAATTTTCGTTTTTTGCCCAAAAATATTGTATGGTGTCCACTGTTAGTTTTGATCTTAAAAAAAAAAAATTAAAAAAACGCCTAACGCGAATCTGCTCAAAACCTTAACTTCCAAGTTTGAACTCAATCGACCCAATGGTTTAGGCTGTAGGAGCGTGGACAGACAGACAAAACCGACCGGACGGAATCGCGGGACCCACTTTTTTCGACTTGTCTACCATCGTAATATCATGTTTGATTAAAATCTCGAGTTCGAAATTTTGCACGAATGCAAAACTTGCCATATAGTTCCTATATGTCGCAAGTAAAAAAACTAACCTTAAACATAAAACCAGCCGTTGTTCTATACTAATTGCTTTCTTTTGTCTTGTTAATTTTCGTCGAAATTGAGATGAAAAGATGGTACTGACATACGACAATATTTCCAAAATTAATCTGGAAATCTGCGAAGATTTAGATATAAACGATGAAAATCACCATAATTTTCCCTTTCACGATTTATGGGGTGTACTCCAAATCTACGGATTCTCGATCTTATTACAGATCAATAAATATAAACGCGACGTTCAACTAGTAAGCTATAATGAACCGCACTTGACGATGGCATTTTTCCAATTAATCGCTCAGCGACATGTCGTTTAGTAAATGGCCACTCATCGCTCAGATTGGTCGCTCGGTCGCTTGGTTGCTCAGTCGCTCATTGCGTGGCCGGACCATAAGTCTGGTTTCGGTTCGCCAAATAATGGCAATACAGCAAGGAGATTTTTCAAGAACTCACAGTTAACAGCGGAAATTACAGGAAATGTTAAAAGGCGAATAAACAAATTTTCAATAGTCTTAAGACTTTTGAATTCAGGACTAACTATTATAAAAGTCAATTCTTTGTATAACTCGCTGAAGTAAGGGAATTATATTTAGAGCTTTACAGTTGGTATAACATGCCAATGAGTGTGCATAAACTTTTAATTTATGGGCCAAACATTATATCGCCAGCGTCTGTTACGAACAACAAAACCTTTTCTCTCTTAAGCTCATCGGAACTCAGCTGGGTTTTTAACTAAAGATGCTGAACGGTAATGTTCGCATTTCTTTTAATGCTTAACCAATTATTAGATACTTCTTAACAAAATTTAATAAAAAATCAAAAAAAAAGCAGAAAAGGGGAACAATGGTGAAGAAAGGCAAAAAAAAGCAATTATCGTATAAAAAGGCAAAAGAAGCAAAATAAAATACATATATTTGCAAACACCAGGGGAGTCATTCCGTAAATGTAGATACGTGAGCAAAATTGCATTATGGCTATCCGCAGTAATTTCACAAACTTAAGTGAATTTTCGTTGGGTTTTCGACATAAGCTTATGTTTGCTTAGCAAATGTCAAATTTGCTTAAGCTACTTGAATCCATTATGGTTACTTTTTGTTTTGACGATAACTTTTCGTTCGGTTTTGACATTAGCGTACTTTCGGTTAAGTCTATTATAGTTGGGCTTTAAGACTCCATTTTATCCACAGGAGACAATACTTGGATACCAAAATATTTGTTGTTCCCGAAACTATTTTGGATTAGTGCTCTGTGCAAGAGCGATACAAAAACCGTTGCATGTTAAGCATGGAAAGAAGAAAGATTCCTTACAAAAAATACATATGGGTTAGAAGAGATAGAAGTCTGATTCATCTATTAATTTTCTTTGTTACCGTACTAATTATATGTTTTTTTGATTTTTTATTTTCGTTTTTTAAGAAAAACTTAACATTTTTACTTAAATTAGCTTAATTATCAATAGAAATTAATAGCGATAATAACGAAACCTAATTAGCTATCGAGCAAACGCCATCGTTTTGACGATATCACTTTAATTATCGTCTTAAGTTAAGTGAGACTATCGTTGAAATGATATGGTCTGACGATAATCGTTTTACGGAATGACCCTTCAGGGCTTGAAACATGTTTGTCGGAAGTCGATTTCATCTTCCGTTTAACCAAAAAAAGGCAAAGTTAGTAAAATCATATCCCTGCTTATGACTTTGATCGAAGCGGTGCGAAAATTTGAAATAATTTAGTCATGTCGTCCAGGAGTTATTGATAACTTGACTTAAGAAAAAGAGTTAACTTTCAAACACGTTTTTGTCTAGACAAAAAAGTCTATTATAACTTGAATTATAACATTTTAATTGCGTGTTATCATTTAATCTATTCCCAGAGGTTAATCATATATTCTTCGAACTTGCACGAACATGAACAGCATGTTCAGCTTCAATGACAAATTTAAAATGCTATCGTCGTCTTCGTCATATTGCATGCGATTGCTTATACCTAATTTTAGAAATGTAGATAACTTACCTGTTGGTCTTTCTATGCCGTAAGTCTTGAAGCAAATACTCTTCTCGTACATTGTTGATCTAGGTACGTATAGACATAATTATATTGATCAAATCTTAACTAAAGTTAAGAATTCCACTTTATATCTTTGTTATCATGATTAAGCATTCGAATGTTATCATAATTTTTATTTTCGTATATTTTATTATTCTAAAATAAATGCCGGCTGGAGTTGATATAAAATTAAAAAAACAAACTCAATGTTGATAAAGATAAAGATGATGATTTTTAGTTTTGATTTCGCTTTCAATTTTTCTTATCTTTTATTTTGCTATTAGTTTTCTTCTTATTGTTTTATTGATCAATTGTAATTATTGTGACTTGAATGACTGACTAATTTATAGCAATTTGCCAAGTAATATAAAATGTTTTATTATTTTTATTTGAAGCAATATTAAGAGAGTGTTTTGTTTTTGTTGTTATCAATGTGTGTTCTGGTTTTCTTCACTCTTCGTTATTTGTGTTCTTTTTTTTCTTCTCTATGTCTGTTCTTTTAGCAATATCATTGGAGCCGCACGTTAAATCACTTCATTTGACCTTAGCCTATCAGTTCCCGCAGAGCCAATTTAATGCACTGAAAACATTAGTGGAATCATTAGATCCATCTTGTGCATCCAGTTGGGAACTTCGATTGTATTCGCGCGATCCAAGACTAGCGACGAAACAAGTAAAAAATTTAATTTTTAAAAAATAATAACAATTAAGAAAAAAAAACAACTTCCTTCTTCTTCCTTGGACTTTAATCAAATCTTTTTATAAGTTTTTACTTTTATTTTGAATGTAATTTTAAAAAGTTCGTATAATAATTTGAAATTTTATTTTTAGGTACACAAAGTTCTATATCCACATAGTCCACACGAAATCGATGAACTTGAATTGCGAATAGGCGATTTTATATATTTGAATAGTGATTCTGTGGACAATTCTTGTGATGGATGGGTCGAGGGTATATCGTGGTTAACTGGTATGACTGGATACTTGCCGGTGAATTATACTGAACGCACAGCCGAGTCGGACGCATGGACTATGCATAGAGTTGTTCAATTATCTAAATCCATAACACCGTCGTTGACATCAGTTGAAGAAATTGATATTGTAGACGGACGAAGTTTGTCCACAGACCAAGACGAACGAAGGGAATTACATCCAGGTAAGATTTTTTGTCATGGATTAGGTACACAATTTTTGTTTCCATTATTTCTTGTTCTACTATTGGATCTTTCTATGGCCGTGACCATCAAAAAAATACTTGAAGATTGTACAGTTTTATTATTTTGACCAGAATTAGAACATCATCTTTTAAAACCATGAATTGATCTTTTATAAGACTTCTTTGAATGAACGATTTCAGTTTGTTTGATGTGGGATATCGTTTCAAGCTCCAGCGGTACTAGTGCCCCACCTTTTGTGATAACGTTCTTATTCTTTTGTCCGGAGAGCTTGACGAAACCTTTTGCCCTGCTCTTTTAGCTCATGTTCTACTCCAGCTTTTGCAAATTCGATAGCATGCACTCAATTAGCTCGACTTGGTTCAAGAAGACATTAAATTCAGTGATCGTAAAACTATTTAATATAAAATGAAACATTAAATAAGTGCCAAAGTTCAAAAAAGGTAAAATTTATAAAATATAATACATATATTGTAGTTTCCAATCTACACAATCAATAACAAGAACTGCTATACATAGCATATGTATCGCCTCAATACACAGTGATGATTCATTTGAAAATGAAATGCTTAATGTTTTAAATACTGTTGAGGATTGGTTTAATGGTGAAATCCAAAGCTAAAAGTCTCATCATAGTCAATTCTAATGACCGATGATAATATAGAATGGAAAATGTATTAAATTATGAAGTGGAGAAAGGTTACATAAAATGTGTTGGAAATAAAACTAAAAGTGAAAAATTAATTAATAAATTTAATGTACATTTTTAAAAACTTTAAATTAAATTAGTAACAATGGGCAGGTTCAGGTTTAACATAAGGGACTTGAAGGTAAGTCAAGTTTCTAGTTTCTTACTGGATAGCTGCCAAAAAAATTGTCTTCCAATTAAGGCAATTTTATTGGAAAGTAGACTGGAAAAATTAGTCAAGAAAAATTTCCCTAACTATCAAGTCACGTCAACTTGTGTCAGAATGACAATTGATCATGTTTTTTTAATTAAAGGCAAGTTTTAAGTATTTGATTGACCAGCTGCCAAAGTGACAGTTAATCTTGTTTTTCAATCAATACTAAGCAGAGATTTATTACTCTTACTTACTTAAGGTGGCGCTACAGTCCTTTGTGAACTAGGGTCTCACCCAACAAACTTCTCCATCTAGCTCTTTCCCTAGCTAGATGTTTCCAGTTTCGCGCTTTAAGTTGGGTGAGGTCACACTTGTGCGTGTCACCTGAGCCCTGGCCTTCCTCTACGGCGGCGCTGTCCTGTGGGTGTGGATTCGAAGACTTTCCGGGCGGGAGCATTGGTTTTCGTGCGCTCTATGTGACCCAGCCATCTTAGTCGTCGGACTAAGTCGTCTACGTCACTGTATAGCCCGTACAGGTCGTCGTTCCGTCTTCTCCTCCACTTTCCTTCGATGCAAACGGGACCGTAGATCACACGAAGAACTTTTCTCTCGAAGCGACCCAAGGTGCTTTCATCCGCTTTTGTCATTGTCCATGCTTCTGCATCGTATAGCACGACGAGGATGATAAGGGTCTTATATAGCAACACTTTGGTCCCTCAAGAGAGGAGTTTACCACTCAATTGCTTTCTTAGTCCAAAGAAACAGCGGTTAACAAGAGTTTTATCTCAGTGCTGGTGTTGTTGTGATGAAGTCCTTGACTACCTCAAAGTTACGTCTATCGATGGTGACTATTTAACCAAGACGTCGGTGTTGTATGTCCTTTCTTGACGACAGCATGTACTTTGTTTTGATCTCATTGCCGCCTCTGCCTCCATACTCACAAAAGCCCCTTTGACATCCGCAGAGTTTTACCGATTATGTCAATGTCATCAGCATATGCTAGTAATTGGACAGACTTTTGAAAGATAGTGCCTCTAGTGTTGACGTGTTAGCTCTGCACTATTCTTTCAAGCACAACATCGCATGACAGCGCATCACCTTGTCTAAAACCTTTTTTGACATCGAAAGGTTCTGTTAAGTTGTTTCCAACCTTTATGGAGCAGTTTCAATTCTCCATGGTCTGTAGATGCTGTCATATGCGGCCTTGAAATCGATGAAAAGATGGTAGGTGTCGATTAGGTGTTCTTGGGTTTTTCCAGGATCTTTAGTAATGTGAATATTTCATCGACTGTGGACTTTCCTGGTTGTTGACGATGGGCTTAAGACGTTCACACATTACGGCAGAAAAGATTTTATAGGCGATGTTAAGTAGACTGATTCCTCTATAGTTCGTGCAGTTTAGAGGGTCTCCTTTTTTCAGGATCGGGCAAACAATACTGAGGTTCCATTCATCGGGCATGCTTTTTTCCGACCATATCTTACAGATAAGTTGGTGGATGCTCCTAACCAACTTATTTCCAGCTGCTTAAAGAGCTCGGCATTCAAGCCATCCTCTCCAGCGGCTTTATTAGACTTCATCTTAGATATGGCAAACTTTACTTCGTCTAAGTCGGGAGGACGGGATTGTTGTCTTTCGTCTTCTATGTTGAATGGATCATTTTGGTTCGTCGTCGCCGTTATACAGTCTGCAGAAGTGGTCCTGCCATATCCTCAGCATAGACTACTGTTCCACTATTATGTTTCCACTTTCGTCTTTGCAGCCTGCGGGTTAAGATTTATGTACCTGTGAATTTCGATTCACCTGTTCATAAAACTTTCGAACTTCATTCCTGCTTTTAAACCTCTCACCATTTTCGACCGCACGTTCTCATGCCCTCTCTTTTTCCTTCTGAGAAGTCGGTGCTCCTCTCGCCTCTTCTTCTCATAGAGCTCTTGAGTAGCTCTCGTCCTTTTATGCAGCGCCGCTTTGCGTGCCTGTTGTTTGGCTGCATTTGGCTGCCGACATTCCTCATAAAACCGGCTTCTCTGATTGCATCTTGGCAATGTTACCACTGGTTTTCGATACATTGTGTTGGCGGCATAGAACTTCGAGAGAGGTTACTTGTAACTCGGTCGGAAAAGGATTTATCCATCTCTTGTGATTGTAGCCGTTCGACGTTGTACCTTCTCGCAGCATCTCCCTGTTTTGCCTTGGGTCTGGAAACCCGAAGTGCTACCTTATCTACAACGAGGTAGTGGTCAGTGTCAAATTTAGCTCCTCGGAAAATTCGGACATCCATGATGCTGGAAGCATGTCTGGTGTCGATCGCAATATGGTCAATCTGGTTGACGGTAGATTGATGTGGAGAACTCCAAGTTCCTTTGTGGATGTTGAGGTATAGAAAACACGTACTAGCTACCATGACGTTTCGTCCCGCAGCAAAATCTATGAGCCTGAATCCGTTGTCGGAAGTGTTGTCTTGCAGGCTGTTTTTCCCGATTATTCCACCAAAGATGTCTTCCCTTTCTATTTCTAGCTTTACATTAAAATCGCCCAGGACAATTTTAATAACGTAGCTAGAACACTGTGTGCATCCAAATGAGCGCTGTTGGTTTTCGCGGTAGCCATAGTAAATATCGCAGTTGTTCATCCTCTTTTTGCCCGGCCTATCCCATCGTGTTTCCTGGATGGCGATGATGTCTGCTTTATAGCAGTCTAGGGCCTCCGCTAATTCTTTGGCCGCAGGTGGTCTGTTAAGGGGCCTAAAATTCTAAGTGCATATCCGAAGTAAGTTGTTTGGTCCAAATTAACATTCAAGGAATGCAGTTGACTGCAAGTGAATTCCCTTATGCTGTCTGTACCTGCCCAGTGTTTGAAGTTAGTGAAGTAAAGTTCAGAGTTTAAAACTTGAAAAACTGACTAGTTGACTTGCTCAAACTTAACGTTCAAGAATGCAGTTGACTGCAAATGAAGTCGCTTATGCTGTCTGAAGGCGCCAACGCATCCAAGTAAGGTTACTGTTGTATGTGGATTTTGGTCCTGCCTCCGTGCTTCTTTGAAAATGATGGTTGCAAAGCCAAGTCGATGATCATCAATTTCTTTTGACCTGACATGTCAAATCAGTAAAATAGAGTTCAATTATTTGTTTTGATTTTGAATGAGTTAATACATAATACATAATTCTGTGTCTAATACAAAAAATAAGCTATTGAACTAGGCTTCCCAACGTTGTATATCACAACACACTCAATTATTTCCATTTATTCTATTTATTAAATAGCAGAAAAGCAAGGGAGCATTTTCGTGCCAAGAGAATTATTCGCCAACCATGATGCTATTTGCTACTATCGGCTATTGGTATAAAAATTCTTTTATTAACTTCCCATAGTATTGGTATCTTTTAAGTTCTTCAAAAGTGGACAGTTATGTAATTTTTATGGAAGACTATTGCAATTAATTTTAGCTCCAATTGCAATTTTTGTCGCCATATACTGCCTCGAACCCAAACTTTACAGCTTTATATTCATCCAAAAATATGATATACAAGGTTTAAATTTTCAATCACCTAAGTATATTGTTTGTATAAAGTTCACATATTTAAATAAAACTGTCAATCTTATAAAACATAAATATAAAAATATTAATTCCTTTTTAGGTCATTTACATCAAGATCTTATTGAAGGCTCCTCTTTTACCGAAGAATCAGATTTAAGCGCTGAACGATTTCTGCGAAAATCCTTAATTAATCGTTGCATTGAGATTCCTTCGGTTCTACAACCAGTACATCCACCAACAGAGTTAGACAACGACGCTGACATAGACAGCCCAAGTATGCAGTCCGAAAAGACTAAAGATCTGAGCACATCACAAGTGAAAAAAAATCGTAAAGTCTATATAATGAGACATGGAGAGAGGGTTGATTTCACATTTGGCACTTGGATTCCTTATTGTTTTGATGAATTCAATAATTATGTAAGAAAAGATCTCAACATGCCAAAATCATTACCTAAAAGGTTCGTAATAAATGTAGTATGTGCTGTGAACATTTTGATCCTAATTTAAACGCACGGTTTAGGAAAAATTGTCCAGAAGGCTGGCAAAATGATTCACCATTAACGAATATTGGACTCTTTCAAGCTAAGCTAGTTGGAGAGGCAATGTACGAGGCTGGAATTCAAATCGATCATGTGTATTGTTCGCCAGCTTATCGTTGTGTCCAAACATGCACAAGTGCCCTAGAAGGTAAGGACTTCTTTCTTTTTATAAAAAGTGAAAAAATGTGACTAAAAAATATGATATTTTTCACAGGTCTTAAACTAAATGGAAAACACAAGCTACGCGTTGAAGCTGGGCTTTTTGAATGGATGGCCTGGTATCCAGATGGAGTACCAGACTGGTGTAGCTTAGACGAGTTAATTGAAGCACGTTACCACATCGACAAAGAATACGAACCACTATTAAATGGGACCAATCTAAATGACGTCATCAAAGAAACATCCGAAGAATTTTACAATCGAAATCATGAATGTCTTTTGAAAATCATTGAATCAACAAGTAAGAGATTTAGTCATAATGCTGATTTTAAGTATTCCATATGTTTAAATATATCCGTTTTTTGTTTAGCTGGAAATATATTGATTGTTGCACATGCGACAACATTAGACACCTGCTCGCGTCAATTGATGGGTGAAAATCCACGTTCCACAAATGAACTACGACAGGTCATCCATAAGATCCCCTATTGCAGTCTGGCTACTGTAGAGCAGATAAACGGTGAATGGAAATTGATTGAACCTGAATGCCTGCCAGTGACGCACTCGAAGAATCCACGTTTCGAATGGAACGCACTAACTGCCACATAGTGTTCGTGCTTTGAAGATCTTCTACAACCAATAGTGCAGTAGAGTGTAGTGTTTTTTTATACATAGACAACAAAACAGAAAAATAAATAAAATCACTAACGATACGTAGGAAACATACATTCATTAAATATATATCAAATAATTAACTAATTAATTAATTACAATTATTATTAACGTATTGTATTCTTCATCACAATTCTGTACTGCCTTGGATAAATATATTTTCCAAGATAGGAACAAAATTATTGTTAAATTATTATTACTATTTTTATTATTGAATTTAATTATTATTAATATTATTATTATTATTATTCACATAATACATTTTTTAAAAACAAATCTACCCATTTCTATACAAAAACCTATACAAATATCAGTTGAAATAATAAAAACAAATAACATATTTTAACAAGAACAACATTTCGAATCCTAGTTTGTTGGATAGTATTATAAAATTATTATAGACTTGTATCAGTAGATATTACCAGTGATTGAAAGAAGACAAGAGTTTTTGTAATCAATATATAATTATTTGCTACTATTAAATTACCTCTTATTCAGTATACACAAACATAAAATGAAAACAGAGTGCATTTTTATTTGGATATTTTAATCGACGTTCTTAATTGCAATTGCAAAAACAAAAATGGTTTCATATAAAACAAATTTCTTGATAATTTGTTGTGACATATAAAATTCAAAAATGAGTACTACAAATGAGTACCTACAGTTTTAAGTCGAATCCGAACGGCAAATTTGAGAAAGCATTTTTCATGACAAGAAATTTGAGATTTTGTGAATTCCTCGCAAGAGGCGGTACCCGTGAAAAAAACTTTAGATGGCATAGGCTGGAATCGAACTCAAGACCTCTGGCTTGACAGTCCAACGTACTTTTTTTTAAATTCATTTTTATTTATAAATTCTTGAGACTATCTTAAAGCTAGGCAAAAATTTATAAAATTATTAAGCATAACTTACAACTAACTTACAGGTCCCATAAGGACACTCTAAGTTAAACAATAATACTTAATTCTAATGCCTCTCAACCCTAAGATCTATGTTACTGTAATTCATTTTATTTATTAGCAAATAAAAAAAAACTAATTTCAATATCTTGTCATAAAGTCAGTCATGCAGTCAGAAAAGTGCAAAAGTTGCTATCTTAACAAATATGCTGATAACTTTTCTGATACACGCCTAGGGTCATTTTGATTGAAGACAATATTGGGTACAAGTCAAGGAACGGAAACGGTATAACAATGTTTTTAATTAAAAGTTTGCACTGTAATTGACAACTGGCTCCTTAAAGTCCTTTTATAAATTTAAATGATGCTTTCATCAAGTTAAGAAAATAATTAACAAACAAGTATACTAACATTTTCCCACACAATTATTTGTTAATTTTAATATAAGTTAAAAACGATGGCAAAATTATAATCTTAGACATGACCTTTTGTTTAATTTAAGCCCGGATATTTTGGTTGGTGTGGCAGTGGCTGTGGAGTGTTATGCTTACTGTATTCATTTATCTTGAGCCATATTTTTGAGGTCATTGTTGTCCTGGAGTTTGAGCAATCGTGAAAGAGGTTGTGCTGTAGGTGTCACTTTTTGTAATTCTGTGTTCAACTCTCTTCACAAGGTTATACATTATCAGTCTAACAAACAATAAATTTACCCTCAACAGAAGACAAGACGCACGTGATCCCAGAAACCCTTTCAAGTGCCTTTGTATTCAATCACATACACGAATTGCTTTTTTTAGTTCACTTTCGACTTCATGGGCTTTTGTCTTGTAACTCTATTGTTATAACTGAAGCAATCTCCTCACCGTCTCATGGGCAAGGGCGGATCCAGACTTTTCATCAGGGGGGGGTCACACACTTAGATGAGTTTTTACTCATGAAAAAAAATGTTCTTTAATGTTTTGTAAAGGATGATAACAAAATTTAATAATTGATAAAATGCCAACTTTAGCTATCAAATTATTTAGAACACTGTTGTGCAGCAAGGTATGGTCTTACTATTAAATTTGGATGACTCATATGAAAGCATTCCAAGATTCCAACATTTTCTTAAACATGCCATATTTAAGAGCTAAAATACAATAGCTTAGAGTTTTTTGGTGCATTTCGCGCAGAAATGTAGGAAATTGTTTTGAAACGAAGCTTTTTTTCCAAAAACAAAACACACGTTTCTTGTTTTTCGCTGCAAAAATTTAAAAATCCAGAAAATGTGAGATGATCTGATATGTAAAAATGTCGGGCTTTTTTTGATGTAGTTTTTTTTGATGAAATATTCGTCTCCTTGAAGAATATTTCTAGAGTTTTCCTTTTTTAAATTAAACAACTTCTTCGTACGTTGAACAAAAACAGAATAATACAAATTTTATTTCAAAGTCAAAACATATTTTACAAAACATAAGTGATCATATATAATTAGAACAGTAGATTTTATATAAAGTATTTTTCATTTGCAACATTCCCACTAAAACTTTATTTGATAAAATCTAAAAAATGCCCATTAATTTCGAAAATTTAATATTCTTTGCAAGAGGTAAGGATTTAGTAAAAATGTCTGCAACCATATTGTTTGTATCTATTGTTCTTAAAGTGATTTGCTTATTAATAATTGTTTCTCTTACAAAATGATGACGAACTTGAATGTGTTTTGTACGTTGTCTATAAGCTTCATTCATAGCAAGATCAATCGCTCCTCGATTATCACAAAAAATGTTGGTTGGAGTTAGGTTTGTATTAAAAATTTCTTCTTCAAGACCTCTTAACCACAACGCTTCTTGCACTGAGGATCCTAAAGCCATATACTCAGCTTCGCAGGTCGATAATGCTGTAGTTTTTTGTTTTTTAGATCCCCAAGAAATCGCTCCACCTTGACTGAGAAACACGTAACCTGTGATTGACTTTCTCTCATCTGGATCATTGGCATAGTCAGCATCACAGAAACCTTTTACATTAAATTCTTCTGACTTGAAATAGTTCAATTTGTAGTCAATTGTTCCTTTTAGGTATCGCAACACACGTTTAGCTGCCTTCCAATGTTCATGTCCGGGGTTATTGTTGAAACGACTGAGTAGGTTTACTGCATAACATATATCGGGACGAGTTAACTGTGCAGCAAACAACAATTAACTCTTAATAGGGAATTTTAGCCATTTCTTCTTCTTCTTCTTTTGTTGAGGGACTTTGTTCTTTGCTCAATTTCACATTGGAATCTAAGGGTGTACTAACTGGATTACATGATTGCATGCTAAAACGTTCAAGCATTTTTAAAATGTATTGTTTTTGATTTATTGATATTTTTTTCTTAAAATCATATTCTAAATGTAGTCCCAAAAAAGACTTTGCTGGTCCAAGCACTTTTAATTTGAAATTTTCTTGAAGATGTTCTACTAATTTATTTCTTGAAATTTCATTTTTCCAAAGTATAAAAATGTCATCTACGTATACCATCAAAATTAAAAAATCTTCAGAACCTTCGTCAAAAACATAAATACATTGATCTGTTTTCAACTGCTTGAATCCAAATAGTTTTAATACTTGAGTTAACTTCATGTTCCACATTCTTGACGATTGTTTAAGTCCGTAAATTGGCTTGTGAAGTTTTAAGACTTTACCTTCTGGTATATCGAGACCTTCTGGAGCTTTTAAATAAATCTCCTCTTCAAGATCACCTTGCAAAAAGGCTGTTACTGCATCTAAGTGATCAATATGTAAGTCTTTGTTCAGTGCTAATGATAAAAGATAACGCATCGAGTTGTATCTAATAACTGGTTAATAAGTCTCTTGATAATCCACTCCACTACGTTGTCCACATCCTCGTGCTACAAGTCTTGCCTTGTATCTCGATATTTCACCTTTTTCATTTCGTTTGGTCTTAAAAATCCATTTTGTTGTTAAAGCCTTTCTTTCCTCTGGTAGATCTGCTATAGTCCATGTCTTATTTTCTTCCAATGAATTAACTTCATCTTTTGCTGCTTCTGACCATTTTTTTGCGTTTTCACTGTTTATGGCTTCATAATAATTTTCTGGATCATCGTCACAGTGAACGTTATCAGCCAAAAAACTAACACATTTACTCCTTTTTGTTTGGTTTCGAATTCTTTCAGAACGACGAATAATTATTTCTTTATTTTCTGTTGGTCCTGGTATTTCTTTTGGTTGAGGTGGTATAACATCTGCGTTTGAAGTACTAGGTAAATCTAATTTAACAGAATCAAGATTTCCTTCTTTTTCATAACAGTTTCCCACTAAATCTTGATTTTTTGCTGTTTGTTCTTGGTTGAATTGTTCAGATTTTTCTGTTGCTGGGAAATACATTTCATTTTCTATAAATGTAACATCACGACTTATTAGTAGCTGTCTCTGGATTGGGTCATATAATCTATAGGCTTTAGTTGTTTCGGAATATCCCACCATAATACACTTTGTGGATTTCAAATCCCATTTCTTGCGTTTTTCCTTAGGCGTTAAAACCATAGCAATGCATCCAAAAACGCGCAAATGAGACAAATTCTTGTCTACGCCACTCCAAATTTCTTCTGGCAACTTATAATTTATCTTTTTTCTTGGAATTCTATTAAGTAAATACGCAGCAGTGCATATAGCTTCTGCCCAATAAAATTTCTTCAAATTTGCATCTGCCATCATGGTACGAGCCATTTCACATAAGCTTCTATTCATGCGTTCCGCTTTCCCATTCTGTTGAGGGTTGTACGGAGCTGAAGTTTGGTGAAAAATGCCATTTTCTGCACAAACTTTTTTCATATCAGCATTGCAATATTCCAAGCCATTATCCGTTCTTAATATTTTAATCTTTTTTCCAGTTTGATTCTCGGAAACATTTTTGAAAATTTTAAAATATTTAAAAACTTCAGATTTCATTTTCATAATGTAAACAAATACTTTTGATGAGAAATCATCAACAAAAATTACATAATACCTTGAACCACCAATTGAATCTCGTTCCATAGGACCACAAACATCTGAATGTACTATTTGTAGTACATCGGTCGTAGAACTTTTTGAATTTTGATAAGAAATCTTAGATTGTTTACCGAAAAGACATGAAATACATCGTTTTTCTTCCGAACTTCTTGTAAGTTCTATTCCTCGAGCCTTGACTTGAGATAATTTTTGAAGATCGTCGTGATTTGTATGACCTAAACGTTTATGCCATAAATCGGTCTTTGTAGCTTGAAAAATCTTATGATCCTTTCTTATATCAAGTTTATACATATTATGAACTACCTTAGCTGAACCAACCAATTTACCTTTGTGTAAAATATGACATTTTGAATCATAAAAATTGACAGTCAAACCATTCATTGTCAACTGGCTAACAGACAATAAATTTGCACATATTTCTGGCACCAATAAAACATTATGCAATGTAACGTCATAATATTTTTCGTTCAAAAACACTTGTAAAGGAACATTTCCTCTTCCAATGACTCTTAACTTATTGTTATTAGCCACTGTTACAAACTCTTCTGTTTTGAACTCTTGAAAAGTTGAAAAAATATCTCTATTTTTTGACATATGGGAAGATGCACCTGAGTCTATAAACCAGTTCGTTCCATCATCATTAAAATGTGCGATAAATGAACTGAGAAACCAGCTTGAACCCATACCACCATTATTCGAACTATTTATTTTCGATTTGTTCTTGCAAAATTTAGCAACATGACCTTCTTTGTTACATTTGTAACATACAACACGCTTTGTATCAAAACGACGTTCTCTATGGTCGTGTTTCTTACCTTTGTTGCTATACAGAGCTGCAGCACTTCCGCCGCTTGCACCTGCATTCTTTATTGTAATATTCGTAATCTTGAAGTAGTTTTGTTTTTATTCCATCGCCAGTTATTTTTAATTCTTTCCATTGCCATAATCATGGGTCTAAAATGTTCTGGTAACCCCGAAAGTAACAAACTTCCCACCCATTCTTCAGTTACTACCATTCCTATTTGGTTCAATTTTTGGGCAGTATCAATAATAATGTCAACGTACTCACTCATATTTGCACAATTTTCTAGTTGAGTTTTTGTAAGCTTCCGAAGTAAGCCCCATCGTCTTGTAAGACCGGAATCATCATATATTGAACATAATTTTGTCCAGATATCCTTAGCTGTTGATATTCCCTGAATATGCGGATATAGGTTTGGAGATATATACAATATTAGTCTTGACATTGCCTTCTCTTGAATTTCTTGAGACTCTTCTGTCCCCTGGACCGCCTTCCAAAATCCTTGAAGCTTGAGAGCATGTTCGACCGTGAATTTCCATTTATGAAAATTTTCTCTTCCTTTTAGTTTTTCAATTTGTTCTGAAAATTTATCCATTTTTAAACAATATAGTTCTTAGTTACGTAAGTGGATGTAGCGAGGGCCCATAACCTGATGAAATATTCGTCTCCTTGAAGAATATTTCTAGAGTTTTCCTTTTTTAAATTAAACAACTTCTTCGTACGTTGAACAAAAATAATACAAACAGAATAATACAAATTTTATTTCAAAGTCAAAACATATTTTACAAAACATAAGTGATCATATATAATTAGAACAGTAGATTTTATATAAAGTATTTTTCATTTGCAACATTTTTTTTAAATCAATTTGCGGGAGTCTCTTATTACTCTCGTTATCAATCTGATTACTCGTATTTGGATCTTATAAAGGCGTCCACAAAACTTAAAAATTGTAGGAACAAAAAGGTTTGGTTCTTGAATTCAAGGAAATAGTTGTATTTAAGGACATAATTTATCTAATAAAACTAAAATAAAACAAAGTAAGGAAAGTAAACAAATATGTTGGGAAGAAAAGTTTTGTAGCACTCACAAATTACACGTTTCAAAGCTTTTATATCAATAGATATGAAACGTTTATTATGTTTTTCACTTAGCCATTAGTTTACGTGGTGGCACTTGATTTTTTGGGACATTTGTATTATTGAAATTCATGTTTGAATCTCAGTTCTAGAGCATCCAAAGACAATTTGCTTCAAAAAGTAGGTTTATTTAATTTTTTAAGATCTTATGTATTCAACAGAAAACCAATTTTGAAAGAAATGAAACGCACGACTAGGTCGTTAGAACTTGATAATTTCTTCCAAAAAGTCTGTTTAAAAATATTTCCTATATTTTAAGATTTAAAAATGTACCTGCAAAATAAGTTTTTCTCAAAAATTTAAATGCCATTTTATTTGTCGAAATATCTAGATTAACCTATTTTTTTTCGAAAATCATTCTAAATTTTGTCTTAAAAATATTTTTGGTATAAGCACTAGATAAAGAGAGAAAAAATGTTGTCCCCTTTCTGAAATATCTTTTCATTTAATTTATTCGTGAATACTTAATAACTGTAAGATACAATATCTTATAAAATAGTTACAAGCTAATAATACAAATTGATAGAGCAAGCTAATAATTCAGTATATAATATTATGATACACGAGTTTTGTAAACAAAATTAGTATTTTATTAAAAATAAAAAAAAAATTACCATAAATAATCGTCATCAATTTGATCATTGACAAGAGCTTGCACAGAAAGAGAAGAATTTTGAAATCGTTCCATTAGTTCTTGAGAAAACTTAAAAACAAAATTTGGGCTTTTTTTAATGGTTCCTTTCTGGAGCAATACGAAATTATGTTTTTCTTCTAGAAAGCAGCCAAATTAAGAACACAAAATTTAGAGAAAGTTTTAGAAAAATCACATCTTGAACCAAAAAATGTGTGTGGGGACTGCTGTTATTTTTCGTATTAATAAAATAAAAAAAAACCTTACACTAATCGGCTGAAAATCTTAATTTCAATCAATACAATTGTTTGGACTGTAGGGGCCACGAAAGACAGACAGAGGAAAGGAATTGGGGTACTCACTTTTTTTTCTACCATCGTAATGTCATATTTGATTAAAAACTCTTTTACTTATGCAAAACTTGCTATATAGCTCCTATATTTTGCAGTAAAAATTACCTCAATAATCACTATTTATGTGTGTCAAAAAAATGTAATAATAAAATTGAAGGTGAGTTTAAGCTAAGGAATTCAAAGGCAACTTAATATACAATTCATGATCTCTTATTCAATGTTTCTTCTTAAGAACCTGAATATTTGCTCTTTTTCTTAGAAATTTTTTTTATGAAAATAATTTAAAGCATGACTAAAGTTTTTTCAAATTCTAAATTGAGCGAAAATCAAAATTTGAGTTGTTTTTGACAACAAACCACTTTTTGGTGAATGTCGTTAAATTACTAAAAAATCTTTAAAATTTAAATGCAATCTTTACTTATACAACTGTTATAATTTTTTTGGCTCGGAATAAAGCGAAATATCCGATTCAATTAACAAAGTTTAAGGAAGTAAAATATAAATGTTGTTTTAATGCAGAAAAAATAAATAATTAAAAATATAATGGGGGTCATATCCATTAACGCAATACGATTAGTTTTGAATTGAAGGGAATTCCTGTGAAAAAGCAAACAACATTTCTCCCAGGGGGGGGGGGGGGGGGTCATGACCCCCACGACCCCCCGGGATCCACCATTGCTCATGGGATGAATTTTGTTCCCGACTTCTTGTCCCACTTCAGCAGGAAATTGCAGACAATCTTTTGTTATTAGATTCATAAGAATCTAAGATCTAAGGACAAACTGTATGCCCGGATTGCAGCAGATCTCCAACTGGAAAAATTGTTAGCAGAATGAGTGGTAAAAAATCGTATCGTCACCTCCTAGTGGTGCCCGCTGGATAGCCGAAAGGTGAACTAACGACGAACGTTGGATCCAACGGATCCAGAGCTGTATTACCTGAGTTACCTTCTCAGGAAGTAGGAGCAAAAGATCAGATATAGCTCTAAAGAACCAGCTCTAATGATCTCAGTCTTGCGCAGGTCTCACAAGCCGGCCAGGAAATTTTAAAATGTGATGAAAACACAAGTAATAGCCTGGGGGACTGATAATGTTGACAACCCCCCCCCCGCAAACGAAAAACGGAAAACGATTTACGTGCATGTACATGGAATGTGCGCACACTAAACCGACCACGCAAAGCAAAGCAGCTTGCTGATGCCCTCGCCGACATCAAAGCTGATGTGATAGCCCTCCAGGAGATGCGATGGAATGGGCCAGGCAGTAGGAAGATTGAAGGCTGTGATTTTTATTATGGGAAGTGTCTACTAGATGGGAGTAAGCGCTTATTTGGATGTGGTTTTGCTGTCAGAGGGAAACTAAGGAAAAGAGTCTTAAGCTTTCGGCAAGTAAGCGAAAGAGTGACAACAATCCGCATTAAGGCCGGATTCCACCACCTGAGCCTTATCAGCGTGCATGAACTGACGGAAGAAAATGATGACGATACCAAAGAAGAATTCTACGAGCTCCTCGCCAAAAATATGAGCAATGTCCCAAAAGCGATGTTAAAATTCTCCTAAGAGATTTTAACGCCAAAATTGGTAAAGAAGGCATCTTTGGTAGGTCAATTGGAAGACATAGCCTACACGACACCACATCTGGAAACGGACTCAGGCTTATCGACTTCCTAGCCGAGAAAAAAATGGTGTTGAGTAGCACCAGATTCCCTCGCCGAGATATTCACAAATGTACTTGGCGGTTCACCATGATCGAACATGCAACCAAATTGATCCTGTTGCTATTGACGGAAGACATTCCTCTAGCATACTTGGCGTTCGTACGTACAGATCAGCCAACATAGATTCCGACCACAACCTAGTTGGTGCTAAACTGCGCGTACGAATATCCAAGAAAACTCTTAGGCGAACAACAACCTCGATGAGAAGATTCAACATTGGAAGACTGCAGCAGGAGGAAACCGCCAATGCCTTTGCCGACCGAGTATACCTAGAGCTTGCGAGAAACCCTACAACGGACAAGATGTGCCCAGAGACCCACTGGCAGCTTTGCAAACAATCCATCAGGAATGCTGCTGAAGAGGTGCTAGGTTTCTCACAGCCGCTACCAAGAAACCCCTGATTTAACTCTGAATGTGCTCAGCAAGCAAAGCCAATACGAAGGCATACAGATTGTGACAGCAAACGAGGACACGACCTTCCCGCCAGCTCTACGTCGACAAGAGAACCCCTTGCTCAGAAAAAAGAAAAAAAAGTAATGAGCAGCGTGAAGTCGAAGAGATCCAGAGACGTTTTAACAGGAAACAGGTGCGGAGCTTTTATAGAACAGTCAAAAAGAAAACAACGGGATTCACTAGCTGCCCTGGAGCCTGCAAAGATAAGGAGGGGAATACCATAGTCTAGACGCAGTCAATGCTAAGAATCTGGAGAGATCGTTTCAACCAGCTGCTTAATGGTGATTAAGTCAACGATTTCGCCAGCTAGCAGCTACGTCAAATCCATTTGGTTGAAGATCTAGAGTTCCACCCACCCGACAAGGTGAGATAAAACTACCCATCACCAGGCTAAAGTCGAACAAAGCGGCCGGTGATGACGGTCTGCAGGCGGAGCTTTTTAAGTACGATGAAGCAGATCTGGTTAGGAGCATGCATCCGCTAGTAACTAAAATTTGGTCGGAAGAAAGCATGCCCGACGACTGGAACTTAAGCACCATCTGCCCGATCCATAAAAAAGGTGACCGCCTTCTCTGCGCCAACTACAGAGGCATTAGCCTTTTAAACATCGCGTACACCAACACCAATAGAAGTAGCACCATCTTTCAAAAACCCTCACAATATCTTGGATATGCAGATGACATCGACATTATGGGAAGAACCAAACGAGCAGTGACGGTTGCTTTCTCTAAGTCGAGTCTGAGGCGAAGAAAATTGGTCTTGACATTAACGAGGACAAAACGAAGTATCTACTATCATCAAATAGAGTCGATGCACACAGGTACAACTTCGAGGTGGTAAACGAATTTGTTTATCTGGGCACCGCTGTTAATTCTGCAAATGGCATCCGCGCAGAGATCAAACGTAGAATTACTTTTGGCCTAAGTAAACAGTTGAGGAATAAGGCCCTATCGCGAAGTACCAAAGAGACACTGTACAAAACTTTAATCATCCCAGTCTTACTTTATGGTGCAGAATCATGAACCCTCTCTCAGCCGGATGAAGGATCTCTTGGTATCTTTGAGAGGGAGGTTCTGCATACGATCTGGTCCGGTTTGTGTCGACAGGCAAAGTAACACCTGGCAAAGAAGATTTAATCAGGAGTTATACGAGCTATGCAGCGACTTGCCACTGGTCAAAAAACTGCGTATACAATGCTTAAGATGGATAGGGCATGTCGAGCGAATGAACATCGAAGCTACAGCCGGTAAGGTATTCCAGGCCAAACCTCAGTTAACAAGAAGCAAAGGCAGGCCTCATCTCCGGTGGAGTGATCAAGTTGAAGCCGACGTCAACTTGTGTATTCGAAATTGGAGGCAGCAAGCTAGAGATCGAGTAATCTGGCGAAAGTAATTACTTGAGGCCCAGGAGCACAATGCGCTGTAGCTCCAACTAAAGTAAGTAAGTAAGGATGAATGGGCCAAAATTCACTCTCTTACTCTAAGAAGTTAATTAAATCTGTGCTTTGAAGGTAAAAAGCTTTCAAGGCAAATAAAGCCCTTCAAATTAAATACTAATTTGGCTTTGTTTTGCTACAGTAGTCAAAGACTACTAGTCATATTCAAACTTTTAATGAATAATATACGAGTTTAATTTTGAGGAGAGTTTTGGAGGTTTTTAAGAATATGGTATTTAAGGAACTCTATGAATCTTGAATAATATTTTATATGAGTTTTATTTTGATACACTGTAGGACATATTTGGCTATCTAATTATTATTCCATGAGTTTTTGCCTATTTTTTTTTTTCAAAAGACATTTTCGTTTGTTAAAAAAGTCTTAACATAAATCTCCTAGCCACTTCAATTATAACATTAAGTTCATGGAACCCACTCATTCTTAAACCTTTTGAACTTCACTAAATCCGTTTCTGACTGAATTTATTATAGAAAACTTAAGTGTGATTAGTTAAATAAAAATTTTATTTGATTCAATTAAGGTTTTATATAGATTCTCAATTTATCAATAATGACTACGGTCACAATCAATTTTAAAATAATAAAGTTGCTACGTACTTAAGATCAATTATCTTTAAAAGTTAAGATATATGAATGTCGTTAGTTATGTCTTCAAAAATGTTATATAAAATCTTTAACTCTCCGTAAAATTGATTAATTCAAAGTTAGGTGCTCCTCGATGCTATAGATGAATCTAAACAGCAAAATAATAATAATCATCATTTTATCGGCGGTGCAAAATGTGATCATCTCTGCCTTGTGTCCACATAATCCGATTGCTAATTTTGGCAGGCCCCAGACTCCAACTGATACTGATTTCTGTAATCTTCAACCTAAAACATGTGATAAGGACTCGAAATATCGTTCTCTAGATGGATCTTGTAATAACTTAATTAATCCGTATTTCTGCTTAGCCAATTACAAGTAAACATTTTTTATGATATATCATCAATGTTCAATTTAATATATTCCATTTCATCCATCCACCTACTCCCACATAGGTTCGCACGTATCTTGCCAGCAAAATATAGCGATGGAATAAGTCAACCAACAAGATCTGGAACCGGAGAACCATTACCAAATGCTAGGCTTATTTCGCTGTCATTATTTGGAGAACAGTATGTTGAAGAACGTGATTTGACACTCATGAATATGGAATGGGGTCAAGTTATTTCTGGAGACATAAGTCGCATAGCTAGAGGAACTTCTTCAAGTAAGTTATAATTCCTTAAATTCAAAAATTATGTTTCGAAAAATTATTACCTCAAACTTTAACGATTCGATCATTTTCTTTGACCTTTCAGGTAATTACGTCCCATGCTGTACTTCTGATGGTCATTACGTTGAACAAAACCGTGAAATATGTTTCAATCTTGACATTCCACCGGAGGATCTGGTTAACATAAAAGCCAGCAGGGAATGTATGGAATTTGTCAGAACTCTAACTGATAGAGATTCCAACTGCAATTACAAAGGTGGACCAGTGGAACAATTGAACGCAGTCACAAGCTATTTGGACATGTCCATTTTGTATGGAAACACCGATGATGTAAATCGTGGAATTCGTGCATTCAAAGGAGGTCTATTGATTGTCGATCAGCGAAATGGTCAATCATGGCTTCCAAAGAATCCCAACTCTACAGAAGTATGCAATGTCGATAGTGAAAACGATGTTTGTTATAAAACGGGTGATATTCGAGTTAACTCGGCTCCAGGCATATCAGTTCTGGAAACTATATTCCTAAGGGAGCACAATCGATTGGCTGATGAATTAGCCAAATTGAATCCGCATTGGTGCGATGAAGAGTTGTTCCAGGAAGCTAGAAAAATCCTTATAGCACAACTTCAACACATCACCTACTACGAGTTGTTACCAATCTTCTTGGGGCGGGAGAATATGCTGAAGAATAAGCTGATTTATGATGTGCCACCTGAGAGCCATGTCAATGATTATAATCCCGGTGTTGATGCGACAACTCTTAACGAATTCACTACTGGAGCTTTTAGACACTTCCATACAGTGGTCGCAGGGAGATTAAAGTGAGATCTCGTCCTTGCCTAGAGTGGGTCCTAGATAAGCGTCTTTCTGTTCTTCTACTTTCAGTCTTGTTACGGAGGTGAGAAATTTAAAGGGTTCCCTGCGTGTAAGTGATTGGTACAACCGTCCTGGAATAATCGAGGTTGAAGATAACTTTGACATGTTATGCAGAGGTCTGGGGTCACAACCGCAACGACAAGCTAGTGTTGACAACGAGGCAAGTCCAACAAATCTAAAGCGAAATATGTTTTTTTTTTTAATTACCAACATTTGTTCTTACCAATTTTCAGTTGAAAAATTTCCCCTTTAAAAAGAATATGTCCTCAGCTGGTTTAGACATGCGGGCGATAGATATTCATCGTGGGCGAGATCACGGTTTAGCTTCGTACAACGATTTTAGACAATTCTGTGGCATAAAACGAGCCAAAAATTGGGAGGATTTTAAGGATCTTATAAATACCCAAGTAATAAGTTGTAATATTCTAAGTGTTTTAAAGGTTTATAGAATTATTTTAATTTAAGAGCATTGAAGGACTTAAAAAATTGTACAAAAGTCCTGAAGACGTTGATCTCATTGTTGGTGGAGCTTTAGAATATAACGTGGAAGGAACTTTGGCTGGTCCAACATTTTTATGTATTTTGACTGAACAATTTTATCGAACTCGTGTTGGTGATCGGTTCTTTTTTGAAAATGATAATCCAACGATTGGTTTTAGAAAAGGTCAATACACAAAATTTTCAGCCTTTAGAAATTACGTATTGTAAAAATGAGCATTTTTTTTGACTTCTTAGATCAACTAAGGGAAATTCGGAAAGCAACTGCAGCTCGATTAATGTGTGACAATGGAAATCGAATTCAGACAATGCAACCTAAGGCGTTTATTAGTGTTTCGAAAACGTAAGTTTTCTGTGGTTGTTGTTTAATGATGTACGAATATTGACCATAAAATTATTATTTTAGGAACCCAATCGTACCATGTGAAGAACTTCCGAAAATCGACCTATCTAAATGGAGTGATGGTGATAAGAATTAAATTAGTTTTTTAGTTTTTTTTTTTGGTATTAGTTCACATATCAGTTACCGCTAAGATTAAAGGTTTTAACAAACGTTTTATTCTTTACTCTAATGTTTTCTTCTTCTTTAAAAATAAAAACAAATATTTGCATTTATACCTGGACTTTCATCATTTAAAATCATCTCCGTCTGCATTTCATAGTTTCTATGTCTAAATAGACTAGGGTGTCCATAACGTGTTTGAAAAAAAAAGAAAACATTTTCAAAAATTCAAACTTCTACTGTTATACTTAAATAAATCTAGGTACCTACTCGTACATACATTTAAATTTATTTGTAGATAAAAAAAAACCTTAAAAGAAGTTTAATAAGTCAAATTTAATTTACCGCTAGAATATTTTGTCATAAAAACAGCAGAAAACATTGTGTCACTTTTATTTTTGTATGAATTCAGGTCTAAACAATATTTTTTGCGTTTAGATAAAATAAGCTTTAAGCCGAATCCGAATGGCTAATTTGGAAAGCACTTGTCATGACAAGAATTACTCTTGGAGAATTTGTCAATTCCTCGCAAGAGGCAGTACCCGTAAAAAAAACTTTAGATGGCATAGGCAGGGATCAAAACCAAGACCTCTGGCATGACCGTCCAACGCACTAACCATCATGACACAGGTACTATTTGCATCTTGTTTAAGTCGATTTATAATAGAAATGTATTGGATTAGAAGATGAGAGCAGGAGATCATTAATAAAAATGAAAAAGAGGCTGGGATGCGACCCACACTGATAACTTCCCATCCCGTCTGTCGATTTGTCTTGCTTAAAAGTTTGTTTATATGTACTAGTATCAATTTTATCAAATTTGCGTACTATTTCTTATAGATTTTATTTTTTATGAAAAACGGACTGTTGGATTTTTATATAAAAATCACTGAATATCGAAAACAATATTTTCTGTAAAATAAAATAAGTTTGAAGAAAATATTTTTAATTTTTGAAAAGCTATTTGAGTCGAAAGTAAATTTTTACCAAGTTTTAGTATTGTTTTTTTTAGAGTTTTATTTTTTGAAAAAAAAATTGTCAATTCGATTTTCTTCAAAATTCTATCGAATGTTGAAAACAATATTTTCTATAAGATAAAATTAGTTTGAAGCCAATATTTAATAGTTTTGAAAAGATATTTGAGTCGAAAATCAATTTTTACCAACTTTTTTAAATTTTTTTTTAGGTATTTAATTTTTTGTACAAAAACTATCAATTCGATTTTTTTCAAAATTTTACTAAATGTTGACAACAATATTTTTTGAAAGATAAAATTAGTTAAAAGCCAATATCTATAATTTTTTAAAAGATATTTGAGTCGAAAATCAATTTTTACCAACTTTTATAAATTTTTTTTTTTAAGGTTTTTATTTTTTGTAAAAAAAACTGTCAATTCAATTTTTCTAAACATTTTTCAGAATGCTTAAAACAATATTTCTTATAAGATAAAATAAGTTTGAAGTCTAACTTTCAAGTTTTTGAAAAGATATTTGAATCCATATTCAATTTTTACCAACTTTTGTTAATTTTTGTTCGGTTTTTAATTTTTTATAAAAAAAAACTGTCAATTCGATTTTTTTCAAAATTTTACTGAATGTTAACAACAATTTTTTTAACAGATAAAAGTAAATTGAAGCCAATATCTCAAAGTTTTGAAAAGATATTTGACTCGAAAATCAATTTTTACCAACTTTTATTAATTTTTTTTTAGGTTTTTATTTTTTGTAAAAAAACTGTCAATTCGATTTTTCTCATAATTTTATTGAATGTTGAAAACAATATTTCTTATAAGATAAAATAAGCTTGAAGCCTAAATTTCATATTTTTGAAAAGATATTTGAATCGATATTCAATTTTTCGAACTTTGAGTAATGTTTTTTTTAGATTTTTATTTTTTATAAAAAAAACTGTCAATTCGATTTTTCTCAAAATTTTATCAGATTTCAAAAACATTATTCTCCGTTGCTCAAAATTGTTTTGGAGATGAAATCATATGTAAGTCGTTAAATTTAGGAGGTGACAAATTTTTTTTTTCAGTTTTTTTGATTTGGAAAAAAAACCGTTAGACAGATTTTTTTCAAAAAATATACTTCTTTGAGATCACGTTACAGTTTATTATATAAAATTTAATTCAAGTCTCTAGCGTTTTTGGTTCGAAAGATATTTAGGGTTAACTAAAATTTTCACCTTTTTTTAAACTGCTATGGTAAAAAAACCACCCACGCAATTTTGTTGAAAGCCCTTTCTGCATCTTTCTGCCTTATTATCTGTATAACAAAATTTATTTGAAGTCGATATCTCTTCTGGTTCTTGACGACGACGAAAAAAACGTCGCGAACGTACGGACGTACGGACGTACGAACGTACGTACACACGCACGCACAGACATCTTTCTAAAAATCTTTTATTTCGACTCTAGGGACCTTGAAACGTAGAGAAATGTCAAAATTTTCAATTTGACAAATCGGACCCATTACAATAACTTCCTATGGGAAGTTAAAAAGAGTGTTGGAGACAGAACAGAGCCTTGAGGCACACTAGAACTTATTTTGTTCAAATACTATTTGTATTGGACAATTTGAAAGGTAGTTACAAATCCAATCAAGGATAGATCTACCGAAGGCACGCCTTCGCAATTAGAGAACCTGATGCCAAACCCTATCAACTACTTTTGAAATATCAAGTATAATAATCTTACTCTCTCTGGAACGATTTAGGGACTTGCTCCACTGTTAGGTGAGAGGTAAAGAGGGAGCAAATAAAGCGTCATTGACAACGAACGTAGGAACCGAGGAAGAAGAAGCATTCCTCATGTTTTTTATGAATGACCAACATTTTTTACTCCCTTTGCAAATATTTTGTCGGTAAATTTTAGTCATGCACAAATTTGATCCTTCTAATATAGGCGTTACAAACCTTCCTGACTGGCCTGACCTTTTTCCGGCTTCCCTCAGGTGTGGATTTATAGCAATAAAAACATACACTTCTTTAACCGTAATAAGCTCATTTCAGTCCGAATCAAATGCTGCGTTTTCCTTAAGTCTGGGGCTTTTAACCTTTTTCGCGATAAAAGTTCTCATTCCCTTAATCAAACTTGGGACAATATAAGAGCTTCTTTCAAGCAAGCAAAGTGACCACTTAAAGATCAGGAAATCATTATTGAGACCGCCGTAGTTCGAAATTATTTATTTCCAGAAGGGAATTGTGTGTATACGTAATTTTACTTTATGTTCAGCTATTACCTTAGCTGATCTTAGAAACAATTAATTTCCGACAAAAAAAACTTAATAACTTTGTATGCTCACATGACATTTTTTGAGATTTTTCGACACTTGTTAAAAATTATGTTCTCAGTGCTTAATTAACCCAGCACTGAGTTAACAGAATTATATCAACAAGTTTCGTAGAAAGTACTCCAATTTTCTGACATTGAAAGTGAAAGTGTCTCGTAATCAAGGGCGAATCCAAAGTTTTCATCTGGTCAGACACTTAGATGAGTTTTTACTCTCCGCTTAAAAATGTTCTTTAATGTTTTGTAAGGGAGGCTAACAAAATTTAAATAACATAATGTGTACGAGTATATTAACCTAACCTTTACACATTTTAATTGCTAAAATGATAACTTTAGTTATCAACTTATACTTAGAACACTGATTTTCCAGGTCTAACTATTTAATTTGTATGACTTCCTACATATGAAAGCATTCCAAAATTCCAAAATTTTTCTAAATATGCCATATTTATGAGCTAAAACACAATAGTTTAGAGGGTGTTTGCTGCATTTCGAGCAGAAATGTAAGAAATTATTTAGAAACGTAGCTTTTTTTCCAAAAATAAAATATACGTTTCTTGTATCCATTTCTATTTATGCAAAGAATGCTAAAAAATTAAAAAATCCAGAAAGTGAGAGAGGATCTGATATGATGAAATGTTGGGCTTTTTTGAAGAAGTTTTTTCGAACTCTATTTTCGGGAGTCTATTATTACTATCGCTATCAGTCTGCTTACTCGTATTTTGATCTTAAAGGATTCAACAAAACTTAAAATTTTAGAAAGAAAGATGTTTGGTTTTTGAATTTAAGTCAATAGTTGCTTTTGAGTACTTACATAATTTCTCTTAAAAATTAAATTCAAACAAATTAAGGTAAACAAATAAATTGGGAAGAAACGTTTGTGTGGCAGTCACAAATTACACGTTTCAGAATTTCTTTTCACTTCAAATCTCAAGAGATTTAAAGCTTGTATATCAATAGATATGACCCGTTTATTATGTTTTTCAATTAGCCATTAGTTTTACAAAAGTTTCACTTTTGCTGTTTTTGGGACATTTATATTAATGAATTTCGTGTTTAAGTATTAGTTCTAGAGCATCCAAAGCAAATTCACTTCAAAAGTAGATTTATTTAATTTTTTAAGTCTGTTTAAAAATATTCCCTATATTTTAAGATATAAAAATGTACCTGGAAAATAAGTTTTTTCTCAAACATTTAAATGCCATTTTATTTTTCAAAAAATCTAGATTAACTTATTTTTTTCGAAAATCATTTTAAATTTTGTCTTAAAAATAGTTTTCGTAAGCACTAAATAAAGAGCTTATAAATACATGTACATTTTACATTTAAATTTCGTCCAACAAAATTAATATTTTTTAAAAATTTAAAAAAAAAAACATTTTTGATCATAAAAATCATCATAAATTTGATCATTTGATCATCAAAAAGAGAAGATTATTGAAATCGTTCTCGCGCAACATGCTCGCCTGCGTTCCTCCACAGTCTGTGAACATTGTTCGCGAACATTCATTTGTTTTGAATCTCCGAGGAGGAAACATCATGTGTGATGAAAAAGCGCAAGTCGTTGCCCTTATGATGATTTACCTTTGCGAAAGGAAAAAAAAATCAAGCAAGTTCTCGCCTGTATGATGCATGCAAAGATTTATATTTTTTTCACACTGTCAATTGTCGCACTTTAGTCTATTTATTTATATTTTTTTAATAAATTGTTCGAAGATTTGTTTTTTTTTTTCAATTTTATTCTTATAACTGTCACACACACAATTCCAAATCGCATCTTTACCGCGCAAAATTTGGATGAATTCATCAATGAAATCACGGCTGTGAACTCTACGAAAATCTGAATAAAAATGAAGTTTTGCTCGCGAACATTGAAACCAGCGAACACGATGAAATCGAAATTTTTCGGCAACAGCGAGCCGCTCGCGAACAACCCCACAGACGACGAATTTAGCACGAGCACGAGCATGTTGCGCGAGCATGTTCGCCATCTGTGGCCACCTTTAGTTCTTGAGAAAATTAAAAAATTTTAGTTGTTTTTGACAGCAAACCACTTTTTGGTGAAAGTCGTTAAATTATTGATAAATCTATAGATGAAATCTTTACTTATACAACTTAACTGTATAAGAAAGATGTTTTTTTTTTTTAATTCATTTTTATTAATTCATTCTTAAACCTATCTTAAAGCTAGACAAAAATTCATAAAACTAGCCTAATTATCCATAACTTACAACTAACTTAATGGTCCCATACGAACACTCTACGTTAAACTATGACGCTAACTACTAATGCCTTTTGGTCCTAAGATCTATTTTAATTCAATTTAAATTTTATTTATTTTGTGTTTATTAGAAAATTATGAGAAAAAACTAATATCAAGGTCCTTTTTTATTTTTACTTAAAAACTACTTAATATAAGGTCCCAAATATAAAACTTAAAACTAACTTAAACTACCTATTCTACCTATAAACTACTTAAAACTAGAACAACCACAGCAGCAAATCTAACATTTTTTGTTTTTATATTTTATATTTTATTGTTTTTTTTTTATTTTTTTTTATTTTTTTTTATATTCTATGTTTTTTTTTGTTTTTTGTTTTGTTTTTTTTTGCATTTTTTTTGTGCCACCATGCCTATTCTACTTAAAACTAAACCCTAAAACTAAAAAACAAGTATATAAGCCGGCCAAGGCTTAAAACCCCATCCCGACTACCCAATATCAAGTGCCGATTGAAGCCACCAAAACTGGTTCTCCTGCTTAACCCTATCAGTTCGGTCCCGTTCGGACACAGCCCTATTGAACCGAAGGAGCTCTGCTCCGCCTTGTGCCATGACGTCCCGATGGTATGGGAGTCACTTATCCACGGTTCTTCGTCTGATGTGGTAGATTAACGGAATTGCCAATCTATCCTGTATCAGACCGCATTTGTCTAAAAAGAGGAACGCCTCTGGTGGAATGAAGCCGCTCAAGCGTGCACTCTCAAAATACTTGTCGTTCGGATAGTACGCCCCGAAAATTAAATTGTCGAAGACATAGCTCTTGCAATGTGACCTCGAACGAGTTTTATCACGAAATTGTCAATTCTGTTGATTCGAGCCCCGTTGGATAGGAACTCGTTGGAATAGTAATGCACATAAGAAGATTCGGCTGTTCGATATAAGTCGGTACAGCGTCGTAAACACTGCCGCTCGAACACCCGAAACATCTCCATCTGGGAAGGGTCAACGTTGAACCACACAGGACAACCATAAACGATCATTGGCCGTATTTAGGGGCATGTAGCAAATTACCTTCACTCTGGGGTCAAGCCGACTGCTAAAAAACAGCCGTTTCGTCAGAGCGAAGGCTCCTCTGGCCCTGGTCAGAGCAGCATTTATATGCCTGTCGAAATATAAATACTGATCTAACCAGATACCGAGGTACTTCACTACACTTTTGCACGCTAATGGCTGCCCGTGAAGATCAACGATGACCATCTTGCGCCAATTCTTGCACGTATCCCTCGTAGCCCTAACCAACGAAGTCGTGAACAGAATTGTCTCCGACTTCTATACATTTATTTTCAGTTTCCAATCGTCGCAATATCGCTGAATCTTGTTGAAATCAAGTTGCAAGAGAATTCTAATAACCTCAACCTTTCGGGCCGTTCTGTACGCAACTAGATCGTCGGCGTACGCAATTGCCTTTGTAAGACTACCTATCAGATCACTGGTGTAAATGCTGAAGAGAATCGGCGAATTCACCGCTCCCTGTTGAAGACCATTTTTAATTGAGAATGTTGTGGTACAAGTTACATTGCCACTTTTGACAACAAACTTTCTACCGTTAAGCATATCATAAAGTATATACAACAATGGCTTGCTTATGCCAAGCCTGCTCAGTTTTAGGTAAAGACCCTCTAACCATACGGTGTCAAAGGCCTTTTCCAAATCAACCAGAACAGCACCTGTGCATTGTTGTTTTGATTTATTCCATTGGATATCAGAAACGAGTTTAGACGCAGCATGAATTGTGTCATGACCCGCCTTGAACCCGAACTGTTTATCCGGAATTATTTTGTTGTCCGCAGCCCACTTAGTCAGAGCCCTATTAATGATCTTTTCGAAAACTTTGCTGATGCTCGGAAGAAGACTTATCGACCGAAGATTTGACGGGTTGGAGTTGTCCTTTCCCTTTTTCGGGAGAGGATGAACCACAGCTGTCTTCACAGATGTCTGTGCGTGCGTGTGTGCGTACGTTTGTACGTCCGTACGTTCGCGACGTTTTTTTCGTTCTCCATAGCTCAAGAAATAGAAGAGATATCGATTTCAAATAAATTTTGTTATACAGATAAAAAGGGAGAAAGATGCAGAAAGGGCAATTGTTTTCTTACCATAGCAGTTTGAAAAAAGGTGAAAATTTTGGTTAACCCTAAATATCTTACGAACCAAAAACGCTAGAGACTTGAATTAAATTTTATACAATATATTGTAATGTGATACCAAATAAGTATATTTTTTTGAAAAAAATACATTTAACGGTTTTTTATAAATCAAAAAAACTGAAAAAAAAAATTGTCCCTCCAAAATTTTACGACTAAAATATGGTTTCATCTCCAAAACAATTTTGTGCAACGAAGAATAATGTTTTTTATCATCTGATAAAAATGTTGAGAAAAACCAAATTGACAGTTTTTTTACAAAAAATAAAAACCTAAAAAAAAAATTTAATAAAATTTGGTAAACATTGATTTTCGACTCAAAAATCGTTTCAAAAATTAAAAATATTGGCTTCAAACTTATTTTATAACACAAAAAATATTATTTTCAATATTCAGTAATTATTATATAAAAATCCAACAGTCCGTTCTTTCATAAAAAATAGTACGCAAATTTGGTAAAAATTGATAGGAGTACATATAGACAAACTTTTAAGCGAGACAAATCGACAGACGGGATGGGAAGTTATCAGTGTGGGTCGCATCCCACCCTCTTTTTAGGTGCGTGTTGATAATAATAGTGAATTTTATTAAAAAAAGACAAAGACAAGCAATTTTTTGCAACTTTTTAAAAATTTGAATGGAATGCACGAACGAAAGATAATTTTTAATTTAGAAATCTTTTTCAGACATTTACTCAGATAGGCAATTAACAACTTTTGTGAGGTATTGCGCATCAAATTAAAAAAAAAAATATTTTTTTTAGTCCACCCTTTTGTGTAGTTTTGTTCTCTGGTCGGTAAGCTCTGCAGGAAATTGTTTTTATAAGAATTCTCTAAAAAACCTAATAATGAGTTGACTTTTTCTAATGTTATTGGAGAAGTTTTACCGATACTTCTGAAAAACTAATTTTGCTTTCAAGGTAAGCAGTGAAGTCCCTCGTCAATACCCGCACAACTGTATCCATTACAAAAGTTCTTCCGGCTTAGATTTTGAATCCAAAAATAAACTGCTTTTCGTTTCAGAATCAAAACTGTAATTTTTTACCAAGTTCACACCTCAAAAAGAGTCCAGTTAGCTTCCGGATTACCAAATAAAAAACGACATAAATAAGTGTGCAGCGTTAATTGCTTAACCGCAATTGTCACTTTAGATTTAATATTTAAATTTAAGTCGGAATAACGAATTATTTTGACGCAAGATCGGTGACCTATATATTCTTAACCTTGAATCAATTCCAACCTTTTATTTATGTGAGTTATATCTAAAAAAATGTTATGAGCTATAAACTTGAACAGGTTTAGTAAATCCCATTAGCAAAACAAACAAAAAACAACCTTAAACCTGATAGCAAAATCACCTGTGATTTCGTGACTGCATGTGCTAATTTTATAGTGCCTGAGAATACTTGAGACTTAGGGTGGCTAATATCAAGCTATCCTAAGCTTATGAGATTCATAAATATTCAATTTCAAAGCTCGGCTTGAGTCTTTTTCACTCCAAAAAAGTTAGAAAGTAACTGCCCTTAGAGTCATAAACAGAGGTTATATAAAAGCTTGGGTATTCTTCAAAATTATTTATTTAACATTCTTTTTCTTTTGAGTCAAATATGACTAAAGTAACAATTGTCTTAGTGCTTGTGCAAGCCATAATTTTGTCATCATTGCAAAATGTGAAAGTTGCTGCAACGTCGGGCCCACAAAATCCGTTTGCCGGCTTCGGCAGACCCTATCCTCCATCCATACCACCTCCAGGTGCAGATTTTTGTAACCTTGGACCAAAGGAATGTGAAGACTCAAAATATCGGTCTATTGACGGTTCTTGTAACAACTTGGATAATCCACAATTTGGTCTGGCCAATTTTAAGTAATTTTTGAATTAAGCTCTCATGGATTAGTATTTGAATTGGATGTGTCCTTATTTTAGATATGCACGTCTATTACCGCCGAAATACAGCGATGGAATACATCAGCCAACAAGTTCCTTGTCCGGTGAACCATTACCGAATGCTAGATCTATTTCGTTGTCACTTTTCGGTGAAGCTGATGTTCCGGATCCAGATTTTTCACTCATGAATATGCAATGGGGTCAAATGGTTGCTGGAGATCTAACTCGGGTGGCAAATGGAACTTTTTCGAGTAAGTGAAACCCATTCCAAAGTGTGAACAACTGTAATATTAGTTTTCCAACCTTTGAGACTGAAATTGATTGCACAAAAGTTGGAACTTTTAATACACTAATTAGCGTAAGGTTTCCTTACTACTGTAAGAAGTCTTTTAAAAATAAGGAGTTGTCAAATTATTTAAACATTTTCTAGTTCTTCAGTTCTCAAATAGAAGCAACTTATCAGCTGATAGATAACTTCGATTTAATCTGCAGGTCGTTACGTTCTTTGTTGCACTCCTGATGGGCGCTTTGTTGAAAAAAATCCCGAACTCTGTTTCAATCTTGATATTCCACCAGAGGATGTGGATAACGTAAAAGCCGGAAATGAGTGTATGGAATTCGTGAGAACTCTAACCGATGAAGGTTCCAACTGCAATTACAATGGTGGACCAGTTGAGCAATTGAATGCAGTCACCAGCTATTTGGACATGTCGATGTTATATGGAAACTCTGATGAAGTAATTCAAGGAATTCGTGCCTTCCAAGGAGGTCGTATGATTGTCGAAGAGCGGAATGGTCAATCATGGGCCCCTCAAAATCCAAATGCCACACAAGTATGTAATGTCGATGATGAAAATGGCGTCTGCTACTCCACTGGCGATATTCGGGTGAACTCGTCACCTGGCGTCACAATTATGGCAATAATGTTCTTGCGTGAACACAATCGTCTTGCTGATGAATTGTCAAAATTGAATCCACACTGGAGTGATGAGATCCTGTTCCAAGAAGCTAGAAAAATCCTAATTGCGGAATTTCAACACATAACCTACTACGAGTTGTTGCCCATCTTTTTGGGACGGGAGAATATGTTGAAGAATAAGCTGATTTATGATGTGCCAACTGACAGCCATGTCAACGATTACAATCCTAAGGTTGATGCAACTCTCCTCAATGAGTTTGCTGCAGCCGCTTATAGGCACTTCCATTCTCAATGCGAGGGAAGATTAGAGTAAGTATTCCTTTTTAATTGGAATATTCTCATCAATGTTGGAACTTCTAAATCCTTCGTTTTTAGCCTGGTATCGGAGATGCGATCTGTATTTGGTTCATTGTTACTTAGGGATTGGTTCAATCGTCCAGAAGTCATTGAAATTGATGATTACTTCGATGCATTGTCTAGAGGCATGGGATCGCAACCACAACAACTAACTGACAATAATATTGATCGAGAGGTAATAATACGGATTCATTTTTTTTTAAAACTGTTTTTTTTCTAAAATTTGTTTTTTAATCAATTTTTAGATAAAACATTTTCTGTTTCGAAACAATAGACCACTTGGCTTAGACTTGCGAGCTGTTGATACTCATCGTGGACGTGATCATGGTTTGGCTTCTTACAATGATTTAAGAGAATTCTGTGGCATCAAGAGAGCCAAAACATGGGAAGACTTTGCAGATCTCATAAATGCCCATGTGAGAATTTTTAACTTTTTCTTGGAGTATAAAATTAGGAGTTGATATTTTCACAGAGCATTGAAGGACTTAAATCTTTTTATAAAAGTCCTGAAGACGTAGATCTAAATGTTGGTGGATCGTTAGAGGATGCTGTGCCTGGAACATTAGCTGGTCCAACATTCTTATGCATTTTAACGGAACAATTCTATCGAACTCGAGTTGGTGACCGATATTTCTTTGAGAATGAGAACTCAAGAACTGGATTTACAAAAGGTTTGTTTGTAGTTGTTTAATTTGGGTTTGTTTGAATTTTTAAATATTTGTTATACTTTTTGTATAGATCAACTTAGGGAGATCCGAAAAGCAACTGTAGCTAGACTTATGTGTGATAATGGAAATCAAATTCAGACAATGCAAGCTAGAGCGTTCATTACTGTTTCAAAATCGTAAGTTTTTGTTATATTTTTTATAAATTATTCGTGGATGAAATCACGCATCCTCTTTATTAACCTCAATTTAGGAATCCAATTGAACCTTGTGCAGAACTTCCCGAGCTTGACTTAACTAAATGGATCGAGAAGAATAAATCAACTTATAGATGATTCCTGAACACAAGCGTATTTATCCTTAGTAGATAAGTACAAGCACGAGTGTTCAACGTTGTTAGACATACACATAAAGAGAAATAAAAATTCATGTTTTTTAAATTTATTTGATGAAAATTTTAATATTACAATATTTGTTACTAATGGAAGAGGCTTATTATATCTCCTTCTTGAATCCATCGAAGTTGAGGGCATACTGATTTTTGGGATTCGAATATTAGTTGCAGTCAAATGCACCGAGGACTTGTGAAAACCTACGTATGCCAAAAAACATGTTTTTGGCTCATATCTGTGTAAAAACTGTTGACACAATAATGTTTGACACTTGACAGTAACTCGCCAAACAAAAGCTTTTTTTTTAAATTCATTTTTGTTAGTTCATTCTTAAACCTATCTTAAAGCTAGACAAAAATTCATAAATCTAGCCTAATTATCCATAATTTACAACTAACTTAATGGTCCCATACTACGTTAAACTATGACGCTAACTACTAATGCCTTTCGGCCCTTAAATCTATTTTAATTCAATTTAAATTTTATTTATTTTGTGTTTATTAGAAAATTATGAGAAAAAACTAATATCAAGGTCCTTTTTTATTTTTACTTAAAAACTACTTAAAATAAGGTCCCAAATATAAAACTTAAAACTAACTTAAACTACCTATTCTACCTAAGAACTACTTAAAACTAGAACAACCACAGCAGCAAATTTTATATTTTATTGTTTTTTTTTTTTTTTTTTTTTATTCTATGTTTTTATTGTTTTTTTTTTTGCATTTTTTTTGTGCCACCATGCCTATTCTACTTAAAACTAAACCCTAAAACTAAAAAACAAGTATGTAAGCCGGCCAAGGCTTAAAACCCCATCCCGACTACCCAATATCAAGTGCCGATTGAAGCCACCAAAACTGGTTCTCCTGCTTCACCCTATCAGTTCGACACAGCCCTACTGAACCGAATTAGCTCTGCTCCGCCTTGTGCCATGACGTCCCGATGGTATGGGAGTCACCTATCCACGGTTCTTCGTCTGATGTGGTAGATTAACGGAATTGCCAATCTATCCTGTATCAGTATTTGTTTCAAAAGAGGAATGCCTCTGGTGGAATGAAGCCGCTCAAGCGTGCACTCTCAAAATACTCGTCGTTCGGATAGTACGCCCCGAAAATTAAATTGTTGGTCGAAGACATAGCTCTTGCAATGTGACCTCGAACGAGTTTTATCACGAAATTCTGTTGATTCGAGCCCCGTTGGATAGGACCTCGTTGGAATAGTAATGCACATAAGAAGATTCGGCTGTTCGATATAAGCCGGTACAGCGTCGTAAACACTGCCGCTCGAACACCCGAAACATCTCCATCTGGGAAGGGGCAACGTTGAACCACACAGGACAACCATAAACGATCATTGGCCGTATGAGGGCCATGTAGCAAATTACCTTCACTCTGGGGTCAAGCCGACTGCTAAAAAACAGCCTTTTCGTCAGAGCGTAGGCTCCTCTGGCCCTGGTCAGAGCAGCATTTATATGCCTGTCGAAATATAAATACTGATCTAACCAGATACCGAGGTACTTCACTACACTTTTGCACGCTAATGGCTGCCCGTGAAGATCAACGATGACCATCTTGCGCCAATTCTTACACGTATCCCCCGTGGCCCTAGCCAGCGGAGTCCGGAAAAGAATTGTCTCTGACTTCTGGACATTTATTTTCAGTTTATAGTCGTCGCAATATCGCTGAATCTTGTCGAAATCACGCTGCAAGAGAATTCTAATAACCTCAACCTTTCGGGCCGTTCTGTACGCAATTAGATCGTCGGCGTACGCAATTGCCTTTGTAAGACTACCTATCAGATCGCTGGTGTAAATGCTGAAGAGAATCGGCGAATTCACCGCTCCCTGTTGAAGACCATTTTCAATTGAGAATGTTGTGGTAGAAGTTACATTGCCACTTTTGACAACAAATTTTCTACCGCTAAGCAAATCATAAAGTATATACAACAATGGCTTCCTTATGCCAAGCCTGCTCAGTTTTAGGTAAAGACCCTCTAACATACGGTTTTAAAGGCCGTTTCCAAATCATTGTTTTTTTTTGTTTTGATCATTGGATATCAGAAACGAGTTTAGACGCAGCATGAATTGTGTCATTACCCGCCTTGATCCGGAATTATTTTGTTGTCCGCGGCCCACTTAGTCCCGTTTGCTCGGCGATTATGGCATTTGTCAAGGAATCGTCAATGAACCGCATGAAACCGCGGTTCTCAGATCGCCAATGTGTGATATCATTACGGAGGTAAAAGTAATTAAGTAGGGCTCTGTTTTCCAGGTCGTGGTTGAGGCGAATGCTGACATTCACCTTGTACACTTGCTGGAAAGCAGCTCCCACCGCCACCACTTTTTCCTTCGGATCTTCAATTATGTAAAAGTCATCGTCAAAGATGGCTTCCTCTGGATCTATTTGCGCTGTCCTGAGTACGTCTCTGTTCTCTTCAGTTCTTTGGAGTTTAAGACACGGAAGGTCATTATCGTTTTTTTTCCTGAATATCTTGTTGATTTTGGGGAACATACTAGGGTCACTCGAATTAACTGACCGGATCTTGCGGTCCCAGTACTTGTTAATTGATAGCCTGTAGTTCTCCTTAATCAACAGATTGACATTTTTTATTGATGACTTCAGTGTCCTGACCTCCAAGTCGTGTGGGTCTGTAAGTCGTCTGTACAAGTTTTTGAGCTTTGTCATTTAAGCCACTCTGCCTCCGTATAATTTTGTCCTCGTTCTCTTTTATTAAAATTAGTTTTCATATTTCTTTTCTCTTTTAAAAACTTTTATAATTTGCAGTTTTTATTTGAAAGTGATGAAAGCGAAGAATCAAACAATTCAATTTTATTCCTATAGAATCTTATCGATGATGATTCAAGTTCCAGTTGTAGCTCCACAACTTCTGAAAATGTGCAAATCACACAAATCAAAAAATGTTGAAAATACTTTTACATGGGATTTTTTTATAGTGGTTTATATGTAACACTTCCAAGAATTTCGAGAGAAAATCATACAAAATTCTTAAAAGTGTTACATACAACCCACCGTCATTTCAAAACTACTCTCTTAATTGAGATGGTTCAGACGGTTCTGAGTTCTAATTTATGTCACCTAAGTGTTTCTTACAACCATTTTCAATTTAAAGAATGATTTCAAAAAATTCCCATGTAAAAGTATTTTCAACATTTTTTTCTGCTGCAGCTTTCTCGATTTTATTTATGTTTTTTGACATTTAAAGCAGGGTTGCCCATAGAACATTTTGCTCAATGATTTTTTTTGTTCCTTTTTGTTGGGCAAAATATTACCCATAAATTATGTCAAATATACATTTTTTTGGACTTAATTATTTGAATTTCACCAATTAATTAGTTTTGTTAAAATATCTAATTATTTCATGGATTATATACCAAATAAATAAATATAATGCTTCTCACTTTTTATTTAAAAAAATATTTTATTTCAGTCAAATTAAAATGTTTATATGGCAATACAGGTTTTATTTAATTTGTTTGCAATGATACCAACATTTACATGTGAAATCACAATGATAGAGCGCTCCTTGTTGTGAAAAAAAGAACTAAATTTTGGATCTCAAATTGAGATCCAAACACAAAGCAGGATCTTGTGTTGTTGTTGTAATGCATGTAAATCCAAGATCCGGATCAGATCATGGTGATAATAAAACGCGGCTACTGTTGTATTTTGCGATTCTTGTCATTTATTTCAACATATAATGCTTTCTCTTTTTTTTTCACACAATTAGCTTAATTGAAAGAAAAAAAGGGTTTTATTTTTCCGGGGTTGTGAAGAGGACTCTATTTTAACAAAAATATCTCTGAAATTTCCCATTTTAAGCTTGGTGAAACTGACAACATTTAAAGGCCTGATAAAATTTAAAAAGCTTTTAGATAAAAGTGCTTCTAGTGTTTTTTTATGAAATCGGGTTTAGACAAGATGGAAGTTATATAGATAATAACCAGATCAGAAGGGGAGAAACAGTTCTACCATCGCCAAAACCAAAAATCTTGCGGAAATTTTGACGACATTGCGTATTTTACTCTTGGAGAGTTGGAGATATGCATACCCAGGATTTAGGGATTTTTAAGCATTTTTATGCAAGTGCAAGTAAACATTGAGTTTTCGATACACTAAATTCTACCGGTGATTCCCCTAACAATGCTGTCAATGTCAGAATTTAATGAGCTCATAGTATAATGCCGTTGAAGATCCGCATCTGAAGAACAGGGTTGTAAAAACGAATGTGAACATCTGGGAATACTATCGTCAGCGAAGCAGGTTAGTGGCTTAGAAGATTCAGTAATAAAAAAAGAGAAAGAGTGTCGTCGATAGAACAGAACCCTGAGGAACACATTAAACTTGAAGTTCTAGAGTTATTTAAAAGTTATGTTGCCGTATTCATTTGGAATAGCCCTCAATTTCTCCATAAGTCACTATTGAAACTTTCACTTTTGACATTTGACCAACAAGTCAAAATAGCATTATTACTAAAAATGAAAGGATACACTTTTCAAAAACTTATTAAAACTGCTACCAAAATGGTACAACGTGCCATACAAGCAACGACACATAAAAACTTTTCTGGTCGAGTTGTTTCTCGAGGAGGTGATGGTGATCATAATTAAAAACTGGAATCTTGCTCCCCCATCAATTCAAGCCCTTAAAGAAGTTATTGAGGACATAGATTGGGTTAAGGTTAAAATGGCTGTTCGTGATGGAATAGGACACACTTAGGCCAGTTTAGTGTCCAATTGTTACTACATGAATCTTGAGGATTCCTCCTAAGCTCAATGAAACCAGTTTGAGTCCCTTACGAAACGTGAGAGGCTGATTATGCTAATATGATTTAGATCGTTATAGAAGAATTCTCCTAGGAAATTCTTGCGTTTTTGAGCTAGAGCAGGGCATGTACAGAGGAGTGTTTCCTCTCCTTCGTCGTCCATAGAGCTTCTGCGAAAGTCATTTGAGAAAACGCCTAGTCGGGTGGCGTGCTTTCCTATTAGACGGTTATGACCCTTTTAACGAACTTATATGCGATCTGGTTGGAGATAGCAAAAACCTTGATCGCTTTAAAGCTAGTGTTGTTTTTTGTGACCTGATAAGTGCTGATGTTGTTCCACCTGGTGCCTGCCCTTCTCACAGCGTCTTGCAGCAATAGTTTCCAGTAGTAGTAATAGTAGTGGTATGCCAGTATGCGCCAAACGTGGTGGTATGGGCTGCACTGTACCGTTCCTGGTGAGCTCATCTGCCTTAAAGTTATAGATGTTTGTAGATACAGAGTCCAAAGATTTGATAGCAGCCTGACTATCTGAGAAAATACGGTTATCAGATGTTGATATCACGTTTTCCTTAAACCAGGACAAGACTTATTTTATCGCCAAAACTTCCGCCTGGAACACGCTAAAATGATTGGGATGGCGGAATGAGAGACTTAATTTCAGTCGTTCAGAGTACACACCTCCACCAATCCCTTCTTTTGTTTTTGAACCATCTGTATAAAATTGGATTAACCGATCTTCCAGGAATGTCCTATCCTCCCAGAAAGATCTGGAAGACTGGGATGTATAGAAATCTGGACATTTCTGTCGAATTGCAGTTGGGGGATGGTGTAGCCTGTGTGATTTGGGATTGATTCTAAATGTCTAAGAATAACGGAGCTTTGAATAATAGAGCTTGCAGCTATAAAGCTCCTTATAGCTTTCTCTAAAGCAGTCCACCATACCGCCACACAGGACATTAAAATCGGTCTAATAACCGATGTGTATATTTTGGGTTGTAAGCCCCATTTGTTACCAATAGCTTTTTTGCAAGAAGAGAGCTATTGTACCTTTTTTGACTCTTTCTTGTACATTGCGTTTCAAATTTAGTTCTTATTATCTAAAATAAGACCCAGGTACTTAGCCTAGTCTGAGAATTTTAATTGGATTCCTTAAAATAGGGACGTTTAGTAAATGGAATTTTGTATTTTCTCGAAAATAGAAGGACATACAGCCGCAAAATTCGAGTATCAAAATGAAACCTTTTATTGGAAACCAGTTATAAAAGACTTTTCCCAAGGGTATTAATTGAGTTCTGAGACTTAAGAAAACTCTTAATGATTGGGGTAAAGGTGTCAACAGTGGATCAATTTTTACATTTTTTGCTGTTAAGCTCGCATTAAGAATAATAGCCATGACATTTTTTTTCACAGCATTTTCAATATATTTTCTTCAATTTAAGCACAAAATTTCAAAACTATGCTTTCGAGAAAATAAAAAAAAAATGTTTTTAACTTACCTTAACACATGATTCACTGTGTACTTTGGGTGTACACAGTGAATCAGCGATGTTAGACCAGTCTTTTAGGAAAAAAAAACAATGCTTTTTGTTTTATACTTATTTTTTATATCTATCAGTCATATTTCATTTAATGATAAAAAACTTAACAAAAATAAATACTCTTCATTTATAACAAAATCACAAGGCTGAAAATAAAGAAAAATAATTAAAAAAAAAAATAAGGAAAGAAAAGTAATCCACTTGATTAAAATATATAGCTTTCTAGCGAACATCCATGTTTAAAAAGTTGAAATTAAAATGAAAAATTTGAATTTCTTAGTCTTGAAGTGCTACCAATGTCAGATGGTTTAGGAAGAATCATTTTTATGTCCCATTTTAGAACAGTAGCTTTGTCCGGAACGTCTGGCAGTGAGAAAATTCATTGATTCGTCGATTTTGTTCTCAGGTAAGTCACTTGGTATACATTTTCTTCAAGCGGTAAGATCTTAGCGACATAGTGTACGAAATTTCGCTTTCCTTTAAATTCAACTAAAATAAAATCATCTGGAATAGCATCTCGGATGGGATCCTCTGGCTCAAGCTGTTCATTGTTCTCAATATCATTAATATCATCAGTTTTATCGGAATCCTCATCTGTCATGATATCGTCTCTTTCAAGAACTATGCTTGAATCAGATTCTGAGGTTAATATTTCTTGAAGTATTTTTCTTACAGTCTTTTGTTTTTTTTTTTGGTTGAACCTTTCTGATTTTGTTTTGAAAAATGTATTCTTTTTCTGGGGTGTCAGTGGCTATGAGACTCCTTCCATTCTTTTTATTTTGCCTGATATTTTTCCTTGGCTTAGATTTTATGGGAGGGATATTTCCAATCTCTTCTGACTGATTATTCTTATCGGTCTGATTAAATTCTTCATTTTCAGTGGGTTCAGGACGATCAGTGACTGAGCTGGGCAAAAAGTCAACTTCACCGAAAACATTTCTATCGAATGGATATATGCCAATTTTTGAAAGCATTTGTGATTGATTGTCATAGATTTTTGATATGCCTCACCAACTTAAGCACCCACGTCATATATGGTAACGGGCTGACCTGGATGCCTCATCATCCAGGAATCCATGCACGTGTTATAGATGCTTTTAAATGGCTTGAACAGACCCACATTGAGAGGCTGAGTTTTGTGGGATGAATGAGGTGGTAGGGTTAGCATGGTTACGCCGTTAGTTTTCGCTAATTCCAAGGATTCAATTGAAAGGTGAGACTCATGGTTGTCAAACAATAATAGCGAAGGATTTTCCTTAGATGAACAACTGTGTAGTATAAAATGCCTCATCACTTCTGGAAAGAGTTCCGAGTTCATCCATCCACTTGGAGTAGCCAAACCTAAAGTACCGGGAGATGTGCCTATGTAGTAGCAAATTAAAACAAACAACTATGACAACAAATGGAATTAGTTATGGGAACGCAAATGTACTTTAACATGTAGTATATGTTTTTTGAAATTCTTTCTGGGAAAAACAAGTACGGGTGGAAGCGCTATTCCACTTGCGAAAATTATTGCACATGTTGTTGACAAAGTGCCTCTTTCCCCACTGGTAACCTTAGAAATGCACCGTATTCCTTTCGGGGCTAGAATTTTTAAAGGTTTTTGAACGGTTGTGGTGGCAGTTTCGTCCAAATTAAAAATTCTTGTCCCGTTGGAAAATTGTGGAAGTCTAATTAAAACACTCTCCAGATTGTTGAAATATACATAGGTCAACATTGAATTCATTAAATCCCGTTGCCCGCGCTAAACTGCAACTCTCAGGAATTATCAATGAGACATCTCGATGTCGGGCTCGAAAACCTTTCAACCAGTCGATGCCTGCCATTTGGTTTCTCATCCAGCTCTCGGGAACTTTGATTTTATTTATTAAAGCTGTTTTATAAGCTAGCTTTCGGCAATCAATGTTGGAAAGGCCGTAAAAAAGATAGGCGGATTCCTTCAGATAGGCTATTAGTGTCTGCTCTTGAGCGTCGGTAAAAACTTTGTTGATTTCATAGTTAGGAACTAATCTGATGTTCGCTTGTTCTGGATTGTTTTTAATTTTTTTGTAACACCGATACAGGGTTGTAAACGATAAATTTTTTGATTTTACAGCTTCCCTGATGCTTTTCCCTTTCTTGATCAAATCGAGAACAGCTTGCATCTGCTCTGAAGAATGCGAACCCACTTTTCGGGCTGTTTTTGTACGTGCCATATCAAACTACAAAACAAAAAAAAAACATTTGTACCAACATAGAAAAATGAATAACATATAGGTACACAGTGAATCAGTGCACACAAGTAAACAAGTTGACACAAATTATTAAGTCAATGTAACTATAAATACAAATATATGACTCAAATGCACTTACGATCCACAGTTATTAAATGAGAAGAAAAACAAAAAATTACTTACCAATGCAGAAGGCGCAGGGTCAGAAGTCCAGAGGCCAAAAGTCCATAATGGACTTTTGACCCACTTGGGTAGGTTAAAAGTCCATAATTCCATTATGATCTTTTGACCCACCCTAGTGAGTCAAAAGTCCAGAAGAATTCTTGTGGACTAATGACCCCTTGATTATGAATTTTTGACTAACTTAGATGAGACAAAAGTCCATAATTACAACCTTGAAATTTGATTATGTTTTTGTTGTTTTGTTTGATTTTAACTGTTAACATAAAAAAAGCGATACGCAAGAGTTAGTTTTAGAGACGGAGATTATATCGGTAAACTATAGAGTAAAATTAAGACAAGCACTTGTTGTGCTCCGTTAAGATTTTGAAGAATTGATTCACATTGATCATTACAAGTGCTGTTTACAGTTAAACAAGACCTCATTAGAAAAGTGGAAAATAAAAGTGATTGATAAAACATGGAAAACACGTGCATAAAGTTTAAATTTATCATTGGTTTAAGAAAGAACAGTTCGGTCTTATATTTAGAAAACGAAAAACAATTATATACGAAAAAATATACATATAAAAACATTGACAGATATATTTGCTACATAAAATCCTGCAAAGCAGGCTTAACATTTGACCCGGTGTTGTATAAAATTGTTAATGTTTCCGATGCTATTCACCCTCATCCGGTTCAATATAATATGTACCAGAAAATGGAGTTAATAAACAGTATGAAAAAAGATTGCTTGGATATCAGCCTTAAAAGGAAAACAACGTCAAAGCAAGTTTTTGACCAGAAAAGAATGAAGACAACGGACTCCGCACATTTAGCCCACTACAAGACCCTTAAAAGGACTCTCAACAGAATAAAAAGTAGTACTCTTCCTCAAACCCCGAAAACCTTTTCGGAAGTTAAAGAAATATTCCTTAAGAAAATGTCTGTCATAGATATGGTAAGTCACGTTACAACAGTAAAAATACTTTCTATAAAGGCACAGTTTTGGAAACAGACTTTTCATATTCAATATTTATGGCAACAGAAATAGTGAAAGAAATTGAAATGTTGCCACAATCAGACAGAAAGTATGTCATTGACGGTACATTCGGCGTACTTCCATTAGGCGAGTGGAAGCAATTAATAATTTTGTGTATCGTATCTTCTGAACATGTAAGTACCTAATTCAAAACTTCAATCGCGAAATTTGTGATTATAATTGAATGTTTCGAATTATTATTTTAGATTGAATAAAAATAATATTTTTAACTTTTAACTTTTGAATTAGAGCAGCACTCTATAAATTAATTTCTCGAACCGTAATTTTTTTTGCCAAACAGAGAAACAATTTGGGGAGTGAAAATAAAAAAATTTCTCGAGCGAATTCACTCCCCAAATTGTTTCTTTGTTTGTTTTTGTTAAATACTCAAATAGTAATATAATTTTGAAATATTGAATTTGGTAATTTGTGTGTCCTTATTTTACCTATAGGTTTGTCCATTCATCTTCTTGCTTATGAGTCATAAATCCGAAAAAGCGTACACCCACGCTTTCCAATACATTGAAGCCAATTTAATGAAATTTCGTCCAGCTTCCTTTACACTGAATTTTGAGCATGCTCTGCGGAAGGGCTTGACGAATGTTTTTCCTAACGCACAAATACATGGATGCTGGTTCCACTACTGCAGGGCCATAAAAAGGAGAGCTTCGAAAATTCCAAACTTTTTGAAAGGCCTCCGAGGAAATAAAAATTGTAACAAAATATTCAATACATTTTTTGTCCTACCCCTCTTGAAGCCCGAAAATATGCAGAGGGGGTTCGAAATAATTCAAAGGGAAGCAAACGGCTTTACAATGTTCAACAATTTTATGGAATATTTTCAAAAGCAGTGGATAGTAAATGTAAATAATTATCCAACGTTTAAAAAGTACTTATTATAATAAGAATACATTTTTTTCAGGATCCTTTACAACAATTTTCTGTTTATGGAAAAAGTGTTCGCACAACAAGTAGTTTGGAAGCGTGCAACGGAAAATTGGGAAAACTTTTGCCAAAAAACGGAAATTTTTTCAACTTTGTGGACCAATTAATTGATGAGGAACATACAATTACTATTGATTTTTTGGCATCTGTGGATAGGCAAACATGGGAAATGTTTGAGAGACCTAAATCCAAATTTCAACTGCGAAATCAGTTAATTGAGTCCATGACCATTAAATTCGAAACAGATAAGATCACTTTAACGGAACTATTGAGTCAATTAAGTTCAATATGTTCCTAGAAAACGGACTTGAAAATTTTTGAGTTTGAAAATTTCACCGGTGAAGAAGAAGAAGACAAAGAAAATGAGAGCAATGGTCAGATCACAAGTGGAAATGAGCTGAATTGCGCCATTTGTTTCCAAAATCAGAGGGACACTCTTCTCATCCCGTGTAACCACTTCCAAATCTGCGAAACTTGTTTTGAAATTGTTAAGGACACGGCAAAGCGAAACAAAAATGAATTGCTATGTCCATTTTGCATTCAAATTGTGACAAATAGCACACACATTTTTTTTAAAGGATTTTGAACTGAATTACATATATTGTTTTTGTTTTTCTTTTTTTTATTGATGGTACATTGACTTTTTTCTTCTGAAATTAAAATAAATTTTATGTTTGACTAAATTATGAACTTTTGACCAATTTTCTTTTTAGCATAATGGACTTATGACCCAATCACTGAATATTGAAAACAATATTTTCTGTGAAATAAAATAAGTTTGAAGCCAATATTTTTAATTTTTGAATAGATATTTGAGTCAAAAATCAATTTTTACCAAGTTTTAGTATTGTTTTTTTTAGAGTTTTATTTTTTGTAAAAAACTGTCAATTCGAATTTTTTAAAAATTTTACCAAATATTGAAAACAATATTTCTTATAAGATAAAATTAGTTTGAAGCCAATATTTAAAATTTTTGAAGAGATATTTGAGTCGAAAATCAATTTTTACCAACTTTTATACATTTTTTTTAGGCTTTTATTTTTTTTTTTTTAAACTGTCAATTTGGTTTTTCTGAAAATTTTAAAAAATGTTGAAAACAATATTTCTTATGAGATAAAATAAGTTTGAAGCCTAAATTTCAAGCTTTTGAAAAGATATTTGAATCGATATTCAATTTTTACGAATTTTGAGTAATGTTTTTTTAGGTTTTTATTTTTTATAAAAAAAACTGTCGATTAGATTTTTCTTAAAATTTTATCAGATGTCAAAAACATTATTCTTCGTTGCACAAAATTGTTTAAGAGATAAAATCATATTTCAGTCGTAAAATTTTGGAGGTGACAATTTTTTTTTAGTTTTATTGATTTATAAAAAACCGTTATATTGATTTTTTTCAAAAAATATATCTGTTTGGTATCACGTTACAATATAATATATAAAATTTAATTCAAGTCTCTAGCGTTTTCGGTTCGTTAGATATTTCGGGTTAACCAAAATTGGCACCTTTTTTTCAAACTGCTATGGTAAAAAAACCACCCACGCAATTTCCTTGAGAGCCCTTTCTGCATCTTTCTGCCTTATTATCTATATAACAAAATTTATTTGAAGTCGATATCTTTTCTGGTTCTTGAGCTATGGACGACGAAAAAAACGTCACGAACATACGGACGTACAAACGTACATACACACGCACGCACAGACATATTTCTAAAACTCTTTTATTTCGACTCTAGGGACCTTGAAACATCGAGATATGTCAAAATTTTCAATTTGACAAATCGAACCCATTACAATAACTTCCTATGGGAAGTTAATAAAAAAATACATCGTGAGAGCAAATGATTCACTTTGTACCCTGATTCACTGTTGACACCTTTACCCTACGGATTGAAATTTATCTAAAACTGAATAATAAAATCATTTGCATTAACAAATAAGGGGCTTGTGAATAAGAAGTTTCAAATTTTAAACCCTATAACCAATAACGTGACTAAAATATGTGCCATCCTTTCACTTTCTTGTGTTCTATATAACTTCTCGGTAGTTTTGGTTTTATTAGTTGTGACGCTATACTCCTAAATATTGTCTACCCAGCATATTCTTGACCTTGAACCAAGAGTTAAAATCTTAGCCGCCACTTAATTAACAAATTATATTTTTGGAAAAATAAAAATATTTATTTACAATTCGTCATCATTTATCATAAAATCTTTTTTATTAACAGAACAGGTTAATTTTGAGCGTCAATTAAGATTAAATAAACATCAACAATAAACATGACTGTTAACCTGATATACTTAATAAATTTGTACGAAGTTTCATTGTGATTTTATCGCCACGAGAGTCATAATTTTAATTTTTACAGAAGTAGCTTATATAAAAGAAGTTACTCTGTTCAAAAGATTTACTTCAATCAGATGACTTTCAGAGAAATCATAAGTGTGTTGCTTTTGCAAATCATAATAGTTCTATCTTTGAAAAATGTGAGAGTACTTGCATCGTGTCCGTTTCATCCAGTTCTAGTTCCAATTCCACCTGTTGGGAGTTCTGGAAGTTCTACCAGCAACAATGTGGATGCTCCTACTCCAATAGATTTCTGCAATCTCGGGCCAAAAACATGCGTCGATTCGAAATATCGCTCCCTAGATGGATCTTGCAATAATTTGGCTAATCCATTGTACGGTCTAGCCAACTACAAGTACGTTTAAGCCTGAAAGAAAAACCAGTTGATTGTGTGAATACTGAAATTATTTTTGCTTTGTTAGATTTGGACGCCTGCTACCACCGAAGTACAGCGATGGAATTCGTCAGCCAACAGGCTCCCTCGCCGGTGGACCATTACCGAATGCCAGACTCATATCATTGACGCTATTTGGAGAACAAGATGCTCCAGATTTAGATTTTACACTCATGAATATGCAATGGGGTCAAATTATTGTTGGAGACCTAAGTCGGGTTGCGAATGGAACTTATTCAAGTGAGATACGAGTGAACCAAGAAAAAGCTTAGGTTGCTTTAAAGTTGTTTCAAAATTAGTCAAACCCATTTTTGTTTATACACTCATGAAATCGATATGCAAAGTTGAATGGCTTGTTTTTTGACATTTGCAGAACGTTACGTTTCTTGTTGTACAACAGAGGGTCGTTTCCTTGAAAGAAATCCGGAAATATGTTTCAACCTTGATATCCCACCGGAAGATCTACTCAACATACGAGCCGGAAACGAGTGCATGGATTTTGTCCGAACTCTGACAGATGAGGAAACTGATTGTAACTACAATGGCGGACCAGTCGAGCAATTGAATGCAGTTACCAGCTACTTGGATATGTCAACACTGTACGGAAATAGAAATGAAGTTAATCGCCGTCTTCGCGCTTTTCGAGGAGGTCGAATGATTGTCGATGAGCGAAATGGTCATACATGGCTTCCAAAGAATCCAAACACTACTGAAGTTTGTGATGTGGAGAATGAAAGTGACATTTGCTATGCCACTGGTGACATTCGAGTGAATTCAATCCCGGGCATAACAATTTTGGCAACAATGAATTTACGTGAACACAATCGGCTGGCTGGTGAATTGGCCAAATTAAATCCGCATTGGAGTGATGAGGTGTTGTACCAGGAAGCTAGGAAAATTCTAACAGCGCAATTTCAACACATAGCTTACTATGAGTATTTGCCTCTTCTGCTGGGCCGAGAAAATATGTTGAGGAATAAGCTGATATATGATGTCCCAGCTGACTGTCATGTCAATGATTATGATCCCAGTGTTGATGCAACTGTTGTCAATGAGTTTGCAACTGGAGCTTTCAGACATTTTCATTCACAATGCGAAGGCAGACTTGAGTAAGTTTTTTTGTTTTGAATTTGGATTTTGGGAAAAATATTCTTCCTGTGTTTGGTTTTAGTTTAGTTTCGGAGCTGAGATCTGTTTTTGGTTCATTGCGACTCAGTGACTGGTACCATCGTCCAGAAGTAATAGAAATTGGTGATAATTTTGATTCGTTATCTAGAGGCCTGGGATCGCAACCGCAGCAACTCACTGACATTAATATCGATGAAGAGGTAATTGTACTTTTTGACAGTTGATAGAACAATTGGACTGTCAATGATAAAACAAATGACATTTGCCATCTTGCTCAGTGGATTGAGTTTAATTTTTCTAAGAGTTTTTGCACTATTTTGTTTCATCGAAATATTTCCCATTCACGAATTTTCGAAAAACGAACGAACTCATGGAACGAGTAATTTTAGTACATTGAATGGTGTGCTGGTGGCGCTGGTGATTTTCCCTATGCTCAGCACTACCAGAGTAATCTTCTATGACGAGTACCTAGGTGTCGCTTTATGTTTCTCTCGTGGGAGTAATATAGATTTTATATAAAGGGTTTTTCAATAAGATCAGCGTGATGTTTTGTGGCGTTTGCTATGTGGCACGTAGCGCCTTCCTGCTGGAACCACATGTTGTCTAGATCCATATGGTTCAATTTGACCATACAAAATTAGTTATCTTCTTTATGAAGCGCTCCATGTTGACGGTGACCGCCTTACAAACTTGGTTTTCAAAAAAGTACGGACCAATTACGCCGCCGGCCCGAAATCCACAGCAAACGTTAACTTTTGGACGATGCATACAGCCATTCATCCAAAAATGTGCTTCGTCAGTAAAGATGATCTTTCAGCCAAAATTACGGTCCCCTTCCAAACGATTCGAAGCCAAGTCAGCGATTAAACGGCGTTGTCTATGGTTATGAACTTTGAGCTCCTGGGTCAGTTGGATCTTGTTGAAGTCTACGAAAGGCTGAATTCTTGCGCATGGCGAGGAATAGACTGCATCGGGTTCTACCGTTCACTTTCACGGACCGCGGTGATATTCTTGGCTGACTTCGCGTTTCTTGAACGTACGGTGTGCCTGATTGTTTACTGAACCGGTCGTCTCAAATTTGACCACGTCTACTGTAAAATGGCCATGATGATTTGGCATAAGCAACTGAATAATAAACACAAGATTTGACAGATGTCACTAAAACAAAATGGCCGTGCCAATAGAAAAATCCTTTACAATCGCTGAATGTTGGACAGCTTAAGTGATATCTTAAGTCTTATAACAATTATCTTTTTATCAATTTTTAGGTAAAGCATTTTCTGTTTAGAAAAAAACTGCCATTAGGTCTATTGGGTTCAGACTTGCGTGCAATAGATACTCATCGTGGTCGTGATCATGGTTTAGCTTCCTATAATGATGTAAGAGAGTTTTGTGGCCTAAAGAGAGCCAAGTATTGGGAGGACTTTGCAGACCATATAAATATTCATGTAATTACTTTTATTATTCCCCTCATAATGTATGGCTTGTTACTATTAAGAAGCTTTATAATCATAGAGTGTTGAAGGACTAAGAACTTTGTATAGAGGTCCTGAAGACGTTGATTTTAATGTGGGTGGTTCCCTAGAGACGCCAGTGCCTGGGACATTAGCTGGACCAACATTTCTATGCATTTTGACTGAACAATTCTATCGAACTCGTATTGGTGATCGATATTTCTATGAGAATGATAATCCCAAGACTGGATTTACAAGAGGTTAATAATTGATATATTCTCTTTTCGAAACATTTTTAATACATTTTTTAATTGTATGATGTCTATAGATCAACTTCAGGAGATTCGGAAGTCATCTGCTTCTAGAATAGTTTGTGACAATGGAAATCAAATTCAAACAATGCAACCTAGAGCTTTCATAACCGTTTCAGAAGCGTAAGTCTTTGCTATTTGTATCTACGTTAACAACTTAGGAACTCTAAAATGTCTCCTTTTATTTTTAAGAAATCCGATCGTACCATGTGCAGACCTTCCATCACTCGACTTATCAAAATGGATCGATAGAGCTCCGCCACCACCTCAAACCTAAAAAATAAATTTTATTTATTCGGGGATCTTCCAAAAGAGTTTATTTTGCATATTTTTAACCTTGAGACATAAACAAGAACAAGTCTTCAATTATATGAGTTCATTAACATGGTGTATTTTATTTTTGATTAATTAAAATGATTAATCGTCAAATCGAGACTGGACAGAGCTTTTTTTTATGTCAACTGGTAATAACACCAAACCAATAACTGTTTAATTCAATACAATGTAAGTTAGAGGGTGCTTTTTACTGAGAAAAGTCCGATATTTTAAACTTCAATAGAATTAAACTTGCAGCCTTTTGTTGACCTTTTTAACCTGTTTAGTCTGCTTTTAGTTTAACCTCTTTGACTAATCTGAGCTTTTTAAAACAAAAAAACACCCTTTACTTGAAAACAAAACAATTTGCATTTTAAGTTTCTTGTTTATTTTTTCCTGAAAGGTTTTATAAACACTGCCGCTGGCAAAACTAATTTATTAGAGGTTAATCGTTGGAGTCAATAAAATGGCTCGGTCTCAAATAATTTATATCTTATTTCTTCTGAAAGTCGTAATTCTATCGTTTGAAAGTGTTACAGTCTCTGCATCGGGATCGTGCCCTTTTAAATCCATTGCTGAAAGCTCAGAAAGGTCTAATCCACTTTTGGGTGTAGATTTTTGTGATATTGGCCCAACAAAGTGCGAGGATTCGAAATACCGCTCGCTGGACGGATCTTGTAACAACTTGGATAATCCACAGTTTGGCTTGTCCAATTACAAGTTAGTTTTATGGTGATCTCTTCCATAAGGTTCTTATGAAATGTGATTCTTAAAGATATGGACGTCTATTACCGCCGAAATACAGCGATGGAATAAATCAGCCAAGGCTATCTGTCGATGGAGGACCATTGCCAAATGCTAGACTTATATCGCTGTCGCTATTTGGAGAACTCGACGTTCCTGATAAGAATTTTACTCTTATTAACATGCAGTTCGGTCAAGTTCTAACAGGAGACTTCACCAGAATAGCTAATGGAACAGCATCAAGTAAGAATGTGTCCAAACGTAGAAAACTAAAAGTGATCAGAGTGATTTAAATTTTTTCAGAGCGCTACGTTCCGTGCTGTACTCAAGATGGCCAATACCTTGAAAGGAATCCAAAACTTTGTTACAATCTTGATATTCCACCAGAGGATCTACTCAATGTCCAAGCCGGAAATGAGTGTATGAACTTTGTTAGGACTCTTACTGATGAAGAAACGAACTGCAACTACAATGGCGGACCAGTTGAACAATTGAATGCAGTTACCAGCTATTTGGACTTGTCGTTGCTCTATGGCAGCACTGCTGAGACAAATCGTCTTCTTCGTACTTTCAATGGGGGTCGATTGATTGTGGAGGAGCGAAACGGTCAAACATGGCTGCCAAAGAGTCCAAATACTACTCAAGTGTGTTTTGTCGAAGATGAAAGTGATGTTTGCTATACTGGTGGTGATATAAGCGTTAACACATCACCAGGTTTCAGTATACTGGTTACAATGTACCTGAGGCAACACAATCGTCTGGCTGATGAATTGGCCAAGCTGAATCCACATTGGTGTGATGAGGTGTTGTTCCAGGAAGCAAGAAGAATCCTGATTGCACAAATCCAACACATTACCTACTACGAATTGTTGCCATTCTTCTTGGGACGGGAGAATATGTTGAGGAATAAGCTGATTTATGATGTACCACCTGACAGCCATGTCAATGATTACAATCCCCAGGTTGATGCAACTACCTTAAATGAGTTTGCAACTGGAGCTTTTAGGCATTTCCATTCGCAATGTGAGGGTAGATTGGAGTAAGTTTTTTTCTTGGGTTCATTTGTGAATAAGTGTTCGCAAAATCTACCTTCTTCTTTGCTTCCAGCTTAGTCACGGAAATGAGATCTGTGGTGGGTTCTTTACGACTGAGTGACTGGTTCTTCCGCCCGGAAATCATTGAAGCCGGTGATAACTTCGACTTGTTGTCTCGGGGAATGGGATGGCAACCACAACAACTTACAGACAATAATATTGATAGAGAGGTAAATCACAGTTGAACAAATTTCTTCTGAGCAGGATTTTCAATCATAAACCTTCCTAGACCTCGATCTATTAAAATTTTCTTTTCAAACTTGAAGGTTAAACATTTTCTCTCCAGAAGAAACATGACACTTGGGGGAGACTTGCGTGCCATAGATACTCATCGTGGTCGTGATCATGGATTGCCTACTTACAATGATTTTCGAGAGTTCTGTGGAATTAAGAGGGCAACAAGTTGGTCAGACTTTGAAGATTTCATAAATGTCCAAGTAAATGATGTAAAACATTTCTCGTTTCTTCTAAACCTAAAGTATAACTAATTTAAGAGTGTTGAAGGACTAATGAATTTGTATAAAAGCCCCGAAGATGTTGATTTCACTGTGGGTGGTTCACTGGAGCATCCAGTCCCTGGAACATTAGCTGGACCAACATTTCTTTGTATTTTGACTGAACAATTCTATCGAACTCGAGTTGGTGATCGTTATTTCTTTGAGACTGATAATCCCAAGACAGGATTTACAAAAGGTATGAAAACCATTTTCTTTCTTCAAAAAAGAGTATTTTTGTATTCTTGAATTTTTGTAGATCAACTTAAGGAAATTCGAAAGTCGACTATTGCAAGGATAATGTGTGACAACGGGAATCAAATCAAGACAATGCAACCTAAGGCATTCATTACCGTTTCAAATACGTAAGTCTTGCTGCGATTACATAAAACAATGCATTCAAAAAATAAGATCTGTAGGACTTGATTATCTTGAGAATTCTAGTACGTGAATAGAAATCTCGGACTTTTAAGATCTAATTTTTCTAAACATGCCTAGAAGAGTTTAAGGTCCAAGTGTAAATTTAGTGTTTAAAAAAAAATATTTAATTCTGTTTTAGAAATCCAATAATGCCGTGCGATAAGCTACCAACACTTGACCTATCTAAGTGGATTGATGAAGTACCCATTAATCTTAAATAAACTTTGTTGAATACAAATTATTAATGAAGTATTAACCTTACAAATGAAAAAAATAATGTTTTTCTAATTTTATGTAGAAATAAAAGAGATCAGTACTGAATTCTTCTTATCCCTTTTTACTGAAAGTTAGCCAAAAAGATTGATCTTTCTCAATAAAAAAATACATATGAAATGTTCTTTCGTTTAAGATCGAACACATTTTATTTATATTTTACATTTATGGCTGTATTGCTTGAGCATATCTTGAGTTTTGTTTACTAAATTATAAGAAGATTGAACTGACTACAATAATCGATCGCAACCAAACACAGAAACTTACCACATTCAGGAACTTAACTCAGACACAACTGTACATAACCAAGCAGATACAAAAACCTAGTAGATACAGGAACCTAGCAGGACACAGCAGAACCCCGAGGCAATCTATTCTTCGCCGTGCACAAGAGCTCGTCTCTTCGCAGGCTTCAACTTGGCGAGTTTTGCGTCGGGACTTGGGCCTACACTCGTACAAGATCCAACTGCAGCTCAAAGTTCATGACCATAAACAACGCCGTTCGCTTTCGCTGTTCGCTGACTGGGTTTCGAATCGTTTGGAAGAGGACCCCAATTTTGGCCAAGAAATCATTTAGTGACGAGGTTTATTTTTGGATGAATGGCTGTGTTAACAAGGAAATTATAGTATACGGGACACCAACCAGGTGATAAATCATCCTCAAAAAGTTAAATTTTAGGTCGGCGGGGTAATTTTTCCATACTTTTTTGAAAACGACGTTAGTGAGGCGGTCATCGTCAACGGCGAGTGCTACATTACGATGATAACTAATTTCTTATGCCCCAAATTAAATCATATGGACCTAGACGACATGTGGTTCCAGCAGAACAGCGCTACGTGCCACACAGCAAACGCCACGATTGATATTTTGCATGAACTATTTGAGGGCAAGGTGATAACCAAATAGAAACAATTCTAGCGGTATCAATGCCAAGGTCATGTGATTTGATACCGCTAGAATTGTTTCTATTTGGTTTCTTGAAGTCGCAGGTCTATGGAAATAAACCACAATCGACCGATGCTCTTAAGGTGAACATAACACAGGCCATCGCTCAAATTCAGCTTGATCTATGCGGAGCGTCATTGAAAATTGTGCGAGAGGCACACTTTCACTTTGCTTTCAGAAGAATCTTGGGCAAGGATCAACGAACGCAAATTCTTAAGAACTCGAATAACTACTGTACAAGAGGAACAAAGAAACGAGCTGGAGTCCTCGTGTCGCATAAAAAAAGAGGTTCACCGAAGTGTATGCTGCAAACAGGTGCGACAGCAGGACCGTTAATAGAATAACCAAAGAGCTGACCGGTACACACAGCTCAAAGCAACATCGGTGAAAGAAGTAGACGGTACTGTGATAAGTTCGGTAGATGAGCAAGTCAGAAGGTGAAAAGAACTATTTTTATCGGTTTTAAATCGAGTGTTTTTGCAAACAACGTGCAGTCGATAACTTTTAAAGCCCCTGAAGAAACTTATCTCCGAATCCCCACCTCACCTCCCAGTAAAGATTAGATCGTTGCCGCAATTAAAGCACTTAAGAACAACCAAGTTGTAGGACTTCTTGAAATTCTCGCAGAGCTTTTACAAGCAGCGCCAACGTCATCAAGTGAACTGCTTCATTCGGTCATAAAAGAAGCCTGGACCACCGAAAGCGAAAACTTTAGATTATATCAACACCCTGCGGATCATTATTGAACAGTGCATTGAATATCGATCACCACTACACCTGCTGTTCATCGACTTCGGGAAGGCCTTTGATAGCGTTAACAGGGGGTACATCTGGTTATCTTTGCGGACGAGGGGCATCCAAAAAACGAATTGTTATTATGAAAGCAACATATTACGGATCCAAGTGTCACGTTCTGCACGATGGTAGGTTGTCTGATGATTTTGAAATTCGCAGTGGAGTCGGACAGGGCTTTATTCTGTCGCCAATATTGTTTTTGTTGGTGATAAGCGATGTACTGCACTCAGCCTTGTCATTTAGCAGAGGGATCCGATGGACTTTGACATCCTATTTGAAGCACTTGGATTACGCGGAGGATGTACATATGCTTACTCTCTCATAGGATCATGGATCTCCATCAAATGAGAACAAGTGTGTAGAGAGAACCAGAAGTTGTGGGGCTGAAAATTAATTCCGGCAAATCAAAAATGATCAGCCTCGGAACCCGATCATCCTCTCAAATAAATATTTTCTCGCAACCGGTTTAAAAAGTGGAGACCTTTCAATACCTTGGAAGTATCGTTTCCATCGAAGGTGGAACCAAACAAGACGTCATCTGCCACATCGGCAAAGCATAGGTATAGCGGCGTTCGGTATGCTGTCAAAAATTTGGAGGAATAACTCTATCATCTTAAGAAGAGAGCTACGACTGTTTCGCAAAAATGTCGAATCTGTGCTTCTTTAGGAGTGCAGTAAAGGAAGGTTACACCAGCCATAACAACAAATCTGCAAACTTTCGTGAATAGATGTCTTCGTAACATCCTAAGGAAGTTCTGGCCAAACAGTATTTTAAATGAGGTCCTTCATAGAAGGACAGGTCAGGAGGTATTATAGAATTTATAATACGAAGTAGTAAGTGGCTTCAAAAAGGTAACGATTGCATTGCAGGCCAAGCAATACAGTGGAATCCGCTCACTCAAGAAGGAAGAAGAGCTTGACGAAAGAGAATTACATGGCGCGGGACAGTCGAGGCGAAATCAGCGTTCCTAGGCGAAAGTGGGAGGAAGCTGAAACACATCTCCGGAAACCCTACACGATGGCGCGTAGGCGTAGTAGATGCCCTTTGCCCCTTTAGGGGTTCCCAACGGACTTAACAGGTCTGAGGACGACATCTTTTAAAGAAACTATCTGCTTCAAAGAATGCGATTGGTACAATGCAGAAATCGCAGAATGAAAACCACTTTTAAACAACCTACTTGAAAGGCTGGATTCTAAGCATAGAAATAATTATGTAGACAGGGCAAGGCAATATTTCTTAAAAGAGAGACATATTCAAATCTTCCTTATGATCTGGCCAAAATCAATTGCGTCCGAGTAAAAGGAAAACTATAAACTTAAAAGAGAGACATATTCAAATCTTCCTTATGATCTGGCCGAAATCAATTGCTTCCGAGTAAAAGGAAAACTATTGACCCTTAATTTCATAAGGCATGGTAACGACTTGGAGCTGCCTTAAAAGATGTATGTTATAAATATTCCCCTAATCGTTAACTAAGCACTGTTTTATTCTTATGACATTTCAGTTTCAAAAATCTACAAGTACAAATAAACTATCAAACACAAATTTTGTTTCAATATTTTATTTTTATTTACACGTTTTACAATTCAAAATTAGCTTTACAATACAAATAAATAAATTCTGGAAAAAATTCTCTTCTAAATAAACAAAGTTCAAAAGATTACAAAAGTAACGTTCACTCTTAATTATTCGTTTTTTGTGACATTGACAGTTCTTAAATAATCTTCTTTTGTAATTTAAAACAAGCAAAACTAACTTAAAAAACAGTTGAGCACTTATTTTAAGTTCCAATACAATGTTGGATAAACTATTACATTCTGTTTCTGTTTATGGAAGAGTTTTCTTTATGTTTTCAAATTTACAAAAAAATGAATATCGGATATTTTTATGTACACATTCTTAGACTAAATTATTCTACATCTTCGTTTTGAATCTTACTTTTTCAAATGTGGTCCATAGTAACCAGGTTGAGGATGGGAATAACCATTGGAACCATGAGAACTTCTGTCAATCCATTTTGACAGATCTACTGCTGGAATTTCCTCACACGGTATGATTGGATTTCTGGAAAGGATCAATTTTTGATTTGTTGGTAAAAGAAGATTTTGTTTGACATTTTAACTTACGCCTTAGAAACTGTCACAAAAGCACTTGGTTGCATTGATGTAATGTGATTACCGTTGTCACACATCAGTCTAGCCATACTGGCCTTTCTGATTTCTTCAAGTTGTTCTGAAATAAATTAAGAAAAAGCTCTGTCAAAATTGTTCCGTTTATAAAAGAAAAATTTATATATGACTGTGTACATACCCTTAGTAAATCCAGTGATTCTGTCACCACCTTCGAAGAAATATCGATCGCCAACACGAGTTCTGAAGAATTGTTCCGTAAGAATACACAAGAAAGTCGGTCCAGCTAGGGCTCCAGCTACATGTGATTCCAATGAACCCCCAACAGTTAGATCTACGTCATCAGGAGTTGCATAAAGATTTTGCATTTTATCAACCACCTAGAAGAACAAGTTTATGCTCAATTTTTTAGACACATTCCAGAAACTTTTCCTGTAAGAACTTACATCGTTGTCAATAAGATCGGTAAAGTCTTTCCATGAATTTGCCCTCTTTAATCCGCAAAACTCTCTCATATCATTGTAGGATGCAAGCCCATGATCACGATTACGTTGAATATCAATTGCTCTCAGATCGCCACCAAATGGCATGTTCCTTCTGAAGAGGAAATGTTTGATCTGGAAAAGATATGATAAATTATGATTTGTAATTTGTGCTCAGCTTTAGGTTTACAAGGGTGTGCAAGAGGCTCTAAAAATTAGTTTACATATGGGGTTTTCCATGGATAAAATAAATCAATTTATTTTTTATTTAGATCTGTCAAAACACAAATCTGTTTTTGCATTCCATGATGCAAATTAGTTGATTTGAGATCAAATCAGCGGATCTGTATTTTAAGGCAGGTTTACATCTCTTTGCTTGTACAAATAGAAACAAAATTGTTTGACAGCTCTATGACAACAAAAGCAATTTCTATCGTGTTCCATGCGTCACGAAAACACTTCAATTTAATACGGAAATCTGAAATTACTCCTGGAAAACCCCAATGAATATTTCTTTGCTTTTTTGTTTAACGAATGATACTGCATGTAGTAATACTTTTAAATTACTTGCTGTTTAGCTGACAGCTGTCAAGTTTGACGGTTGTATTCTTTTCAGATTCAGAATCATCATTTTTTTCAAAAAGAAATGTTTTTAGTCGAGTTTATAGACTGGATTTCAAAGTAAAATGACAGTTCTTTGAAATGGGTTGTAAGCTCTCAGGACAATATCTTACAAATCTGGTTTTTTCAAGAGAATGAAACGAACTGTCACATAATTTTAAGTATTTTCATGGAAACAATGCTCAGCTAACCGTTTATACAAGACATGAACGACCAAAGTATTCTCAGAAACGTCATTGTCAGAAAAAGCGTTTGTAACTTTTAGATGCCCTTGTTTAAGACATCTGACATTTGCTGAAAATTTATCTACCGCCATATGTAATAAAATGGTCGAGATAGAAATAGATAAAGAATGTGTGAACAAATGAACCTGCTTTCGGAGTAGGATTTTCAAAATGGTACCTTGTTCCATAATCTATGCACTTACCTCTCTGTCAAAGTTAATATCTGTCAATTCTTCTGGTTGTGTTCCCAAACCTCTTGTCAATGAATCGAAATTATCACCAACCTCAATAATACCAGGACGATTGAACCAGTCACTAAGACGCAATGAACCAAGAACAGATCTCAGCTCTGAGATTAAACTGTCAAGTATAAAAACAATGGACATAATAAAATAATTGCTTGAAACTTGACGTTCACTAAAACTGAAACCTTATCCAAACTTACTCTAATCTTCCTTCAATCTGCGAATGGAAATATCTGAAAGCAGCGGTGGCATGTTCATTCAGCACAGCTGGATCAATGCTTGGATCATAATCATTAACATGACTTCCTGCTGGTGCCTTATAAATCAATCTATTCTTCAACATATTTTCCCAGCCCAAAAAGATAGGCAGCCATTCGTAGTAGCTAATTTGCTGAAATTGTCCGATATTGATCTTTCTGGACTCCTGGAATAGAACTCTGTCGCTCCAATGGGGATTCAATTTTGACAATTCGCCAGCAATGCGGTTATGTTCGCGAATGAGAACAGTGTGAAGAATTGTCAAGCCGGGATTTTGATTGACACGAATGTCACCAGCCAAGTAACAAACTTCATTGGCATCCTGAACGTCACAGTCGGTAGTGACGTTTGGTGTTCTTGGCAGCCATTGACCACCATTCCGCTCTTCAACAATCATCCTGCCACCCTGGAATTCTCGGATAACTCTATTTTGTTCAATCGAATTACCATAAATTAGAGAAAGATCCATAAAGCTGGTGACAGCTGTCAATTGTTCTGCTGCTCCTCCATTATAGTTGCAGTTGATATCACGATCGGTGAGAGTTCGAACGAATTCCATGCATTCAGTGCCGACTTGCGAATGAGCTGGGTCATGGGGTGGAATCACAATGGGGAAACATGTCTTGTGAGCAACGCCTTTGCCCACCAATCGACCCTCTGGTGTACAACATGAGATTGTGTGCTTCTCTGAAAAGTTAAATCGGTTAATTTAATTCGGCTTTAAATGTCAACGTCAGAGCCAACAGCAGAAGAATGTGACACTTACTTGATTGTGTTCCACCAGCTTGCATACTCATATCGTGAGTGATAATTTGACCCCATTGCATGTTGACGAGGGTAAAGTCTGGATCGGGAACATCAAGCTCCCCGAAAACCACCAAAGACACAAGTCTGGCATTAGGCAATGGTTCTCCCGTAACCGATCGAGTTGGCTGCTGGATGCCATCACTATATTTGGGTGACAATAGCCGTCCGTATCTACAAACAAAGCAAAACCCAATGTAATAAAACTTCAATGCGACATAGCCCAGGTATCTGGGTTAAGTTTAGGTATAGGTACTTGGAATTAGCTATGCCCAATTGAGGATTTCCCAAATTGTTGCAAGAACCATCTAGTGTTCGATAGGGCAGCTCTCCACAGGCTGGTGGAGCAGTACCACAAGCAGCAGAACCAGGCATTGGAAATGTCGGTCCGTAGGGACTAGCGAAGGCAGCAAACGGATTTGGTGGCTGTGACGAGACTTCGAAATGTGATGCTGGTGGGGGAAGTGGTCTGCAATAGAAAAAGTATACAACATACGTTACTTTGTATTTACAACAAAATTTTGGCGGATATAAGAGTAGAAAAGCAAACAAACCTTGGATAGCCTCGGGCGTGAAACAATTCTGGCTGCTGGATAGTGTAGCCTGTGAAGTCGTTGCTTGGATTTTCGTGAATGACATTGTAATCAGCTGTAGATACTTTAACTGCATGAGCTGAAAGTATGCTTTGCATAAGCAGCAACACGAGCGCAGTGGAGATTGCCATCTGAAAGAAAAAAGAAACACGAGTTTAAAGTATGCTTAAGAAGCAAATTTTAAATACAAAATAAAATAGTGCAAACTTTTTGTTTCGAGGTCACAATCAATCTTTTAAAAGTAACGAACCCGTAGCGGTCAGTGCCCAATGCGTCTATGCGTCTGCACACGATTTATCTCGGATTATAGATTAAATGCTTAAATCCACATCACATGTATTTAAGCTTCTTAAATAAGTTCTTATAAAGCAAAAGTCTGCTTCTGAGATCTAAAGCCATTCTTTCAAATGAGTAAAATAAGGTTTCTTACGAACTTGTCTCGCATTAAATCAACTATGACGTTTAAATCGTATTATAAAATTAAATACAAATATAAGAACACCAATTTATCGGACTTTGAGACAAAAAGAAAGGTGTTCCACAAGGTTGAATCTTAGGTCCTCTATTGTTTTCCAATCTATAGAGTTTTTCAATATAAGGTTTCATTTTCATTTCCACTTATTCAGAATTCCCATGATGAAATTAAATTTGGGTATTCCATCTCTTCATCGATTTTAAGGCCGAATATGAAAGCATCTACAGCCACTTAACCAATCCTTTCGACGTCGAAAAAGATTTTAGACAAGGCGATGCGCTGTAATGCATTCACTAGATATAGAACAAGTGGCTAAACAGCTTGAGGAATTGGGTGCTCCAATGGCAGAATCGGCAATAATTAATAAAATCATTTGCAGTCTTCCATCACCATTCAAGCATTTCAGATCAGCATGGGATTCCGTGGCCCAGTCGGAACAAACGCTCCAAAATTTGACCCAGCGTATAATGAAAGAGGAGATGCTTCTATTTGAGAAAACATCAGATGATTCTGCTACAGACCACCAGGCATTGATTCATTACAACAAGAAAAAGACAACTATAGCAGATAAGAAGAAGAATTCAACCTGTGGATTTTGCAAGAAACGTGGGCATTGGTGGAAAGAATGTCGGGCCCGACTTGCACAGCAAAGAGACAACAAACAAGGTACATCATCGGCGGTGTTAATGGCTCATTTCACAGACAGAAAAAGTGCATGCTGCTACACCCTCTCTGGATCATCGAGCCATATGTGCTTCCAAAGGAGTGCGTTCAGTAGTTTCCGAGCTGTTTATGAACGCGAATATCCAGTTTGCTCAGGAAATATGGAAACGGTGTATGCACATGGAATCGGCAATGTGGAAAGCAAATCAGATGTTTGTGGTAAGGTGCAATTCTACGCGCTAATAAATGTACTCTTTGTTCTCAGCATTGGATTCAATTTATTCAGTGTCAGCTCAGCTGACAGGCAGGGTGCTTCTACGAGTTTTGAGAATGGTCGTGCGGAAGTTAAAAGAAATGGACAGACTCTTCTAGTTGGACAACGTTGTGAATCTGCTCAGCTATGTAAGCTTTCACTGAGCATTGTTTAACAAGAATAGCGAGTGTTTCAGTCAGTAATAGCATTGAAAGATGGCACAAGCGCCTTAGACATCTGAGCGTCGACATAATCAAGCAATCAGCTCTGAACCAACAACTATCTATAGGTGAATCACAAAAATTCTTTTGCAAACGATGTGCTTTGGGAAAATCTCATCGACAGAGTTTTGTCAAAGATGAAAAATCAAGAAAGAAAGGACCAGGTGAATTGGTCCATGCTGATCTCTGTGGACCAATGTAGATTCCTTCTGTAGGAGGTTAAAAGTATTTTCTGCTAATCAAAGATGATTTTTTAAACTACACTCAAGTCTATTTCTTGCAACAAAAATTTGATACTGCATCAAAGTTCGACGAGTTTTTGACTAAAGCACGCGCTAGCTCAATCACTGTGAAAGTGGTAAGAACACACAATGGTACTGAGTTTGTTTGCAGAGCTTTAAAAGGCATTTTGGCAAAGCACCATATGTACCTCAACAGAACGGGTTCATTGAAAGGCAAAACCGTACAGTAAAAGAGACTGCTCTCTCCATGCTTTATGATTGTGGTGCCCCACAGTTACTTTGGGCTTAAGCGGTGCAGATTCGAAACATTTGTCCCGTCCGATCAAACAATTGGAAGTCGCCTTTTGAATTATGGAAAAGTGTAGCTACAAGCTACGAGACTCTTTACACCTTTGGATGCAGTGCGTTCTATCATATTCAAAATGAACATCGTAAAGGATTGGATGCTAAAAGTAAGCATGCTTCTTTCGTAGGCTACAATCTTGACACCAAAGGTTATAGACTGTACAATGGATCGAAAATTATAATAACTCGAGACTTCCGATTTGATAAGACGAATACCAATTTAAATCAAACATTAAATCTATGTGCATTACCTTTTAACATTTTTGAATACGAATTTGTGCAAAACCCTCAAAAAAAATCAGCCAACCGTAGACCAAGAGTGAGGTGATGAAGTTACATTTCCGATGGATGATCCTCAAGAAGTTAATGAAATCACTACTAATGAACGTTACCCATTGAGGAATAGAATGATAAGCGATATGTGTGCTATAGCTGCAGCCGTAGGAAGTCCAACTTATGATGAGGCTATATCAGGTAATGAAAAATCTCAATGGCTAAGTGCTAAGTCTAAAGAGCTAGAACCACTTCGTGAATCTGACACATACAAAAGCAAATGAATTTTCAAACGAAAGATAGATCCTAATGGTTTGCCAAGTCGCTAAAAGGCAAGATTAGTTGTACAAGGATGTTGCCAAAAACTCGGAATTGACTACAAGGAAACACGGGCACAAGTGGTAAGATTTGTTTCTCTAAGAGTTTTGCTTTCACAAGCAACTCCACATGCGTCAATTTGACATACAAACTGCTTTCTTGTATGGTGAGTTGCAAGACCAAAGTTTCCTCATCCAACTTGGAAACTGGAAACTGGAGTAATCTAGATACGAACCGAACTACATGGAGAAGTTTGTTTGGCGAGGCCCTCGATCTTTCAGGACTGTATCACCACCTCAAGTAAGTAAGTATGTCATTAAAAGTGGAAAACAGTAAAGGTTGCAGCACCTTATCTTTTCATGACATTTGTCACGATCGATTCGCACATTTTCTGCTGTATGTCCTCCATAACTTCACGAATTCCATATTTGAGATCTTAAATAAATTAAAAGTATTTTATTTATTATATTCTAAAATAAAAGTACTGGCGTATGTCTAATATTTGACCAAGTTCAAAACAAAAAGTCTAATGGCTAAACCACAACTACGCTTAAAGTCGGTCGGGCTTTTGACAGGCTTCTTAGCGTAGCCTAAGAATTTGCAAAAATAAAACAATTAACATTGGCTGCGTTCAATCCCTTGTTGCATAATAGGGTATCTTGGAGAGGTGGATTTTTAGATACCTCGTTGAACGAGTTTGATAGCTGTCAAAAAATAAAAACAACTTTCAAGCTGTTCACAAAAACAGAGAGCTTCGAAATCAAAATTGTTGTAAGATAAATGAAACAGGATGAGGTTCTTCAATTTCAGAATGCTAGACACTAGACTGGAGGTAAGACCTAGCTAATTGGTCATCCACAAAACGAACACAAAATAAGTAAATTTTGAATTTAAAAAAAAAATAGATCATAACTACCTTCTAAAATTCGGAGGCAAATAGCTTTTTAATCCTCTATTATGTACATAACATCCTCAAACACAACTTCAACTAACATTTTGTCTCTTTTTGTTTAACAACAAATACAAAGGGCTAAAATCAATTTTCAAATTTCTTGAAATTCAACCATGTGTTGAATCAGCTGTTCTGTCAGATATCTACATAACCCAGAAATTCTTGGATAACTTTGGATTCCTTTTTTGACAACTCAGCTGTTTTTGATCAGCTTATATTTTACACGTAAAACACAAACAAAAAATGGTATCCGGATAGCCTTTCTGTCTGAGATTGAACGCAGCCATTGAAATGACAAGACAGTTGTCAGCTGTCAAAGCGCTAGCTTATCATATTTATGATCTAGAGCGTCATCATATATGTCAATGTATAGTTGTGTATTAACAATAAGGATCTAGATGGCCAATTGTGATCACTTCCATGAGAAAAAAACAAGATCTTGCAAAATTTGCTATTTTTTCGTTGCTTGTGTGGCCCGTAGTGCGCTATTTTAAAATTTTTAGTTCGTTGTAGAAGTGTGAATCACTCTTTTTTAAACAACGGGCTAATTTTTACTTGTCAAGTTATGAAATATGACAGCTGCCTTAATAGTAGGTTGTTTAAAATGAGGCCTTTTTTTGTTGTTATGGGGTTAATTAAATCGTTTTATATTAAACAAAACAAACAAATTCTTATTTACAAGCATAACAATAAATAAATTCTATAGAACAATCAACATTAATAAATTATTCCTTCCTTATTTATTTATTTTAACACTCTGTAAATGTGCAAAGCGTATCGTCAAAGGAAATAGTCATTAATCCAATTTAATAAGTTACAATTAATATCGCAACCCAGATTAATTTGAAGTCGGTGAGCCATAACCGTTAGTGAACATATCGATAACAATTAAATCGATTTAAAATTAAAAACAACTGTTCATATCTTACAACTGTTCAGCACTTAATTAATAAAGTAGTTAATGTATTTTATACGTCTTATATTTTTCTTTCGAGGCGCAAAAATTGATTGGCGACTTCCAAAAGGGCCTCTTGGCATTTGTTAAATACTGTTTTTCTTCAACTTAGCGTTCCTTTAAAAATCAATATTTGTTGACTCGTAGATCTTTCAAGGCAGTATGTAAGCTAAAGGCAGCATTATTCGAAGCTGAATCCAAGAGAATCCTTTCTTATTTAAGGTGGCGCTACAGTCCTGTGTGAACTAGGGTCTCAACCAACAAACTTCTCCATCTAGCTCGGTCCCTAGCTAAATGTCTCCAGTTTCGCGCTCCAAGTTGGGTAAGGTCACCTTCCACTTGTGCGCGCCACCTGATCCGCGGTCTTCCTCTACTGCGCTGTGCTGTGGGTGTGGATTCGAAGACTTTGCTCTACGTGACGCAGCCATCTTATTCGTTGGAATTTTACCCTTCTCGCTAAGTCTACGTCACTGTACAGCCCGTACAGCTTGTCGTTCCATCTTCTCCTCCACTACCCTTCGATGCATACGGGACTGTAGATCACACGAAGAACTTTTCTCTCGAACCGACCCAAGGTGCTTTCATCCGCTTTTGTCAAAGTCCATGCTTCTGCACCGTATATCAAGACGGGGATGATGAGGGTCTTATATAGCGACACTTTCGTTCCTCGAAAGAGGACTTTACCACTTGCTTTCTTAGCTCATAGAAACAGCGGTTAGCAAGAGTTATTCTGCGTTTGATCTCAGCGCTGGTGTTGTTTTCTGCGTTTACAACGGAGCCTAGGTAGACGAAGTTCTTGACTACCTCAAAGTTACGTCTGTCGATGGTGACGTTTTGACCAAGACGTCGGTGTTGTATGTCCTTTCTTGACGACAGCATATACTTTGTTTTGCCCTCATTGACCGTTAAACCATTTTTGCCGCCTCTGCCTAAATACTTCCAAAAGCCTCATTGGCATCATCCTTAGTTCTTTCGATTATGTCAACGTCATCAGCATATGCTAGTAATTGGACAGACTTTTGAAAGATAGTGTTGACGTGTGAGCTCTGCATTATTCTTCCAAGTACAATGTAAAAAAAAGAGCATGACAGCGCATCACCTTGTCTAAAACCTTTTTTGACATCGAAATATTCTGTTAAGTTGTTTCCAACCTTAAAGGAGTAGCGTGAATTCTCCATGGTCATCCTGCACAAACGGACGAGTTTGGTAGTGATGCCAAAACTAGACAAGGCTCCATGCAGCTCGTCCCTGTAGATGCTGTCATATGCGGCCTTGAAATCGATGAAAAGATGGTGGTTGTCGATTTGGTGTTCTTGGGTTTTTTCCAGGAGCTGCCGTAATGTGAATATTTGATCAACTGTGGACTTTTCTGGTCTAAAACCACACTGATAAGGACCTATCAGGTTGTTGGCGATGGGCTTGAGACGTTCACATATTACGACAGAGAAGATTTTATAGGCGATGTTAAGTAGACTGACTCCTCTATAGTTGGTGCAGTTTAGAGGGTCTCCTTTTTTTAGGATCGGCAAACAATACTGAGGTTCCATTCATCGGGTATGCTTTCTTCCGACCATATCTTACAGATAAGTTGGTGCTTGCTCCTAACCAACTTATCTCCAGCTGCTTTAAAGAGCTAGGCATTCAAGCCATCCGCTCCAGCGGCTTTATTAGACTTCATCTTAGATATGGCAAACTTTACTTCGTCTAAGTCGTGAGGACGGGATTGTTGGCTTTCGTCGTCTATGTTGAATGGATCATTTTGCTTCGTCGTCGCCGTTATACAGTCTGCAAACGTGGTCCTTCCATATCCTCAGCATTGACTGCGGTTCCACTATAATGAATTTCGTTTCACCTGTTCATTAAACTTTCGAACTTCATACCTGCTTCTTAACCTCTCAACATCTTCGACCGTACGATTCTCATGCCCTCTCTTTTTCCTTCTGCTCATAGAGCTCATGAGTAGCTCTCGTCCTTTTATGCAGCGCGCGCCGCTTTGCGATCCTGTTGTTTGGCTGCATTTGCCTGCCGACATTCCTCATCAAACCAGTGGTTCCTTTTTGGTGGCTGCTTGAAACCCAGCACATCAGAGGTACCTTCTCTGATTGCATCTTGGCAATGTTGCCACTGGTTTTCGATACATTGTGTTGGCGGCAGAGAAGAGGTTACTTGTAATTCGGTCGGAAAAGGATTTGGCGATCTCTGGCGATTGAAGCCGTTCGACGTTGTACCTTCTCCCAGCACCTCCCTGTTTTGCCTTGGGTCTGGAAATCCGAAATGCTACCTTGGCTACAACGAGGTAGTGGTCCCAAACGATGTTAGCTCCTCGGAAAGTTCGTAAATCCATGATGCTGGAAGCGTGTCTGGCGTCGATCGCAATATATTCAATATGGTTGACGGTAGATTGATCTGGAGAAGTCCAAGTTCCTTTGTGGATGTTGAGGTGTGGGAAACGAGTACTGGCTACCATGACGTTTCACCCCGCAGCAAAATCTATGAGCCTGAATCCGTTTTCAGAAGTGGTGTCGTGCAGGCTGTTTTTCCGGATTATTCCACCAAAGATGTCTTCCCTTCCTATGACAAAGCCGCATCCAAATAAGCGCTGCTGGTTTTCGCGGAAGCAGTCACCATAGTAAATATCGCAGTTTTTCATCCTCTTTTTGTCTGGCCCATCCCATCGTATTTCCTGGATGGCGGTGATGTCTGCTTTATAGCAGTCTAGGGCAACTTGTTTTTCAATACGCTACTCCGGGTTTTAAAAATGAAACTCTTGATGCTGCAATAAGACGCCAAGAAGTGATTTTAGCTGTAATGGAACCTAAAAATGGGAAAACATAAGGACCAAATGTGCATACCAGCAGAACTTTATAAGAATGGCACATCAGACTGACAACTATATATAACAATGTCATGGAAACAGGAATGATATCACTAGAATTTAAGGAGCCCATCATTTTCCCGATACATAAGAAAGGGAGCTTGGCCAAGGTGTCTAATTATAGAGGAATATCCTCTATATATAATATATTATATCAAAAACGGGTTAATAGATGAATAGAAAACAACAAGCTTTCAAGCAGGCTTAAGAACAGCATATTCAATCTTTGACCACATTTGTACCCTTAAAAGTATCGTAGAAACATTCTTGAATATACGTTTTTCGTTGACTTTAAATCTGCCTTTGATAGGATCGATAGACATGCGCTTATCTACAAGCTCTATAGTAACGGAATGTCATGGAAGTTCGGGAGAGTTATTCAGAATCTATGTGCAGATACAATTGCTAAGGTATGGAATATAGAAGAGTTGTCGAGAGGGTTTAAAACACATCGGGAGACAGACAAGGCTGTACATTAAATCCGAGTCTGTTCGCCTTGTTTACTGAAGATATTACAGACTTCTTACCAGGTGGCACAGACTTCGCTGCACAAATAATAAAAGCATTGCTGTTTGCGGACGACATTGTTCTTTTGGCAGCTCCACCTTAATTATTGCAGTTAATGAAAAACCGCCTGTATCAATATTGTCAGCCTTGGAGTTTGATGGTTAATCTTAATAAGTTCAAAACTTCGATTTTAAAACGAGGAGGAGCCATAATTCGGCGAAAGAAAAATGGTTCTATAATGGAGAAGTCTTTTGAGTTGTTACGGAATTCAAATACCATGGAGTGGAACAATTTGAGCATGGTAATTCATCTAAGAGAGAAACTAGTTAAGGCTCAAGGTGCAATCAGTGCAACTTGGAAAAGATATTTTTCTAACAGAAGTATAGCACATAGCAGCAAGTTCAAGATATTGTAAGCGGTATCTGAGTCTGTCATGTTTTACGGGGCACAAACTTGGGGAACAAAACAATACGAAACAGTTGACAAACTTCTCCGATACTTTATTAAGCGAATTTTAAGACTGCCATCAAATACTACCAACTATGTTGTTATGCTGTAATCAGGATTATCACCTATGTTCATACGAACCCTAAAAATGCAAGTCGCTTACATCTTGAGATTTATGAAGATGAGCAATAATAGGCTTCCAAAGATAGTAGAACTTCAAGTAATACGAACCAAAACAAGTTGGTGTGCTGATTGGATAAATTTGGCAAGCAAATGTGGAATGGAACTTAACCTTTTGTGTACTAACCGGGATAACCGGCTCTACTGTCAACTAAATAACAACGAAGAAAGGAATTATTTTAGGGACGATAATAGCATTGTTGAAATTTCAATGATGGTTAAATTGAGAGGTTAAGTTGTATAGCTGAATTTTATACCTCATAGAGATTTGTATACCTACAAAATTTTTGAAAATATAAGGCCCTTTGTGGCTTGCTCCGGCCATGTTACATGGATTTTAATTTTGAAAAGAATAAGTGTTGAAATGGAATGAATAAAAATACCTGTTGATAGATAGTTTCTCTTTCATTACAAAAAATAAGTTGTAATAAATCAACGGATGACATTAATCAAGGCATTTCATAACGAGATATAAAAATAATGTTATATTGTCTTAGCTTTGCAATAAATCTACCGGCGGCACGAAAAAATGCAAAGCATGTAAACAATGGAATTATGTAGTAGTAATATTTCTATGCGGCATTGTATAGTTAAGCATACATTTCTATATGCAAATTATTATTAATTAAAAAATTAGGCAAAACCTTTAGTTTTATAGGAGTCTTAAGAGTGACTTGTGATGACGAAAGATGCAGTCACGCAATCTTAATAACTGCAGTTTTAAACACAAAAAGATACAAGATATAAAGTTCAATAGACTTGAAATAATTTGTCGTGAGGGTTTATTTTAGTGTAATTAATGAAATATTTCAAATATTCGTGAATTATTCAAAAACTTGTGTGTATTGACTTAGTTTATTAAAATAATTATTATAATTAAAAATATAATTATTAACACCTGCGAAGAATATTGTACGACATTTTAGCCTTGAAATAATTTAATAAACAAAATAGCACAAAATTGACAGTATAGAGCATTCATACAACTTGTATCGTTAATTCACAAATAAAACTTAAACTGTTAAACGTCAGAAAATGTTCTTGTCCAATGACAGGTTTCATTTTGAGTAGACCGCTATTTGGGTAGTTGTCATTTTTAAAGCTACCATTTTTGACATTTGACAATTAACACAGATTAATCATGCTTATTTTGAGATTCGAACGAAATATTCATTGCAGAAAATTTACCGAAGTGAACCTTATTTTGGAGATCAGCTGTTCTGAATGATTTGACATTTAGCTTTTATTTAGTGTGACCAAAAGAAGTCAGTTTTGCAGACTATTTAATTTTTGTTAAAAATGTTCGCAAAATTAATCCTACATATGCCAAAAGCATAAAGCAAAATAATGTTTTGCTGAAAGCCAGGACGAGTTAATTATTTTGAAATGCATTTACGAAAATATGAATTTATTTTTTTTTGGAACGGTAATACAAGTGTATTGACATGAAAAAGAATAAAATAAACTAAAAAACATTTGACTTTTGGAATACTAGAGTTTGATTTGACTATTCGAGTCATTTTTATTGAATGTTAATGTTGAATCAAAGATTTTCAATTGTTCATCTGGAATCATCAAAATGACGTTTGCGTATTAATGTTTCCACGATATATTTCACAAACATCACAACTGAATTTTTTCAACAAAAGTTATATTTTAGCAGCAAAATGGCAATTGTTTTATTTATGAGCAGTGAAAATGGTGAGGAACAGATTAACAGAAGAAGGATAAGGGATGCATCAAACCCATTCGAGTTGGCTATTGAGCCTCACGGAAGCATCTCTTCAAAACCGGTCAGCATCTACACGGTTTACAGAAAACCCGTTGCTTCCTCCGAAATCTCCTCCATCAACCTTATAAGGACTTGAATCATTCGAAAGTCAAAGTTTACTTAGTTTTTTTTTTTTTTTTAAATGAACTTTCGATTGAATTAGCAAATTTTCGAATCAATCGAATCTCAAAATCGAATTTTCTTGAATTTGAATAACTTTCGATCGAAAACGAATCTCAAAATAAGGGTGAATAATTGTTTGAGGAAAAGAATCTAACCAGCAATTTCACAAATTGCAAACGTGGATGTTCAAAATTTGCAAATGCTTCAGTTAGAAAAATATCGTATGTATGGTCCCCTTTTGAATTCTGTCCAAGAGCTTTTTTTTAATTGAGTAACTACTAAAGGGGTTATGAATAACCTTAAAATGATTAAAAACTATTCGACCAATTAGGAAAGTGGGATAGGATTTAGAAAACATTAGTTTTGAATGTCTGCGCATTGTAATAAGTGGAAAATGTTGGGCCTGGTAAAGCGTTCTACATTCGTGTAGTGTGGCTAAAGAAAGAATCTCTTTACTTAACAGTACGTATGAAAATGGGCTGAAGGGTAAACTTATTAGCATTACTAGAAATACAGATATCACGGTTAAATTGTTTCTAGCGAGCTGGCTATTTCACTAGAGAATTGTTTGTGAAAATATCGATAAAGCAATGATAGGCATGATACCTTATACGGGGGTTTTCAAGAGCTCTTTTGTTTCAATTCTATTTCAAAGTCTCGAGTACGTTATCGGAGAAACAGTCCAAATCAGAAGATGTAAAGAACTTCTGGTATACTCGGAGAAAACCTAAACACTCAGTACCATTTTTGGCGATGTCGAATATGTGATCGGTCCACAAGAGATGGTTTGTTATGCACATACCTAGAATTAAAAATTGTTCGTCTCCTCGATGGAAGAACCACCTGTGGATGGTGCCATTGGGGGAGGGTTAAGGTTCACGGTTTTTGATTCTCTGTTGGACAATGCTGACAAGATCAGATTTAAGGTTATCATATACGCTGCCACTGGTGTTCCACATCCCAAAAACAAGTATGAGAATATTACAACGAATATGAAAAGCTGAAGGTACTTTCAGACAAAATCATCTATAAAATTAAGTGTCTCAGACAAAACTAAGCCCTAGGGCAGACCAGCACTATTTTATGGATATTAGATTTGAACCCGTCCAATACAACTTGAATTGAAGATAAGGTCTTACCCAACGATGAAGGGATTCATCAACTAGTTTTGAAAATATTACTCGGGAGAATAAATGCTTAATAAATATAGGAAGATCAGAATTGGAAAATAACTTCTTGCAAAGTCAGAGAAACCCTTAAAATTTAACAGCATTTTGGCGATGTTAACAATGTGATCATCGCTTCAAGAAAGATGATTAATGATGCATGTGTCTAGAATTAATACCTTTTTAGTCTCCTTGAGTCAAATACCGCCTATACAAATTATTCGGAGCCCAGGCCTATAAGGAGCGGTTATATCCGGCCCCCCGTCCTTGGAGTTATACTAAGGATCTGGCCCTCCAGTTCGGAGGTTGTGCCGTCGGGGTGACTTCCTGGCCATGTAAGAACCTTATAGTTGCAAAGCACCATCAAGCCGGATACGGACGGATTTACGTTGAAAACCTACGCAAACGAATTAAGGACAACGAACTTCAGATATGCAGGTGGAGTGTTAGGTCCCTTAACAGACCACGTGCGGCCGAAGAATTAGCGGAGGCCCTAGACTGCTATAAAGCAGACATCACCGCAATCCAGGAAATACGTTGGGATGGGCCGGGCAAAAAGAGGCTGAAAAACTGCGATATTTGCTATGGTGACGGCTACCGCGGACACCAACAGGGCTTATTTGGATGCGGCTTGGTCATTGGAGCCAGACTTAGACAAGAAGTCTTAAGCTGTAAGTGCATCAATGAGCGCCTCATGACCTTACGCATCAAGGCTAAATTCGGCCAAATTTGCCTGAAATGCGCGCACGCCCCCACAGAAGAGAAAGACGACAACACCAAAGACATGTTCTTCGAGTTCTTATAAAAAACATATGAGCAAAATCCTGGCTACGATATTAAAACTGTCCTCGGCGATTTAAATGCCAAGCTAGGAAGGGAAGACATCTTTGGTGGAATAATCGGGAAGAACACTTCATGGTAGCCAGTACGCGTTTTCCACACCTCAACAAACCGAACTCTTTAAAGCAGCTGGAAATAAGTTGGTTAGGAGCATGCACCAACTTATTTGTAAGATATGGTCGGAAGAAAACATGCCCGATGAATAGAACCTCAGTATATTGTTGGCCCGATCCTGAAAAAAGGACACCCTCTAAACTGCACCAACTATAGAGGAATCAGTCTACTGAACATCGCCTATAAAATTTTCTCTGCCGTAATATGTGAGCGTCTTAAGCCCATTGCCAACAACCTGATATGTCCTTATCAGTGTGGTTTTAGACCAGGAAAGTACACAGTCGATCAAATATTCACATTACGGCAGATTCTTAAAAAAACACAAGAACACCAAATCGCCACCCACCATTCTTTCATCGATTTCAAGGCCGCATATGACAGCATCTACTGCAGGGACGAGCTGTATAGAGCCATGTCTAGTTTTTGCAGAATGACCATGCAGAATTCACGCTGCTTCATAAAGTTTGGAAACAACTTAACAGAACCTTTCGGTGTCAAAAAAGGTTAAGGACAAAGTGATGCGTTGTCATGCGATTTTATTAACATCGTACTTGAAAAAATAGTGCAGAGCTCACACGTCAACACTAGAGGCACTATCTGTCAAAAGTCTGTCAAATTACTAGCATATGCTGATGACATTGACATAATGGGAAGAACTCAGTGTGATGTCAAAGGGGCTTTTGTGAGTATTGAACAAGAGGGGACTCAAGCGGGTTCTACGTTTAATGAGGGTAAGGCAAAGTACATGCTGTCGTCAAGAAACCAATGGAAACCAATGCTCCGGTCGGGAAAGTCTTCGAATCCACACCCACAGGACAGCGCAGCAGAGGAAGATTAGAAATATCGGACAAAAGATCATTCATATAAAATAAGGAACAGTGTCGGAGAAAAAACGGCGCCCTAGGGCATTTAGGGAATACCACATTTTAAGAATCGAACGGAACTAAAGGTAATTTCTAACCCAACAAAGTAGAAATTGAAATCAATCAATATCAAATGCTGTAAATGCCTTTTTTTAAATAAGAGAGTTTTATGCCAAATTGTATCAAATGTTTTGGCAATATAAATGCAATAACATTACTTTCTCCAGAACTATATTAAGATGTGCTTCATTGTTAGTTGAGATAAAATATAAGATCTTTAGTGAACCAAAGCCTTACTATCGTTAAGAATCTTCCGTTCTTTAAAAAAATGGTAAATGACAATTTTCTTTAGTGGTGCATTTTATATAGGATTTAGGATCAAATAGGGACGGGTTGAATTTGACAGCTCATAATGGCCATAATGTTTCTTTAACTTGCTGTCAAATTATCGTCCTTTAACCGGTCACTAAACCATGATATGTAAGTTAAAGCGTCAAGCAACACTTGCAAATGATAAAACTTTATTATCAAAATGCAGTTCGAAGCTTATCCCAATTTCCAAAAAATCATCTCAAGCGAAAGGACCATTATTGGATGAATTTATAAGTGAATAAGCAAGTTTTCCCGATTTTCCACGCGAGATTCACAAGATACGAATAAATCTAAATAAAGTGTTTGGTGTGGATTTTGGACAGGAGGCTTCATTGGTCCGTACTTCTTGGAAAAATAATGCTGGCAGGCTATCACCGTCAACGGCGATCGGTATAAGTCGATGATCATCAAAAATCTTGTTGCCTGAATTTTTTTAGGATATAGACAACAAAGACTATGGTTTTAGGATGGCGCTATTTGCCACCAGCTCTAGATACAATCTCACAATGTGTTGTGCGAGCGGTTTCATGGCATAGTTATCTCACGCCGAGACACCATGAATTGGCCACCAAAATCGTGTGATTTGGCCACTTTATTTTTTTTTTTGTAGGATGACTTTTTTAATTCACAGGTTTTTGCTAATAAGCCGCAAGCTTATTAATCGATTTCTTATTCACGTTTTTTTTTCTATACAAGTGTCTCTTATACAATCAACTTTTTTTCAGAATGAACGCCAACTAAATTATTAAAAATTTGATTAGATTAAAACACAAACTTCGGTTAATAGTCCTTCAAACGTGTTTTGACATTTGCATAAATTGTTTCTTTTTAAGGTTTGAAATTCTTGTGCTTTCATTAAAAGTTGGATGTAGAACCTTGTACCGAAACTAATTTTTAAGATTTAAAGTACAAACTAAATAACGAGATAATAATAGTAGTCAACTACATGTAAAGAATTTAAGATGCTTATGGCGTTTTTGATTGATAATCAAAAGAGAAAAAACTAATAGAATGCTTTTCATTGAAGTTTCCTTATTATATAACTTTGACATTTTGTAATTTTGATGTGTAAGTGTTTTCTGTCCTATCCAAAAGCGTTTTATTTTATATCCATAAGAAGAACTGTCATTTTTAGTTCATAAAGCAACGACCAATCGAAAACGCCATCAATTTTTTCAAACTCTTGTTAAAGTCACACCTACTCATTTTAAATTTAATATTCTAATGGTTTTTGTTTTTAAACATTATTCAGCCACCTTAAAGACATAATTTATATTCTAATTATCTTAATGCTCGCCATTAAAAAAAATATCGATTTAAACATGCGCCAGTGCTACAGGTAATTAAGTGTATTCAATATAAACGTATTAATTTATGAATTTTCATTTATGTAATGAACTATACATTGTAAAACTACTGTATAATTTAAACATACATATATTTAACCCATAAGTAAAACGAGGCCATCGACATTTTTACATATTATAATATCGATTCCAATGCAATCTAAATCAATCTAACATTTTTAGCTTAACCTTTTCAACACAACATAAAATCTCAAAAAAGTTGTAGATATATTTTATCTTTATAATCTGCATTGACATGTTTTCCAAAGTTCCCACATAAAATTTAACGAAAAATGTCATCTCCCCCTTACATCAACCTATCTTTATATTGAATCAATAATTGACAAACAGTTTCATTGTTATTACGTGTTGCATTAAATAGTAGCAATCTATCACTTTATACATTTTGCAGCTCATGAAAACAATCAATTTTCGTTTTAGTCATTTATTTATATATTTTTATTTATGTTTACAGTGATGTCGTGGAAAAAATGTAAACAACGATTCAGTAAATATTGATATTGAGACGTTAAAGTTAACGTTGCCAGTGTTATTATAGCCTAAACCAAACGCAAGTTCTATACCAAGATCACACTATTCAGTATTCACCATAGCAGCTAGCTGTAACCTAACCAGCATCAGTGTCGTGTGGACTGTGGACGGACAGCTATGGATTTTTTATGAAGTGCTGAAGCTTGTTACGCTGCCGGTTAAGTGGATTATTTTGGGTTAATCTATACGCGGGCAGTTTTTGTCTTATTTTCTTAGCTAAAGTACCGGTCTAGTCGATGTCTGCTTTAGCATTTTTGCGTATTCAAGCATAAAAACCGAGAGCTGGAGACCGGCCGGCCGTATTTTAACAGCGCCTCGTGTAAAAACTTTGAGTCCTCTTTTACAGAGATGCAGTTTTATTTTGATATAACTTTAAAGACTTCTTTAAAGTTTTTTCTAACTTCTTGAATTTGCTATTGGAATGAGAAAAGCAGCAAGAGAAATCTCCTTAAATCTCTTACAGCTCTGCTCCTGATTTCCTTGGTGCCCTTTTCTGCAATTAACTAGAGGTTATTAAGCCCCAACTATAATAGACTTAACCGAAAGTAAGTTTATGTCAAAACCGAACGAAAAGTTATCAGAAGGTATCGTCAAAACAAAGTAACCATAATGTATTCAAGTAACTTAAGCAAATGTCTAATGAAATGCGTTTCAAATTTGACATTTGCTTAAGCTCGAGCCATTTAAGTGGCTCTTGGGTTATTGCGCAAAAGTTAGCGAAATTTAACGAAACTGAACAGAACTGAAGTTTGTTACAACTTTTGTATTTAGCACTTTTGACGTTTTATTTAAACAAAGTTCATTTGACTGTCAATAAAACTCAACGTACAGCTCTGTTACTGATTTCCTTGGTGCCCTTTTCGGCAATTAACTAGAGGTTGTTAAGCCCCAACTATAATAGACGTAACCGAAAGTAAGCTAATGTCAAAACCGAACGAAAATTTATCAGAAGTTATCGTCAAAACAAAGTAACCATAATGTAACTTAAGCAAATGTCTAATGAAATGCGTTTCAAATTTGACATTTGCTTAAGCTCGAGCCATTTAAGTGGCTTTATTGCGCAAAAGTTAGCGAAATTTAACGAAACTGAACAGAAAGTCTATTATGGTTAGTGACATATAAGGCAGCGTATTGGTTTGTTCCCTTAAACTGGCTTAAGCTCGGTTAAATCTATTATAGTTAGGCCTTAAGAATAAAAATTAAATTTACTCGTGTAGACGGTGCTTAAGAACTGATCTAGCGCTGCACTCGAAATTGCAGTCAAAATAAAGACATTCAATAAGATTGATGAACCCAATGCAAACCCGCTGTAAACTTTCATAACTCTGGTTGGAGTCGCACAAGTTTGTTACAACTTTTGTATTCAGCACTTTTGACGTTTTATTTCAACAAAGTTCATTTGACTGTCAATAAAACTCGATGTAAGGTCCTATTGATTTGGAAATGAATTTCAAACTCTTTTGAAACCCAAAACCTTCATAATATCAGTTGCAAAAATGATAGTATTTTAAAACGCTGCATAAAATTTCAATACTCCTTAGCGTCTTAAAGTGTGCTCTAAACTTATTTTGAGAGAGCCCATGCAACTGTCCTAAATAAAAGTTTCTCACAAAAATATTTAATTCAAATTTTTTTCCTTTGAAAGCAATATGGCGCTTATTGATTTTACTTTTAACTGTCACATAATGTGTCAATCAAACAACCATTTATAAGATATTTCGTTTTCAATTTAACAATCCAACATACAGCTTATGATTTTGTTTTGTAATCCAAGGGGCTCAGCTGACTTTCATAAAGCAAATCATAAATTTGAATTTTACGAGTGTACTCTTAGGTTGGGATTACATTACTGACATGAAATGTATGGGTATTATTTGGCGCAACATTGACATTGTTTGATTCAATTCAATTTTCTGAAAAGATGTGATGCAATGGCTATATTATTGAAGGCCTTTACCTATGGATTGTGGCATTTGATAGTTATTTTTAGAGCCCCTGAAATTCAAGCGCCTGTAAGCGTCAATCACTTTGCACATCAAAACAGCGCGCTAATGCCATAAGCGTGTTAACGTTGTTGACATTGCGCAATAAAAGTGTTTTTTTTTTGCATCCATAGATCTTTTTGAATAAAAGCTTCAACAGCAGCGGTAAGGTACCTAGGTTCCAAGAATTACTTTCATGGATGAATGATACAGATATTATGCTAGTGGTATAATGGGGAATGATACTATGTGCCTTCTAGTCTATCGAAAAAACGATAATTTATGAACCGATACCTTTGTGAACTTTTTTCTTTGGCTTTGTCACTTTGATTTTATTTATTATTTGCCAGAATTGAAAATTGAGTAACATTCCAAATTCGTGTGCATTTGAAATTATACAACGTTTTCTAAAATTTTCTTACATTACATTCATTTATGTATGTATTTATGTGCAAACATAAAAATAACACAAATTTTGAAAACACTGCAAAACATCATAAAACAAGTGGTTAAAAGGTTCAATTAACATGTGAAACCAATAACAATTATTTATATGATCGTCGCTAGTCTTGTTGGGTCGATGGACGCTGAAAGAACGACCGGCATTTATTTGCAGTCAATACGACTCCAATATTTTTTTTTTAGCTCGAATGTTTTGATATTTGAGATACGTTTAACTTAGGTAATTATAATTGAAAGTCATTTAAATTGTTAAAAGAGTGTCATTTATTTCAAAACAATATAATGTTGCATATATCGTAAGAAATTTTTAACGCCTTGTTGTCAAATTGATTGAATGACATTTTATAAATTTCAACACAATATGGTGGTATGCATGTAAACATGTCTTTATCTTTATCATAACAATGAGTCCTTATACATTTCTACGTAGGATCAGTTATGGGTTTTTCCATCTATGAGTAAAATAAATCAATTTATTTTTGGTTTAGATCTGTCAAAATACATGGCAAATGTCTCCTGTTTTTTCATTTTAGAGGGCAACATAAATTGGCTTATTTTCGATTTAAGATAAAACCTGCAGATCTGGATTTTTCGGCATATTTAAACTAATAAAATGACAAAAAAAAACATATCCATGGACCACGAAAGAAATCAATTTTTGACGGAAATCTGAATGTACTCATGGAAACCCCCATTAAATTAAGGTGTATCAGAATCATGGAAAGTGACAGTCACAACAGATAAATGATCCAAACATTGATTTTTAATAGAAGTTCTAAGAATTGTATTTGTTTTTTTATATCTTAACTTGATTAATTAGCTTATGATAACATTACCGAGGTAATCGCTGTGTCAACTTCAATTATTTTTACGAAAATGACAGTTCGGCGATCAAGTGTGTTTCATAATTAGGTATGTGCAAAGGAACGTTTAGGGATTTTCTCAGAGCCAAAATAAGAACTTTAAATGCAGAAAAATTGTTGACCGGAAGTCTAGTAGAAATGACATTTGACGTCTAACTTGAGTTTTAGTAAACATGCACTAAATTTCGAAAGAAGTGTTTGCGAAGTGTGACAAATTTGTATCGTCAATCAAACTAAACTTCGTAATAATATGTAAACAGGGCCATAAATTTATGTATTTAACTTGTTTGGTTAAGTTCCATAAACACATTAATTAAGTTTGAAAAACAATATCATTTAAATTACTGCCTCGGGAAGATTACAACATGCGATTCTTTTGAAGACATTTTTAACCACTTTTTCAATGATTTCGGGCAATATCTCTGCAATTAACTGTCACAATAACGTCAAATTACACGACCAAGGCTTGTTCAACGTCATATTGGAACTACATAACGTCTAAGCCATGATCTTCAATCGATGGCCAGCAAAAATCAGTTACATCGATTTAATTTCGTAAATCAACTATCGTAAACGGCAAAATATTCAACTAATATTAAGTGTGTTTGGCTACTTAAACTTTTTTTTCTTCATGCATAACGTTTCATAAATCATGAACTCCTGGAGAGAATACAAAATGTCCCCTCCATTGAATCAAATCAAATGGGGTGGCGCAACAGTCCGTTGTGAACCAGGGCCTAGTGACTTACAACTCTCAACCATTCCTGTGTGCGAGTACTGTTGGCAGGAATGGAAGGGACCTACAATTTAAGGCCGAATCCGAACGGCTAGTTTTGAGAAAGCACTTTTTCATGACAAGAATTACTCTTGAAGGATTTGTCAATTCCATGCAAGAGGCAGTACCCGCGAAAATTATTTTTTTTTTAAATTAAGGTGGCACAGGCAGGGATTGAACCCAAGACCCCTTGCATGACAGTCCAACGCACTAACCATCATGCCACGGGTACTACCTCCATTGAAGAACTTGCAAATTTCAGTTGCAAACGTATCTGAGTGCATGGAATTTAACAACTGTCAAAATCAGCAACTGAAATTTCTGTCATTGTGACTTTCATTTTGTTGTTTGTTTTTTGGATTTGCTTGCTAAAGATTGAAAAATTATAAATGGAACTAGTATTTAATTTCAACAAATTCAAAAAGTGCTATTTCTTTTGCACTGCTGCCGTGCATTGTCGCGTCTATTGCAAATAAGTTCAGTTAATATGGAATCATTTTCTAATTCACTGCATATCAAAGAATACAAAATTTACGACACCACGGTTAAAATACTTTCAAAAGACATTTCGGTTTCATAGATACATTCAAACTTCACACAAAAAAGATCCTGTCACACTGACGTTCATGTACAAAGTAAAACAGAAGCGTTTGTTTACTCTGTGGATAGTTAAATATATTCTTTGTCCCTCCTGCTTGTAACCAAACAGACCTATTCAAAGACAGTTGATTTTGACAGCTATCAAATGCTAGCGCTACCAACTTCAATCACTGAATGACCATTAAAATGGGCACGTTCAGACAACAAAAGGGACTTCATTTGTAGTCAACTGCCATCTTTGGAAGTTAGTTTTGGTCAAAAAAAGTTTTTAGTTTTTCAAGTGTCAAAAACTTCAAACTTCACTGGGAAATTAATTTTATTTATCTCTACCTTCAGTTGATCGTGCAAAATCAACTTAAAGCATAATTATCTACAAAACACTCTTCAGGCAAGCTACAAGTCTATCTAGACTTCTATTTTGTATTATAAAGAAATATAACTTATTCCTTTTCCAATTTGAAAAGGAATCTCTTACTTGACACTATTTGTTGATTGAAAAAACATGATCAGCCCTCATTTTGACATAAGTGGAATTGACTTGATAGTTAGGGTGATTTTTCTTCACTAACTTTCAATTTAACTTTTGGCAGATAGCCAATAAGATACTGGAAACTTGCCTTACTTTTGATTACCTTATGTCTCATAAATATAAATTACTGTCAAATTTTGACAAGACTCCCGCTTCCAACTGTAATAAAGTCAATTCAAGAGTATTTAAACATTAAACAGTTCAACAGAATACCGAGAGGTGTTGCATATTTTTCTTCATCTGTCAGTCATCCAGGAGTCAGTTGACGGTTTTTATAGAGATATTTCTCAAGAACGGCTTGCGCTTGATGAGCTGCATGAATTTGACTATGTTAGTAAGTATTGCTTATCTTAAGTTGTTCAGATCTACAAATGCTCTTATTTAACTCTTAGGCTTTCTGGAACAGTGTTCGTGAGCTGGGTGATCGTGATGGAAGCATTGCCACTAAGCTCGAAGTTGGGAAACTAGCAGCTCATTTTAAAACTCTTTGGTAGGCTGATTTGAATCACCATGTTTTCTATTATGCACAACGCAGTATCACTATCTGCGTACTGGATAATATTATTATCCGATCTGAGCTTGAAACTAATCTAAGTAAAATGAAAAATAAAAAGGCTCCTGGCATAGATGGCTTATATTCTCAATCTTCAAAAATCTTCAGCCAGAGAACTATAAAGAAATCTCGATTCTCAACTCGCTAAGAAAGATTCTAACTTCAATTCTTTATAAAAGGTTGAAGCAATGGATTGAGAACAACAACCGACTCACCATGTTCCAGGCAGGATTTCGATCGGGTTTCTCAACGCAAGACCACATATTCACTCTACCAAATATTGCCAGGAAATCGATTGAACAGAAAAAAGAAACTATATGCCTGTTTTGTGGATTTTAAAGCAGCCTTTGACAAGTTTAATAGAAATGCCTTGGTGTACAAATTGTCATCCTTAGGAATTTTACATAAATTCTTAATGCTTTATTTCAACTTTCTTGCCTCATCTACTGCATCAGTGTCGGACGGAAATACATTTTCTGAATGGTTTGAAACAACATCAGTTATCCCCCAAGGGTGTGTATTAAGCCCGATATTATTCGCCTTGTTTATTGATGACGTTTGTGATGTACCACCGGGTGGAATACTCTTTGCCGGTATACAAATCAAAATTTTGCTCTACGCCCACGATTTAGTTTTACCGACTGACTATCCATCTGAATCATGAATACTAACAAGACAAGAATAATGATTTTTGGACCGCGTCAAAGGAGAAGACCCGCAGAAGAAGAAAACTGGTCCCTAAACAACGTGCCTATTGAGGCCGTTCATTGTGTCAAATATCTTGAAATTTTGCTGATTGTAATCTTAATGTTTCAAAACACTTGAAAGAAAAAAGGAATGAAGTCAAAATAGCTCTAAACTTGATGTGGCCTAAGTTTTACGCTAACCAAAAAATCGATCTTAAATCCAAATATCGTGTTTTTCAAGCAGCAGTGAACTGCTTCATGTGCTACGGTACACAAGTTTTTGGATATTTACAACTGGAGGAGTTTGAAGCCGTGCAAAGGTAGTTCTTCAAACGATTGTTCAGATTGACTTCTTCAACGCCCAATTATGCTATACACATATGTGGAGTCTGGCATAACACCTCTTTACATAACAATCCTTAAAACCAACTCAGACCGCATATTGAAAGTTATGAGGATTGATGAAAGAAGCCTTCATAAATCTATTACGACAAAGCTGCGTGTTATATTTGGTGCCTTTTGTACGATCGCAGAATAATACGTATTGAGTCTATTCAAAAAAAATTCACAAAATACTCGTATGTGATTTTATAACTCAATTTTGTAACAAATGCCTCCCCGTTTAAGGAATGGAACCAGGTAGCTTCATCGAATGGCAGTAATCTATTCTTTTTGGAGTCCAATTTAAATCAATGGCACTCCATGTTCAATGATCTGATCGCCAGAACTGGTGAACATATCATTCAGTGAACATCTTTCAAGATCCTCAACAACATTATCAAGAAATGGGTAAAGAAACCTCAACCACCAAATAACATCACAGTAACGAGTTTTCTTCTAAGACTATTAGATATATTTAGAGCCCCAGTCGACATACTGAATCTTAACTCTATGACGTATCAAACTGATCTTCCACAAATCTATAGTCTTTGTAACACCGGAAAAGCAGGAGACATCACACTTTTTTGCATCTACTCCAAGAGATTCGACGGCTGCATTTCTAACTGAGTTTTCTCTAACTCTACAACCAATCATTGAATTAAAAGTTCAAACAAAGTTTCCTAATTGATGCTTTAACAAACTAATGTTTTTTTTTATATAATTAGTTCAGCTTACTCGTATGTTTATTACTTGAATTTTACCTTAAATTATCTAATAGGCTTTTCACCCAAAACCCGGTTTTCGCCGAAAACCACAAGTTTTTGTAAACCACAAGTTTTATATAAAACCTCTCGAAATCTAGTAGGAATTCAAAGTTGAACTAAACAAACAAACCTTTCGAAACATTCAGCGCTCAAATTAATGCAAACAAAACAGCTGATGGCTGCTGTCAAAACAAATATTTCATTTTGACATAAATTTGGTAGTGGTAAGTAAAATTATTTATACAATTTTCGTACAACATAAGAATTATTGGTTTTTATTTACAAAAATATGGACTTTGGGGGAGCTGCGTGGCAACAGAAAAAACTGCGGGGAAATTTGCTAACGTCGGGATAAAAGCCCCGGTGACTATTTGCGGCACCGGGCGGTGGTTCTTTCATGATCCTCCAGAGTTTCAAACGCTCTTTGTTAAGCGAGGAACCGGAATGGCTACTGGCGTGACGTCCCCAAGGACGAGGAAGACTTGCTTAAAGTTCGCATTCAAAGGGATGCGTCTTCGAACTCGTCGCCACAAATATGTTCGACGCTTTCACTTAGTACCTGGAGAAAGCCTTTCCGGTAACTCCTTTAAATCGCAAGGATTTTGGAGATATGAGAAAGGCGATAAGTTCATTTATGGAGGAGGATAACTATGAAGGAAAATTTCTGGTGTAGGCTAAGTCGCAGCGGGCTAGAAAAATTTTCGCCAAAACATTCCACAATGTGGGAATCGTTGTTCCAGTGAATAAAACCGCAATAGAATCGCAACTTGATGTACAGCCTGCCAACATCAAGACGATCCTCAGTGCATTAGACAAACTAGGCAGGTCCAAAGAAGCCAAAGAGATATTCATGGAGAAATTGCAGCCCATCACAACAGTTTTAGTGATCGCTTTGGATTTTGTAATTTTGGTACGAATCTGAAACTAGGAATTGACCTTTTCTGCTCCGGCCATAAGAACCTACACGAAATCGTTCAGAATCTTCTCAACCCCGCCTATATTTTGCTCGAACGGCTACAATATATAGCGATTCTGAAGGGACAAGCGAGCTTGAAGTTCTTGATGGTTCATACCGTGAGCCCATTCCACCCGCCCCCAGACCTTCAGTTGAAACTTTTTTCTAGTGTTGCGTAAAAATCAATTTGAATTGAACAGAATTCATTTTATTTTCCGAAATAACTTGAAAGGAACAAAACTTTATACTTTGACAGCCGGTGTTAAACAAATTTAGATGTCAAATGAAAACGTGTAAATGTTCGGTGTGAACGATTTTCGGGTTTTCGAAAACATTTTGCCAAAAACCCGTTTTGGGTTTGGTGTGAAAAGGCTATAAGCTAAAAGACAACAAGACCAGTAACTTTAACTATTAACTTAAGATTCTATTTTACAAAATCTATCTTATTGGTAAAACACACCTAGAATTAGATCACCAATCGTATAATTATCGTGTTCACCATAAATCACTTTCTCTTAATTATTATCTACAAGTATCTACTTCAAGATACACCGTTTTTTATTTGGGTTTCCTCATTTGAAATAATTTATCAAAAGATCTTTATCCTATAATTAAGATGATTTACACAATGCAGTCTTTTTAAGCGACTAACTAAACACATCTTAGTGTATGGAGTCTGCGCAGGCCCACAAGTTGTATAGTTTAATCCAAGCTCATTCACGCTTCTTAAGTTAAGTTGGAAAACCCAGGTCTTAAGGATAAATCACCACAATCGTTACAAGTAGCTACAAATTAATTCAACAAAAACAAACTAACTAAAAGTGTATAATTAGAAACATTCGTGTAAATCAGTTGGAACACACGGGTGTCTTGTGTCTTGTCTAATATCTTATTTTCAAGCCCCCCATCTCTGGAAGCTTATCAACAATTTTTTGTATTTTAATCTTTTCACATTCAACACCGGAGGTGTTTTTCTTGAAATCATTTCTTATGGATTTAATCAAACAAAATAAATCTTGTATCTTTTATTAATGTCTATTCATCGCATTAATTACGCACAATCACAGCTTCAGAATCACAGGTTTTGGTTCGTCCGCTTAGCGTCGCGTCGTTCGTTGTGTGGAATTCCCTTTTTAAATTCCTCACGAGCTCTAAGAGGTATGTAGTGTGGAATTTGAGTGATAAATTTTTGGGGCCAATCAAATGCATATCGACGGGTATAAAATGTTTTGACATCGATTTTGTTCTTTAATAAATATTTATCAATTTACGTCGCTAATGTCTGCTTGAGTACCAAATTAATCAGTTAATTACACAAATCTGTATTCTGTGAACCTACAAGTCTGTCGATAGCCTAGTTTTTTTTTGTGCTAATCCATCATCATTTCAGAAAGGCTCTTAGTCAATGTTATGTAAACCTCAAGTGACTAGGAATATCTAAGTAGGCATAAGAAGGGTAACTAACTATATTTCTTATTTTTCGATTTCAGATAAGATCTGACTTTTGATGCATAACCTGAACGCTAAAAGTCTAAATGTTTGCTGTGAACCAGCGGAGTCGCTCTATAACTCGACTACGATAGTCACGACAAAAACATGTCCCGAAAAGACTCATAGTATGAATGTAGCTCGTTGGCTGGGTTTAAAAGTTATGTGAAGTCAAAGAAGTCGGACGCTATAGCTAGAGTCTCAGACAGACTGAAGAGATCCGTGACGCAGATATGCTATGCATGCATCTTGCAAACTCACGAATACTCTCCACTCCACCAACGAGCGACGCTTCCACACGGTGGCGCTGCCTGTATGCCATACTTATGTGAGCTTGTGACCTCCTATTGAAATATCCGTGCATTGTGCAGCGGGTTTTTCTTATTTTTGTTTTTGGTATCACGCGATTGGAAATTCTTGCAAATTAGGCACGGAATCAAGACACAATGGGAGCATTATAATGATTTTTAAATTAATTTGCAGTGTAAAATGCATCGGGGTATTGATTTTTCTGTCTGTCGTGTAACTGCTGGTCAAATCCAGAAGAAACCTTAACATCTGGGTAAAGTGTTTTTTATTTTTATTTATTACCGCATTCAAAACACGTCTTTCGAGAGTGCTGACAGATAACATTGTAAAAACGAAAAAAACGTGCACAACCTTCATTGATTTAGAACGTTTGGAGAGTACGTCCATATACCTAGATAGGTAAGTATATCCTGAAAACGTTACACAATATTGTAATTGAATTGTGGTAGGCTTGGGAACTACCACCTCCGCCAGCCGGCATCACTGACATCGTCACCATTCGGAAAATAGCTTATTCCGGAGTCGATTAATTCAGTGCTCTAAATAAACAAATATGGTAAATAAAATGAAAGTGAGAGTTTGTTAGGTTAGTGGAGACTTTTAGTTATTGTGCTGTAAGCCCCCACATAATAGCTGACCTTGAAGACAGCTGCGGAAGGTAGATGTGGGATATAAGAAAAACATAGTAAAACAATGAATATGGAATTGATTTTATCACAAATGCATGAATAAATCTAAGTTTTGACAGTTGACGCTTTCGTTGTCACGCTTATTGTAAATTTGAACGAGTTGTAAATATCATTTCTTTGATCTTGACTTTTTATTTTATAGACATAGTATAAATGTTAATGACTATCTATTTAAAACCGTGGGCTTTTATTGTAACAATTATTATGCGGTTACATGAACAATAACTATTCTTATGACATATCCGAGTTCTTAACAAGCTTGTTGACATGTCCGCTTGAGAATATAGTACATTATCTTACTTGCGTTCATCTTTGGCAGCAAAAATAGCTTTTTTTAAATTTAGAGTTTTAGATGGATAGTAATATATGAATTACTTAAGGAGTTCCGCAAGGTAGAATCTTGGGTCCTTTCTCTTTTTTGGTTAGGTTAAAGTGGTTGTCTTGGATAGAGTAGGCCAGTTGTTGGCCCATTGTAAAACCACATGAATCTTGAGGCTTTGTTCTAAGCCTAATGATACGACATTGAGCCCTTACAAAACATGAGAGGCTGATTATGTGAACATGATTGAGATCATTTAGACCGTTAAAGAACAGTTCTCCTAGGTAATTCTTGCGTTTTTGAGCTAGAGCAGGGCATGAACAGAGGAGCTGAAGAACTGTTTGTTCCTCTTCCTCAACCATACAGCTTTTCCAAAAGTCATTTTATTTATAATACGCCTAGCAGTGTGCTTTGCTGTTAGGCAAGATACTCGTGTATTGATCATATTAACACCCTGGGGATCATTATTGAACAGTAAGTTGAATATCGATTACCACTACACCTGATGTTCATCGACTTCGAGAAGGCCTTTGATAGCGTTAACAGGGTGTATATCTGGTTAGCTTTGCGGAGGAGAGGCATCCCAGAAAAACTAGTTGCTATTATTAAAGCATCATATGATGGATCCAAGAGTCACATTCTGCACGATGGTAGGTTAGGTTGTCAGATGATTTTGAAATCCGAAGCGGAGTCCGACAGGGCTCTATAGTGTCGCTATCTCAGCTCAGATAGCGGCATCCTATTTATTTATTGGATTGTTTGCTTACTCTCTCATAGGATCATGAATCTCCATCGAATGATAATAAGTGTGGAAAGAGAAGCAGAAGTTGTGGGGCTGAAAATGAATTCCGGCAAAACAAAAATGATCAGACTCGGAACCTGACCATCCTCTCAAAGAAATATTTTTTTCGCAACCGGTAGATAAAGTGGAGAGCTTTCAATACCTTGGAAGCATCGTTTCCACCAAACGCGGAACGGAACAAGATGTCATCTGCAGCATCGGCAAATCAATTTGGAGGAATAACTCTATCAGCTTGAGAACAAAGTTAAGACTGTTCCGCACAAATGTCGATTCTGTGCTTCTTTATGGGTGCAGCACTTGGAAGGTTACTTCAGCCATAACAAATAAGCTGTAAACCTTCGTAAATAGATGTGTTCGTAACATTTTAAGGATTTTCTGGCGGAGCTGGAAGACCGAAAAGCACATGGCGCAGGACAGTCGAGACTGAATCAGTGTCACTAGGCAAGAGTTGGAGGGAGCTGAAACACATCTCCGGAAACCATACACGATGGCGCGTAGGCGTAGTAGAAGCCCTATGCCCCTTAAGGGGTCCCCAACGGTCTTAAAAGGTCTGAGGACCTAAGTAAGTAAGTATATGGTTATGACACCGATTATCGAGTTTATATGCAGTCTAATTTGAAATATCAAGCATCTTGAGAACTTTAAATCTAAAATAGGCTGGACATTTTTTGTGGCCTGACTGGTGGTGATGTTATTCCAAATAATGTTGGTTGTCTTAATAGCGTCTTGTCTTAGGAAAAGCTTAAACGTAGGAATTGGAATATCAACGTTAGCCAGGTAGTACTATTTCATTTTTGGCGAGTTCGTCTGCTTTATAATTTCCTGAAATGTGTCTACGCCGGCACCAGAAAAGGTTAATGATAAACTCCTGTGCTAGCTTCATTAGAGATGATCAATATTCTTGGACTGTTATAGAGTTTGTAGAGACAGATTCCAAAGACTTTATCGCAGCTTGATTGTCTGAGAAAATTCGGATAACAGGTTTTCTTAAGAATTAGAATAAGACTAGTAATTGGGGATAAAAATAATTAAATGCAGTACCCGTGGCATGATGGTTAGTGCGTTGGACTGTCATGCAAGGGGTCTTGGGTTCAATCCCTGCCTGTGCCACCTTAATTAAAAAAAAATTTCGCAAATCCTTCAAGAGTAAATCTTGTCATGAAAAAGTGCTTTCTCAAACTAGCCGTTCGGATTCGTCCTAAAATTGTAGGTCCCTTCCATTCCTGACAACAGTACTCGCACACAGGAATGGTTGAGAGTTGTAAGTCACTAGGCCCTGGTTCACAACGGACTGTTGCGCCACCCCATTTGATTTTAGTAATTGGGATGGCGAAATTAGAGGCTTAATTTTACTCGTTCGGAGTAAACACCTCCACACCTCATTAGTTTTTGTTCAAAATGTATATACAGAAGTGGATTGACTTGTCTTTCAGGAATACAATTTCCACCCAGAAAGACCTGGAAATTATAGAATTCTGGAAGTTTCAATCAAACTGTATTTGGTGGATAGTGTGGTCTATGTACCTAGGAACTGATTCTAAATAATTAAGAATTGAAGTGGTCAATGCTGTTATGTCCACTATCATAAAGCTCTGAAGGGAATAGCAGAGCTTACAGCTATTTGTCTGTTTAACTGCAAATTTCAAAAACCTTGAATACTTCATTCACTGACAGGTCATCAAACTTACTCAGCACTTCTCGAAATCATAGAACTTGTAGATTTGTACAGGAAGTTTAATCTTCGGGTGCAGAGTGTTTTTTCATAATAATCACGAAAAGGTTCAAAGAGAGATGTCACTGCATATTGGTTTTAAATGTCTGAATAGTGAAACTTAATAAGGGAACAAATGGAAATATTCATATTTAAGGCCGTGTGTGACTTGTATTAAGGTTTCCACCATAGCTTTATTTTGACACTAGCGTGGTGGGTACAATAAGTAAAGTAGAAACTATAGTGGTTAAGGAAAAAAGTGTTTAAAATTTGACATAATTGTTTTAACAAAGAAAAACTTGTATTTGTTGACTTTTCATTGGTAATGATATTGGGTTTAGAATAAATTGATAAAAATAACTATGCAAAATGCAAATCGCCAAATAAAAAGATATTTTCTGTGAAATAAAATAAGTTTTAATTTTTAAAAAGCTATTTGAGCCGAAAGTAAATTTTTACCAAGTTTTAGTATTGTTTTTTTTTTTAGAGTTTTATTTTTTGTAAAAAAAACTGTCAGTTCGAATTTTTTAAAAATTTTACAAAATGTTGAAGACAATATTTCTTATAAGATAAAATTAGTTTGAAGCCAATTCTTAAAATTTTTGAAAAGCTATTTGAGTCGAAAGTAAATTTTTACCAACTTTTATTAATTTTTTTTTAGGTTTTTATTTTTTGTAAAAAAACTGTCAATTCGATTTTTTTCAAAATTTTACTGAATGTTGGAAACAATATTTCTTATAAGATAAAATTAGTTTAAAGTCAATATTTAAAATTTTTGAAAAGATATTTGAGTCGAAAATCAATTTTTACCTACTTTTGTTAAAGTTTTTTTTAGGTTTTTAATTTTTTGCACAACAACTATGAATTCAATTTTTTTTCAAAATTATGCTGAATGTGAAGAACAATATTTTTTGAAAGATAAAGTAGTTCAAAGCCAATATCTACAATTTGTGAAAAGATATTTGAGTTTAAAATCAATTTTTACCAACTTTTATACACTTTTTTAGGTTTTTATTTTGAAAGATTAAAGTAAATTAGAGCCAATATCTCAAAGTTTTGAAAGATATTTGAGTCGAAAATCAATTTTTACCAACTTTTATTAATTATTTTTTAGGTTTTTATTTTTTGTAAAAAAAATGTCAATTCGATTTTTCTCAACATTTTTCGGAATGTTGAAAACAATATTTCTTATAAGATAAAAAAAGTTTGAAGCCTAAATTTCAAGTTTTTGAAAAGATATTTGAATCGATATTCAATTTTTTACCAACTTAGAGTAATGTATTTTTTAGATTTTTATTTTTTATAAAAAAAACTGTCAATAAGATTTTTCTCAAAATTTTATCTGATGTCAAAAACATTATTCTTCGTTGCACAAAATTGTTTTGGAGATGAAATCATATTTCAGTCGTAAAATTTTGGAGGTGGCAAATTTTTTTTTTCATTTTTTTTGATTTATAAAAAAAAAACGTTAAATGAATTTTTTTCAAAAAATATACTTCTTTGATATCACGTTACAATATATTATATGAAATTTAATTCAATTCTCTAGCATTGTTGCTTCGTAAGATATTTAGGGTTAACCAAAATTTTCACCTTTTTTTCAAAATCTTTTATTTCGACTCTAGGGACCCTGAAACGTCAAAAAATGTCAAAATTTTCAATTTGACAAATCAAGTGGTTTTCTTGGTATTTCATATATAGCACAGTGAGAAATTGCCAACAAAACGATCCGCAGTAGCTAGATTTTTGTATTTAAAAAATTGGTACAACTGAAAAAAGATCTGTCAGAATAATAATAAAAAACACACAAATAGAAAAAAGTTTTGTGAAAATCAAACTTTTAAATAATTTAGCAAAAAAACTAACTAAAACTAATAAAATGGACAATTTTAAAGAAGAAATGGTAATAAAAAAAGTTCATTTAACAATTGCTTCAAGAAGGGGTTTGTTCGTAGACTAATACATTAACATGTGGTGTTGAAGCCAGCTTGAAGATCGCTTTAATTCTTTATATTCCTGAATCAAGTTGAAATGACCTTGATTTGACTCTATTCCCGTCGGAGATCGGAGTCGAGTCACAATTTAAGAAGAAAACCTGTGTGGAGAAGTTGCTTTATTTGTATGTTTGTGTACAAAAATATAGTTTTGTTTTAATCAAATTGCAAAAAAATGGGCATGGAGTAGGTACCATATTCTTATATGGTGCTGAACTAATCAGTTCTTCATTGTTTAACACGAATCAAACTATCTCACTTGCACTTCACACATTTAAAACATCAAAACAAATATTTGCATTTTAGAAAGTGCTGTCATACTTAATCATTTTTAAATTTTTTTTGTGCGGTAGAAACACCAAAAAGATTTATTTAATCTAAACTGAGATAAACCTTTGGTGAAAACATAGCAAATCTTAATTATCACATCCATCGAGATACGAATGCCATATCAATCGTACCAACATTTGAGAACGAACTCACATAAGATCCATTCGAGACTCGTATAAATGTAAAAAACCCATCCGTAGTAAGATTCTACTCTAACTTTTACCGGTGTTATTAATACTATGAATATTGTTTTTGTTATTAGTGTAAAGTCCTACTATACTATGGATAGATTTTTCAACAAAACACGGCTATTGACGTACTTCACAAAAAGACTTAAGTTAAAAATAAAAAAACTGAACGAATTCCATCACATTTTTCTTTGTTAAAATTTTTCAATTTTGGAAGGTATCAACAATTTAAGCAATTTATTAACAATTATTCATTTGAATTTTGTTTACAAATAAAACAAAAACTTAATATTATCAAAACCAAAATCTTGATAAACTTGTACTTTTTATAAAACCATTACCATATTTTGTGTTTTATTTTCTGTCTTTTCTAAAAAAAAATCTATCGGATTTATTTATTATTATTTTGCATTAAATATATTTTAGACTTGTTATATTTATAGGTTAAAGGGTAAATTTGTATCTTGAATAAGACTTGATTCTAGAAATTTATTATTTTATTTAAATTCGTTCAACCCAATGGTCAAAAACCAGATAATGTTGCTATTGATTAGTATTTGACAGAATTACAATAGCAGCCATTTTTAAAATTTCAGCTGTCATAAAGTTCACACGTCTGATTCATGGTCTGATTTGAACTATGCATTCCCTTATTTGTATTTTAGTTTTTGTTGTTATGGCATCTAACTCCAGTTTTTTATTTTTTATTCAATCCTGGAGAATTGAATAAACTTTAAGTATTATAGTATTAGATATAGGTAAGGCAATAGCATTGATAATCACACCAACTTTACGTGCCTTCTTTGTATCTAGTTATAAATAAATCGAATTTTGACATAAAAACAGTGCTATTGCTAATTAGTCCTCAAATATGATGCAAAATAAACTCTTTGGCTCAAGCTACCATTATAATGTTTCAATTTCTCGCACTAGGACAAGATAATTTGACAAATGACAGCTTAAATACGTCAGCTAACTATATGGTGTTAGTAATAGATGTTCGATGACAAAATATGTGTTTCCCCTCAATCGGAACTGTCATTCATCTATCGTATCGTGCAAACGTTTTAATTAAAATTGGGAAACTTGTTTTCTTTCTATAATCTAAAGCATCTAACAACTTGTTTGCATCAAATAACTAACTTCTGTCTATAAGCCAGACTATTTCTAGCTAAAAAGTTCGTTAAACTTAAATAAACAAATAACAAGTAAAATGTTTATTTACTATACTACTGGATTAACATGATTGACAAGAACTATGAGTGACTATAATTTTTATATTTCAACCATATTTTATTTAAACTTAATTTATGACATCACAAATTATCAGAAACTCTTTGACAAACATGTTTAATAGGATGATACCGCAATATAGAATCAACACAGCTATAAGTTGCGTCAGAAGACATTGGGAGCATTCATTAAGCTATGGCTACATAGTCAAGGGGTTCTGATTGGATAAATGCAACAACAAAAGTAGTTAAAATTTCCCCGCCGACGCACGTAATGTACAAATTTCGGCTACAAAGTTAAGCAGTATTCCCATGAGCGCCACCAACAATCGACGAATGAATACAAAATCTGACTTTATATACGTTTGAAGACATGTTTTCACACCAATTCCTAACAAAACGATAGCAACATAGTTTCTATTTGATTTATGATGCATACTTTTACTTTTCAATATCATACGAGTATATTAATACATTTAAGAAAAAAATGTATTCGTCGCGAAAAAATTGTAGTTGATACGAACTGTCAAACTTTATTCGCGTTCCATATTATCCACACTCGCAACGAATAAAATTATCGCGAGTACTTAACTTCAAAAATCACTCTTGTTTTGGTCAATTGTTAAAGTCAAATTTCATTCGCGACAAATTAAAAAATCTCATGTGAAAGAAATGGCGTAGTACCCGTGGCATGATGGTTAGTGCGTTGGACTGTCATACAAGGGGTCTTGGGTTCAATCCCAGCCTGTGCCACCTTAATTTAAAAAAAAAATTAATTTTCGCGGGTACTGCCTCTTGCGAGGAATTGACAAATCCTTCAAGAGTAATTCTTGTCATGAAAAAGTGCTTTCTCAAACTAGCCGTTCGGATTCGGCCTAAAATTGTAGGTCCCTTCCATTCCTGACAACAGTACTCGCACACAGGAATAGTTGAGAGTTGTAAGTCACTAGGCCCTGGTTCACAACGGACTGTTGCGCCACCCCATTTGATTTTTTTTGAAAGAAATGTCAAAATTGATGAATATTCGTTCATTCGTTAGTCGTGCTCATGTGAATAGTGCTTTAGAGCACACTGATTTTGACGTTTCACAATCAGCTGCTCGATAAGAACACAAGTATTCACAATGAAATGAATCTTTTGGTATATAAATATAAATATATAAATCAATCATATTATATCTTCTGCTTGGTTTTATTGAATTTAAAATGAAAAAAAAAAATTTAAAGTTCGGAAAAGACAAATGTTTCTTATTTTATATATGTATTTGTATTTGTCATTAATATGACATTTCCGGATTGACTAGCTTTGTAGTGTTATTTTGCATTCACAAAGCTCGTTGAATTTTGACTACGTAGTCACAAGCTTTATGAATGCGCCCATTGACGACGACGACGGTTGATATTGGAATCTTTTCAATCGTCTTATTTTGACGTCCTAACTGCGCTCCAACTATCAACTATTTGGGGAGCTGTCACTTTTGAAGCTATCATCTTTTCAAAGTTGACAAGTAAAATCTACGAGCCAAAGACGTAACGAGGAAATCGCAATCAGTAAAACAAATTTCCTGATCAAGTTATTTCTTAAAGTTACCTTATAGGATTTTCATACCAAGTCCAAACCCCGGTTTTTGCGAAATTATCGGTTTTCGCCGAAAACCTACATCGAAAACTCAAGTTTTCCCGGAGATTTTTGGTAAACCACAAGTTTTCGTAAACCTCCCGAAAACTAGTAGCAATTCAAAGTTGAACTAAACAAACAAACCTTTCGAAACGTTCAGCGCTCAAATTAATGTAAACAAAACAGCTGATGGCTGCTGTCAAAAAAAAATTAATTTTGAAATAAATTTTATCTTGCTAAGTATTATTGGACGCATTCACAAAGCTAGCGGCTACGTAGTCAAAATTCAACTGGTCAAACTACACTACAAAGCTAGTCAATCTGGAACTGTCTTATTATTTACAAATGCAACTACATATATAAAATAAGAAATATTTTTGATTTGATAACTTTAACTTATCTTTTGTGTTATTAAATTCAATAAAATTAAATTTAAGACAAAATTTTAATGATTTATATTTGTATTTAAATACTGAACGATTTATTTCATTTTAAATTCGTGTGTCTTTACCGAACAGCTGATTCTGAAACGTCAAAATCATTCTCCACTAACTTTGTAACCGAATTTTGTACACTGCGTCGGAGGGGAAATTTCAGCTACAACTACTTTTGTAGTTGCATTTATCCAATCAGAATACCTTGACTATGTAGCCACTAGCTTAATGAATGCTCTTTGGGAGAGCTGCGTGGCAAAAGAAAAAATATCGGGAAAATTTGCGGCACTGGGGGTTCTTTTATGATACTCCAGAGTTTCAAACGCTCTTTGTTAAGCGAGGAACCTGAATTCACTATGGCTACTGGCGTGACGACCCCAAAGACCAGGAAGACTAGCTCATAGTTCGTAATGACGTTTCAAAGGGATGCGTCTTCGAACTCGTCGCCACAAATATGTTCGTCGCTTTCGCTTACTACCTGGAGAAAGACTTTCCGTTAACTCCGTTAAATCACAAGGATTTGGGAGATATGAGAAAGGCGATAAGTTCATTTATGGAGGAGGATAACTATGAAGGAAAATTTCTGGTGTAGGCTAAGTCGCAGCGGGCTAGGAAAATTTGCGCCAAAATATTCCACACTATGTTAATCGTTGTTCCAGTGAAAAAAACTACAACAACGGGCTATCGCAACTTGATGAACAGCCAGTCAACATCAAGAAGATCCCCAGTGCTTTGGATGACTGTGATTTTGGTACGAATCTGGAACTCGGAATTGACCTTTTCTGTTCCGGCAAAAGGAGCTGCACGAAATCGTTCAGAATCTTCTCAACCTCGCCAATAAGCTGCTCGGACGGCCACAATATATGGAGATTCAGAAGCACATTTGACCAACAGAAGTAAGTCATTATTTCCGTAATTTGAATTGAATTTGTTGTGAAAGAAGAAGAAAATGTTTTAAATAAAATGAATACTTATTGTAACAGTTTTGTTTGTTGTTGATTCTATGATATATTTTCTACACACTAAGCTTCTCCTGAGTGAATTGTTTGGACCGGTTGAAGTGATTTAAGAGGATAGCTGGAGCCAAGCGAGCTTGAAGTTCTTGTTGGTTCATGTCTTGAGCCTATTCCACCCGTCCCCAGAACGTCAGTTGAAACTCTTTTTCTAGACGAGCTAGTGTTACGTTAAAATCAATTTGAATTGGTTAGGATTAATTTTATTTTCAAAAACAATTTGAGAAGAACAAAACTTTATAGTCACAAATTTTTTCATCAATACAAAATTTGACAGCCGGTGCTAAACTAATTCAAATGTCAAATGAAAACGTGATAATGTTCGGTGTGAAAGATTTTCGGGTTTTCGAAAACATTTTGCAGAAAACCCGGTTTTGGGATTGGTGTGAAAAGGCTTTTAAGCTACCGAGAACCTATGATTGAACGCTCTTAGCAACATATACAAGATAAAGTCCATGCCAATGTTCCACAATCAATTAGTTGGTAATCTACTTGAAGAATCTACTTTATCATTTGATTATGTATATCGTTTACCCGTGGCGTGATTGTGTTTTGACATATCAAGATCAAGAATAAATTGATTTATTTTACCAATAGAAAACCCAATGAAAGATGTATCATCAACATATTCACTGCTGTGATTTAAGACGGATGTAAGATGGAAGAAAAGCTGATCAAATCAAATTGACAGCTGTCAGTTGAAACAAATCTCTTAATTTGTTTCCTTTTTACGAGTATTTAGACAAATTAAAGAAACAACCCAACAAGGAAAACTCCATAAAACAAGTGTTTGTTTGAAGATGACAGATTTAAAAAAAAAAAATCATAATTAATAATCAGGTAGTAGCTTTCAATTTCCTTTTCTTTCCAATAATTTACATGATGCTTTTTAAATACCTTTCATATCAACTGGAACTCATAATTCATTCAACTCACGACTTAACTGATGGTATCCGCATTTTTGAAAAATCAAAATCTTAATAACAAGAGTTCATCTAGTCTAGTGTGTACGTAGCCTATGAGACGGTAGTATAGAAATACTTAAACACTATCTCAACGCATGTAGCAGAAAATTATGCGCATAAGCATCAACATCAACATCAATCATAAATAAATCACCTAACAAATTCGAGGAAAGTCTCTTATAGGCCAACCGACAGACACCGACCTTTCAAAAAAAGAAGGAAATATTTTTACGTTTGTTTTTAAAACTTACTGACCACTTTCAGACTTCAGAGATTTGAAAGATTAACCAATTAAGCTCCAATCTGTATATTGGAATAAAATAGTCTTCATATGGCAAGTAAGGCACAGCTTACATCTCACAGATCTAAGAGCACAATGTTGAATGTTCAAACTTCAGACTTTTAGATGTTTTTCCGTATTAAGCTTCTAGGTCGTCCGACATGGAATTGAGATACTTTTAACGTGTGTTTTTCCTTCTGGCTTGAATTCAAATAATGTGTGATGACGGAGGTAAGCATAAGCATTCGAGGGGTGCTACAAAAAAGCCTCCAATTTATAATGCCGCGAGCACTTTGCTTTTTTCTTGTCAATCAAAGTTGAATAAGTTGAAGCTTTTAACCAGTGCGCGGCAGCGGCTGTTTGAACTCTCTTTTTATGAGACTACCAGTAGAGATCTGACTTGGGATACCTTTTTCCGTCAATACATATATTGGACCATGAGTGTCCTCGTGGGTTTAATTGTACGCATAGCTTCGAAACGATTTAACCACTGAATACTTCGATGGGTGCACAAGACACCTGTGTAGTGTGTTATGCTTTGGCATGTTCCATTGGCAGTGCAATTCTATTCAATCAAAATAATCAACCAACTAAAAGTCACATGCATTGTTTTGCGTCTTAATCATTAGAAGGTTTATGTTTCTTGTTTTTTTTTCTTGTTATTTTTATTAAATTCCAATTTAATAAGATTTTAAGTCTTTTGATTTCGATTGCAACATAAATAAATCAATTAATTTATGATTTATATCGAGCATTCGCACTTTTGTGACACAAAACTAAACTACGTTTAAACGAACGTGCTTTGAATTGGTCTTAAATGCGGAGAATTTAGAATTCTGTAAGAGGCATAGAATGATACAATGTATGCAATGTGTACTAGAGCACGATTTTTTTTCCAAATTGGAAAACATAAATTTATATCCATCAAATCAGAAATTAAATCAAGATCACTTTATAGGGTAGGTTGGTATTTGGATGGTAAAACAAACATGTTTTGATTTTGTGGTTAGTATGATTAGGTAAAGAGGTTTTATAGTAGAACATGAATTGTAATATGTGGTTATACATGAAGGTATGTTAAAATTTACGAATTTATTTTGTGCTTAAGAATTATAAGACACAAGGTGAACATTTTGTACCTACACCAATCTACCATAGAATTTTAAAATTTGTTTTAATACGACATTATCAATTTAAAAAGGTAGAGGTTTAAAAAAATTCCTAAAGCCGTTTACACAACACACATTTTACGTCAAACCAAACAAAAAACAAGCAAACGTCAAAAATAATTCGTGGTAGAAAATTGAATGCAATTCAGTTCCTCAAAGACTTAAACATAATGAAGATGTAACCGTACCTTCAACTGGAAACACAGTTTCGAGCCAGTTGGCTCGTTCGTGAATGGCCATCTTTACACATTCTAATGGCTGCTTTCAATGTCAGAATGCGGATATCCGAGTTTTCTTCTTGTTAATGTTTTTTAAATTCTAAAAGAGCAGCTAAGTGTTTTATTGCACTCAGACTTTCTGGCTGCGTGTTTCGCTGTGTCTATCTCGCATTATTACACTCAGATGTTTTTCGGTTGCGTGTTTTTGACACTTCTCTTTCATTGTTTGTTCTCATCCACCAAGTCAAAGTGTCAAAATAATTAAAGAAAACTGCACTTTTTATATAAAACTCAATACGAGAAACACTCATAAGGAGTATAATGTCATTTGAAGTGATAAATACTTTATTAGATACTACAGCAATGATTATTGATATCATGAATGCGGATAGGGAATTGGATTTAAATCTGGAGAGAATCCTTCACTTTCTTGACAAAAGAACTAAAATCAAAAAATAAACCATAGTTTTGTCGTTCATTGAAAACGATATTAAAAATAGACAATTTATGAGACAGAAAGGTGAAACATTCCAAAGCTAGACTCTCTCAATCATTCCATCATTTAAATTGATTCGGTTATAAGTTCTTTGCTCCACTTGAAATTGTCCGGCGGCATTTTTTTGTGTACTTGGAAATACTATAAAAAATAATAAAGCATCGCCAAGAAACAAACAAATTCAAGAAAAAGAAACGTCAAAACCATCCAACAATCCTGAAATGTTATAACTGTTCTATACAAATCCGTCATTAAACTTTGTCGCCTGAGTTATCGTACTCTTCCCAAAAAATGTAATAGATAATGCCGTAGCCAGTAGGTGCCTCCCCTAAGGAATTTCTCATCACTCTACTTTATTTTCGTGGTGAATTGACTTTAGCGGGTGGTAAATTGGCTTTAGCTGTGGGGAATTAATTTTAGAATTAAGGGTGCGTGAAAATTGACGATTCAGCTTGCAGGCTAACCAGAATGACAGATTGGTTTCCGGTCTTTCTATAGTGTGTCTATGCCCACAACTCTGACGTTTGCTTGAGTCTTTAATATAAACGATGGAACAATTGATAACTCTTGTTTACCTGCGTACTTAGCAGGTTCGTATAGTACTGTCAGAAGTTTGTTGTTTAGCATTTTTACTTTAACCTTTGGCTGCACTTTTAGAGATATTAAAAGCCCAAACAAATTAAAAAAAGCTCTGTCAACAGCGTTTTTATAGAAGAACGCTTTATTTTGTATCGTTCTGGTTTCATACAGAGCTGATAAATCTCTCTAAAGGGCCTTGCACATGAGAGCGAACAACGAATTGACGAAGAAACGTGATTTTACACATTTCAAAGAGTCAATTTCAAACAAAAACACATTTAAATTATAAGAAACCAATTACAACTTTTGTTAGGATAATAAAATTTGCATTTTGTTCTCTAAAACAAGACAATTTTTTAAAAACAATTTGGTAGTAACGAATTGCACTGATTTTGCTACGAACTGTCAAACTCTATTCGCTTTCCACATACCATCCACACTGCTACGAATAAATTGTTCGCGCTCAACTTAACCTCAAAATTATACCACTTTTGTTCTATTTGTTAAAAAGGGTAATTATAAATTGACAATTTGTAGCTGGCTGCGAATAGAAATATTGCACATGTGAAAGAAAAGCCACAATATGCGAACATCCACAGTTCGAAGTTCGTAGCTCATATGCAAGATGCTTTAGTCTCTTAACTGTCTAATTTTAGCAACCCGTGGTTTCATGAGTGTTCGTAAACTAATGCGACAAAAATGCATGTTTTCAATTTTTTTAAAGTCTTACAAAATTTTGTAGTGACTCCGGATCATTTTTCAGAATAAAACCTTAAATTTATTTTGGAAAATCTTCAAAAAAGATAAAGATAAAGTCGTAGTTATCTTTTTTTTAAAATTAAAACTAATAAAGAATAGTGTTTTATTCTCGTAAGATGACTCGACTTGGACTAAGTTGTTTACTAAACTAGTTTTAATATTTGTTTGTTATTTTTGCAAAAATGTAGTGTTATCAAATGCAGCGCCATCTGTTGCACGCTAAGATCTACTCATAGCAAATCTACATATAGCATAATCTATGAACAAACCCCTTTCCTTCAGTTCTTATTTCATTCACATTCTACTTACAAAACGGAAAACATGTAAACAATTTCAATATAAATTATTAATGAACATATCCTCTTTAAAATTATCCATTTTATTAATTTAAAATTTGTTCCGTTCTGAATGTCGCTAAATTTTTTATAATTTTGTATAAATTATTCTGCAAAATGTTCAATTGTATCAACTTTCAATTATAAAAATGTTGGTATTTAGAAGACGATTTTCAATAACCGATAGGTCTGTTCGGTTACTCTTGTAGTACGAAGTGTTAAACCTGTCAAATTGTTGAAAGGAGGGGAAAATTATCTCAGGGAGAGTACAACTTGCCAGAAAGTCAGTGTGATAGAATAATTTTTGGGAAATTGTTATTTATTAAGAAAGGTCTTTCGGAAATTTTGGATCGTTCTTGGCTTTTCACACCAAGTCCAAAACCCGGTTTTCGCGAAATTATCGGTTTTCGCCTACATCGAAAACTCAAGTTTTCCCATACTTTTTTGGTAAACCACAAGTTTTATATAAAACCTCTCGAAAACTAGTAGCAATTCAGAGCTGAACTAAACAAACAAACCTTTCGAAACATTCAGCGCTTAAATCAAAACAGCTGATGGGCGCTGTAAAAACAAATATTTCATTTTGAAATAAAAAGAATTATTGCTTTTTGTTTTTTATTTACAGAAATGGAAAATTTGCCAACGTTGATAATAAAAGCCCCGCCGACTTTTTTGCGGTACTGGCGGTTGTTTTATGATCCTCCAGAGTTTTAAACACTCTCTGATAAGCGAGGAACCGGAACTTACTATAGCTACTGGCGTGACGACCCCAGGGACGAGGAAGACTGGCTCATAGGTCGTAATCACGTTGACGTTTCCAAGGGATGCGTCTTCGAACTCGTCACCACAAATATTTTCCACGATTTAGCTTTCTACCACAATGTGTGAATCGTTGTGCCAGTGCATAAAACCACATCAGTTGGCTATCGCCCTTGATGTAAGCGATGACAACATTAAAATTTGTTCATCAATACAAAATTTGCCAGCCGGTGCTAAACAAATTTAAATGTCAAATGAAAACATGTAAATGTTCGGTGTTGTGAACGATTTTCGGGTTTTCGAAAACATTTTGCCGTAAACTCGGTTTTGGGTTTTTTGTGAAAAGGCCATAAGGAAGCAGTAAAATAAGAAATTGCATCAAAAACTGTGCTGAACTTTTTGAAATGTTCTTTGAAAAACATTAAAATTAAATACTTTTTCCATTTTTAATTTTCCAACTTCAAACTAGCAAAAATCCATAAAAATAACCATCAAACAAAAGTGACAATGACAGAAATAGCAGTTGCTGATTTTGACAGTTGCTAAACGCATTTATATGCAAGTTTTTGAATGGCTAGGAACAGGAATTTGTGAAACGTTGTTCGACGCTGTACGAAGTTTGAGGAACCAAACAGACCTAATATTTGACATCATTCAATGATCCAGTTTCTATGTTTTTTTCTGTTTTTTTTTTTTTTTGGAACACACTTTTATTAATTTGCAATTCTTGCATTTTAATATTTTCCATTTCTGTTTCACAACACTTCAACTTACGAGCTTAGAAGTGTTTCCTAATTTGTTTGGGCAACAAAACAGACAAATTAATAAAACAAAAAATATGTCAACAAATCATATCCGCAATATTTGTCAATTCAACTACTTTGTAAAAATTAAACACCATAATAATCAATTCTAAGAATTTTGCCAGGAAATTAAAAACAAACAAAATTTCAACATCCTTTGCTGTCAATATACATTTGTAACCGGGTCTATTAACTCTATAAGTAAGCAATATAACTGAATTTCGGACTTCCATTCGTGAAAGTGGGTCAAACATAAAAACCATCAATACCATAATATAAAGTGTTGTAGCAGCACTTTTATAGCGTCATCCATATAGAAAAACCATACACCTTCATGGTGCTATAATAATTTCTAGTTTAACTTGATTGCTGTCCTTCTTTGCATAACTTCAAAGATTTCTGTTGCACTTCTGAAATATTTTCTTATGTTCACTTTTTGAGCTTCAAGCCAAACCGAACACACACATAACTAGTTACAGCTTTGGCAGTAAAAATTAAATTCAATTGAGCAAGAATATTTTATTTAAATCATACACGCCATCTAGTGCCACTTGTTTTTAGTTTTTTTCTTTTTCTATCTCTTAATTGCCATCAATCTAGATGAATTTGAGAAACAAAGTAACAGAAAAAAGAAGCCAGGTGACAAGTTTGGGTCTTAGAAAAAATGCCTACCAAAAGCGGTGTTCATAAAGAATTCTTTTTGGTTGAGATTGTTCGCTGTCAAAGTTATACAATTATTCTTTTGAGAACAAATTAATTGACGTTAAGTTTCTGATTGGCCACATTTTTGTCCGCCAAATATGATGGTTGGTAATTATTTTTTTGTTCACAGAATGCAATAGCGAATTTCTTTAGGTGCAAATTGATTTAAACCATTATGGCAGGGTGAGAAGTTGTTGTTTGGCAATACAAATATAATTCTGACATCTTTTTAAACTTCCAAAAAAAGAGTGAAAACGACTTATCCGGTATGATTATTATATTTTTGTTCTTGGTATTTTTATTAACGTTACTAAGATACCATCTACAGATTCAAATCTTCATAAAGTCTATTAAGTTGTTCTTTTCCATAAAACACTTAACGAAATTGTCAATGATTTGGTCAAATTGGCACGCACTTCTTAAGCTAAGTACATACGATTGTCATAAAATGAAGAAAGTTCAGATGTGTAGATGTGGTCTTAAATCAAAAATAAATTAATTTATTTCTGATTTGACAGAACTAGATCAAAAATAAATTGATTTATTTTACCCATAATATTGATAAAAATATTTGATCAGATTTTCTTCTAACGCTTAACTTATGATGACTTTTCTGACAATATTGTCCGACAAAATGTGTCTTACCCAATAGCAAAAATACTGTCTAATAGCCTAATATGAAATTGTTTAATGTCCAAATCTCGTCTGCCTCAAGACTATTAACTGCCCCTCAAAAAATGTTTCCATACATTTCCTGCCCCATTAAAACAAGAAAAATGTTTATTACAAAATTAGTGTTTGAGTTTAAGTCAATTGCAGACAAACAAGACTCGTATAAGACGTTATACTTGTACATCTAGACTTTGGGTAAAAAGACTTAAATTTTCAATTACATTCATTTACTTCAGGGTTACGGTCAATAATAAAAATGTTTTCAAATTTTTCCGTTTTTATTATTGTTTCCATTTTCACTAACATGCAATCAAACTTGTTTGGAACTTTCAACTGAACGAAAGAAAAAAATATATATAACGATTTATGCATTTCAAACCTCTCGGATTACACACTTTACAATAATTTAATTTTCCTCCTTTTGATGAATGATTAATGATTTGGCGGCGAGGATTTCATGCTGTTTTGGTGCCGCCGCACCTTACAGTGGCACAAATTGGTTTCAAATTATGAGAGTAAATATAATGTTTATAAATCACAACTTATTGACACATTTATTAAGCATAATAGTAAATAGACAATTTCAACATTTTCAACTGTCATTTTTTTTTTGAAGTTGTTTTCAATTTGTCACTTCGGTTCATTTTGAAATGTCCGATATTTGCAACAGTCTTTTTGCATAAAGACAAGGGATTGGTTAGGAAGAAGTGACTGATGGAGCTTTCGCTAAACCTTAGAATGTTAGCACTATTTGGCCCCTTTCACTTTGAAACAGTCATGTTTAGACATAACGTCATTGCTAAAAATGTAAGGATACATAATTTAAGAGTGCTTGACAAAGATGTTAATAATTGAAACAATGTTTACATTTATCAAAAAACGCGTTTTACATTTTGCGGTTTCAAAAGCATATGGCAGAAATTCGACATCTGTCAAACTAAGTTTTAAAACCAATTGTTTTTTCAGTCTGACATTAACAAAATGGATCTCTTAACTATCGCACAACAAACGCATACAAATTGTTAAAACCTACCACAAAATTGGTTAATGTGCCACAACAACATATTGTGTTTTAAGAGGAGATAATGTTTTACATATTCGTCCAACTAACCAAGCAATTGGCAAAATTGTGAAGAAATTTGAAAAGACTGGATTGGTTACAGATATTTTAAGGCCTGTGCATCATCGTTTTAATCGTAACACTGAAGTGTATAGTGATAGTGTTGCCGAAGACCCGAATGTATCGACTCCTCGTTGTTCTCAGGAATTAGGACTGTTGTACGGCATATTATGGCGTATTTCAAACCTACATTCATATAAAGTCCAGCTCACACAACAACTTGAGCAAGCTGACCATTCACAACATCGAAGAAACGTCGAATAGTTGCTTGAAGAACAGGCAGTGTTGAAACATAAACACGCTTCAGCTTCGGCTTTGTCTGCGTTACGTTGTGCCTGCTTCGAGGTTGCTTTGAATGACACTTCCAATATGACATTTCTAACATGGTACTTTTCTCAGCTGTTATTTTTTCTCAAAATAAAATAATATGAATTTTGAAATCGAAAAAATTAAATTTATCGCAGAAGTAGCTTACACAGCCTATAATAACCAATGGGAATCCCCTCCAAAAGCAAATGTATTTTGTTTGAAGACTTTTTTTACAGCTGTTGAGCTGTCAGACAAAGCAACTGTTTAGCATATTCGTAACATTATTTCCTTACAATTGTTAATTAAAACGTGTTAATTAAACGTGAGGTCGCTTCATTGCGATAGCATGCATTGAATTCCTATGGCTGACGTAAACGTCAGGCGAAGCTGAAGCGTGTTTAAGTTTCAGCCATTAAAAGAGAAAAAATGTTTGGTGTAATGCAAGGATCCGTTGGGTGGACAAATCTCTTCATGTTCTGTGACCAAGCTTAAAATTATCGAAGAAGCTAAGAAGTAATGGCTGAATCACAAACACGCTTCAGCTTCGCCTGACGTTTACGTCAGCCATAGGAATACGGTGGGCCTGCTCTTCGAGGTTGCTTTGAATTACATTTCTATTAAAACTAAAAACTCGAGCAAAAACGGCTTTATTGCATTTCTCGTCGTGGCGATATCAACTAACTACCAAATTCATGTGATTTGACACCGCTGGACTTTTCTTTGGGGACGTACGCGAAATATCTTGTTTATGCAGTTAAAACTTTAACTCTTGAGCACTTAAAAACCAACATTCGTCAAGTTATGGTAAATATGTGTAAGAAAGTGGAACTTGCAATATAATGCAAAATGTAGCATATGAATTTCTATTTTAGTGTTCGTTTATTTCAAAAAGTCCTCCAGAAATATCGCTTTCTCCGCACAAGTAATCTCAGTTTTTGTCTCACCGAAGTACTACTTCAAACCTTCATTTTTAAATAAATTTTCTTCGTGTTTGACAAGCACGCGTTCATATACCTAAACATGCTTTTTAACTAAGGATTGTAAAAATGAGAGCGACCAACGAATGAAAGAATGGTCGCCCATAATGACATTTCTTTCACATAGCTTGGTTTTGTTCATTACATTTTTACATTTTTATTACAGAGCGACCAACGAATGAAAGAATGGTCGCCCATAATGACATTTCTTTCACATAGCTTGGTTTTGTTCATTACATTTTTACATTACAGATGTACAACAAAGACTATAATTAATTTTAAGGTTAAGACAAGTGTAAATATTTTATTCATAAGGTATGGATCGTATGTGGAACGCGGATTGAGTTTGACAGTTCCTAACAATTTCAACTCGCGACTAACAATTTGTTTTTTTTTTTTAATGTATTAATTTTGGCTATAAAAAGGCTAATTTTATTACCTTAAGTCAAATTAAATTCTTTTATTCATTTTTCTTTCGTCGTTCTCAAGTGAATAATCCTTAAAATAACCAATATATTTTGGTATTTATACATCATATTTGACAATTAGCTCCGCATTTGACAACTAACATCGTTTCTCGAACAGATGTGTCCATGTAAACTCAAGTTTAACCTTTAGTTCACATGTAACAGTGCATTGGATAAACCGATGTTGGATTTATTTGCTGTTTATATCATTCATCAATTGTATGCCAGCCTTTCAGCATTGCAATATTTTGATACTTAATATTTCAAAGATTTCTGAAAATGTTATCATTTATGAACACACAATTTACTATTCATTCTCACTTCGCAATCAAATTAAATTTGCATTTCGTTTTGAATTGTGCGATGGAGAAATTAAAAGAATCAATTCTCAGATTTCTCACAGCATAAGTGAGAAATGTTGCTTTTATTTCTGAGCGTAAAGAAATCTCTGAGATCATGTGGTATAAACTAAACACGGTCCCTACGATAAAGTTCCCTTGAGTCATTTCTGTTTTGGTTTTGGGGTGGTGGCTTCTTGGCTGTCATATACAATCTGTCAGTTTACAAAAGATATATTAACCGTGTTTTTTTGGTATTCCATATATAGTACAGTGAGAAATTGCCAAAAAACGATCCGCAGTAATTGAAAGTTGATACAACTGAATACTGGCCAGAATTATTTATTAAAAAATAAAAAAAGTGATATTTAGAACAGGGTTGAAATCGTGTAAGATGATTTTTGATTGTTGACTTTCAAAATCAAGAAAAAACGTCTGTGTAATGTGATAATCGATTTCAAAGTTTTAACCAAACAGTTTGACATAAAATCAAAACTTCAAGAAGGGGGTTTGTTCGTAAAAAAACATCGAAACGAAACACCATTATTTGCATTTTAGAAAGTGCTGTCAAACTTAATCATTTTTAAATGTTCTTGTGTGGTGGAAACACCATGAAGATTTATTTAAACTAAACTATGATAAACCTTTCGTGGAAACATAGCAAAACTTAATTATCTTTTCCATTGTTTTCTCTTGCAAAATAAGCCCAGTGAGTCCATCAGTAACATCAACAGAAACAGAATGATGTTTGTCCTCAATGGAAAACACATGATTGCAAATGCACAACTACTCAACGAACACAGCCATCGAGATACAAATGCAATATAAATCGTACCAACATTTGAAAACGGAATCACATAAGATTCATTCGAGACTCGCATGAATGTCAAAAACCCATCAAAAGTAAGATTCTACTTTAACTATTATCGGTAGTATTCATACCGCGGATATTGTTTTTGTTATTCGTGTAAAATCTTTCTACACTATTGATAGATTTTCCAACAAAACACGGTTATTGTTTTATTTTGAAATTAAGATCTCATTGCTAAAATATCTTTAATAGTTTAGCGATTTGAAAAGGTTTCGAATTCCTAAACATATTAACTATATTAGGAATCTGATCTGAGCTTATTTTTAACCAAAGTGCACCCCACTGTGCACCCATTGCCTGTTTATTTGTTTGTGTTTCCGTATTGTTAATCGCTGATTTCACTTTCATCACTCCTTAAAAAAGTTATGTTCGTCCATAAATAAATTAATATCTATGCAAAGACTTGTTCGTGTCCTATTGCAATCAACATGGAAATTATTCCCGATTGTTTTACAAGATCCATTGTCATAATTAATTATGACGGAATTCATATGATGAGGCCTATTAATCTGCATATTTCTATATTTAGCGTCTCCTAACGTCGACCTTGACTTTGCTGTCAGAAATTGCATCACTTTTTCCTGAGGTAATTCTGTTTTAGCCATCCAACTGGATTGTAAGTTGTATGACTTTCTTTCTACCTCTCTCTGGTCTGATCTTGTGGTCTGGATGAACTTGTTTGGTTTTTAAAAATAATCCCCAGTCCACACGCACTTCACGTTAACTGCCTACTGGTCTCGTGGTGTGTTCAGATTCACATTAACGACAGCGCACATGATTTATATTTAATGAACAGACACGAGCCTGAAGAAAATAAATAAATAAAATTAAAAAAATAAAACAAACATGTGCCTTAACTTGATTGGGAATTGGTTAAAGTTTTTATGGCCAACGGAATGGCAAAAATCCTCTTTTTTTCATTTGGCTAAATTGGCATTGCCTTGTTGAAAGTAAAAGCATCTTAAATACGGCTTAAACGAATAATATGAGTCCATAACCCCAGTATCAATGTTGTTAGACCTGATTTGAACTTGACAGTGCGCTAAACCGCTCGCTGGTGCAATAGGTGATGTAAACATTTTAATCTAAAGGATCAATGTTGGGTGTTTTGGCATTATGTTTGATTAGATTTTTGTTTGCTAATTTTTTGTTTTTGTCCACTGATTTCTTGTTACCATATGTCATTTTCAGGAAATATAATTATGTACATATCTTAATTATTTATTTATTTGATTTAAATTTTGCATATTTGGTTTGAAATAGCAGGTTTGTAAAATCTTCAACACGTTATAAAATCCGTTAACCGTTCACATTTGTTTGCAGGTAAAATGAACCAAATAAAGTTAAAAAAATAAGTTAGGGTAGGCCGACATGACGTCTTTTGTACATCACGGAAAAAAGGTGTTCAAAACATATCGAGTGGGTTGGGTATAAACGAACACGTCTAAATCATGTTTGATTATACGTCATACCCTGAGAGACACTTGATATTGGTTTTTCTTTGAGCTTTCGATCATCAATAATTTTGTTTTATCATATTTTTATTGTTTGGATTCTTTTTTTAACTACGCACTTTCTCTTATAATAATGTTTTTCTCCAAATGCTTAGACGATTGTCAGATCTGTCAGCGCTCTGCCAAATTTCAGTGAGCCAAAAATGCCCAATTAACTTTCAATTAAACATTGTTTGTTCACACGACTTAATGATTTTGTCCGAAAGTCTTTTACTTGTATTGTAAATTCATGCAAATGACATTTAAGTCACTTGGTCGGTTTATATTTCTAAGATTTCTGATACAGAGTGAACTATTCACTATTTATTCTCACCATCATCCTTATTAAATTCTGCGATGGAGAATTCTTAAGAAATTAAGTCATAGACATTTTCTTCTCAGATTTTTGACAGTAAAAGTCAGAAATTTATATGAGAAATGTTGTGCATATTTTTAGGAATATGGACACCCTGAAATCTTAGGAATAAAAAACAATATTTTCCGAAAAGAGACTTGACTTTCATCAGTATTGAAATGTGAGTTGGTGTTATGCCTCAAAATAGTTGGGCCGTATTACACTTTGTCAGAGTGCAATATGACCAATTTCTGAAAATTGGTCTTAGTTCACTTTTGTAAAGTGCAATAATGCCATGTTTTGAAAGTTGGTCTTATTTCAGTTCGCCTTATATCACTGCACCGATATATAACATAAAAATAACATCACGAGACTTTTGTTCTTGCAAGTGAAAGATTTGGAAAAAAACAGTGTGACACATATTTTCAAGAAATTGCAGTAACATGTTGTTTGGGGACAAGAAAGTTTGTATATTTGCGTTATGTTTAAAGTAGTACCGGAACGAAAATGGTACTGCTTTTAAAATATTTTTGGCTGTATTTTGTTTAATAAGCTCCAAAAAGTTGTTTTTTCACAAGATGATCCAAAAGCTATTGTAGAAAATACAATTGTATACAATATGAAGTATTAAAGGCACCTTAGTTTAATTTGCACTTAAGGTTATAGAACTTCAAATTCTTTCGTCGAATAGTTGACTTTAAAGAAAATGGTCACTAAAGTTCGACTTTGTTTGAATTTTTTCGAAGTCCATTTTTAATATAATTGGACTAAATATGGTTTATTATATTATATATCAAAGCTTTATTTATGACTGTGTTCAATCAAATTCAGTTGACTACTCTGGGCAGAAAAGTTCAGCGTTCACTTGCACTAATGAGCGTTCAGTTCATTGAGCTGATCGAAAAAACTGTCAAAATGAGCTAATGTCATTATTTTGTTAGTCAATAGTTGCTTATTTTCATCGATTTGAGTTTTTGATTTAAATTGTATGAGGTATTTAAATATAGATTGGAACTAACTTTTAGCGAAAAAAAACTTTCTAATGACTTAGTGTTCTCCAAACAATAAATTAAATGTGAAAAAAGACATTAGGTTTTTTTTACCTAAAATTATAACGCCCAAATCCTTAAATGTCATGCAACCCAAAATTGGTCAGATATCCCTAAAAGTTGTTAGTTGTCCAGACTAACTTTTAATTTTTAATTTAGGTTTTATGACATATTGGTGTGCCTTTGTGCCATTTATTGTGGGATCAGGTAGGGGGTGCTGGCGGTTGGGCAGCATGTCGATCCATACATATTTTGCTGTTTACACGTCATTATGCTAAGTGCTTAAACTGTGAACCAGAAAACCACTTTCTTTTTTGGCATTATTTGGCTTTCTGAAAGTGAAACAAGGCCAAACATATTTGTTAAGCTTTTCAGTCCCCAAAGTAAACAAAAATGTTGTCAGAATGCCAAAATGTTAAAACATAACATCAATTGTCAAATGTTAATTTGGGCGTTATGATACTTTAAAATTGATTTGGGAACTACGATATTGATTTTGGGCTTTGTAGCATTTTCTTCTGAAAAGATTTTTAGTCACTAGTGCCATTTTTGAGTGGAATGACATTGCCCAAATCGTACATATGCGATATGGTTTTGGACTAAAAGACCACGATAAAAAAAAAAACTAGAGCTAACTCCTAGTAAAAGAAAATTTTCTCATGATTGAAGGGCCTTGCACATGAGAGCGAACAACGAATGAACGAACAAACGTCATTTTACACATTTAAAAAAGTCAATTTTAAACAAAAACACATTTAAATTATAAGACACTAATTTGCACTAATGTTAGGATAATAAACTTTACATTTTGTTCTCTAAAATAAGAAAAATTTGTAAACACACTGAGGTTGCTACGAATTGTCAAACTCCATTTGCGTTCCACATACCATCCCCACTGCAACGAATAAATAGTTCGCGCAATAGAAATAAAGCCCATGTGAAAGAAAAGTGCGAACATCCACAGTTCGCAGTTCGGTGCTCATGTGCAAGATGCTTTAGTGTTCCCCCAAAAAAAAAAAAGTTAAATGTGGAAAAAAGTAAGTAGAAAAGTAGAGATGATTAATATCCAATAATTTAATTAATAATTATGTATAATATATACATTTTTAATTATTCGTTCAATTTTACTTGCGACATATCAAGTTTTCACTTCAATTTGCTCTTAAGTAGTATTCACATGAGCGCGACCAACAAACGACGAATGAATTACAACATGTGAGTTTATATACGTTTGAAGACATATTTCCACACAAATTCTTAACAAAACGGTAACAATATAGTTTCTATTTGATTTATGATACATACTTTCACTTTTTAATATCATTTATTCATAAATTTAAGAAAACAAATTTATTCGTCGCAAAAAAAATTGTAGCTGATACGAACTGTCAAACTTTTTTCGCGTTCCACATTATCCACACTCGTAACGAATAAAATAATCGCGCGTACTTAACCTGAAAAAATCATTCTTGTTTTGGTTTTGGTGGTGAATGGTATTTGGCTGTGGATCCTTGTCAAACTTCATTAGCGGCAAATTGAAAACTCTCATTTGAAAGAAATGTCAAAATCGACGATTATTCGTTCATTCGTTGGTCGTGCTCATGTGAAAAGTGCTTTATACAATTTTCATCCTCTACACGAGTTTCTGGTTAATCAAACCTTATTGTACTATCACACTTGATATTGTACTATCTTCACAAAATGTTTACAGATCTTAGTGAACTTGACCTTCCTGTGTGTTTGTTAACTTACCCAAAAGCTAAACATATCTCTGGGCTTACCTGTAAGAGAAAAAAGTAAACTTTTAAAACATTTTTTTCGAAAATTCTGAAAAAAAAATTAATTTGGCAGCTGTCAGCTGTAATGAGGGTAAAGCCTAGTACATACTTGTGAACCATCTCGTGAACCCATACAAATTTCAGTTTTTGGTTTACCCGTGAACTTGCTCGTGAAGCTGAGTGGAGAGTTTTCGTTCACGGGCAATTCACGTGCAAAATGTACGGGAACTGTTGGTGAAGCTTTGACATTTGGTTTCCGCATTTTCACAACGTGTACTCACAAGTGTGTACCAGTGAGCAATGTCAAAAGTTCACTTTCTCCACTGGCGAACGTTCACTTCACGAGGAAGTATGTACTAGGCTTAAGTATAAAGATTCAAAATTATAGCAAAAAACATTTTTTTTAATTTTGACGAGCACAGTTTTAAAATTTTCGTAGCTACAACGGTGGAAAATAATTAGAAACATTGGAAAAAATAAAGACATTTTTAACATTGTTTATGGTCTTCACACACCAAAAATGATAAACGGTAAAATACAGTTCTCTTTTTCTTGTTATTGTACAGCATATTTTTAGTTTGCAGGTTTCATAAACCTTTGTTTGTTAATGTCGGCAATTTAAACCAGCTTACAAAAGAATATTTGAAATCTAAACTTGGAAAAATAATTAGGAACAGTGAGCAAATATTGAAAAAGTGATATTATTAAACGGTAAATATTTCGTACTACATTTTTGTTTTGTTCAAATACCTTAGATTTACTTTCTAGTTCAAAAAAAAGGTAAAAACAAGAGGTGTGTAGCTCTTAGAGCTAAGTAAGATTTTCATTCACAAGTACTGCAAGGAATAAGGTACCATGGATGACATCGCCAAGGATTTGCTTCGCTCCAAGAAGAAAGTTTCTGGAGACAGGCAGCATAAGAACTCGCTAAAGGAAAAAACAATTGTCAAAAACGACAGATTTATGTGTAGACTTGACAAGGCCAATCCTTTTACGACCAGCGAGAAAATTCATTCAGCTGTCAGCATGTGTTAATTAAGTGCAGAGTAACGTCTAAGGAACTGATTATTGGAAGCAGGTTTGCGGGGTTGCATTGCTCACAAAAAGTCACACGTTTCAAAAAATAACAATAAAACGTCAATTAGCATTTGCCAAGGAACATGGTCAAAAACATTAGCGTTTTAGAAAAAAGTATTCTGGAGCGATGAATCAAAATTTAATATGGTTGGAAATGTTGGTAAAATATATTTGAAAGGCGCCCAGTTGAAAAAGAACTCGATCGTAAGTACACCATCAAAACGATCAAGCATGCTGGTGGAAGTGTGATGGGTTTGGGAGCCTTTTCGTGGTATGGCGTTATTAACAGCATCTGTCTTTCAAAATTAAAAATACGTTTGTAAAACATTACCAAAAATTCTCTTGTATATTTCATTTTCATAATGTTACCCTAATTCTTTTTTCATTTCATACAATGATGTATTCAATTAATTCTACCTTACTCAAATTTTGAAAGGTTAAACATAGATTATTAGACAATATTATGAATGCTCGTAGCTCCTATCCATTCTTAAAAATCTTTCTGTGTTTGATTGTAAAATGAGATAATAAAATGCATTGACTTCAAATTAAGACATAGCAAAACCATGTAGCAATTAAAATATCAGTTACAGAGAATTATTCTATTAAGCTAACCTTTAACTCAGCATTATGTTAATATTAAAAAATGACTCAAAATGGATACACCCGCGTATAAATTAATAAAACAAAGAACTTATTTTTTAATTGCATTTTGCATTGTTTACTTTTGCACATTTGAATAGCCCAAAGCTCATAACTTCATAGTTGGGTATAATAAGTATAATCAACAAAAATTTAACCTCTGTTAATCTAGATCTTAAAGTATCACGTTCTATAACAAAAAGGAGGTATGTAGAAGAACGTATTTAATCGCTTCAGTTTCTCTATTTTTAGTTTGCTATGTCACTTATTTTATTCAGGGAGGGATTATCATGAACAATAAATAATAAAAATAATAAAATGACAAATAATAACTTTTTATGTTTGACTTTTGACAGTTATATTTGTCATGTGTACAAACAATCAACAACAAGCAAAGGACATCCACAATAGTGAAATGAGATAAGAATTGTTTAAATAGTGGTTCCGTTCTATTTTGCGGGGTGACAGCGCGTTCCCTTCACACGAAAACACGATGCGCTCCTACCCATGAATTCTACTAAAAATCCTAAAGCGAGTTATTTTCAAATCTTAAATAAAGATGATTGTGTTGAACAAACCCATTAAAATATCAAAAACCTGAACAGCATCAAGTTAAAAGTTTTCAACTTGATCATTCAACTATCCATATAAACCATACAAATGTCAAAAATCTGAACAGTATGAAGTCGAAAGTAAAAGTTGACCCAACTTGCATTTTAGCTTCGGATTAAACTTCCCTTTGTAGCGCTGTGTGTTGTTTTTGTACTTTTTTAACTTTGACAGTACTACAAGCTTCAGCTTCATCAGTAAATATGCACTTGACGTTATGTAAACTTATTCTTGAAGCAACATTCCAAAAGATGCTTTAATTGTCCTGCAATTGTATGGACTTCAAAGCTTACAAACTGCAATCGACTTATGAACATATATCAAAAAGTTAAAGACACATCTCATTTTCAGCAGAATTCTTCGAAATAGGACCGCTTTTTTGACAATTAACATACAAAAATTCATACATGGTTAAGGTTATATTGGAATGGAAATGAAATTCAAGCTTATACAAGCGCGTCAGCTGTGGATTTTTTGTTGTTTTGGTGAAAATCTGCATATCAGTTAGATTTGGGCACGAAAAGAAGAATAAGTAACAGTTGACCTTGACAGTTTACGTCAAGGAAGAAGTAGATCAAAGGATTTATGGCTTAAACACAAACACGCTTCAGTTTAGGCTTCGTCTGCGTTACGATGGGCCTGCTTCGAGGTTGTTTTGAATGATATTTTTAAATTGTCACTTCTGTCATTAGCAGCTGTTATTTTTTCTCAAAAGTTCGTTTGGATTTTTCGTGCAGTAAAAAATATTAATTTTCAAATCGAAAAAAAATTTAAGGTATCGTGGAAGTAGCTTACAAAGCCAATAAAACCAATAGAAATCCCTTCAAAAGCAAATGTATTTTGTTTGTTGACTTTTTTTTACAGCTGTTGAGATGTCAGAAAAAGCAAATGTTCAGCAAATTTGATCTAGAGCTTCCTTTTCCTTACGATTGTCAAACCAAACGTCAGGTCAAAGCTTCATTGGCTGCGTTCAATCTCAGACAGATAGGATACCTTTTTGTTAGTGTTTTACGTGTAAAATAACAGCTTATCAAAAACAGCTGAGATGCGAAATATCCATATGTATCCAAGAAGCTGGCAGAACAGCTGATTCAACACATGGTTGAATTTCGAGAAACTTGAAAATTGATTTCAGCTTTTTGTATTTGTTGGTAAACAAAAAGATACAAAACGTTGATTGAAGTTGTATTTGATAATGTTATGTACATAATAGACGATGAAGAAGCTATTTGCCTCTGAATTTTAGAAGGTTATTTCTTATTTAATAAATTTGCTACGCACCTATCAATGCATCATCGTGCGACAAATCAGTTGAGTAATCCATTAAATGTTTTATCTTACAACAATTTTGACTTCGAAGCTCAAATGTTTCTCTTATTTTTTGTAAACAGCTGAAAGTTGTTTTTATTTTTTGACAGCTGCCTCAATACAGCTATCCAACTCGTTCTACAAGGTATCTAAAAATCCACCTATCCAAGATACCCTATCCAACACGATATTGAACGCAGCCATTGTGATAGCATGCTTTGAATTCCTATGGCTGAACTCGTAAACGTCAGGTGAAGCCGAAGGTGAAGCGTGTTTGTGTTTCAGCCATTAATGTTTTACTCATATCATCACAAGGGCCTATTTTAAGGCCTCTAATCCAAGTTATTCCTACACTGATCCTTTATGTTTATTTCTACCCATGTTTAATAGAAGAAGTCAAGTAAAGGGGTACTTTAAATCAATTAAATTTTCTGCAAATCGATTCGTTACACTTTTTTGTGCATAAATTATGTTCGCGCTCTCACAATGTTTTCTATGAGACTTTTCAAGGAGCTACTTTTGCGCGCTTTTATGCCGCCAACGCTGCCGCTGGTATATTAAATATACCATATTACCTAAGAATACCATTCTATCTCGTCAGATCAACCTTAAATGGCTCCTAAAGGTTACAACAAAACCCGAACTAGTGTCGAGTCGTGATGTGTCAACGTTGGTTGCTTGTTTATATAAATAAAAATGTGGACCGCTTCTAGCTTCTATAAAACATCTACATAGTATAACTTATACACAATTTGCTTTCCATAAAATCATTTATAGTAAAATAAATATTATTTAACAAAATGTGTGCCTATGCTATAAGCCACAATAAAGTCACTAAAAAATAAACAACAACCGTATAATTGGGGCTTCTATAATCGTTGGAACCCTGACGATATGAGAATAAAGTCGAAAATTCTTTGATTTATAGTTAGTGAGCTAGATTTGGATAGAAGATTTTTTCTGTGCTATGTGTCGCTTGTCTGAATAAATTTATTTTTGTTTGACAGTCTGATTTATCGGTTCATTTTTTGAAGCTTCTGTTTTTTTATTTGTTTATGTAAAAAATGGGTACTTGTGTTATTTTAAACTCTACCAAAAGGACCATTACTTATTTATAAAACATATGTCATTGTAAGATTAACTTAAAGTGACATGTTGGCTATTTGCGGTATAAAAGTCAACAATCTATCACTTGTTTAAGTGAGGTTTAGTTTCTCAAGTCTTTTTATTGACTATTAACTTACCCTGGCTTTTAGGAAAAACGTATACGAAATTTTGGTATAGGAAAGAAGGAACTTAAAGTTCCCTTACGAAAGTGAAAATTATTAAAATTATGCTATAAGAACTAAAGGGTCTCCCCATGGCTGCGTTCAATCTCAGACAGATAGGGTATCCGGATAACTTTTTGTTAGTGTTTTAAGTGAAAATAACAGCTGATCAAAAACAGCTGAGATGTCAAAAAAGGAATCCAAAGGTATCGAAGAATTTCTGGGGTATGTAGGTATCTGCCAGAAGAGCTGATTCAACACATGGTTGAATTTCAAGACACTTGAAAATTGATTTCAGCCTTTTGTATTCGATGGTAAGCAAAAAGGTGCAAAAAGTAAGTTCAAGTTGTATTTAAAGGTGTTCTGTACATAATAGACGATGAAGAAGCGATTTGCCTCCGAATTTTTAAACTTCAAAATTGACTTATTTTGTTCTTTGTAGATAACCAATCCGACGAATCAGTTGAATTATCCATTAAATGGTTTGTCTTATAACAATTTTGACTTCGAAGCTTAAATGTTTCTCTGTTGTGAACAGCTGAAAGTTGTTTTTATGTTTTGACAGCTATCTCGAACTCGTTCAAGAAGGTATCTAAAAATCCACCTATCCAAGATACCCTATCCAACACGAGATTGAACGCAGCCAATATAAGCATCTGTCACTTTTAAAGCTGTCATCTTTGACAAGTAAACACTACTCTGCACTCTACAGTAAATTATTGATATGTTACAAAACTTTGTATGAAAAGCCTTCAGTTATGCTTTTTAACACCAATGTGCAGATTCAGACAGCTTTATTTGTCGTTAACAGCATGCTTTGCACGTCAGTTTGGACAAAGGGAACTAGTTAGTTTTTCAAGTGTCATCGGTTTAAAATTCGGAACTTTTTTTAACTCTCTGAAATTTATTTCCCTAACTTCCACAAAAACTCAAAAACATTATTTTTTTACGAGGCACCCCTTGGGCAAGCTACAAATCTATCACGACTTGTATTTTGTATTGTCATATTACTTATGTACGTCTTTTCAAATTCAAACTAAAAAAACATGATCAGCTGTCATTTTGACATAAGTGGACTTGACCTGGTAGTTAGGGAGGTTTTTCTTGACCAACTTAGCATTCCAATAAAGTTGGCTTAGTTGGAAGACAATTTTTTGACAGCTGGTCAATTAGATAATAGATACTTGGCACTGTCCTATCTGATGGATTGAAGAAAGGATAGTTAGTTTATGAACTTCACTGTTTAAATTTTTTACCAGCTGTTTGAAATAATTGCCCTCCGGGTTGCTTAAACATTTCTTTGACTGAACTCACTTTTGTTCAAGTCACTAAACTATTTTATGTTATTGTTATGTTTGGTCTGTCATTTTTTTTGTTACAAGAATATGTTACACATCAGTGGTTTTTGTTATAATCAAAGTTTATTCAAAACAAATTCCAAACTCTTGAGGTAGAGGCCAGATATAATAGCCATGCATTTATTTTGTTCTTTTACCAGCTGTTTGTCCATAACAAACGTATTTAGATTGTCATTTTCTAGGTTTAAAGACCTTGGATTTTTTCTTGTTGTAAGAAGTGGTTCATTTTTACATATATTTTTGCTAAATAAGAACATGTCATGTTTTTTTTTCTGCACACAGTCATTGTCATTAATTATTTACATACAGAGTTTCGGACCTTGCTAAAGGTTAGCTTCACCTAATGAACAAACCGTTCAGAGTTTACCTGAATTAGCTTGAGCTTAAACATTTCAACACCTACAATTTAGGACGTATGCAGATTAGAAAAAAATGTATTTCTTCAATATTAGTCCTTCCGTAATCGTCGGAACAATATTGTAAGTAGAACTGTTAGCTTTATGTCAAGCAATAACTGTCTATTTATTTTGACATTTAAATTAAAATTTTCTATTATTGAAAATTACGAGCGTTTATGCAAATATGGATCATGTTGGTACATTTGAACTCTGCTTTTGAATGCAAAAACTTTCCTCCCTGAAGGAAAGAAAATTTGACAGTTCTAAGAAACAGTCGAATAATATTGCTAATTTAAAGCGATGCGCATCGTCTTCTGATGTCTTCGTTACATGCTAAACATTTTCAATCTATTTGTTTACACAAAAATTCCTTAAACTTAATAATTCTAATAGCTTATTGAAACTTCAGAGATTGAAAGGGCTTTGTATAAGATTAAAGTTGACACACTACTTGATATGAACGAGGTGAGTTAAAGTATTTGATGTGTCTTTGAAAGCACTTTTTAACCGATACCTTAAAAATAGTGAGCTTTACAACAATTTAAAAATCAGGAAGTAACCAGGACGTTTCACACTATGGCTCTATTTGTAAAATCAGTTCCAAATATGTTTGCAAAACTTTCTTATTTCTTTCTGTCAACATGGTTTTATCTCTGGACGATCTATCGTTCTAGCCTTACAATTTATTAAAATACAGTTTTAAAGGGATTGGAAAAAGAACATGAATTTGGTGATTTTTCCAAATCTTTCAACCGAGTTTGTCATGACATAAAGAAGCTAAATAAAATTTGAATTCCACCTAACTTCTTGAACTCGATTTCGACATAATTAAGGAATCGTATTTAATACATGTGTATTAATAACTTTATTTGTACACGGATTAATGTTACATTGGGAGCCATCTTGGTACACTTTTTTTCGTGCTATTAGTGTACCTTGTGTATACGGATGATTTGACAGACTTTCGTTGCATACAAACTGAGCATGATTGTATTTTAATACAGGAAGTTCTTGAAACATTATCAAATTGGTGTTCGACTGACTCCTTAAACGTTAATAGTGCAAACTGTCGAAGTTTAACGCTTTGTCGAAATCGTTCATCAATTAGTTTGCCCTACGAAATAAACAAACTATTTCTTTTAACAGTAACATTTAAAAGGACCTCTTTGTATTTTTTGATCAAAAACTAAGCTTTTTAAAACATAAAGAGTTTTTAGTGGCCAAAGGTAATTCAATGCTGAGTTTTATTCTGCGAAATTATTAGAAATTCAGTCACCTCATCCTATAAAATGTTCGTTCTTTGCATTTGCTAGATCGACCTTAGAATACTCTAACAAAGAATTAAGAAAATCCAAAAACACTTTAAAAGAGTGTTCGTGAAAATCTTCGTCGGGCCATGGATATGCCTTCCTTACTTACTTAATTAATGTAACCATGCGTCTCCAGCTAGCTCGATCCCTAGCTAGCTGTCTTTAGTTTCGCACGACTTAGATACTTTGTATCTTTCAGATAAATTAAATAAAAACACTGTGTTGTTCGGTTGGAAGATTGAGAATAAAAACATGTCTCTCTTTATTAATATTGAAAATGAATGGTCATTTCGTATCATCAAAAAAATATAGTTTGTGTGGGAGCAAACTCCAGACAAGCTATAATTTGATGAATCGCGAAATGCGATAGTTCGGAATTTATCTTAGAATTGGAGTTATATGTATGGGTTCAGTTATGAGACCGGATGGTAACATAACTCACGCGAAGTTGTTTGAAGTCTTCACCCACCAGAGTATGCCACCTGAGTGGCGGTCTTCCTCGGGACTGGTTTCAGCGCTGATGTCGTTGTCTGCGTTAATAGCGGTGCCTAGGTAGACAAAGTCCCTAATTACCTCAAAGTTATAGATGTCCATGGTGACGTTTTGTTCAAGACTTCGTTGTTCAATGTCCTTTTTTGATGACAGCATATACTTGGACTTGCCTTCATTGACCACTTAACCCATCTTCTTCGCTTCCGTCACAATGCTCAAAAACGCTCCACTGACATCACGCTTTGATCTTCCAATTATGTCAACATCATCTGCGTATCCGAGTAGTTGGATGGACCTTTGGAAGATTGTGCCTCTAGTGTTGACGGTTGAGATAAAGAGATGGTGGGTATCGAATTGGAGCTGCGGGGTTTTTCCAAGATCTCCCGTAGTGTGAATATTTGGTCGATAGTGGACTTTCCTGGTCTGAAGCCACACTAATAAAGACTTATGAGGTTGTTGACAAACGGCTTCAGACGTTCACATAATACGACAGAGAAGATCTTATATGCAATGTTAAGGAGATTGATGTCTCTGTAGTTGGCGTAATTTAGAGAGTCTCCTTTTTAATGCATCGGGCGAACTATGCTGAGATTTCACTCATCGGGCATGCTTTCTTTCGACCATATTTTGCAGATGGGTTGGTGCATGCTCCCTACCATGTCATCGCCTGCTGCTTTAAATAGAGGCAAAATCTCTGATGGCTGCAAGGCAATGTTGAACTCCTTAAGATGTTATTAGAGACTCGATCGGAAAGGGAAATTTCAGTCTCATTCGATTGTAGCCGTCTTACTTCGAAATTTCTCACAGTCCTTCTTGTTTTGGATTTGACCGGGATATCCGTAGCCGCACCTTGGCTACTGGAGAAGTGTCGTGCGTCGATCGCAATGTGGTCAATCTGGTTGACAGTTGATTGATCAGTAGGTTTCCATGTGCCCTTGTTGATATTGAGATGTGTGAACTGCGTACTAGCTACCAGGACGTCTCGCCCCGCAGCGAAATCGATCAGCCTGAATCCGTTTTTGGAGGTGGTGTCGTGCAGGCTGTATATCCCGATTGTGCCACCAAAGATATCTTCTCTTCCTATCTTGGTGTTAAAATCTCCTAAGATAATTTTAATGTCACCGCCAGGGCACTGCTCATAAGTCTTGTCGAAGAGCTCGAAGAATATGTCTTTGCTGTCTTGATCCTTCTCCACTTTTGGGGCATGCGCACATATTAGGTTTATTTTAGCGAATTTAGCCTTGATGCGGATTATCGTGATGCGGTCGTTAACACCGTTGAAACTCAAGACTTTTTGCCTGAGTCTAGTTCCAACAACAAATCCTCACCGAAATAGACGATGTCTTCGTTCTCGGTAGCAGTCGCCTAACCTGGAGGGCCAGATCCGAAGTATAACTCCAGGGACGGGGACCCTTTTAAACTGCTCTTTATAGGCCTGGGTTCCGAATAAGTCGAATAAGCCCTATAAGGTGTTCACTAAGTAGTTCAATCCCCCCCACCTCTCGTTTGCTGCCACCAACAACTTTCCACTGGGGTTAGAACCCAATCTCCAGTTGATGCACTAGGCACCCGATGTTCAACGCGGGGAGTCGAGAGTAGGAGTTCATAGACAGAGGCCTTTCTTTAGTGTAAATTATTTGAAATCTTGTACAACACATTAGAAGAAAATTCTCTGAAATTATGTAGATTCGTGATGTATTAGCCTTATTTAGCTCCAATGTTTCAGCGAGGATGCATAGAAACCGACAAAGCTTATTATGCTTTTGTCCAGTTGTTTAAGAGAAGCCAATGCCAATTACTCATATTTTCAAAACTGTCCGATAAATAAAAAGAATCTACATTCGAATTGCATTGGTATTATACTTAAAGACGTAATCCTGATAAAAAGAAAAGTTGTTTTCCAGGCCCATTCGTTCAGCACTATCTACAAATTTGGGTCTTCAGAATCTCAATGTAGAACTTATGATCTATAACGTAGTTCCTTCAATCACCGACCCACCGCCATGTTTGGCTGCCGCTAAAGTGTTTTTCGGAAGGTATTTAATATTCGGATTACCCCAAAATATTCCTTTGACTAGTCTGTGACAATCAAGGTTTGGAATAACTTAAAGTCCTTGCTTCCTTACTTGGAATTCTTTTGCGAACTTAAGCCGTTTTAATCTGTTGACTTGGCACTACTCTTTCGTAAACCATATTTTTTTATACATTTCCTCAAGGTTTCAGTACAAAAATCTTTTCGAAGGTTTGACGGAGACTTTTGGCTACTTTTGGTGCACTTATTTTTGGATTTTTGATCACTATGAAATTGACTTAGTTTTAAAATTGTTTTATTTCTTTTCGTTATTTCTAAGACAATCAATTATTTACAACGAATTTCTTTTAGGAATGTCTTTTAAGTTTCCTTCCCTATACGCATACCTCGAACGGCCCAGAGGGACTTAGGAATATTTAAATCAAATTATTTAAAACTTTAATTAAAACCGATTAACATCTAAAAATGCAACTCTAATCTTCTTATGGTTCATTGGTATTTTTTAATGACTTCATTTCAACGTTTTCTTATAAAGTTATTTGGCATCACTGTTTAATCAGTGATTTTCTTAAAAATAAAAATCCACCAGGGAATTAATGCAAAAGCAGTTTCTTCCGTTCACATTGTATAACGCTATCAATTTGAAAATATATTTCCATAAACTTAAGTAAATTAAGCGATGAATTCTCTATTTCTTTTTCTTTACTTCACATTATACTGTTTCCTTATATTCGATCAATTATGTCATTTTGTACGATCACTTGTAAAATGACAGGTGTTGTTATTTTGCTGGTGCTGCTGCGGCATTAAACTGAAACTGCTAACGCTCAACTTAAAATTTGATCCAATTAATCTTACACACAATTTCGTTGCAACTGAGCCAACAAACTTCAAGTACCTATTTAATCACACCTTTAAGCAATTACCATTCTTTTGTAGCTCCTTAGTTCAGAGTAACAGAATTAACAAAACGTCAAAGTGAGCCGTCATTTAGACAGGCGAAGTCCTATCGTCATTATACTCGCGTGGTATTTCAGTCAATTGTTATCCAATCGGTTGGTGTTGTTGTGTGGCTGATGGCTGCTGGAATTTTTCGATAGTATCTTGGATTTTTGTTGTTCGACCAACAAAAAGTATTTCGCCATATTTAGAGTGCAAATTAAAATAAGGAGCAATCAAATAGATTGACAGACATTTTGACGCATAAAATGACGTCAACATAATACAACAAAAGAGTGAAACTTATTTTAGATAAAAACGATATAATATGTAAACATCATTACGTAGAGTTGTTTTTATCATTTTACATCAGCATATAGACATTTCTTATGTCAAAATCCACCAAGTGTGTATATGTATTAGACTGCTGTTGAATGTTTACCCACATATTTGGCTTAATTACTCGCAATTGATAATAAAATGGGGGCTCAAGTCAATATCCTGATTGAGCAAAAATAAAAAGATATCAAAAACTAATAATCGAACATGCGATAGAAACAATCAATAGAGGAAAAGCGTGGAGCCAAACAAAACAAACTTGTTAGTTCAGCCATTTTGGGTATAAAGAAAGCATACCAAGTGTCAAGTGACTTGTCAGTTGGAGTTTGACAAGAGAAGAGCGATACGCATTGAACACAGCCGGAATGGACATATCAAATCTACAACTCGTTCCAAATCGATGATGAATGAGTTTGTAAAAGAAAGAAACATAAAATAAAGCTTAAAAAGCATTAACTCATTGCCAATAATGGAAATACTTGTTTTTTGTTTTTTTAAATAAGTCTTTAAAGAAATTAAAAAATCAATGAACGATAGCTCTAATTCTGCAGCGGTAAAATAATTTGCATTTTTAATTTTGTTTTTGTAAGTAGAAATACAACAAAATGCTGCTATAGGAAAATTATGTTCGTGTGGCAAAAATGGATTAGGAACTTGCGTTCACACTAAACTTAACGGTAGCACAAGTCTATCTGACTTTCTTTTTATGCAGCACTTTTGATAGGTATGTGCTATGGTTACCAACCGCACCCATTAGATTCTTATATATAGGCTCTGTGGTTTCTTCCTGTAGTTTTTACACCTGGCCTTAAATGAAAGAAGTTTAAGCGTAATTGATACATAAATAGTAGTTTAATAAGAAATACAAAATAAACATAGCAGTTGGCCTTAAAAATGTGGAATTTTATGTTCACGCATTGCTTAAAGTATTTTCTATTGGCGCTTTGATTATTTCTTAAAAGCATATGAACTGATTGCTTATGTAGCACTTTGTTTGCTTTAATTATTTAAATATATAAACTCACCTTTTTATTAAGGTTGATGTTGGAAAAAAAAACAAAAACATATACATATATAATGACATTCTTGATAAAGTTATGTATGAATATGAAAGAGCTAAGATTGGAACCCTTTAAAAGTATATAAGTGTCTAGAAGAAATGACACTAGTCTAAATAGAGCTATGCCACCTAAAACAAATACTGAAGGCGTATAGGTTGTTATTTTTTGTAGTTATTTACTTGGGAAACCAGGTATGACTTCCATTAAAGTTGTATATAAATATTGAAAACTTGATATTTTAATACATACCTGCTAACCTAAGCAGGATGAACCATTGATTTGGCATTGTTGATACAAATTTTAAGTTTGTGATTTACAGAATTTATAATTTTCAAAAACAAGTCAACATAATTGGTTTCTGTTTTAACAAGCTCTGAATCGTTTTCTGGAAATTAGATTCTAATTCTATTCATATTTCAGCTGATGAATTATGTTGTACATTTTCAGAACTGGAAGCTTCTCAATCAGTTCGAGGCACGTGCCGTTTATAAATACTAGTATCAGGAGGCAGATTTCGTATTCTACAAGCTGTTTGTGGTTACCCATTGAACAATGTTAACAAGACGAGAATTAAATGAGTACATAAATTGTAAACTGTGAGAAAAAAAGTGTGGGACGTTTAAGTGTTTCCAAAGGAAATAATTGATTGGATATGAAGTCTTAGAAAATAATGAAGAATTCTGTAGAAAAGACGGTACCTTGCGGCACACCACCATTTTAACCACCCAATATATACTAAACATTCCAAAAGGTATATTTTACTTATTCGACAAGGAATAGATTAGCCCATACACAAAATTTGAAGCGGATTTTAAAAATGTTTTCAAAGATACAATTTCCGACTACATTTCAAAGCTTTTGTTATTTTCAAAAATTAAAATAAAGTTGGAGGGCGATTAACTAATGCTGAAATTTTAGAAGAAGAGAAACATTCGATTCTGCTGAGTAAAGAGTCAAACTTCAGTCTATGTTACGCCAACTATCTTCATCATACCAAATATCAAGCGGGACCAAAGTCATTGGTCACCTTACTTCGACAAAAAATGTAGATCATCAATGCTCGAGACCTAGCTAGAAAAGTGGTTCGAAAATGCGTTCACTGTGTTCGATACAAACCTTAGCTACTACAACAGGTTATGGGTAATCTTCCTTCCGTAAGGTGAACGGCTTGTCGACCCTTTTTACGTTGTAGAGTCGATTTTGCGAGGCCGAAGAGGGCTCCCATCCGATGTCTTCTGTGACAATGCAACTAATCTCGTAGGAGCTGAATCTAAACTCTCTGGATTTCGTAGCATGTGGCCTTATAAATCCACAAATGATTCCATTATTAATTTTTGTAACAAAGAACACGTTAAATTTCATTTTTTTTCTCCTAGGGTGGGATCTGGGAGGAAATGCCATCTCTACCGGTCTCTGCAAAATACTTCAGAACTTTGTGGAATCGAATCTGTGATGAACTCTCGGCCTATCACTCCACTCACTAATGACCCTAACGATTTTGAAGCTTTAACACCAGGACACCTCTTGATTGGTTCGTTAATGAGAGCGATTCCAGAACCTTCAGATGCTAGCACAAACCCTGACATTCTACCCTATTGGCTTCGCATCAACAATGTCCAGTCACATTTTTGGCAACGCTGGCAAAAACAGGATCTACAAGAACTTCAACAACGATCAAGGTGGTCTTCAAAATCACCAAACATTGCTGTTGGCAATGTTTGTTGTACAAACTTTTCCTGGTGAAGACGGGAACGTCTTGTTGAAACAGGGTACTTTCAAAAGGGGCGGAATGTTGAAGCAAAAGCAGTTCATCAATCTATTATTGATTTTTTTTTAACTAATTTTTTGAATTCTCTTAAAATCTATACTTAAATTAACTTTTAATTTAAATTTAAAACTTAAAGCCTAAACTTGAATTAAACATTCTAAAATGTAAATAAAAAATCATTGCGAGTATAGCTTAAAATGTCAAGATCCTAAATTTGTACTAAAATTCTTAAACTTTCAAATTTGCCGCCACTAAAAATCATCGGCCATCTTTAATGTAACAAAAAATGTACTAAAACTAAAAACAAGAAAGAGAAAGAAGAAAATAAAAGAAGGATCAGACATTCAAGCACTGACCACCTTACCGAAAAGTTTAACTTTGTTTTTCTTGCGTGCTTTTTTTCTTGAACCCGCTCCACTGCCGTCGTCGCTCTTTTTTTTGTCGAATTTTACGAAGACTTTTTCAGTTTTGAAGTAAGTAGAATAATTTATTATCTGCAAAGATTTGCTAATCAGATCATTCGCGATTAAAATCTTAGCAGAGCGAGTGAAAAAAGCTTTGCTCGTAAAATTGTAAGTAAAAACAATTTGGTAGTAACTAATTGCGTGTGGTTGCTATGAACTGTCAAACACTATTCGCGTTCCACATACCATCCACACTGCTCCGAATAAATTGTTCGCGCTAAACTTAACCTCAAAATTATACCACTCTTGTTTTGTTTGTTGAAAAGGGTAATTATAAATTGATAATTCGTCGCTGTCTACGAATAGAAATAAAGCTCATGTGAAAGAAAAGTCAAAATATGCGAACATCCACAGTTTGCAGTTTGTAGAAGATTTTTCTTGGCTAACTTTAAAGTCAGCTTTCCATTGCCCTAATTGGAAAGTAAATTTTTGGCCAATCAGATATCAGAAACGTGCCTTACTTTGAAGTCCCTTATGTCGTTTGAACCTGCTCTTTCTTAACTTGTATCTAGCTGTCACTTTTGAAGCTTTCATAATAATGCCATTGATAGAAATGGTAAAAATGGTGCATTTACAATAGTTCGTAAGACTAAAGCACTTTTGTGTCGTCGAGAAGAACCTTTTTCACCTTTCTTAAGGCCGTGAAAATTGAAGGTTAATTGAAACTGTTCCCGTTGTTACTATTTGGCGTTTCTAATGAATACAATTGAACATATGATTTAAAGAAGATGGCTAAAGGTTTGGAAGAAGTGAATGTTGACACTGAATTAACATTCGGCGAATCTTGTGTTTTTGGAAAACAAACACGTTCATCGTTTCCAAGGAACAAAAATACTAGATCCAAGCGCATTTTGGAACTAATTCATAGTGATGTCTGTGGTCCTATGCCAACGTCGGCATATGATGGAAGCAGATATTTTGTGTCATTCACTGACGACTATTCCAGAGCTTCAATGATATTCTGCATTCAACGAAAAAGTGAAGTTCTTAGCAAGTTCAAAGAATTCGTAGCCATACCAGAAGCACTACATTGCAAGAAAGTTGCGAAGCTGAGAGCTGACAACGGTGGAGAATATACTTCAAATGAGTTTAGACAGTTCTGTAAGTCAAAGGGTATTCAAATGATGCTCATGATAGTATTGGGCTGGTAACCGCAATGAAGGAATCCACGATGTCGAAGAAAACAGCATCGGTAACAACAGTACCAGCGGAAGCGAAAATAGTGTTGAAGACCTCGAATCAAATGTTCAACGAAGAAGCGAACGTACGCGAACACAACCTGAGCGACTTGGTTTTTGGACATATTCAGCTGAATCAGACAACTTTGCTCTTAGTGCCAAAGAGTACGTCGAAAATGACCCAAGAACCATTACTGAGGCGAAAGCAAGTGAAGATTGGCCAGAATGGAAAAGTGTCATAAAAAGGGAGTACCAATCATTGATACAAAATAAAACTTGGACTATTTGTAGTTTGCCAAAGAATCGAAAAGCCATAACCAGCAAATGGGTATTTCGATTGAAACGCAAAGCAGATGGGCAAATTGAAAAATACGAAGCTCGTTTGGATGGGCGAGGCTTTACCCAAAAACCTGTAAACGTAAGCGCCAGTTGCAAAGTTGGTAACATTGAAAATATTGCTTGCAATTGCAAATGACAAGGGCATGTTTATTCACCAAATGGATGTCAAAAGTGCGTTTTTGAATGGTGAGCTATCCGAAGACATTTATATGGAGTTACCGGAAGGTATTGAATTTGGAAATAAAATCTGCAAGCTCAATAAGGCTTTGTATGAGTTGAAGAAAGCGTCCCGAGCCTGGAACGAGAAGTTCAACAGTTTTATGGTTAGAATTGGATTCAGGCGATGTGAGTCAGATCCATGCGTGTACGTCAAACACCAAAACGAAAGTAATTTTTAAGTCCTGCTGAATGTCGATGACATATAGCTATTTTGTCAAAATATTCAAATGACTATCATCATAATGCAGCTGTTGTCAAACGAATTTGACATGACTGACATGAAAAAATGTTGCTTAAATTCAAAATGAAAAACTGCAAGCCAAAAGCAACTCCCATGGAAAAGGGTCTGCACATCCCTACCCCTACCGCGAATTGATTGGGTGCTTAATATACGCAACTGTGACCACAAGACCGGACTTATGTGCTGCAACTGGATACATGCGAGTCGATTCCAAAGTTGTTTTGAAGAACGCCAATACAACTATGCTAAACATATTTTAAGCTACATTCATGGAACAATCGACTTGAAAATGATTTACCGAAAAGAAGATACTGCCGAGACCCTGGTGTGTTTCTGTGATGCCGACTGGGGAGGAGATAAAAATGACCGGAAATCTAGTACTTCGGGATATATACACTTACAACTGACAGGTCGATTGATTACATACCACAAAAGTATCTAACTGAACTTTAAACTTGTCTCTCTGGCAGGTCCGTTCACATCAGTTGTCAACAATAGGCATGTTCGATAAAATGGTGCATGCTCCGAACTCATTCAGATTAGGTTTGTTCATTGCACTCTTGTTGTGTAATTTATTTTGATAATTTTATGACGCCAATTCTGATAGTTTTTCATTTTTGTTTTTTTAATTTAGCAAACGCAAACAAATAAATATAAAGTAAAGGTTTTATCAGTTCTTTTAAATGCTCTGAAATGTTTAATTATTAACTGGGTTCCAAAAAAAACCTAGTAATTTAAATTAATTAGTCAGTTTCATACGTCAATGTCAGTGGATCCGTTGACGTCTGCCTTTTCGATAAAAAATAAAAGCACATGACCGAAATAGTGAATAGGTAAACAAACTTTAAGTAACTTAAAACATGAGAAACAGATTATTTGTCTCTACGTTATTTGTTGAGGCCTGCTTTTTATCCACATGCAGTAAGACCCTTCAGGGTTCAAACTACAACTAAAGTTTAACTTTTTATAATTTTAATAGACTTAATATTGTTGATTTGTTTTTTAATACATTACGTAAAAGTAGTTATGTACTTCTTTTTTCTTTGACCACTTAACTCCAGGCACCTACATTCAAAAAACATATAAAGTTAATTTAAATCAACCAAGGTTAACAAATATCTAAACATATTCTTTCGTTGGAGATAAATGTGACCTTACATCTAAAATAAGTTCCAAACCTATGTATATTTTAAACTTACCTTTTTTCACTTAAAATAAACAAACATTCACCTAAAAACCTAATTATATTTTAGCAAAATTAAATTAACGAAAGCAAAATAATTTATTTTTGTTGTTTCTATTTAGTAAAAGTAAAACGAAAAATTAGCATTCATGACAGCATGCGAATCAAAATGAGTTAAAACTCAATTAAGTTATATTAAACTTCAGATAATAAATTGGCATAATAAGTCTTCATTATTGTCTTCATATTTTATAACAAAAATAACTAGACATAAATTATTATATGATTAAACTTATAAGTGATTATATATTTGATCTTTATTGATGATTTTCTTGCATCAACTCAATTCCAAATGAATCACAGAATAAATTAAAATGATTTATCTTAATCAAGTATTTATAATACATTTTTATATTGAGGCTCTGAACCGATATTGATTAATCTTAAATTTCGTAATTAATTAAAAATTCATCAAGAAATAGAAAAACAGACAAACATAGACCCTTCTATTTAAAACTCATCAATCATTCGATCAACAACTAAATTAAATAACAACAAATAAAAAAAAACACACAAATGTTTAACAACATTGTTGACAGCTCTGATTATTATGGGAGATAGTCATTAAATTGTTAATAGAGTTTTCACACGAAATAGCAACCAACTTGAGGTAATGTAACTTTGCTTGCCATTTGAAGCTCTTTTGTGCATCTGACACACCTTCAAAGATGCAATAAATAAGATACAAGTAAAAACGCCTTGAATTCAAAGTGGATACTTTTAACTTTTTCAAATGCTACCGTTTGTTATGGAGCTAAAAAATCAAACAAATAAAATGAGTAATGTCAACGATAAGTGAACAAAAGAGGAATTCCCTGCAGAGCTAAAGGCATCCCACGCAAAGCTACCGGCCACCGCGTTCGTGGACAGGCCGCTTCCCAACGAACGGAGCCAATTGAAGTGCATTTTTGACATCAGTCAAAGGAGTGGTTGTGATGGGCCTGGGAATGCAGTTTGGAATTTAAATTCTTATAATTGGTTTGATCTTCAGTTGAGTGGCTATTGTGACATGAATGCAAATTTTGATGGTTAGAAAGTTACAATATTGTTTTTATGGTAAACATTGTAACTTTAATCTAAACATTTTCAGCACTGGCCATGAACGCCATAATCTACATAAATGTTACTTTCAAATGTCTTTTGTTTTTGACAAGGGTGGCGGCACTGCTGCGGCGCGCGGCGACACTGTTAGTAGGCAATTTACCCTAAGGAAAGATATAAGGTTTTTACGCAATTATTAAAGTGACCCTCTGTAGGCCTACGAATTGTGTAACACATCCCTTTGAGCAATTTTGATTATTTTATTATTTAAAATTTACATTCTCATAATCCTAAAAATTCGATTTCGAAAATTTGATACCAGAGATATTTTGTTGTAGTATGCTTTTCGAGGACACATCAAGTAATCATGTAGGTTAGGAGAAAGTTTCTCTGACATCATCAGTCCAGATATTTAAAACATTATTTTTGATATGAAAATGATGATACTGACGTCAAGACCAATAATTAAATGCTAAATCAGTCAGTTGTGTAGAATAAAAACTTTGGGGTCATTTCATCATCTAAGTGATTCCCTATCCCTATAAACTTTTTTGTATTGGGTTATTAAAATATGTGTGCTGGTAACCATAATCCGAATTTTGACAGCTTTAAGCGGCCATGCTGTTAAAGAAACTGCTGTCAAATAAGTCTGTTTTATACGAAATCAAAACTATGAAAAGAAATGAAAAAATATTTAATTCAAAATGGTGTTCTATTTAGGCATTGTATTGGGTTTTCCATTAAAGGTGGGAATACATAAAGTTGTATATGAGGTATCAAAAAGGTCATTTCTTTATGAAAGAGCCTTATCGATGACTTATGCTTGAAATATTGCATCTTTTGAATGGCCGCCCACGGTTTCGATGGATGGCGCGCATTCAAAAATCTATAGTTTTCGATGCGATGGTTTGCGGCCTATTCGTATATAGACCTGCGACTTAAGAAAGCCAAACAAGAAATTGTCCAAAGGTGATAGATTACACGATCTTGATGGCATTTTCATGTCGTCCCTGCTGTTGTAACCATGTGTTTGGGTGGCCAGAAGTTGGCGATTATCGACGTGTAACAATCGCGGGTAATGGCCTTGAGAGCATTTTTTTCGAAGAAGTAAGGGCCGATGACACTTCCAGCTAAAAAGCCACATCAACAGTAACTTTATTTAGATGGCACCGAGTGGTTCTCGCATGGATTGGTGTCGTCCCAAATCCAGCAACTTTGCTTATTCGCGTTCCAATTCATCCAAAAATGGGCATCATCGCTAGCTAAAGATAATTTGATGACAGCTCTAAAATCGGCAGTTACTTAATGGGTTCAGATCCAATTCACGTTGCAAAATTCACCATTTGGGGCCTGAGACAGGACAAGTTCTTGTAAGTGACTCGGATTCTGCTGCACACTTTCACGAACAGAGCGATGTTTTCAGCAGTTCTTGCAATTTGCTGACGTACAGGAATTGGTTGATTGTTCACTGCGCCAGTGGACTTCAAATTGCCCAGAAACGTTTATTAGTCTACTTGGAAGCACGACCATGTCCCCTATAAAAAGGGCGAACGGCGCGAATCGTTGCTACAAAAAGAAGACTCATTTTGATATTAAAGTTTTATCATTTAAACGTGTTGCTGAACGCTTTAGCCTGACATTATAATTTTTCTTAAACGACTGATAAAACGAAGAAATTTGGACAGAAAGTAGAATATGCAATGTGGCTGCTATGAGCTGTCAAAACCAACCCGTCTATAGTGGAAAAAAACAGATGTGACTGAAGTGACATCTGTGCAGCCATCAAGTTACTTATTCTAGTAAAGTGAATGGAAGAAAATCACCAGCGCCACCAGCACACCCATCATCTACTAAAACGTCAAATGTAAGGGTGATTTGCGTATTTTACGAATACCATAATTCACGTCTCCAGAGGAGTACCGTTTGTCGATAAAGTTAAGCCCACTTATTTAATAAATAATCAACCGAAACCCATCTGTGGGCAAGACGCAGTTTCTGCAGAAAAAAGCGCTGCTATCGTCGGACATCTTTATTGGCACAATCGGGAGATACAGCCTGCATGACACCACCTCCGACAACAGATTCAGGCTGATCGATTTCGCTGCAGGACGAGACGTTCTGGTAGCTAGAACGCAGTTCACACATCTCAATATCCACAAGGGGACATGGAAATTTCCTGATCAATCAACCGTTAACGAGATTGACCACATTGCGATCGACGCACGACACTTCTCCAGTACACAGGATATCCGAACATTCCGAGGGGCCAAAATTGACTCAGACCACTACCTCGTTCTAGCTAAGGTACGGCTACGGATATCCCGATCCACGCCAAACAAGGAAGTACTGTGAAAAGATTCGACGTTAGACGGCTACAATCGCAAGAGACTGCTATGCCCTTTTCCGATCGAGTATCTAGTAACCTCTTAAGAAGTCTTATGCTGCCTGCATTAAGCATTGAAAACCAGTGGCGACATTGGCTTGCAGCTATCAGAGATGCCTCCTCTGAAGTCCTAGATTTCACACGGCCACCACAGCGAAACCACTGGTTTGATGACGAATGCCGGCAAGCGCACGCAGCAAAACAAGAGGCATAAAAAACGGTGCTGCACAGGAGGACCAGCTCTACGATCAGAAGAGGAGAGAGGATCACCGGCTTCTTAGATGGAAAAAAAGAGAGCATGAGAAGCGCGCGATCGAGGAGGTAGAGGGATGCCACAACAGTAATGAGGTTCGTAAATTTTACAAAAAGGTAAAAAAAACCTCCCAAGGGTACAAGCCACGAACCGAAGCCTGTAACAACGATCAGGAGAACATCGTAGTGGAACCGCAGTCTATGTTGAGAATATGAAAAGACCACTTCTCCAAATTATATAACGGCGATTACTAACCTTATTCCACTGTAAGGGAGATAGAACTACTCAACCTCGGCGACGCAGATAAACAATTCCGCCTACTCGACCTTGACGAAGTGAAGATAGCTATACCTAAATTTAACTAAAACAAAGCTGCTGGAGCTAAGGCATCGCTGCTGAACTATTCAAAGAAGCAGGCGATTACTTGGTAGGGAGCTTTAGTGGAATCTCAGCATATTGTGCCCGATATACAAAAAAGGAGGCATCAGTCTCCTTAACATTGCATATAAGATCCTCTCTGCCGTATTATGTGAACGTATGAAGCCGTTCGTCAATAACCTGATTGGTCCTTTTACAGTGTGGCTTCAGACCAGGAAAGTCCACTATCGACCAAATATTCACACTACGGCAGATCTTGGAAAAGACCCAGAAACTTCAAATCGATACCCACCATCTCTTTATTGATGTTTAAGCAGCGTATGACAGCATCCATAGGGAAATGCTCTACAGAGCAATGTCTAGTTATCCGTTTGTGCAGAATGACGATGGAGAATGCACGCTGCTCTATCAAGGTCGAAAAAGATCTTACCGATGCATTTGATGTCAAAAAAGGTTTTAGATGGCACTGTCATGCGACTTCTTTAACAACATTCTGGAAAGAATTGTGCAAAGCTCAACCGTTAACACTAGAGGAAAAATCTTCCAAAGGTCCATCCAATTACACGGATACGCAGATGATATTGACATGATTCGAAGATCAAAGCGTGATATCAGTGGATCGTTTTTGAGCATTAAGACACTCATCATCCCGGTTCTCATTTATGACGCTGAGGCCTGGACTCTGTCAAAGAAAGATGAGAACGTCTTAGGATGTTACGAGAGAAAAATTCTTCGGGTGATTTTTGGTCCCGTACGCATAGATGGAGAATGGAGGAGAAGATTTAAGGACGAACTGTACGGGCTGTATAGCGACACTGATCTAGTTAGCAGAATTAAAGTACAATGGCTTAGATGGCTGGGTCATGTAGAGCGAATAGACATCAGTGCTCCAGTCTGGAAGGTCTTCGAAGCAGTAGATAAAGACCGCGACTCAAGTGGCGCACTCAGTTGGGTGAAGACCTCAATCAACTTGGCTTGCGAAAGTGGAGACAGCTAGCTAGGGACCGAGATAGCTGGAGACGCATGTTGGTTGAGGCCCAGGTCCGCCCCTGACTGTAGCACCACGTTAAGTAAGTAAGTAAATAAGTATCGTCGGTATATCCCTTTTCGCAATTAAATTTGGAGTATATTGGGTATTGTGTTTTATCTGCACCACTAAAAATGTAATCGACCCAGAACATGAAAACAATGGCCTTTGTTCTTTGAGTAGGCTCCTGAGCCTCATCGATGGGGCTCATTTCAGGTACTTCAAGAAACAAATTTTTAAAATTTGAAAGGATATCAATCCAAATAAGTTCAAAGAGCATCCAATGCATCTTCAAAAAGTCAGTTTTTCATTAAGATTTTTGTATAAGGTCGCAATTTTCGAGAACATGAACTTTTCACCTGGAGGACAAGGTTATCTCACGTAGAGTTGATGTGGACTAGCCGCCAAAATAGAGCGATTCAAACATTTTTAAAGTCGAAGAAGTCTACTCTTTTTCTTTCTTTGTTAAACTATTATTATTTTTGTTGTATGTAATAAATTTTGAAGTGTCATTGTAACAACAATTTTGATCTGTCAATTTAACAGTAACAAAAATTAAATAATTGTTTCTATAACTTCAAACTGCTAATCAATTAACGAATTCGAATAATGTTAAAAATAAGTGATGAAGTAAATAAATGTTTAATTGTTTATTTGTAAGGAAACCATTCACTTTGCAAGTTCAACTCTTAAATATTTGACAATACCATGTCGTCATAATGTTGCAAATTCGAACTACTGATAAAATTCATTCGGGGCAGGGATAAGTGACAACCTTTCTTCTTTAATTATTCGGACAAATTAGTATATAACATGTCTGTTTACTGGCCTCAAAGATGATTCTAGTCTAAAGCCTGTTTATTAGTTAATTAAATTATGAAAGTGAATAGAACCTTTATAGTTTAATTGAGTATACTAGAATGTTTGCAGCCTTGAAAATGTGTTAAAGGTTAAGCCTAAGAATTTCTGCAGAAATCTAAATCTTTAATGCCCAACCCATTCATTAGTAACGAACGGCTTGGACGTTTATAAAACTTTTCTTCTTAACATATAACAATGTATAGGTATATGGGGAGAACATACGGAAATTAACCAGTTATAGAAGCTTTTCCAGCATAGACATAATTACTATCTTTTGACAAATCTCTTGAACTAATCGCCCCCATTTACTTTGATTTGATTGGCAGTGGTGGCGGGCTGCGCAATAGTTCTTGATCATTTAAGCTTCGAGCAATTTATCCAAGGTAAAAAAACAAAAGGTTCCTTATTCTATGAATATTAATTTGAACTCAAGATCATACACAAAAATACAATGCAGAGAAAAGTAAACAAAAAACAATACAAAAATTGGTCAGGCCTACCAGCTGCGAGTAGATAGCTGATGCCTATATTATGAAGTGAAACTCTTTGAATCCATTAACTTCTGGCAATAAAAAATCATTTTATGTGGCAGCCGAATATAAAATTAAGATACTCAATAGTCGTGCTTAGGCTTTTATCTCAATTGTTATTAAAACGGAAATAAATTAGGTACCTTTTTTTCCAGATCACTTCAGATATATACAACAAGTATAAAGATTAGATATACTATTCACCGCAGGACCGGATTGGATTTTGTGAAAAAATTGGAGACTTATAGGGCCCAGAAGAAAATGATCAAGTTGACAGTTATCTATCTAAAAGTTTAAACATACAGATTCGAATAACTGTTCGGATATCCAAACAATCAGGATAATATCAATAAATTCGGATACTTAAATTTGACAGTTGAAATCCGCTGATATTATTCCGGATCCAGACTCAGTTTTAGATACATCTTAGTATTAAATATTACCTTCATGCGAAAGTAAATCGAATCCTAAAATAGTAAACGAATGTTAGCTCGACGGTTTAGAACAACCATTGTTTAAAACTGATAGTTTGATTTTTAAATTTTGTATTTTTGAGTTGTTTTAAAAAATTATACAATTGGGGAACATTGAAAATAAATGTAGTCTTTTAATAAATTCTATATCACTTTATTTTAAGAAGTTACTTAGTTAGTTTCAAAAACAATAACAAACAACTCAAAATCTTCATTTTGTATTTCTTCAACCGTGTTTTAAATAATGGATGTGTATCAACCAGCATCTTTTGCCCAAGTTTTTGGAGTTTTGAATCTCAACTCACTAAGAAGATATTTTCCTGTTCCACAGATCTTCTTCCTAGTGGAGTGATGTTATTAAGGTGATACTATACGCTGGTGAACTTGTTTACTTGTCTGACAACTCGTTTTCACCTCAACTCCAAAACAAATAGACTTCAGTTAAACGTCAAAGACAATTAATTTTGAGGGTTGCCAAAGGAGAAGAATGATATAATTAAAATTGAAGCTATACGGTAGTTCAAATATTCAAAAGTGATGTTTATTTTAAACTTTAATTACGGCGCGGTGGAAATGTTTAGGATAAAAATAGGCAAGCTAAGCAAGCACTCAATATAATGTGGCGAAAATTGAACAATCGTGTAAATACAAAGTGTTCAATTTAATCTTATGAGTGCATGCGATGTTTGTTCGTGCACCCCATCAAGGAGTCTTTGCTGCTGAATTGAACGGCTTGGCTTGTTCTTGTTTCGAGCCTACACGTTAAGTGCCTGGGTGTAAATAGGGTGATACAAGTGGGTGTGCACACTCGGTTGCAGGTTTCCTCCTTGACCTTCAACGGCTTGTGCATTCCTAAGGTTGCTAGGCCTCGAGCCTTAAGGGACTCATCTAGAAGTATCCTTAACGGTTGCGGAAGCTCCACCGAAATCTATATTCTGGTACCACGGGAGACAGGAGCCCCTGGGCCTGGTCGTTTCTGGTGTCTTATTGTCAATGGTCGTCCGGGTCCAACCTGTCTGAGAGGTAGGCCTCCTTGTGGGAGTATCGTGGTGGCTGTGGTTACCCAAAATCGCGGGAACGAATGGTATCCAGGATTTCTGCCAACATCTAGGAATCCTGGGTACAAGAGGCGTTAGATAGGTCTCGCTCCTCAGCAAGCTGTGTGTGTGAGCATGAGCATGCTTCAACATGTTCACAGACTTGTGCTGGGGTGGCGCAAGCTTCCCTGGGGCGTTCAGGAAGGCAGGCTGTAGTAAGAGCTGCTTCAAATGCCAGGTTTCCATTAGGAAAATTAAGAAAGAAGGCAGACCATAAACTACACAAAAAAATTAAGAAAAGGTGGTGGTGGAATCGAGCATATTGTCGACTTTTCCAAGGAAAAAAAAATAATAAGACGGACCTGAAAAATAAAGCTTTTCCGCAGATTTCTGAATTATTTGGTGGACAACGATGAACTTTCCCACAAAATATTGCACCAATACATTACTCAAAGACAACAAAAGACAAAAGGAGGACGAAAACAGGCTCGGGAAATTAATATTATCTTCGCCTGCTTCCAAATAGAAGGGAAAGTACTAGTCATAAATATATTATTAAAAATGTAGGTTAAGTACATGAATATACGGAAGAATGGCTTTAAGAAAAACCGGATGGATGTAATCAGTTCGAATAGGGTTAGATTTAATTTAACATCGTAGTCATTAACAGGCAAGAAGCAAAAATTAGTCAAAGATGAACCATCATTTATCATATCTGTCAACTCATAAGTTCGGGTTCCAACACCTGACAAGTTCAGGGTAACAAATTTATTATTAAGCTCGTTACAATCGATAGAAATATTCTTGTTTCTTATGTGCTTGCATACACCTATTTCCTTCAAATTTTTCCACAGTCCATTTAATCAATTTTAATTTTTTAATGATGAATTTTCATTTTACTGAACAGCTGACTGTCAAAAGCCAAACAAAAATTCCACTTCGTTTTATTGTTGGTATCCCAATTTTTCACTGTTCCGATTACATCACTAAAATTTTCACTGAGGCAAGCAACAGTGATGAAATTTTCTGAGGCTCAAGACTCGATGTTATGATCGAAAGAAAACGACTTTTAATGACGTAAATTTATTGATTGCTATAAACGCTTATTCTTGAGAGTCCAGGATCGAATCTACCCTCAATAAGCACCAAGCGGGGCTTCGCAGTGGCTGATCTTGCGTCGACCTCATAAACAACTTGCAAATTATACTCCAACAATCATCTGAATACCAATCACCGCTGTACCTAACGTTTGTAGATTTTGGGAAGGCGTTTGATCGGGCCAATAGTGAATGCATCTGGAGATCGCTTATTGCACGAGGAATCCCTGAGAAAATTGGCGCTGTTATTATAATATCGAACAACAACGCAAGGTGTTTTGTGTTGCACATTGGACAGCTTATGATGACTGCCACGGTGGGTACAAATGAAAGACAAGGTATCCAAAGGAGTCTGTTTGACAAGCTTAGCCATATAGATTATGTTAACGATATATGTCTCGTGGCAAACAACACGGCTGGCTTAAATCAGATGCGTCATTCGCTGCAATTGAATGGAGAGGTGGCTGGCTTAAGGATTGACATAAATAAGACCAAAGTAATGACCACGGACCGAAGCACACAAGTTATTCTAAGAAGGGGACCATAGAGGAAGTCGAGCAGTTTAATTATCTAGGAAGTTTTATAGCTCTCGATGGCGGAACGGACCTGGATGTTAACAGTAGAATAAAGAAAGCCCCTAGCACACTTGAAATCCTTTCTCCTGTGTGGAACTCTAGCAAAATATCGCTACGCACCAAGTTGAAACTCTTTGAATCCAACGTCAAATCAGTGCTGTTATATGCTTCTGAAACATAGAAATGCTCTGCCAACATCTCTAGCAGACTACAAGCTTTCGTTAATCGTTGTCTGCATTCTGTTCTGAAGATCCGGTATCCGCAAACCATTTCTAACGTTGAGCTGTGGAATAGGACCGGACAGAAACAATTTGCCGTAGACATCATGCAACGGAAATGACTTTGGGTAGGCCATACACTGAGGAAACCGGACGACAATTTAGCAAAAAAATCCGTCCAATAGAATCCCCAGGGTAATAGACACGTTGGAAGACCAAAGACAACTTGGAGGTTGTCAGCTTTGAAGGAGGCTTGGACTCAAAGTATTCAATTGTGGCCACAGCTGAGGTCAGTTGCGGTGAATCAGGATAGGTGGAAGGATCTTGTTACTGCCCTATGCAATAGGAGGAGTTAAAGCGCTGCTGTACCAGATCCAGACATCGCACACTATCCGGGTTCAATTATTTATAATAGTTCGAAAAGTCGGATATTGGGAATCTAGAATCAGATCCAGATAATGTTCGTTACATTTTTGTTTCCTCAAAATAAAAGTTCAATATCGATAAATTCACGAAAGCTAGATCCGATATGAACATACAGTGCTTTCTTATTTAACAATTACAATTCAAAAAGTCTCATTAATTTTATTTATCGTTATTAGTATTATAAAAAGTTCAAAGCAAACGATTCCCTTTAAAAACAATAGCATAAAGTAAAAATTAAGTTGGTTCAGCACAATAAACAAGTTCAATTCATTATATTGGTCTCATCAACGAGGCTGACCTAGTCCGGCCCTTATTAAAAAAGAGATGAAACAGTAATAAAAGCTTAAGGGAAATCGGCTGAAGATTGATTGCTTAAAAAGAAGAAAGAAAAAAGGTGAAATATTTCGAGCTGTGTTAGAGGTTATGGTTCAATATTTTGTAAAAAAAAAAAATATATCTACAAGTAGTTAGGCTTCTGCTCGCCTGTCTTACTTATCCATCTAATTTACAAAGCATTACTTCTTTAACTTCTTTTTGATCTGACAATAAATCAAAATTTTGTATAATTTATATGGGAAAAGACGGTCCATGGTTTTGGTTTTTTTAAATTTCAAATGTGAAAGACGAGCCTAAATTGTGTAAAAATCTGAGGTATGGTATGTTATTTCTTTTTTAATCCAACAAACAATTATATGTAAACTTTTCGACCTTGACCGTTTTATAAATTAATTTAAAAGAGAAAAACAAAACTTGCAGGTAGGCTGAAAAAGTTATGTCTTTCATTATTTCTATTTATTGTGATTGCAAGAGATTTTTAACATATTTCTTTTTTTATTAGCACTTTAAATGAAATATTTTTATTCGAGTTGTCTTAATTCGTTCAACGGACGTCGAGTTAAGGTACAACTTTATGTAGAGGTTCATACTCCAAATCTGCATTATGCAATAAGAAAATGGTAGTTTTGCCTTAATGATGCCGATGTTGGTAGATTTGTATGAACGCCTTCACATTTTGCTTAGATGGTTGGACTGCAGACTGTAAGCGGTCACGTGCAGCAAATGGATCATTTATAGAACTTGAGTGTAGGAAAAATGTGCGACGCTTAATGTTTGGTTATTGGACCATAGGTTAGTTAAAGTACGGCTTAAAGTAATATTTTTATTTTATCTTAAAGTTTTGGCAATTTGATTGAAATGTTTACCTATCAAGTATTGGCTCTAGAGTACGTATGAAGTTTAAATTTTTAGCTTTATATGAGAATGGAGCTTAATAAATAAAGAAGCTTGGAATGTATCACTGAATCTGATGCAATATTTTAGTGTATTTCTGTCTTTATTTCTTGGTCGAACGTTTTTGATATTAATTATTATATTACCAATTTCGTTAACCCTTTATTCCGGTGTCAATTTAATTCTATACAAGTACTTTACGGTTTCTTTATGAAATCTCTAGGAACGTAACAGAAAAGCATTTTGTGGTTCAACAGTGAAACCAATTGGAAACAAAGGTTTAAAAGGGATACAAATTCAACATACAAGAGAGAAACTATTCTAAAATAATTCGTCAGAGAAAGCATTTTTGAATGTTTGCTACATTCTATCTTTATAAAGCAAGCAAGGAGAGTTTAAACAAAAACTTTATTATTTATGTCAAATTGTCGAAATATCTGACATTTAATCTCAACGAGTCGTCTGTGAAAAATTAAAATTGTAATTTTAACTGCAGCATTTTAAAAACCCGTGTTCTGATTAAGAACAGCAAGAATCAACTATGTATGTATATTAAAACTTTTCGGTAAGATTTCCAGACTTTTGAGGTTCGCCAAAAAAAGCGATTTTAAAATAAATTTTCTGGGTATGGCTGAGTATTTTATTAAAGTTATTTTTTTAAATGGTATTTCTTCATTTACCATTTAAGTTTTAACAATGCCAGTGCTTTTAATTAACGCTGCATAAGGACAGCGTAAGGTTTGTGATAGAGTAATTTTCAAAGTTTTTAAGACTATGCATTAAAGCGCTTTGCACATGAGGGGTACAACGAATGAACGAACAAACGTGATTTTACACATTTCAAAAAGTCAAATTCAAACAAAAACACATTTAAATTATTAGAAACCAACCAATGGGCACAAATGTAAGGATAATAAAATTTGCATTTTGTTCTCTAAAACAGGATTTTTTTTAAAACAGTTTGGTAGTAACGAATTGCACTGAGAAAGCTAAGAACTGTCAAACTCGATTCGCGTTTCACATACCATCCACACTGAAACGAATAAATTGTTCGCGAGCAACATAACCTCAAAATTATACCACTCTTATTTTGTTTTTGTATGAAAGATCATGTCTGAGGAAAATATTGAGAAAAGGGTAATTCAATTCGTCACTCTCTGCGAATAAAAATAAAGCCCATGTGAAAGAAAAGTCAAAATATGTGAACATCCACAGTTTACAGTTCGTAATTCGCAGCTCATGTGCAAGATGCTTAAAGCATTATTCACATGAGCACGACCAACGATTAAACGAATATTCGTCGATTTTGACATTACTTTCACATGAGATTTTTAATTCGTCGCGAATGAAGTTTGACTTTGACAATTGTTTTCTTTTATCATTATTGTGTTTTGTTTCGAAAACAAACGATTGAGAAAATGCGGTCTAAGCTGTATTTGTTTAAAAAAAAGTTATTGGTGTCCTTGTTAATAAACTAAACAAGGAAAAGATGTCATGTGTATCCATTTAATGCAAATCGGAAAATTGAAGGAGAAGAATGATTTTTTAGGTAAGTACGTGCGATTATTTTATTCGTTGCGAGTGTGGATAATGTGGAACAGGAATAAAGTTCGACAGTTCGTATCAACTACAATTCTGTTTGCAACGAATAAATTTGTATTCTTAAATTTATTAATATATGATATTGAAAAGCAAAAGTATGTATAATTAATCTAATAGAAACTATATTTCTGTCATTTTGTTAAGAATTTGTGTGAAAATATGTCTAAAACTCACATTTTGTAATTCATTCGTCGTTCGTTGGTCGCGCTCTTGTGAAAACTGCTTTATGCTTTCGTGTTAACCTCAAAAATTCATTGTTACTCTTCAGTCTCACCAAGCAATTACGTTCGTTTTTTTTTCGTTTTTGAAAAATCGAATCATACAAACTATATTCTTTGATTTTAACAGAAAAAAAACGAAATATGAACTATAAATACAGAATTTCCTTGGATAGCAGAAGTACAAACTGGCCAATTTTAAGTTTAATTTGTTTAGATTATACATACAAATGTTATAGATTTATTCTTTGGTACTTTAGATGAAATATTTTGGACGTTATGCCAAATCTCACATTTTTTTTCAGTCGCACATCAAGAATGTGAAATACTTATTCATGAGTACATATTTCCTCTTAAATTCTTTCCTATTTTCCTAAAACTAGGACAAAAATTGATAATCAATTTCTTTTTATCTCTAAAATGTTTGCATACATTTCAAATTTGTTGACTCAGGAGAAGGTAAATAGGAAAAATTTGAATTTCATCATTTCATTCATTTATAAAAAATGCCGAAAATTTCGAATAGCTTATTACATAGTTCATTGTTTGAAAATATCTTTTCTAAATTTGTTATATGTATTAAGGGCTGTATAGTTTGTGCAAAGTGGGTCAACTTTCATCCATTATCATTGCAGTGTATATATCCTCAAATAATTTTGTAAAACAATTTATTTATATATAATATCTGAATCATTACTTTGAGAGGTCTTTTATAAAATCGATTCGATTTTATGTAACGATTTCGATGGATAAGTCACACACCTCTAAAAGTTTTATCAAAATCTTAACTTATTGGGTTTAAACAAAGAATAGAACGGCACAAAATTGTTACGGATTTAGTAAAATGTTTAAACATTTTTAGCAACAAGAAGCCAGTTTTATCTTTCATTGTATATCTATCTATCATGTACATTTTTGAATCGATTTTTACAGTGTTTCACTTGACTATAAATAAAAACATTTTTGAGAAAAAAATACGTTTAATTGCGCAATTATTTAGAAAAAATGTGTATCTATTTTTCGGACATACATTAATTTTCCTAAACAGCTGATACTTTTATGTTCTCTCATTTTGTGACATATTTTTGTCAGTAAAAATTGTTTGATGGATTTCAATCAGAAATTTTTTTTATAGACAGATAGACGGCCGTCAAAAAAAAAGCAATAATGTTTTCGATAAGGAAAACCAATGATAGGTGTAACTGGCCCCTAAGAGCAGTGGATGAAATAGTCCGGACGGCACTTGCAAATTAATAGTTTTATTTTCACGTAATGTCACTAATTAAAATTAAACGTGTTTGAATGACAACTTTTTTTAAAAATTTGGGAAGGCGCCTAGTAAATTGATAAAGGGTTAGAAAATTGATGTTTAAAATTTTTAACTTAAAATCAATAAATTTAACTGCCTTTATTATCAACTTAATCAAAACTTGTTCTAAGGGAAGTCTGACTTTATTGTATTTAGCAATTTTGATTCAGATGTCAATCAAAGCAAAATAATATTCAAAAAATCAAAAACTAAAAATATTGTCTTCAAACTTTGTGTAATTCACAGAAAATATTGTTTTCGATATTCAGGTGTTTTTAACTTCCCATAGGAAGTTATTGTAATGGGTCCGTTTTGTCAAATTGAAAATGTTTACATTTCCCGACGTTTCAAGGTCCCTAGAGTCGAAATAAAAGATTTTTAGAAAGATGTCTGTGAGTACGTGTGTACGTACGTTCGTACGTCCGTACGTTCGCGACGTTTTTTTCGTCGTCCGTAGCTCAAGAACCAGAAAAGATATCGATTTAAAATAAATTTTGTTATACAGATAATAAGGCAGAAAGATGCATGAAAGGGCTCTCATAAACATTTTGGTTAACCCTAAATATCTTACGAACCAAAAACGCTAGAGACTTGAATTAAATTTTATATAATACATTGAACGTGATATCAAAGAAGTATATTTTTTGAAAAAAAAAATCCATTTAACGGTTTTTTTATAAATAAAAAAAATTTGGAAAAAAAATTTGTCACCTCCAAAATTGAACGACTTAAATAAGATTTCATCTTTAAAACAATTTTCTGCTACGAAGAATAATGTTTTTGACAGCTGATAAAATTTTGAGAAAAATCGAATTGACGGTTTTTTTTATTAAAAATAAAAATCTAAAAAAAAATCAATAAAAGTTGGTAAAAATTGATTTTCGCCTCAAATATCTTTACGAAACTTTGAGATATTGGCTTAAATTTATTTTATCTTTCAAACAATATTGTTGTCAACATTCAGTAAAATTTTGAAAAAAATCGAATTGACAGTTTTCTTACAAAAAATTAAAAACCGAAAAAAAATCAACAAAAGTTGGTAAAAATTGATTTTCGACTCAAATATCTTTTCCAAAATTTGAAATATTGGCTTCAAACTTATTTTATTTCACAGAAAATATTGTTTTCATTATTCGGTAATTTTTATATAAAAATCCAACAGTCCAAGTGTTTTTTCATAAAAAATTAAATCTACAAAAAATAGTACGCAAATTTGGTAAATATTGGTATGAGTACATATAGAGAAACTTTTAAGCAAGACAAATCGACAGACGGGATGGGAACTTATCAGTGTGGCTCCAATCCCAGCCTCTTTTTATAATTTGATTTTTGTACTGGTCAGCAAAATTTAATTTCTTTTCTATCCTACTAACAAAAATTGTTCTAAATTCAAATTTCGCCATAAAATTAGTCAATAACATCAGATTTTTAATATGTGGTAGACATAAGTTCTTAACAATAAATTGTATGAAGATTTGCAAAGTAAATGGTTGTAAAAGTAAATTTTTGTCTTCTAGAAATAGACTCATTTTAGTATGTTAGTTCGTTTCTAAAATATTTTAATTACTTATAAGTATTTCAGTCGACTCTATTACCTAGGTTCCCAAAATCGAATGATATGAAATCGAAATTTAAAGTCGCATGAAATTGTTTTCGGTATTCTATCATTCGATCGATTTCTAACTTCAAATACTTTTTGAAATCACTTCAAGTGAAATTAAAGTAACTAACATTACTATACCACATCAGTCAATAAACAATTTTGATTATTATCAAAATTTCCATAAGTTCTTATGTTTTTATTTTGTCTGTGCTTTTGCGGTAGACTTTCTGTTTTTTGCGATAAGCAGTTTCGCAATATATTATGTAGGTTGGGAAAGAAGTATAGTTTTGAAAGAACATTGTTTTCGGATTACAAAAAACATTTTTTGGTGTCTTATAAAATTGTTTTAAATGCTCTGCGCCTTCCCTCAAATACATAGTAAAAATTGGAACTTTTCAAGAATCAAGTGCATTCTATAAAAAAAGAACCTAGTGTTAATTTCATTTGAGTTAAACTATTACTGTTTTAAAACAATTTAATCTTTTTGAATTTAAATCACTTGAAAATCGCAAAAATCGGAATGTAGAATGCATGAATTCACTTCGATTTAAATTCGAAAAAAATGAAAGTGAGATTACTAAAATTCCCGTATTTTTTATTTTATATTTTTAAAAACTAAATATTATAATTCCTATTCTGCTATTGAGCTGGGGGAATTTCACTTGAATTCCCACTAATCATTATTCTGCTATTCATTCGAAGTAAATCTGTGTATGTCGGTAACGTCGGTAATACTGCGCGGTATTCTTCTATTCACGTGAAATCATTCATTCTATACAATTCAAATCCGTAAAAATTCAGCGGATTTTTCATTTGCTGTCTGGTTTGTTAATTTTTGTAAGCAAAATGTGAGTGAAAACTAATTTATTGTTAAATTTAGAATATTTGTTTTATAAACAAAAGAATATTAACATTTTAAGGGGAAGGAAGACACTTTTTAACATTTCTTCGAAGCTCTCTGTTTGAGGATTCTCTTATTCCTCTGCTTACAATTTTAATAAAAAGTCAAATTCTGCCCATTTCAACAAATTACACAAATTATTCTGTTTAGGTGGATTGATTTAACTTAATTTTTCTATGAATCAAAACAATTTATCCAATATTCCCAAGATTTTTGCATGAACAGCTGTTTATTTGAATGTCAGATTAGTTTGGGATAATGTAGTTCACCCGATGGATATCAGAATGCAAAGGCAGTCTGAAACGGAATCGAATGGGTGAATCGAATATACGATCCACGTGAATAGCAGAATAGGGCTGATAGTCTTGTTTAGACGACACACGGATTGATTGCAAAAACTAGGATGTTTTGTTAAAAATCGTTCAAGCATGAATTGTTCAGTATTTCTTTAAGAAATATGTATGACATGTAAAATGTAACAATTTGCCTAGAATTCTATGAAGTACTCAAATATTGAAACTGATTTATTAAAGACAAAGATAAAAGATTTAGAAAATCATTACGAATATTATTGTAAAAAAAAAACTACTTCATACTTTTAGAAAACTTTAACAAATGTGTTTTTTTCCAATTTAAAAAAAGAATTTCTCAAAAACCTGATGCGAGAGAATGATTTTGGAGTCAGATTTAAATAAGGCCACCAAAACCCATTGGAAAAGTTCAATTTGATTTCAAGTCGACCATTTTGGTTTTAGAAAACTGCGAACCACATCACCTTTTTCAGAATTAAGGGGATGGCCTCTTAATTAATATTTGACTCGAAAATAATTTTGGATAAATGTTATTTTTGTTTTTGTTAAAAGCTGCTAATTTAGTTGTCAACAAAAATTAATCATTTTTAACACATTCGATTGAAATTTTTAGTATTTTTTAAAAACTTTTTTCAATTGAATTATTCTAAAAATTCAAATTTAATATTCAAAAACTACACCTGTCGTTGTTTATGTGGTTTCTGAAATGTATATTATTTTCACGGTATTTTAATATTTTATTTTCTTTTGAAACCGAATTCTATAAAAGACATTGTAAATTGAAAACAAAAATAAAAACAAATTTGAACGATTTTTTTTAGCTAAAACAATTTTATAAAAAAAAGGATATTTTCATTATTTAATATGTATATAAAAGTTTAAACTTATTTGTTGGTATTTTTAAAATGTATTATTTAAATTCACCAGTAATTCAGATTGAATGTTAAGTGTCCTTTTTTTGTTTCTTAATTTAAGTTCCACTCACCTTAAAATAAATGTTTTGTCCTTTAAATGTATATATTCCAAAAAGCACCTTCCGAAATAATTTAAAAATATTAAAAAATAGATCACAAAACAATACAGTTCAGTGGCTCACTATCAAAAAATTAATTTGTGTTCCTTAATAAATCGTTCAATAAAAATACTTAATTGCACTCCAATGTAAAAATTTTTAATTTTCACGTTATTTTGTTTAACTATCTTAACAAACACTGTTCTATTATTAATATATTATTTTTTAACAATGTTGTTTTATGGTTTTGTTTTTTGTATTTTTTTTTAAATAAAATTAAATCGTCTTCTTCCTTTGCACCAATTATTATCAAACACGCAAAGCAATTATTGTTTTTAAAAGTCGAAAATAAGTCGACCAAAATTAAAAGCACACAAATTCACTTCCCGCGACTGATTGTGGTGAGTCTTGAGTAATTAATGCACAAATTTCGAACAACAAGAAACCACCAAACGCTGGCTGGTTGGTGTTAAACTACTGAGCTCTAGCCGATGAATTTCTTGGATATTTATAACAACTGGCCAAAATTAAAGAAAGAAAAAATCCGTAAAAGCCTCCTCCTTGGATTGAAAAATAAAAAGCGAGAGTATAATATAAGCTATTGGCTTGTTAACAAACGGAAAACCAAGTCTCAGTTGTCGTCGTCGTCGTTTATGAGTACGAGTCTAATCGAAGATATCCCTCTACCTTTAAAGCGAAGTCTTGAGCTTCTACAGAAGACAATATCACACCACACATCGCTTTAAAGCCTAAACTGTAACATTTTTGGACTTTTTTCTGTGCTGTTATATGGTTTTATTTTTAACAGCTTAGAGGCTATGCCCGACAGTAGGAATAGTTGATATAACAGTAAAGCTTTGACAGCGATACTCACCTCTCGTATGGTCTTGTTCGGTTTTTGAAGTCTCGACTGTAGAGCTTTGGATACTATACCTTGCTTGAGGTAAGTTTATGGGTCTGCCTGGAGGAAGGGGGTTTGATTGAGTGAGTTTTTATATGGATTATGACGAACTTAAGTCAAGTACAAGTTGTAGTCTTGTAGTCTCGTATAGTAAGCTTAAGCCATCCATCTTCCATTCATAGATTTGCTGCCATTCATGTGTTGCTGTTGGGTTGTTAGGTTGGTGAAGGTGAACTTTGGTAAACATTTACCTCTGATCAAAGTTATGACAATGCTTCTCTCATCACAGGCGATTAATTAGCGCGGGACTTTTTATCGTTCTTCTGATCTTGTGTATCTTTCATCCGATTTGATTTGAGTGAAAGTGAAAACAAAACAAAAATATCAGATCGGCTCAATGACACCAATGGAACGGAGGAAGATGTTATCTTTGATGGGCGGCTCGGTTGATGAATCAATGTGATGTGCTGACGCTGCTGAGTAAAACAGGTGGCAGTTAATGGCGTTTGTTATTGTTTTTTTTTTTTTTTTTGTTTATAACTATTATAGTATATTTTTTTTCTTGGTGCGATGTTGAAAAGTTCTCATAATATAATGATGTAAGTTTTTTATATTTGTTCGAAATAGTGAGAAAGAAGCGTTGATTTGTTGTTCCGCTTTTGATCAAAATCTTATTTATCCAAGTAGGGTGAAGATTGTTGTCAAAATAAAAACAATAAAAAATCTAGAAGAATAGTAGATATACTGAATTTGGACATTTTGTGGCTATAAAATAAGCTGCGTGAAGGTTCGGGATCATAAATCCCTAACTGGATTTCTTTTTCACCTTTTAAAATTTTAGCTAAAAGCCATTACCATTTAAGATATTTATTTCTATAACACTGTAGCACAAAATTTTACATTCCCATTGTGATACGATTTAAAAAAAAACGATATCTCAGAAGTCACAGCTTCTTGGAATAAAAAGTAGTTGGAGATTTAACATACGAGCTGTGTTCATAAACTATTGTAAGATCTGTCAGAGAAACAAATTTCGCAAGTGTTTGTTGTGTGAGCGTACAAATGTGTGTGAAAATATTTTAAGAAGTGTCACTGTAAAACGAACATCTGGCAGTAAAAATGCAAAATATTGCAACCGTTTATAACGACAATCGATAGATTAAGACAACATAAGGACTTTATTTCCAATCAACTGCATTTTTTGAACGTACAATTTGACCAAGGCAACTAGTTTTTCAAGTTTCATACCTTCACTTGATTGTGGAAAAACTACCAAAAACATTCTTGTACACAAAACATTCCTCAGGCAAGCCACAAGTCCATCATGACTTGTATTTTGTATTGTAACAAATTATTACTTATTTCTTTTTCAATTTGATAAAGATCCCTTTTACACAAAACATTAAATGGAATTGTGCAGAAAAGAAATAAAATACCGAGTAAAAAAGTTCAGCTGTCAGTTAAATGAAAAAACATGATCAGCTGTCATTTCGACATTCATAAGTGAACTTAAATAATTGATAGAAAGCAAGATTGTTTTTACTAACTTTCCAGTTAACTTTCCAATAAAATTGTTTCGATTGAACCGCAATTTTTTGACAGCTGGCCAATCAGATACTAAAAACTTGCCTTTCTTTCAAGTCCCCTATGTCTTCTGAACCTCCCCAATCTTTTATAAAAATGTATTGGGCTCTTGGCAGCTATTTCATGGCACTGACAAATTTAAAAAAAATGAGAATTTTTTCGTGTTTAGCTCAGAAGATGGAACTAAGATGTCAAAATTTTATTTGCTAGTTAGAGTGTTCTGTTCTAGGATTTCAGATTTGAATGACCAAACTAATGGACAATGAAGTGAAAAGCTGAGCACGACTAGCTTTACTTCTTTTTGTTGTAAAACAAATTTAAAAAAAAAAGCTAGTGCGAGAAAATGTGGTACCACGTGCACTTACAAATGATCAAGAGATTATGGAAGCGGTAGAAAATATAAAGAAAAACGATTGGACAGCCAGTAGTAAAAATAAGTTGTTTCAATTTCGAATTGAACTTTGTACTTTGGGAAACATTTTACTTCGTGGCTCCAGGCTTGTCATACCAAAATCACTACGATCTAGGGTACTGGAACTGGGTCACGAAGGCCATCCAGGAGAGACAGCAATGAAGCGGAGACTGCGGTTAAAGGTCTGGTGGCCATTAATGGACAGTGAAGTGGAATCATTTGTGAAACTTTGTCGCGATTGCCTTTTAGTTTCAAGACCGACTCCACCTGTGCCAATGCAGCGACATGCTTTTAAGGACGGACCCTGGCAATGTGTAGCAATGGATTTATTGGGTCCATTACCAAATTACGATTTTGCTTTTGTTATCATTGATTATTATTCAAGATACCAGGAGACTAAGTTTGTAAAAAAAATTACATCTTCCGAAATAATTGGTATTTTGGAAGAAATTTTCTGTAGATTGGGATATCCTAAATCTATAAAAGCAGATAATGGTCGACAATTTGTAAGCAGTGAATTTAAGAGCTTTTGTGACAAGAACAACATTGATCTGATAACATCACCTCCTTACTGGCCACAGGCCAATGGTGAAGTTGAAAATATGAATAAATCTATTTTGAAGCAAATAGCTCATGGAAAAGGGGCGGAATACAGAAAAGAAGTACAGAAATTTACTCTTATGTACAACGTGACACCACATGGCACAACGGGTAAATCGCCTTCAGAGCTACTTTTTAATAGGACTATTAGAGACAAAATTCCCTCTGTACAAGATGTAAGTGAAACTATTTTTGATTCAGAGGCTAGAGATTCAGACAAGATTAACAAACAAAAAGGAAAGGAGAGAGGAGATAGAGTTTGTGGTGCAAAGGAAGCGGATATTTTCATTGGCGATAAAGTCTTACTTCGTAATTTAATTCCTCAAAATAAACTTACAACAGCTTTCGATTCAACTGAATTCAAGGTGATGGAACGGAATCGAAACGAAGTAGTACTACAAGGAGATGATAGCAGAATTTTTAGGCGAAATTTAAACGATGTGTAAAGAATACCAATGCTGCATCAGACTGAAATCAAAACAACAAATAATGAAGACATTTTGGAGCAGCCAAGCAATGAATCCAACAATGATGTTGAAGAGACCACCGAACCAAGAAATTCGGGGTTGAAGCTGAAGCCTTGTCAGTAGGAGATACACTGTATCATATTGATTAAAGGTGCAAAGCATTTAATTGTTATTGAAATTGTTATTGAAGAAATAATAAATAAGTTTTAGTTTTGTTTTGATTATGGAATAGTTGTGTTGTGTTATTTAGAATTGGAAAATACAGGTTAGTATAGAGGGATAAACCTACCAGAATATTCAAGACATCCTAGACTGCTCAGCAAAAATGGTTAGTAACGCCTTAAAATGACAAAATAAACCGAAAACTCGAGGCCCAAAAAGGATGACTACTGGAATAACTGACAGAAAAATTGTTCAGCTAGCAAAACAGATCCCTACCATAGGCTCTTGGAAAATAAGAAATGGACTTCAACTGTCTGTTAGCGCTGTCACAACACAAAGACGTCTTTTGAAGCGAAGAGACCAGCCCGAAGTCCACGCAAGGTACCATTCTTGACGATAAGGCATGTGGCAAAGATAATGGAGTTTTCCAAAGTGCATAGAGAATGGGCAAAAGAGAAATAGAGCAAGGTGCTGTGGAGCGATTAAAACAAAATCGTCCTTTTTGAAATTGCAGCAAAATTCACGGATTCACGATAAGCATAGTAGAGGAAAAATTATGATATGGGTTTGTTTCTCATACTACGGGGTCGGGCCTATTAATCCCATCGGGGGTATAATTGATGCAACTGAGTATGTGAAAATTATCGAGGAGGTTACTTTACCCTATGCTGAAGAGGAAATGACGTCGGTTTGGGTATACCAACAAGACTATGACCCAAAGCCTTTTATAACGTTGATATTGAAGGCAGCGAGAGCACTGCTATTTTTATTAACACAACTGTGTGTGTTTAAGTGTCACATATTATCACTGATGAATTTCCTTTTAACGTTGCACAACCTCCAAGACGGCCTATAGTACGAGATACGTACAGGGAATATATATACCCTCAGCTGTTATTTGACAATTAAAAATATTTTATCAAAGATATTAATTAGAATACAAATTTGGGCTTCAGTTGCCTACATAGCTACAACCTGACTTGATGATGCCTTGTGTAATTTAATCGGTTAGCATAGAGTTGCCTAGCAAAAAGTTGGTACAACCTAGGGTTGCCTGCGTTTCTTCAATTTAAAACTTTGGTAAGCCCTGAAAATTAACCTAGGGTTGCATCCATTTTTGATGTTAAGTCTTTAGTAAGGGTCAATTACTTACCCTCATCTTTTATTCAATTATTTTATCATATAACAAATATTGTTGCTAACTTTAAGTAAATTTTTTAGAAAAATTTAATTGACAACTTTTCTTTCAAAACAAAACCAACAAAAAACTGTTTTTGACTTAAAGTATCAAGGTTCTTAATTTCACTTTTACTTGAAATGAAATTGAAAATGAGTCAATACACAAATTGTGTTCTGAAGTTTACTTTTATTAATATCGATTTTATTTTGTTTGAAGCTAAAACGTACATTACAGTTTTTAATTTGAATTCAAAAAGATTAAGTTGGTGTGATTTTGAAAGAAAAAACACTAACCTTTAATATTTATTTTATTTAAATGTACAAAAAAAAATAATGACATAAGTAATTATATAAAACTAGATGACCCGGCCAAGCGTTGCGTATCAAATGAGCATATTACAGAGTTTTTAGTTGAATATTTAAAATTTACCAGAATGTCATTTATAAAAAGGATGAAAACACCTGAAGTTACATCAATACTTTTGGAGTTAAACTTTTCCAATTTTACAAATTAAACCTGATTTTTTAAATAGAAAGAAATCCATTTTATAATATTAGAATTGAAAACAAGTTTTGAAAGCTTAAAAATAAGTATATTATGATTAACTCTATCAAAAGCTTTTGCAAAATCTGTAAAGATAATATCAGTCTTTAAACCATTTTCGAACCCTCAAAGTACAGAATCGCACAACAATGAAAGGTTTGTAGCAGTAGATCTTCATGAAACAAGATCATGTTGGTATTCGGATATTAAATCAGGCATTTCGATTTTTTTGGGATCACTGTTAATTTGCAGATAGGCCTATAATTGTTCACATTTTTCTTCGAGATAGACTTAAATATTGGAGTTATATAAGAGATCTTCCAACAGTCCAAAAACTGGCCACTTTTTAAAGACTGATTGAAAATCAAGCTGAGCGGTAATGCCAAAGAAACAGCGCAGTTTTTTAGTGCAACAGGAGCTATGCAACTGGGGCTATGTTATCTGGCCCAGCACTTTTATTTACATCAAGGCTAGCTAGAGCTCCAAAAACATCAGAAACAGTCAAGTCAAATGCTTCCAATATTAATAGCATAAGATGGCGAAAAATCAGAGGGTTTACAAGGAAGGCAAATAAACAGATATAGCGTTCATTTCATATCACTAAAACACAATTGGAGTACTTTATACAGTTTGGAATCCCTAAAGACTTTCTTTTAATATTTATAAATTTCCGAATCTTTTCTAATTTTTTACTCGGCAGAGAGGATACAATTATTAAAAAGAAAGCTATTGCTTAAGGGCCAGATGATCTTTTGTCGTTTTATAAGCTTTATATGCTTTATTTTTCAGTTTAAATAATCTTCTGTTAAACCAGGCTGGGTTTAAATTGGGTTTAACTATTTTTTTAGGAACATACATATCAAAAGTTTCATGTTTTAAATTAAGCGCAAAGCTATTTCGCTATCAGATAAGTTATCGATGATTGAAAAAGTTAAAAGGGGTGAAAAGAAAGAAATTTGTGTATCATTTAGTACTTTGTCGACAATTTTAAAGAATGAATAAGCTGCATTTGATAATACTCGAAATTTTATTGAAGCAAGAGATGAAACCTCAGATGATGCATATTTTCACCTTACTAAATTGGAAGATTTTTTGTAATAAAAAAAGAGGCTGCGATGCGACTCACACTAATAACTTCCCATCACGTCTGGGGATTTATTTTGCTCAAAAGTTTGTAAAGTTGTTAGTTGAATTATTCTTACAAGTATTAAAATTACTAACAACTTTTTAATAAAGGTTGATTTTTTTGAGGTTAGGATTTTCATGCATAAGTATTTGACAGATCACGCGGGATTTCAGACATGGTGTCAAAGAGAAAGATGCTCAGTATGCTTTGACATTTCATCATGAATAGACTTACTAACGAGCAATGCTTGCAAATCATTGAATTTTATTACCAAAATCAGTGTTCGGTTCGAAATGTGTTTCGCGCTTTACGTCCGATTTATGGTCTACATAATCGACCAAGTGAGCAAACAATTAGTGCGATTGTGACCAAGTTTCGCACTCAGTTTACTTTATTGGACATTAAACCAACCACACGTATGCGTACAGTGCGTACAGAAGAGAATATTGCGTCTGTTTCTGAGAGTGTTGCTGAAGACCGTGAGATGTCGATTCGTCGCCGTTCGCAGCAATTGGGTTTGTGTTATTCGACCACATGGAAGATTTTACGCAAAGATCTTGGTGTAAAACCGTATAAAATACAGCTCGTGCAAGAACTGAAGCCGAACGATCTGCCACAACGTCGAATTTTCAGTGAATGGGCCCTAGAAAAGTTGGCAGAAAATCCGATTTTTTATCGACAAATTTTGTTCAGCGATGAGGCTCATTTCTGGTTGAATGGCTACGTAAATAAGCAAAATTGTCGCATTTGGAGTGAAAAGCAACCAGAAGCCGTTCAAGAACTGCCCATGCATCCCGAAAAATGCACTGTTTGGTGTGGTTTGTACGCTGGTGGAATCATTGGACCGTATTTTTTCAAAGATGCTGTTGGACGCAATGTTACGGTGAATGGCGATCGCTATCGTTCAATGCTAACAAACTTTTTGTTGCCAAAAATGGAAGAACTGAACTTGGTTGACATGTGGTTTCAACAAGACGCTACATGCCACACAGATCGCGATTCTATGGCCATTTTGAGGGAAAACTTCGGAGAACAATTCATCTCAAGGAATGGACCGGTAAGTTGGCCACCAAGATCATGCGATTTGACGCCTTTAGACTATTTTTTGTGGGGCTACGTCAAGTCTAAAGTCTACACAAATAAGCCAGCAACTATTCCAGCTTTGGAAGACAACATTTCCGAAGAAATTCGGGCTATTCCGGCCGAAATGCTCGAAAAAGTTACCCAAAATTGGACTTTCCGAATGGACCACCTAAGACGCAGCCGCGGTCAACATTTAAATGAAATTATCTTCAAAAAGTAAATGTCATGGACCAATCTAACGTTTCAAATAAAGAATCGATGAGATTTTGCAAATTGTATGCGTTTTTTTTTTTTAAAGTTCTCAAGCTCTTAAAAAATCACCGTTTATAAAGAAAAAGTTTTTTAGTTTTGTTAAATAGGTTTTTAGTCGAAAACAATTTTTTAATAACTTAAGTGCAATTTACAAATTGAATGAATGAAATTAGTTTCAGAGATATGAAGAACCGAACATCAATTTTTACCAAATTTGCGTACTATTTTTTGTAGATTTTATTTTTTATGAAAAAACGGAGAAATATTTGAACCGAAAATCAATTTTTTTTAACTTTTGTTAAATTTTCTTTCAAGTTTTTATTTTCTCTAAAGAAACTATCAATCGATTTTTATCAAAATTTTACTGAATGATGAAAACAATATTTTTTAAAAGATAAAAGTAGTTTAAGCCAATATCTCAAGGTTTTGAAAAGATATTTTAATCGAAAATCAATTTTTATCAACTGTTATTCATTTTTTTTAGGTTTTTATTTTTTGTAAAAAAAAACTTTTAATCCAATTTTTCTCAAAATCTTTCCGAATTTTGAAAACAATATTTCTTATAAGATAAAATAATTTATAAGATACAATATCAAGTTTTTCAAAAGATATTTAAGTCAAAATTCAATTTTTACCAACTTTGAGTAATGTTTTTTTATAGGTTTTTATTTTTTATGAAATAAACTGTCAATTTGATTTTTCTTGAGAAAAATTTTACCAGATATTAAAACCGTTATTTTTCGTTGCGCAAAATTGTTTTGTAGATAAAATCATTTTGTATTCGTAAAATTTTCGAGTTGACAAATTTTTGTTTTACAACTAGTTAGTTGGATTTTTTTCAAAAAATATACTTGTTTGGTATCACGTTACAATATATAATATAAGAATTAATTCAAGTCTTTAGCGTTATTAGTTCGTGAGAAACTTAAGGTTAACCAAACTTTGCACCTTTTTTTTAAACTGCTATGGTAAAAAAAACCACCCACGCAATTTGCTTAAGAGTTCTTTCTTCATCTTACTTACTTACTTAAGGTGGCGCTACAGTCCTGTGTGAACTAGGGCCTCACCCAACAAACTTCTCCATCTAGCTCGGTCCCTAGCTAGATGTCTCCTGTTTCGCGCTCCAAGTTGGGTGAGGTCACCTTCCACTTGTGCGCGCCACCTGATCCGCGGTCTTCCTCTACTGCGCTGTCCTGTGGGTGCGGATTCGAAGACTTTCCGGGCCGGAGCATTGGTTTCCATACGCTCTACGTGACCCAGCCATCTTAGTCGTTGGACTTTTACTCTTCTTGCTAAGTCTACGTCGCTGTACAGCCCGTACAGTTCGTCGTTCCATCTTCTCCTCCACTCCCCTTCGATGCATACGGGACCGTAGATCACACGAAGAACTTTTCTCTCGAAGCGACCCAAGGTGCTTTCATCCGCTTTTGTCATGGTCCATGCTTCTGCACCGTATAGCAGGACGGGGATGATAAGGGTCTTATATAACAACACTTTGGTCCCTCGAGAGAGGACATTACTACTCAATTGCTTTCTTAGTCCAAGGAAACAGCGGTTAGCAAGAGTTATTCTGCGTTTGATCTCAGCGCTGGTGTTGTTTTCAGCGTTTACAGCGGAGCCTAGGTAGACGAAGTCCTTGACTACCTCAAAGGTACGTCTGTCGATTGTGACGTTTTGACCAAAACGTCGGTGTTGTATGTCCTTTCTAGACGACAGCATGTACTTTGTTTTGCCCTCATTAACCGTTAAACCCATTTTTGCCGCCTCTGCCTCAATACTCACACAAGCCCCATTGACATCACGCTGAGTTCTTCCGATTATGTCAATGTCATCAGCATATGCCAGTAATTGGACAGACTTTTGAAAGATAGTGCCTCTAGTGTTGACGTGTGAGCTCTGCACTATTCTTTGAAGCACGATGTTAAAAAAATCGCATGACAGCGCATCACCTTGTCTAAAACCTTTTTTGACATCAAAAGGTTCTGTTAAGTTGTTTCCAACCTTTATGGAGCAGCGTGAATTCTCCATGGTCATCCTGCACAAACGGACGAGTTTGGCAGGGATGCCAAAACTAGACATGGCTCTATACAGCTCGTCCCTGTAGATGCTGTCATATGCGGCCTTGAAATCGATGAAAAGATGGTGGGTGTCGATTTGGTGCTCTTGAGTTTTTTCCAGGATCTGCCGTAATGTGAATATTTGATCAACTGTGGACTTTCCTGGTCTAAAACCACACTGATAAGGACCTATTACGTTGTTGACGATGGGCTTTAGACGTTCACATATTATGGCAGAGAAGATTTTATAGGCGATGTTAAGTAGACTTATTCCTCTATAGTTGGTGCAGTTTAGAGGGTCTCCTTTTTTCAGGATCGGGCAAACAATACTGAGGTTCCATTCATCGGGCATGTTTTCTTCCGACCATATCTTACAGATAAGTTGGTGCATGCTCCTAACCAACTTATCTCCAGCTGCTTTAAAGAGCTCGGCATTCAAGCCATCTGCTCCAGCGGCTTTATTAGACTTCAACTTAGATATGGCAATCTTTACTTCGTCTAAGTCGGGAGGACGGGATTGTTGGCTTTCGTCGTCTATATCGAATGGGTCATCCTGCCTGACAGCGGGATTCAGTTCTTCGTCGCCGTTATACAGTCTGCAGAAGTGGTCCTTCCATATCCTCAGCATTGACTGCGGTTCCACTATGATGTTTCCACTTTCGTCCTTGCAGCCTTCGGTTCTAGGTTTATGTACCTGTGAATTTCGTTTCACCTGTTCATAAAACTTTCGAACCTCATTCCTTCTTTTAAACCTCTCAACATCTTCGACCGCACGCTTCTCATGCCCTCTCTTTTTCCTTCTGAAAAGTCGGCGTTCCTCTCGCCTCTTCTGCTCATAGAGCTCACGAGCAGCTCTTGTCCTTTTATGCAGCGCCGCTTTGCGTGCCTGTTGTTTGGCTGCATTTGCCTGCCGACATTCCTCATCAAACCAGGGGTTCCTTGTTGGTGGCTGTTTGAAACCCAGCACATCAGAGGCGGCTTCTCTGATTGCATCTTGGCAATGTTGCCACTGGTTTTCGATACATTGTGTTGGTGGCAGAGAACTTCGAGAGAGGTTACTTGTCACTCGGTCGGAATAGGATTTGGCGATCTCTGGCGATTGTAGCCGTTCGAGGTTGTATCTTCTCCCAGCACCTCCCTGTTTTGCCTTGGGTCTGGAAATCCGAAGTGCTACCCTGGCTACAACGAGGTAGTGGTCCGAGTCGATGTTAGCTCCTCGGAAAGTTCGTACATCCATAATGCTGGAAGCGTGTCTGGCGTCGATCGCAATATGGTCAATCTGGTTGACGGTAGATTGATCTGGAGAAGTCCAAGTTCCTTTGTGGATGTTGAGGTGTGGAAAACGCGTACTGGCTACCATGACGTTTCGCCCCGCAGCAAAATCTATGAGCCTGAATCCATTATCGGAAGTGTTGTCGTGCAGGCTGTTTTTCCCGATTATTCCACCAAAGATGTCTTCCCTTCCTAGCTTGGCATTAAAATCGCCCAGGACTATTTTAATATCGTAGCTAGGGCACTGCTCATATGTTTTGTCTAAGAGCTCGAAGAACATATCTTTGGTGTTGTCGTCTTTCTCTTCTGTGGGGGCGTGCGCGCATATCAGGCTAATGTTGCCGAATTTAGCCTTGATGCGTATGGTCATGAGGCGCTCATTGATGCACCTATAGCTCAAGACTTCTTGCCTAAGTCTGGCTCCAATGACGAATCCGCATCCAAATAAGCGCTGTTGGTTTTCGTGGTAGCAGTCACCATAGTAAATATCGCAGTTTTTCATCCTCTTTTTGCCCGGCCCATCCCATCGTATTTCCTGGATGGCGGTGATATCTGCTTTATATCGTTCTAGGGCCTCCGCTAATTCTTCGGCCGCACGTGGTCTGTTAAGGGACCTAACATTCCACGTGCATATCCGAAGTTCGTTGTCCTTTATTCGTTTGCGTTGGTTGTCAACAGTAAATCCGTCCGTATCCGAGGCTTGTTGGTGCTTCGCAACTTTGAAAGCTTTTACGTGGCCAGGAAGTCACCCCGACGCACAACCTCCAACCTGGAGGGCCAGATCCTAAGTATAACTCCAAGGATGGGGAGCCGGATAAAACCGCTCCTTACAGGCCTGGGCTCCGAATAAGTCGAAGAAGCCCTATAAGGTGTTCACTTAGTAGTTCAACCTTACTGGAACTGTAGACGCCACCGTTGATTCCATCTCGGGAATTCCTCCGCTGCCGTCTGGATAAGGAGAGGTGCCTTAGTGGAAACACCTCTCCCCACCTCTCTCGTTTGCTGCCCCCAACAACTTTCCACTGGGGTTGGAACCCAATCTCCAGTTGAGGTACTAGGCACCCGATGTTCACCACGTGGAGGTGAGAGTAGGAGTTGATAGACAGAGGTTGGTTTTAAGAAAAAACCTATGGACGCTTGTGTCCTCTTGAATGCACATGTCTACCATTTGAACATCTCTTTCTTTCTTCATCTTTCTGCCTTATTATCTGTATAACAAAATTTATTTGACATTGATATCTTTTCTGGTTCCTGAGCTATGGACGACGAAAAAAACGTCGCGAACGTACGGGCGTACGTACACACGCACGCACAGACATCTTTCTAAAAATCTTTTATTCCGACTCTAGGGACCTTGAAACGTCGGGAAATGTGAAAATTTTCAATTTGACAAATCGGTCCCATTACAATAACTTCCTATGGGAAGTTAACAAAAATCAAAACTGTTCATGTGCAATCGAAAATTGATGTTTTTAATTAAAAAATAAAAAAAGACACACATACATTTCTTTAAAAATAGTTTTTAGTATACTTTTTTTTTGAAAATATATAAGAACACTTGGATTGTTAAAAAAAAGTTCTATAAAACGAATTTCTTATGAAACTTCTTTATAACGAAGCAATTTTGTGTTCCCTTGACGGTTCGTTATAAAGTAGTTTGACTGTATATGTATATATAAGTAAGAAAACAAAAATTGGCCTGACTTTAAGCTTTTCCATGTTTATTAATTGACAATTAGGGAGGGTGGGAAATAAATGTACATAGTTGTTTAAATTATATTTATAACATTTCTTCGCATTTCATCATTTTAATATCTCAAACTTCATCGGCTTCTTCCAAAATAGTTGCATCCGCCTTCTTTCGCCTACGTGCTAAAATTGCTTGCAATTCATTTGATCGAGTTGTCTTGAACTACAAAAATATAATAAAAATAAATAATTGTATAACTTTTTCATTTTCATTCACTTACCCCGCTGAATTTTTTCTGTAATAGAACTTGTGATTTTAAACGTTGACTATCTTCTTTACAAAAATATCCATCAACAGTTTCATCGGGTAAAGCAAACAATTCGCTTCCATTTAGACCGTGCAATTTTTTAATAACTTGATCAGAGAAACCTTTTTTACGTAACCATTCTTCAACTTCTTTGCTCGTTGACGATGCTTCAATATAGATTTGTGGAGTTTTGAGAATTTCTAAATCTCTACGTTTCTCTCGTTGTAACATGGATTGGCGAAGTTCTTCTTGTATTACATCTTGGGATTCTAAGTTTTCAGTGTCACAATCGTTGCGAGCTCGCATAGCTGGAGAATAAGTTAAGTTAAGTTAAGTTAAGAATAAATTTAGAAAAGTAATTGACAGTTTTTGAGCATTTGACATAATGAAAACATGTAAATAATCAATTTTGTTATTGCAATTTGTAGTGTTCTTGTCAAACTAAAGGGTTTCTATTTAAGGCGGGACGTTCTTGAAATTGTTGTATGTAAAGGTCTGATCTTCATTTTAGACCCTATCAATGACATTCTGTGTCAAATATAACATTGACATTTGAATTGTCGCCCATTCCAAAGTTCCAGTTTTCGATGATTTGGCACATAAATCAGTCTAAATTTGATTGATGCCATCGATTTCGTTGTCTATAAGAGCCGCAGTGGTCCACGGTTTATTCGCAAATACCTGGGACTTAAGAAAGTCCCACAATAAAATGTCTAAGCATTCAAATTACACGACCTTGTTGGCCAATTTACGTCGCCTCATCACGAGATAACCATGCCATGAAACCGTCGAGCAGAATATTGATTGTGTCGTGAGCCATGTGGCACGCAGAGCCATCCTGTTGAAATCATGTATCTTCGGTACCCATATTATCCAAATCAGGCCTAAAGAAGTTGGTGATTATCAACCTATAACGATCACCTTTAACGGCAATGGCCAAGCGTGCTTCATTTTCGAAAAAGTACCGAACGAAGGCGCCTTTAGCCCAAAATGCACAATAAACTGTAACTTCATTTGGATGCATTGGTGTAGCCCCAAATCCGGCAATTTCGACCAAAATTAGGATCAACTTCAAGCAGTATTTTGATATATCATTTACACGTGTTGCTTTGAAGCTACAACTTGGAATGATAATTTTCTTTAGCGACTGATTAAAAGGAGATATTTTGACACAAAGTAAAAGAAACAGTATGGCCGCCAGAGCTGTCAAAATCAACCATTTATTTGAAATGTTCTCCGTAGGTTATTACCTCATATTCTGTTTACACGAATGTCTTTTATTTGTTTGTTAGTTAAGTTGTTTGGTTATAACCTTCTATGTTGTTTACATTGTGTCTTTTAATTTCAATTTTCTCTTTAAAATTTCCCTTTTAGAGGCTCGCTTAAAGCCGTCAGAAGGTTAAGGAACTCAACCAAAAAAAGTATATTTTGTTCAATATTCTCGTCGTGCAACTGTCAATTGATTGCTGTCAAAATAGTTAAAACGATCTCTACGTGTAAATTACTGTTTGAAAAACTCTTTTTAATTTGTGTGTAAACCAATCAATGTGTGTAAGGCTGCAATTGCATTTAAATTTAATTTCACACATCAACTGATGTTTACTAAGACTTAAGTGTGTCAAAAGAGCTGCTGACAGTTCATGACACTTAATGACACTCGAAGTGACTATTAAAAAAGAAAAACTTATTGCAGACGGAAAATTTAGGAATAAATTAAAGAAAAACATCACACGTGCCAATTAAAATTTCGGATAAGGTGTTAATACATATTTGCATAAACAATAATTAACGCTGTCTGCACACGAATTCACTTCTTATTGTTGTTTCCACGAAAGACATTAGGTATTTGGAAAATGAATCAATTTGCAGAAAAGGTGAAAACAAGTTTAAAAACAAACTCGTAAATGTATAAGCAATTGTACAAACTTCAACATCCACTTATTATAAAATAAGTCAAAATAAAACTAAACTATGCCTAATTAACTGTGAATTTATCAACAAGCCTATTTGAATGTCAGTGACCATTAAAACTTTAGCGGCAACGTCATGCAATCTATTCCATATTCACAATGGCAATGCCTACTGCTGTGCATATTATTATAAACGAGTCTTTTTAACATATTATATATATAATACCGTTAGTTTCGTCTGAATATTTAAATGCAAACTGTCAAACTTGTTTATGCCCATCGCACACCAGGCAATGATTTATCCATTGACAGATACATCTCAGTTGATGATTATCCACCAACTTTAATGTTCATATACAATTCGCACAATTACATATATTGTAGATGGTCATATCAACTAACTTACCAACAAGTGCTCCGGCTAATGCCAATTCCTTTTGGAAACTGTTAATTGGAGTTGGTGGAGGGGTTTCGCCTGGTGGCGGTGGTGGAGGAGGTGGTGGTGACGGTTCGCTTAATGATCTTCTGGGCAGAACCTGCTTCGGCATTTCCCGCTCAGTTTCGTAGGCATATAAAGAAGTTCTTCCAGCTTTTCCACTTTCTGAAATTAAAGCATTTGAAATATATAAATTTCTTTTTTGTAAAATAAAAATATTTATGAATGTAAAAGTATGCAAGTTGGTTGAAAGTAAAAAAGGCGAGACTTCCGGAATTAATTATTTTAATATTATAAAAATTAAATGCCATAATGAAAATAAATAAAAGGAAAAACATATTTTCTTTCCGTTTATTTGATCAGTTTACAGGGCTGTCGGAAAGCAATGTTTTTAGTACCTTAAATCACAAAATAGCGGTTTTGCACTTTTGACATTTGCTAAATCCATAGGACTTCTGAGTTTCTGACATTTCAAATTAATAGGCTCACTACTGCAAATTAGGTTTTTTTCTTTTTTTTTCTCACGATCTGTCATTGTTTCGTAGAGCATATTTTCAATATAACGGATATAGTGTTTTAGCAACAAATTTATGTGTCAGAATAGCTGAAAATGTCACTAATGACATAAAGGAAATTGCTATATAGTAAAATTCTAAGCGGTTGTGTACTGTTTTTTGAGTAAAAAGCCTTCTTGATAACATTATCTTGCTTTTAGATTAATTGATGTGATAGCACCTTAAGTCTCAAACATCTGTCATTTTATGAAGTTACAAGCTTAATTAAATTGTCTACGCAGCAGGCTTGCCAGATTATGCTATTTATCGGTAATTGAGACAACCCCTTCCAAATTTTAGTGTGACAGAATTATGTAAAGCTGCAAAATATTTGTATCGAAATTGGGCTATTATTTGGGCTACTTTTTTGGCTTTAATTTTGGACTAAAAATATTTTTATGATAGGGCTATAGAGCTTGTAAATTTCCTGTTTTCCTGTTTTCAGGTTCTTTAATTATTTGTCAACTTGAGTGATTTTGACAGAGTAATTGCATTCTTGATTAAGTTTATGTTTTTTTTAAAATTTGAGTACGTGTGTAAACAGGAGGGATTATTTTCTTAGGATATGGTTAGTGAAAATAATAACTTACCCATCACTGCCTGATCATTTATTGATGATGACAGCGACTCTGTATCCTGCAAATAAAATCATTTACTTTACCATAAAATATTAATCTAACTTTACTCACAGATACTTGTCCCAAGTAAGTTGAAGCTTCCGAAGTTTCAAAATTATGTGGGTTCAGGATAGAATTTGGAACGTATCCAATTTGTCCACGATTATTTCTTGCCTTCCACCAATTTCGGGAATCATCAATAATCTATAAACAAATTATTAATTCTTTTGCTTCTTCACTTCAAAAAAAGCATTCTTACCTCTAAATATTCACCCTTTACAACTGATAGCTCCTTATCTGTATGTGCTGGTCTTGGATGTGTAACCTCAGCTATTCTGACGTTTCGTGACTTCAATTTTCTATGCCAGGTTGCATTTGTAATATCATGCATGAGGTTTCCCTCGGTCTTGGTGTTACTATGTACTGGCGGTGGAGGTATATACTCAACAGGTTCGTCAACAATAAAATCTGGCGACCAGTCATCGAAGAATATCGGATGGTAAGATCCTTTGTGATCCTTAAAAGATTCTTTTGGAAGAGTCCAATTCTTCCCCAGCGACTGCCAGAAATCACGCTGTGACGGAGTGACACAAGACTCCATGTAGTTTATTGTCTCCTTTCTCAAAAGAGGATTGACTACACCTTGAGGAATACCCTGATTGACGTACACATCATTGCATATGACAACAATAGTCCCTAGCGATACAAACATATCATCGATCGGAGACTTCTCTTTTGACATGTGTTTTTGAAGACGGGCCGAAAAGTTAAAGGCAAGCTTAAACTTGGCAAAAATATCCATAAATTCATTTTCAACTGGTGGTCTTGAACGCAAAACCAACAAACCCTCACCATGAGGATTTGAATTGAGTTTATTTTGTTGTTTTCTATTTTGCAATTCATCTAAAGCCTCTGCGGCATAATGTAAACGAAAAACAAACTTCTCAATATCTTCGAAGCAATGATTCAAAACATTTATGTCACGTTCTTTTGTATCTTCACTGTCACGACTTTTGAGCATGGCTTCACGGATCCCATATTGATCTCTTATGCCATTCGGAATTTGATGTTTTAGTGGCTTAGGTTCAATGCGATTACGACGTTGAGTTACTATTTTCCCATGGCGAACGAGTTTTAGATCTTCTACTAATTCAACAGCTGAAGCATCCTCAACCTGTCAAAATAAATTGAGATATTTGGTCAAAAAATAGAGTTAGCTAAAGTTATTATATTTTATATTGCATTACTTGGAAAACGTGCATTTCTGTATTTCCCAGAGCAGATCCTGATACTGAAAATACCAGCATATTGTTGAATTCTTCGAGTGGATCTTTGCTTATAAGGGCTGCTGGTTCATGTATCAAAGAGCCTGGAAAACTCTCGATTTCTACCTGAAACGGTGGTTAGGAAATTTCTTGTTAAAAAAACCACAGTAATTTTCATTGACTTTCCCTACACCAGTCCTGCTATTAAAACAAGTCCAGACAATTGTCAGATTACACATGACTGTTAAATCAGTTAGTGATCTGTCAGTGACCTGTCAGTAGCTGTCAATAAACTGACGGTTGTCAAATAAAAACTATATCCTAAATTTGTTCTTACCTGATCCTGATCGAGTATGACAATCCATTGTCCATTAAACTTCATAAACATCTTTTGGGGACAAACATTTGTGTCTTTGAGAAGTTTAATTTTCTCAATTGGATTCTTAAGCTCTGATTCATGTTTCACTTTAAACGTGGCCAAATGATCCATGGCATAGATAGGCTTATCATCATGATCCAATCCATTTGTCTGATGGTTTTGATTTGTTTGACTAAGATTATTTTGATGATGATTCAGATCTCGAAACAGGGAACTTAAATTATCAGCAGCTGAACTGCCATTCAATGACGTACGACCCATTTTGCTCTTGAAATTATATCTCTTTATATTATGTCTTATCACTTCGGGCGGGAGTTTTTATTTTAAATTGTTTTATTGGCTATAGTTTTAAATCTGAAAAGATAATTATGTAATTTGATTAAATTATTTATTAAAAACAAATATGTATATAAGATATATTGGTATAAATGTCAAGGTAAGCCCGATAGTGGGAAAAATTCAACTTAAAATGAAGTAACCTACAAGTTGTGGCTAATTCAAGGCACACATTTAATTGTGACTTTTATTTGAACTTTAAACTTTAATGGTTTGATAGGTTTTTGTTTTTAATTTTAATTGTGATAAAATGTTGATAAGACTTTTACGACTTGACAACTTGCGTATATTATGAAGGGCTGATACACCTTAAGATACGTGGGACAAGCAAAGAATCGCAACAAAAATGAATGCTCATGCTACAAGCTTAAGCCTTGAAGAAGACTCACGCTCAACAATAGAAGACAAGCTTCAAGCTATGGCAACAGTTTTTTATAACCTTGTAGCAATTGTACAATTACATTAGCAGTCTACTCCGGTCGTTCTACAATTTTGTTACTACACTTGAATCTGGACATCTAGAGGTGAAGGAATAAATCAAAAGGGAAGGAAGCAAGACTTCTGATAATGAATAGCAACAAGCAATCCAAGATTTTCTTCATGCACCTGATCTTTAATGAAGCCTATTAAATTATAACCAAAAGCATTTACATTTAGTGAGGTTAAAAATAAAACATAACCACTTACAAACTTTTTAACAACAGCCAATTGGAAATAGCTGTTATTAGCTTAAAAAAGGTTTTAACATCATCCACGCCTTAATTAAATGAGAAAATTGAAATGCTTAAATATTTATTATGTATAAAATAAAATAAATAGTAAAAGGAATATGTAAATAGCGTAGCTATGTTATTCCAAACTTTTACTTTTTTTAAAGCGTGGAAATTTAAAACTAGAGATTTGAAAATAATTTATAGCAATTCATATTACTTAAAGCTATCAAATCTATCAGTATTTAACTTTGTTACTGTTAATAATATCCAAAGTTGATTTTGACATAAGTGACATTGGATATAAAATCTATAGTACTGTCATGAGAGGGAACCGCCGCCGCCGAAGCGACACCTGGACAGTCGTGATGGAACTTATTTTGGTAGAATTCAGAATGGGTGAAAAACACAAGCGCCACCAACACACCTGTCAATGTACCACAGAGAAAGTAATTAAGCTTTTATAAACAACTAACTGTGGGTGTAGCCCGCTTCACTCGTCGTTATTTCAAATAATACAAAATGGAGAGGAGCTAATAACTTCGCAATTAATATTAATCAATTTAAATTAAATGTAGTAACCATGGCGTGGTGGTTAGTGTGTAGGGCTGTCACGCCACAGATCTTGGGTTCAATTCCTGCCTGTGCCACCTTAATGACTGAAACACAAACACGCTATAAATTCGAATTCGCCTGACGTTTAAGAGTTCAGCCATAAGGCAGTATTCACGTGAGCGCGACCAACGAACGACGAGTAAATTACAAAATGTGAGTTTATATGCGTTTGAGGACATATTTCCACACAAATTCTTAACAAAACGAAAGCAATATAGTTTCTATTTGATTTATGATGAATACTTTACTTTACTTTTCAATATCATAAATTAATAAATTTAAGAAAACAAATTTATTCGTAGCGAAAAAAAATGTTGGTTGATACAAACTGTCAATCTTTATTCTAAATAAAATAAATAAATAAGGTGGCGCAACAGTCCGTACAGAACTAGGGCCTAGTAATTGCAGGGATCAAACTTTATTCGCGTTCTACATTATCCACACTTGCAACGAATAAAATAATCGCGCGTACTTAACGTAAAAAAATCATTCTTGTTTTGGTTTCGGTGGTGAATGGTGTTCATTTGCTACGAATTAAAAACTCTCATGTGAAAGAAATGTCAAAATCGACGAATATTCGTTCATTCGTTGGTCGTTGGTAGTGCTCATGTGAATAGTGCTTAAGAATTCAATGCATGCTATCACAATGAAGCTTCGACCTCAAGTTTCATTTGACAATCGTAAGGAAATAACGTAATGTTACGTGACTCCAAACGGAAGCTCTAGTTCAAATTTGCTGAACATTTGCCTTGTCTGACAGCTCAACTGCTGTAAAAAAGTCGACAGACAAAATACATTTTCTTTTGGAGGGATACTTCCACTATAAATTAATTTTTTTTCGATTTCAAAACTCATATTTTTTTATTTTGAAGCAGCTGCAAATGGCAGAAGTGCGATTTTAGAAATGTCATATTGGAAGTGTCATTCAAAGCAGGCCTAACGTAACGCAGACGAAGTTTGTGTTTTTTAGCCATAATTTAAAAAAAAAGTTTTCACCTGTACTGGCTCTTGCGAGAAATTGACAAATCTTTTAAGTTTAATTCTTGTCATGAAAAGTGCTTTCTCGGATTCGGCATATAAACTGTAGGTTGAGAGTTGTAAGTCACTAGGCCCTAGTTCTCAATGGAGTGTTGCGCTACCTAATTTATTATTTAAATTAAGTTAATCGAACATCAATTGGAATAATATTTTCCCTTAGCTCACTTTCAAAGTGAATTAAAGCAGAATTTGATTCTTTCTTTCATTCATCTTTATTTCTTAATTTAGCTTTGGCGTTATTTTACTTTGACAAAATAAGGGTAAAAAGTAGAATGAAAACCGGAGTTATTTCAATATTTTAATACAATCATTATAATTCATTATTTAAATTCAACTTAAAGGTTAAGCACTCATTGAATTCACCTAATTATTGGGACTTCGAATTTTGCATAATCACCAATCATTTGACCTTAAAAAGACTGAAATTATTTTTCTCCAATCATTTGACCGAAATAAATTGTTGCACTTAATTTATTGCAGTCAAATGATTTTGAAGAAAAGTAATTGCAGTCTTTTCAAATTCAAATGATTGATGATTATGCCAAATTCGAGATCCCAATCTTTAGGTGAATTCAAAGAATGCAATTTTTATATTGAAGTCATAAAAGATTGTATTTCCAAAAGATTGCATTCTTTTACAAGCCTGATAAAATCGAATAATTGAAAAATTGTTACGATTATTGAAAAACTCTCATGGGCATGATACAAATAGTAATGTTAATTCTTATAACGAAAGAATTCGGTGATAGATTTTTAAACATTCGGAAAATTGTACGTAACCTAAAGTAAGCTTAAACTTCATTTATAATGAAGATAGTCGGTAAACAGTCCGAATTGTTGCAAATCATTGAAATCAGTCCAGGTCTAGGCGTTCTTGAGTTATAAGCGAAGTAACTAACTTAATTTTCTGTTATCTTTATATCGAGCCCTTACCGCCAAATTATCGTAAGCGACACTTTTATCAAAAATGGGTTTGTTATTGAAACTAATATTTTAAGTCATAACGGATCCATCCAGAGTGATGTTTCGCTCACATTAAAAACCGTTATAAAGTTATAGCGTTTGCTAAATTTATCGTGACTACATTTATCTGTAAAGCTTTAACGTAAGCGACAACAACCAAATTTATCTTACGTGCCTGCCATTGTTTTTTTTGTAGCGCAACCGACCCTACTTGTTATCGCAATTGACTCCGATTCGTGCTTTACCTTGAGGTGTGACCTGTGCTGCCGTATTTATATCCGCGAAAGTTATGATGCTAAAATATCATTCTCATTGAGTTATTGGTTTAAAAATAGTTTCACCCTAAAAAACCTTAAAATTACTGTTTATCGTTGTGTATTTATTGTGTTGATTGCAGATACTCTACAGTTATCACATAAAACAATAAAGTCGGCCCCAGTAGTAAGGTATGTATTGTATTGTAATTTTGGTAATTGAAATGCAATATTTTCCCATTTAACTCATTAGTGCGTTTAATTAGTATTGATAAAATCAGCAAATTAGACTAGTAAAATTTAAATTTATTATTTGTTTCTTATAGTCACGAATAAGGAAAATTACGCAGTTAATATCACCACTCCCCTTACCAAGAAGAGTGTAATCCCAAACTGCTTTTTGCGAGAATAGGTTTAAGTTTACATTCATTGGTACTAAAAGACAGCAACAACGATATTAACATGGACCCAATATTAACTGATACCACACCAACATCTTTGATCGATTTAAATTCTGAGCAAATTTCCAACCCACATGCACCATTACCTGTGACTTCACTTGTTGATTACAGTGATTCTGATACTGACAATTCTTACACTTTAATGAATTTAGATAACCAAAATAAAGTATCACATTTATACATCACAAATAATAATGATCATACTAATTTAGGCAATCTACTATTCCAGTTTTCATTGATCAATTAATACAGCCGAGCACCAATTCTCTGTTTGACCAACAAGAACAGAACGTGTCGAGGAAGCCCTTGGAGTCCCAAGACAACAATGACTATCTTGATAGCAAAGATTCATGGAAGCCAGCCTCATCATCCAGTGAGTCATCTCAAAAAATAGATGAAGAAACGAGTGTTGGTAAAAGAGGATACAGGACAATAAAACCTATACCGAAACGTCTTTTATCAAAAAAGAACCGTACTGTTGGGCAATCTGTGCAACTAAACCCATGCAAATAAATTAACTGAAGATGATCGGAATAATATTTTAGAAAACTATTGGGGATTAGGTGATGTGCTAAAGAAAAACTGATTGGCAGAAAAAGAGCTAGAGAAGTAAAAATTGCACAGGTTAAATCATTCATTCAGATGTTGCCTGCTGTTCCATCCCACTATTGTCGCAATAAAAGCACAGGTAATAATTTATAAATATATTATCTGTGACTAAAGTATATTATTATACACACTAGGATGAATCTAGAATCATCAGTATTGTCAAAAACTGTATTTCTAAATATTTTCAAAACAGATTTTAATATTGGCTTCCACTTGCCTTAAAAAGGTAAATGTACTTTTTGTGAGAAGTGCAAAAATTTATCACCTGAAAACAAAAATATTTTTTTCAGCAAACCACTGACTATAAAAATCACATCCTGGATAAAGAAAAATGCAAGAAACTCTTTTTAGAAGACCAAAAACTTAGCAAGGTTGCTGATTCTAACTCCTTATGCGTAAAGCTTTGATTTAGATAAAGTCCTCAGTACTATACATGGTAAAAGTGTGACCTTATATTACTCGATATAATACGCATATTATAATGAAAGTATACATGAAAATGGCACAAGGGATGGATATTGTTACGTGTAGGGCGAATGCCAAGGAAAAAGGGGCTGTAATGAAATGGTTACAGTTATTTTTAAATAATTGAATATGTTACATCAAAAATTCTCTCATACTGTTGTTAATATATATTCTGATAGCTGTGCTGGGCAAAATAGAAAACGTGCAATGATATCAATGTTAATTCTTTTCTTGACAACCGCAACAACAATTACAGAAAAAAAGGTCACGTAAGTTGAAAGTTTCGTTCGCAATAAAACCATATGGGCTCCTTCTAAATGGCAAACTTTGATTACAAATGCCAAACATAATCCAAAAAGCTATATTGTAAATGTCTTAAATTATGGAGACTTCATGAATTGGAAGTCCTATTCACAATTTGTATTGCCAGCTAAATTTAAAATAAATTTTAATTAACTAAGAATTGTGCAATTTCATAGAAATTATCCCATTATTAAATTTAAATACGGTTTTTTTGAAGACAGTGACAGTTACAAAATTAATATGGATTTCATGACCAGGTCGAGAGCAAACATTGCTACGGTCCAAAAAGGACCCACACCTTTATACGTTTCAGCAGCTGAATACAAAGTTTACAAGAGCTATGCAATAAAAATATAATACCCAACAGATACCATCAAGAGTATTTAAGTATGAGGCATGATGGAACCATACGTGATGCCCTAGCTGAAACGGACCAAGATGATTTGGATAGAGAAAATTAATATGTAATATGTTTCTTAATTCTATATAGGTAAGTATACCTAGTACATTTATTTTTAAAAATATTAAAAAAATCTTCCCCTGTAAAATTTAATTTTTGTCGCTTACGATAATTTTGCGGTAAACTGAAATCAAGCAAGAGGAATTCTTTGTAACAGTTTGGCTTCAAATCATCTTATCCAATTGTCATTCAGTTTTTTTTTTAAATGAAAGAGGATATCACGGAACAGGTTTTTAGGCATAAATAAAGTCGATTTTATGCCTACATTTAAAGTTCAGGTTCGAATCTATCATTTGGGTGGATTTCTTTTACCAAACAACCCTGACGAACCGACATTTTTGCAAACATATTTCATGGGTGATTTGGTGAGCGAAAAACAACGGCGAATGTCGATAGGCCCAAATACTTACCGATAATTATTATACGATTTGCAATATTTGTTACATTGTCACAATACTTACATGCGCAGCTTCAAGATTGCTTTTGAAGCAATGCCATCAAATATAGAAAATTTTCAAGTCATTATCAGTGCTGGGCGTGCGCCACAGAAGAACACAGAGGTCGTTATAATGCACCTCAAGTTGATGAAGTAGCCGTATTAATTGTTGGACAAGAATTTACAGAAAGGGATATCGTTTTGCGAACACTTTTAAACGCGTAAGTGAAATACAACGTTCTTACGATGCACTGCAATACCCTTTGATATTTAGTCATGGTTAAGACGGTTGTTCAAGTAACGTACTACAAGTTCATCCAATAACAAGAGTTCCTTTAAAAAAAAATGTGTCAGCAATGGATTTTACTCTTAGTTAGTTCAAATAATATTTTACTTCGTTGCGGGAAAGTATTTAGTCAGTATTTTGTCGATATGTACGCTAAAATTGAATCTGAGCGGCTTTAGTTTTTAAGAGCAAGTCAGATTAAATTTCGAGCCGAAAATTACAATATTCTTAACGATGCAATTCAAACTGACGGTGATCCTACAGAAAAAATAACATTTGCAACTAGCGTCACTGGACAAGACGTATTAATAGCTGATGTTTACCCGCAAGTCGCTCAAATTTCAGAGAAAACGGATGATTGGTTATGCGAACGAGCGATTTTAGCACCTAAAAACGAAACTGTTTCAAGAATAAATAATAAAATTCTTTCAATGTTTCAGGCCCACAAACAATCTTATCTTTCTATTGATAATCATTGATATTCCAATTGAATTTTTGAAATCTTTTGTATTGTTGTACATCATCTTCAACAAGATTATCGCAAATTTTTTACAACTTTTATTTGATGAATGTGAAGATCCCACATGTGTCAACAAGAATATAAGTCGTCAGCGAACGAATCGAACAATCCGCTACCGCCAGAAACTTTGCTTCAGCGTACTGTCATCTTTTCACCTCAGCCATTCACTTCTCAAGGAATTTCAAGAGCTGCAGAGGTTAATCTTTAAAAAAAATAATATTATATGGAACAGAAAAAACCTTTAGCTCGATCAAGATTAGCTTGATTTTTTAAGGCAACGAAGATCTTACAAACAAACTTCTGGAATGGAAAAGATGTTACCTTACACCCATGGTATAAAGAATATGAGGTATGCTGGATATGAGATGACAGGTCACCATCTTGTATCCGTGTGACGTCATTGCGAGTGACAGCCAGTTTTGTGCGGTTTTTATTTCTTAATGTTTTTGTAGATTTCATTTGCGGAAGTAAATAGACAATGTGCTCTTGAAAAATATAAATAATTTTAACTTCTTTTTAAATAAACAAACTATTTACATAAATGTAAATATACCAAATTACTGCTTAGTAAAAAATTGCAAAAGTTATTCAAACAACAAAAACTGTGAAAACCTGAGATTTGTTTGCTTCCCAAAAGATGCAAATCTGAGTTTGGCTTGGGTTAATGCTGGTGGGAAAAAAATGTGAAAACCAGCTTTGCACGAATATGCTCGTTGCACTTTAAAAAAGACGATTATTGTCTTAAAGATAAACTTATGAATGTGCCATTGCCTTAATCAAAACTTGATTCGGAAGCCGTACCAACCAGAAACATACCTGAAAGTTGCGATGACAATGCGCTGGCTCTATTAAGGGCTCTTAGGGCGGACAAAAGGAACAACCGAAGAACTGTGGCAAGTTGCCGCCAACATTATGAACAGAAGGAAAATATTTCACCCAATATGCAAGAACAAATGCAGCATGTTGTCCAGATGGAAAATTCAATTAAAATATTAAAAAGCATTGTGTTAAATCCAAATTTTGTTATATACAGAGTTGATATGGAGTGAAGCAGGCATCTTCAAATAATCGAGTTGGAGAAACAGTTGCAGCTTTGACAAAAAGAAAAAAAAAAAAACAATTGGAAGAAGATAACTTCGCAACGAGTTCGATCAAACGACTAAAGAATCCCAAGAAGAAATTTAACTGGACACTGGATGATATATCGTCAGCGATTTGTCTACATTCTGCTGGTCCAAGTGCGTAGCGATACCTTTATAAAAAAAAATCGTCCTTTGGCCGGACCGTCGACTCTACGGCAGTGGGCTTCAAGAATAAAAATCCAACCAGGAATCTTAGTGGATGTTCTTCGGTATATGAAGGAGTACCCACTCGATGAGATAAAGATAGAGTTTGCCTATAAGTTTGATAAATCAACCGACAAAGGTCTGAAACCATCGGAATATGTTCAAGCGGTTATGGTTAGAGGTATGAGTGGAAGTTGGAAGCAACCAATCTTCTATGATTATGACTGTAGAATGACGGCAAGTCTCAATAACAAATAAATTATTGTTTAGTTTTTTTTCGATCTGCCGATTGAGAACCAAAGAATATAAAAGAACATCATAAATAAGAAAATTCACTCGCAATGACATGACGTCACGACTCAGCCGACCAGAACTGTCAAGCATACCTTGTATTCTTTATACGATGCCTTACACCCAGCCCGGTTGTAATAGACTTTATTAGGTACGACCAATGATTAAAGTGCTAAATGAATGATTTTCAAAAGTGCCCCGGAAAGGTACTTGCTGGTAAATGACCAAATTTGCTCAACCAACGTTCGAAGTATTCTAAATCCATACATGTCGGCTAAACCTTACAAATGGATCTTTAAAGTATTTATTTTGTGGGAGGTCAGTGGTTTTGGCTACAAGGCCAAGAATATATTACAATGCGAAGGTAAGCCACAATTGGGTGCTGCATCCACTGTAGCTGTGCGATTAGCGAATTAATTACAAGCTTTACTTCGACAACTATTAAACCTCTTGCCGCTTATGGAATTTTTGGTAAGGAGATGCATTCATAGTCTTTGAACAATTACGAGAAATAGAATTCCATATTGTAACCTCTCGACGAATCCTTTTTTTTTAAACAGACAAGAGTTACTTTAGTTGTGTTTTGTTTATAATGTACAGGCACTCAAGGGGTTAGTAATACCCTTAACACGTTTACATTTAAACACAATGCGAGTGTTAGGAAAATAGGGAAGGATTTAAGATTATTGGTCTTAAAACTTTGAATAATGAAATGGGAGGGAAAAACAGAGGTGGGTAAAGCATTTCACATTTTCGATGAGTGGTAAAAAAACGAATCTCTATACTTAAAAGTACGTCCGAAATTGAGCTCGAGGATAAAGTGATATGCATTCCTGGAGGTGCGAGTATTACGGCTGAATTGTTTTAGGGGGGGATGCAACTGGCTAATTTGACAGAACATGGTTTGTAAAAATATCTGTAAAAAAACGAAAGCCATACACAAATGTTATAGTTCTAGCGCCCATCATTTTCAAAGCTCTTTTTTGGATCCTATCTAAAAGACTGTCTAAATATGTGAGTTGTATTCAAGTTTTGGACACATAAGGGCTTTGAAAATTACAGCCAAAGCAGAAGGAGTGACAAATTTCTTGCATCGTCAGAGAAATCCTAAGCACCTTGCAGCGTTTTGGCGATTTCGAATATGTGATCATTTGATACACACACCGAGTACTTAAAGTTGATTAGTTTCATGAATGCAAGTGCCGACTTAATACAAGTCATTCTGTGGTAGGGCTGATTATTTAAATCAAAACAAAAATGAAACTTTAACAAAACTTAACAGGGTGGGTTACGAACTAACGACGGGAGAGAGCATTGAGTTTTTAAAGCATCAAATTCAACACGGTTTTTAATTACCTCTCTACAATGCTGTCGAGATCCGAATTTCATGAGCTTGTCATACGCTGCCGTTGAAGTTCCATATCCGAAGGAAAAGGATGTGAATCTAGAAGCGAATATGAAAAGCTGAGGGAACTGTCATCAGCGAAGCAGTTTAATGGATTAAAAGTGGTAGACAAGAGGTCGTTTATGAATGTGAGGAGGAGAGTCGGAGACAAAACAGAGTCCTGGTAAACACCAGCATTTATTTTATAAGTTTCAGATTTGAAATCATCCAATACGACTTCTATTGAACGGTTCGAAAGGTAGTTTCTAATCCAATAGAGAAGAGATACCAAAAGCACGCATTTTCGATAAGAGAGCTTGGTGCCAAGCTCTCTCAAATGCTTTTGAAATGTCAAGTGCAATAATCTTACTTTCTCCAAAACGATGTAAAGATTTGTTCCACTGTTCGGTGAGATAAACCATGAGACCACCAGTGGACCTATTGCTACGAAAGCCATACTGCCTGTCATTAAGAAGCTTCCGTTCTTCAATCAGCGTTTTCATGATTCTGGAAAGAAGGATCGTGAGTGCTATTGGCCGATAGTTAGAGGGACAGGAATATTCGCCTTTTTTAGGGACAGGCTGGTCAAATGCTATTTGCCATCCGCTCGGAAAGAGACCTGAAGAGCAGAAAAGATGGAAAAGTTTACGTACTGGTTTAACCAGCGTTGAAGAACACCTCTTGAAAACAATTTGTGAGATATTATACGGTCCAGCGGATTTGTGTATGTCAAGGTCTTTCAGTACTCTTGCAACTGCATGAGTGCGAAAGAAGATTCGTCCCATAGAATCTGCAATGTAGCCTACCCCTCAGGTCTAACATCTACTCCTACTTGTCAACCTATGAAACACCATCCTACATCATTACCAACCTAAACAGCATTATGACGTTTAGCCATATGCTTATTCTTTAACCTCAACTCATTGCGAATTATACTTGAATTATTAATACTTGAATTATAAATGAATTAAAGTAAAACTTAAAGTAAATTAATGACTATTATTTACATGGTGCCGAAACCCAATTAATTTTTCAATAAAAATTAAATAAAAAAAAAAAAAAATTTACATTAATTTTTCAATAAAAATTATTATAAAAAATGGTACAACCAGCCGCAGCCGCAGACAATCTCTGCCAATTTCTCCGACCACCTAAGCCCATCGTCATCGAACACGACAAAGACATGGCAAACGAGTGGAAACTTTGGAAGCAGCAATACGAATTCTTTGAAACTGCTACAGGCATGAACACCAAGCCTCAAAATGTCCAAGTAGCAACGTTCATGTCCGCAATCGGATACTCTGCCCTCCAAATATACAATTCACAGCCAACGAATGCTGAAAGGACGCTCGCCGAGGTAAAGACACTTTTTGAAACATATTTCACTCCAAAAATTAACACCACATTTGAGAGGTACAAATTCAACAAAATAGCTCAGAAGGATGGCGAATCCATAGACGAACTCATGTCAAGACTTCGCTTACAAGCGCAGAATTGTGCTTTTGAAGGCCTCAACGACAGCCTTCTCAGAGACCAACTCATACTCGGTATCAAAAGCGACGATCTTCGTACAAAACTGTTGTCCCAAGACATAGATCTCGAAAAGGCAATCCAACTATGTCAGGCTACAGAAATGGCTCAAAAACAATCCGCCCAAATCATCAATGAAGGCGAAAAAGCAGTTAATTTTGTTAGAAAGGGTAACACTACTAAAAGCACTATTATTTACAAATCATTTACGCTCTCAAGAACAGGAGGACTCATGGCGCTTTCCGGTAGCGTCGAATTAACAAAAAACTGTGCTGCAAGCGAATTGGCTTTATCAATCGAGCTTACATAGGGAGTGGCATTGTGGACGAGTGTTGGAACCAAGGTGACGTGGTGTTTCGTAAGTTCTTTACAAATTACTAGAAATTTATACTTTCATTGAGAAATTGTAGTATTTTTTGCCTTAATTCAAAAATTTAGTTCGTCTTATATGACCGTCGCATTTCTAGCTTGTTTGAAAATTGAATACAATGGAACATATCTCAACAACTGCTTGGAAGGAATTCTTTCAGTGGAGTCAGATAAGCAGATAAGACCCCTACATCCAAGTAGACTTGATGCACACAACATTTTACTAGAAAGTAAATTTTGGTAAGCCATCTTTGTTTAACCATCTTCTTGGTATAAGTATGGAAAATGCATGGCTATTTTATCGCCGCCGGCCGCCGTGCCACCACGCCCCGCGCCGTGTCAACAAAAAAAAACTGGACGGTCTTTTAATTTGAGAAGACTTTCGAGGTGATGTAGCTGAAGCACTATTGCATCACCTAAGCTAGTTCGTCAAGATCAAACGAAACGTTGGATTCGAACAGTTGGAAATTTCAATAAATGTATTTTGTATTTTAGAAGTTGGGGAAAAGTGGAGCGACTATTAAATCCAGTGTCTTTAACAAAATGTTAATTTTTTGGAGTAATGCGGGTTAACTTTACTGTCTTAAAAATTTGAAAAGTTCTTACATTTTTTGGAATGCCTCATCTCAAATAATGGAATAATGTGGAAATATTCCGGGCCCCAGTTACACAAATGTCCTTATATCTTAAAACGTTACCACCTTCATCAACCAAACCCTTCAATTGTAAAAACATCGTAACTATACTTACTTTATGAACCATGTTAACCAATAACTATACATTTTCTAATTTGTTGTATGGACTTTATCACATGTTAAACATTTGTCAACATACTTTACACAAAAGCCACCATAAAGAGAATAAATGGGTTTATCTATTTATTTAGACCATTTACGATAGACAATTAGATCAACAATTTGAACTTATTGGATACAACTTCTATGGGTACATATTTTTTGTGTCTCACTTTCAAACTAAAATAGCTTCGAGTAGTTTATATATGAGTTGTAAACTATTTTCCCAATTACTAATTTGGACTCAAAAGTCTAAACTAATTTCTTCGATTCATAATATAGTAAAACGGGAAACTGCCTACACAATTATTCCATATTGATAAAAATAGTGTTAGACTTTTGTATTTTTTCACGAACGTGACTGGCACACCTCAGTAAATTTATTTAGTCAGATAATTTGCTAGCTATTAGTAACCAAAACAAAATAAGAATTACTTACATTTAAATGGAAATAGTAAACATGAATGCTGAACCGGACAGTTAATCACTTTAGCTTTGAAGTTTTTTTTATTTTGAGAAGCCTTTCTATTCAAGAAATACAGATCCATGTATAGCGATCGCCGAAGGTGTCATTTTCAATTTCGCACTATCTTTTAAGGATTGGTGACAAGATTTTGGTTTTTAGTTAACCATACCTCAAGAGTGATCTTCTCCTTCAGGTAAATTGATTGCTTACGCATCAAAAGATATACCATGTTGCATCACCGTTAAGTTAATGCTTATGATATGACGTTTATATTTTGACATTTAATCTGTTTTATGAATAGCTATTTACCCAGTTTATATTTCAAAGATTCCTAACAATTTTCTCAGACGGATTGACACAGCAAACATATAAACTGGCCAATTATACGACGTCATTAAAATGTCAGAAATTGGAGCAAACACATTGATTTTTGACATGGATCTTTGAAAAATTAGACTAGGCCAAATCAAGCGATCCTATTAAATTCACATCGTTTAATCATCAGAGATCAAGGCCTCGATTGGTTGAGTGTCATAAAAATCCGCTTTTGTTCTCAAAGTTGGTCGAAAATGAAAATGGTACACCTTGAATTTCCTGCTTACTCAGGTTGAAATCATTAAAAACAAATAAGTTGGGTGGCGCAACAGTCCGTTGAGAACTAGGGCCTAGTGACTAACAACTCTCAACCATTCCTGTGTGCGAGTAATGTTGTCAGGAATGAAGGGGACCTACAGTTTATATGCCGAATCGGAACGGCTAATTTGAGAAAGCACTCTTTCAGGACAAGAGTTACTCTTGGAGAATTTGTCAATTCCTCGCAAAGACGAGACTTTAGATGGCATAGGAAGGGATCGAAACCAAGGCCTCTGGCATGACACTAACCATCATGCCACGGGTACTACGGTTAAATCATTATTGAGAATATAAACTTTCGCGGTCGATTAGAATTTATTCACGTTCGGTTCGTGTTTTCATAAATGTCAAGGTCTTACAATCGGGTGAGCTGAAAATTTTATGTAAGAATATTGCCAGAAACTTCTTTGTTAGATGACGTAAGAAATTGTTAAATTTTGTTTAAGACGTCTGACTTTTTGTTAATTATTTCTTCACTGACACAAAATTAAATCAGCAAATCTGACAATGGATTTGTTAGATTTTTGCGCAGTATTTACCAACGGTAACCGTAACTTTTGACAGATCTGACATTCATCATCAGTTATCAGTGTGGGTCGCATCCCAGCCTCTTTTTGGAACTGAAATGTTGCTGATAAACTCAGTTTTTCTGCAAACTAACGCGATTTATTTTATGAACGTCCATGGTTGTGTCAATAAATTCAATGTTCCTAGTCCCATTTGCTGCCATTGATCCCCATAACATAACATTTCCTCCCCTTGCTTAACAGTGCCATGCAAATTCTCTGACTTGAACTGAGTATTGGGATTTCTCCAAATAATTTGCTTTCCGTCAGACCCAAATGAGTTAATTTTGGTTTCGTCTGAGAACAAAACGTCGTTTCAGAAATGTTGGGGTTTATTGAGGTGCTTTTTAGCGAACTCAAGATGTTTTCGCTTATTAATTTTAGAAATAAGAGGTTTGTTCCCCCAAACTCTGCCGTTAAAATCGTTCTTCGGAAGAAAGCGACGAACAGTTTCGGTTGAAACTGGTCTTTCAATAAGTGTCTTCATTTCAGCTGCCAAGTTTGGTAAACTCTTTTTGAGGTTTACTTTAAATTTTCTTAAAATTACATGTTCGTCTTTCTGAAAAAAGATTTTTTTCGTTCTCTTCCAGGTTTGTTTAGGATAGTATCTACCTTCAAACCGAAATTTGATAAGTATTTTTTGGACCCTTGAATGTGTTCGGCCGAAGGTTTCACTAATTTCACATGAAGATTTATTGTTTAAATGTAGTCTTGAAATTAATTATCTTGTAGCATTATCTGTTGCTTTTCTTTTTCAAAAAAAATTTGAAGTGAATATTGAAAGGAAAATTATTTCTAGGGAAAACAACAATTTTTTCACACTATATTACTGTCTTGTTGCTGTTCTTTGAAAATTTGTTTTTAAATTTTATAACTGACAGCAAAAACGAGCAATTTATTTGAATATCTATAAAAATTTGACACTTTTCACAAATCAGACCTAAGAAATTTCTTGGCCTACAATTCATAGGCTAGGGAAATATTTTATTTCCTCGTGAGCACTTTTTTTACGAAAAACTACTAAATTTTTGAGTAAAATTGGACTGTTTTAGGAGGGTACGCGAATGGACCTCCTAGTTTCATATATAGGTGTACATTTTTAGAATACTTGATTTAAGAAGCCATACCTTAATAAAACATAGAAATTAAGACGAATTTTCCAAATATGAAAAGTAACACATTTCTAATTCTTAATTGAGTATAAGTTCAATTTTGGGAGCAACGTATATGCAAAACTGTATGCACTGACACAAAATTAAATCATTTAAATCAATTAAATGGCTGAATCACTAACAAGCTTCAGTTTCGGCTTCACCTGACATTTGCGAGTTCAGCCATAGGAGCTTGGACCTCACGTTTTGTTTGACAATCGTGAGGAAAAGAGCGTAATGTAACATAATGTGACTCCACACGGAAGCTCTAATTCAATTATCTGAACATTAGCTTTGTCTGGACAGCTCAACTGCTGTAAAAGAATGACAACAAACAAAATATTTGCTCTTTGGAGGGATGAAATAATAGAAATGTCATTTAAAGCAACCTCGAAGCAGGCCCACCGTATCGCAGACGAAGCCGAAGCTGAAGCGTTACCCTGGTTACAAGACAAGATCGAGTAATCGAATTGAATTGATATTTCGATCCAGGTATATGGTGGCACTGAATCGAGGAATCGAATTCAAATGGAATCGAAATGACATTTGGGTTTTTTTGTGTGCATACTGCTACGTGATTAACTTTCAAATACATTTCAAATAACAATGCTCTCAACACAAAGACGAGCGCTCAATTAAATTCAGCTTATAAACCAAAAATAATCCATTTAAATGGAGTATTTTTGCTTAGAACAAACAAGAGGGAAAAAAAATATCGCACACCAATAACTTGATTCCCCGATTCAGGTTTACAAACAAATGTTTGACTCGATTCACCTCTTTCAGTGGGATTGGATCAAGTAATCCTATTTCGATCCGATCCAGGTCTATATGGGGCTGAATCCTGATTCGATTCGGATTCAATTCTCCTTGTAAATGCGGTACGTGCTTGTGATTTAGCCATAAGTCATGAACTTGTAAGACTTTGGGGCAATATGTTCCAACCGTAACTGTGTGAACAGACAGTTTTTAAATTAAAGGTATTTGGTCATTGTCAGCTTAATGGCAGCCTTATTCACTCTACTGACAGATCTGTCATTCAACGTTATCAAGGTATCCGTTCGAAAGAAATTTGACTCCAAACTTTTCGAAATCAGAATATTTTCTCTCGAGGTATCCAAATAGATCTTCCGAAAAAATACGTAACCATTTTTGACAGCTAGGAACTTTATTTCTTTAAAAGCTGTCCTTTGAAAAATGGAATCTATTCAAAAAATGGAAACAACTAAATTGTAATTAAAATATTAATAACAATTTTTTTGAATTGTCATATATTTTGGAGTATTAATCATCATCAAGGGCGCAACAAGTAAAACTTGTAGAGATTTTTATCCACGAATACATAATAATACATAATTTGATGGAAAAAACTTTAGAAAGAAGAATAATATTTTCAAGATGGTATCAGCAAATGTTTCAGTTTTCGTGTCTGGAATGCTTATAAATCTTATTGAAAAAAAGAAGCTATCCGAGAATAAGAAAGAAAAGATCAACTGTTTCGCGGCAAAGGTATAACCAGCGAAATAATTTTATTTTATTTTAAGTTTTAATAAAATACGGATTTTAGTTATACGTTATAAAAATGACTTCTTTATTTTAAATTGCAAGGAAGAATGAAAATATAACAAGTGTATGAAAACTTTACACCTCGCTATTGAAAGTTATATGAAAGTCAGCTGTGATATATAAATAATTACATAAGTATTTCAAAGGTTATTGACATTTCATAAATTTCTTGCAGACTGGAATAATATTAAATTTAGCATATACAATTACATGTTTAACTTCTTTTTGCAGTGTGAAGCAAATACATATTTAATTTAATACATATAAAACATAGTAATGATAAAAGTGTGACAATCAAATTCTAATGAGAAGAAAAGAGATCATTATATAATTAGCCTTGCAGTCTGCTAATATAGTCTGCAAATCTAGTCTGCATATTTAGTCTGCACATTTGACAGTTCGTGTTTGACAGTTCATTACATTTCGGCTTGTTTCTTTCACGCGTTAATTATTAGTGATTTTAAATTTAGATTTTTGTTTTGTTTTTAATTTAGTTATATAAATCAAAATATCTCAAATAGAAGAGCAAGGTAAAAATTCGCTTGACTGGTTGTTGAGATTGTTAAACCTTGTGTTTCAATTTCTTAAAAGGCATCTCAGCATCTCAGTCCAACGAATGTTTTTCCCGCCTTCATCATTGGTGTCAAATGTGCAGATAAAGTTTTTAAATTCTTTGAGTTAAATAAATTAAATAAATAAATGTATATAATTTTGAGATACGAATTAAACAAAAGTGATTTTAAGATATAAATAATAAGATATATTAACAAAAAATATGTTGGGAAGCAACATGCTCCCGCCCAAAGTGTTTGCTCCTGCTCAAAGTATTTGGATGCTGTTAGTGACTTCTGCATGACGTCCGGAATCTCCTTGTTTTTGTCAATTGGATTTATCTCAGTACAATATTCATCGGATTTATCATGAAAATTATAGAAAAGAAGGAAACAAGAAGTGTATTGCAGGTTTGTTTTGATATGGGCATTATAACGTTGTATTATAAATAGGTAATTGATATGGGCTTTAGAATTAAATTTGATTTTTTTTTTTAGTTCATGAATTGTATTGAGAATTAAAAGTGACTTTAATTCCTGCTCCACTTTAGTGTTTATTTCAGATATACATATGTATATATATTCAGGTATAGTTTCTATTGTTTTTATGGATTCGGATTCGACGGATTTGTTACCGGCAAAGGGGATAATTTTGTTATCGGCCGTTTGAACGTTGAATTTTGTGTTTTGATGGTAGCTACGCGAGTTAGACCATCAGTTCCCGGATGTAATTCGATAACCCGCGCGAGTAACCATAATGAGGGTGGCAAATTGTCGTCCTTTACTATGACAATGTCTCCAACATTGATGTTTGGTTTTTGTTGTAACCATTTTGGTCGTTGTTGAAGCAAGTGAAGATAGCTTGTGCTCCACTGCTTCCAAAAATCTTGTGTAATTTTTTGTATATATTTATATTTATCAAGGTTATTTAAATTTTTGACTGTATGATTTCTGTCAGGCAATAAATTGAGTGGACCTCCAATAAGGAAGTGTCCTGGTGTCAAGACATTGAGATCATTTGGATCAGATGTCATTGGACAAAGAGGTCGTGAGTTAAGGCACCCCTCAATTTGAGTTAGTAATGTAGAGTATTCTTCAAAAGTCAACTTCGCAGTGCCAATTGTTCTTTTAAGGTGATGTTTAATGGATTTCACCCCTGCCTCCCATAGTCCACCAAAATGGGGGGATAGTGGAGGATTAAAATGCCAAGTGGTATAGAGCGTGGCCAGAGTTTTTGAAACTGTGGATGACCATTCAGAAGTTATGAATTTACTGTCTCTTTTGAGATCATTGCTTGCACCCTTGAAGTTAGTTCCGCAATCACTAAATAAGTTGTTGCATATTCCGCGCCTGGCTACGAATCTCCTGTAAGCAGCTATGAAGGTTGCTGCGGTCAAATCACTGACCAATTCAAGATGTAAGGCCTTTGTAGATAGACATACGAATACGGCGATGTACCCTTTTGAGAATTTGTTACACCTACCCTTCCACATTTTAATCTCAACAGGTCCAGCATAGTCCACACCAGTGTTTGTAAAGGGTCTTGTGATTATAACACGTTCAGTTGGAAGGCTTCCCATTAGTTGGTTTTGCATTATAGCATCATGTCTATGACACCTTACACATTTGTGTATTGTAAATTTTACTAGTCGTTTAAGGTTGGTTATCCAATAATAGTTTCGAATATCTGCCATCATGAGTTGCTGTCCACCATGTAGAGTACGTTGATGAGCATCGCATGCAATTAGTTTTGAAAAGTGATGTTGATCCTTGAGGATGATTGGATGCCGCTGACTGTAAGGTAAATAGGAGTTTTGAAGTCGACCACCTACACGTAAGATACCGTTTTTATCAAGGAAGGGATTTAAGTTCAAAATTCCACTTCCTTTAGGGATAGCTCTTGATTCATTTAATGCCTTTATTTCTTCATAAAATAGTTCGTTTTGTACTAATTTGGTAATTGTTGTTCTAGATACATTTAGTTCTTCAATTTTAAGTGGATTGTTCTCTAATCCTAATTTCATTTTTGAATTTAATTTTGATCTTAAGTTAGATATGTATCTTTGCCATATTGCAACGATGCGAATCAATCTTCTTAAATCAGAGACTCTCCTTAAAAATTCGTTTTCTGTTGTAACACAGTAAGCTGCAACACAAGAAAAGTTTAATAGTGTTGCAAAATTCTTATTGTATAATGTTTTTGTATTGATTTTGCTTTCCTTTTTAGTTTCTTGTTGTGTTTCAAAAGTAGTTTTTGATGAATAATCTTGCGGATTAAAGTTTCTTAGAAATGTTGGCCCATCCCACCACATCTCATTGTTAATGAGCTCTTCAGTTGTTAATCCTCGCGATCCTAAATCTGCAGGATTCTGTTTTGTGTTTACATGATACCAGGATTCGATGTTAGTTAAACTTTGAATTTCGCTTATTCGATTAGCAACGAAGGTGGTGCGCGTGGTTGGGCTTCCTTTTATCCATGCTAAAGTAATCATAGAGTCGGTCCATGCATATGTTTTAATGTTTTCAAATTGCATGGCTTTAATAATTCTGAATATTAGTTTAGACAGGAGTAGTGCTGCACAAAGTTCAAGGCGTGGTAAAGAAATGCATTTTACTGGAGCAACTCTTGTTTTAGATGCTATTAAGTGTATTTTTTCAATGTTATTTTGTATGACACGTATATAGATGACTGCTGCATAAGCTTTTTCTGAAGCATCGCTAAAGCCATGCAGCTCCACCTCGGACGAGATTTCATAATCAATCCAACGTGGTATTTGTATTTGTGAAATTTTTGGCAGGGTACTGCGAAGATCTGTCCAAGACTTTTCTATATCTTGTGGTAAAGGTGTATCCCAAGCCAATTTCTAGTCCAAAGTTGTTGGAGTATAAGTTTTGCCTTGACAATGCAAGGAGAAATCAATCCCAATGGATCGAACAGGCGAGCGATATCGGCTAGAACTGATCGCTTTGATAATTTTGAAGTTTCAGGTAAGTTTATTTTAAAGCTAAAGTAGTCCATACTAGGATGCCATTGAATCCCCAATGTTTTTATGGCATCTGTTGATTTTAAATCAAGAGGAAGATTAATCTCTCTATAATTTTCAGGAATTCCCTCCATAACTCTTTGTGAGTTGCTTGCCCATTTTCTGAGAGGAAACCCTGCTGCTTGTAAATTTGAAACGATATCCTTTTGCAATCTAATGGCTTCAACTTCATTATCTGATCCATATATAAGATCATCGACAAAAAAACCATCCATGATTGCCTTTGCTACATGAGGATAATTATGTTCAATATCTTCAGCTAACCTTTGTAATGTTCGTACAGCTAAGAAGGGAGCAGAAGCAGTTCCAAAGGTAACTGTATTTAAACAATAACATTTTATGGATTCATTTGGGGATGATCTCCATAAGATCATTTGATATGGTGTGTCTTCTTGAGCCACCCAAATTTGACGATACATTTTGCTTATATCTGCAACAAGAGCAATTTTGAATTTTCTCCATCTTGCCACCAGATCAATTATATCGAGTTGGAGGCGTGGGCCTACCATAAGACATTCATTTAATGAAAGTCCATTTGATGATTTGCAAGAACCATCAAATACTACCCGTAGTTTGGTTGTAGTACTTGATTCTTTCAGAACCGCATGATGTGGAAGATAATAAAAATAGTTTGGACCTAGTTCATCCTCAACTTTCACTTCTTTCATGTGACCTAAGGTAAGGTACTCATTCATGCAATCTACATAAAGTTTTTTAAAGTTACTATCTGTTTTCATTCGTTTTTCAATTTGTAGAAATCTTGCTAATGCAGCTCGTTTGGAATTACCTAAGACTGGCCTTTTGTTGTTTTTGAATGGAAGGTGTACCTCATATCTACCATCTAATCTTCTCTTGCATGTGTCTTTAAAATGTTTTTCGCACATATTCTCATCTTCAGTCCATTTTCTCTCATCAAGATTTTCTTCAATTTCCCAAAACTTAGTAAGTTGGACATCCAATTGTGTATGATGACTTTGGATAGTTATTGGAATTTTTTGTGTGTGAATGTTTCCAGTTAAGATCCACCCTAATTCGGTCAACTGGGCTACAGGTGTTCCTGTACTTCCCTTGACTACGCCATCCAAAATTATTGTCGAATACACATCGGCACCTATCAAAATATCAACCTTTCGGGGTGTATTGTAAGTTGGATCAGCAAGTAACAGGTTTGATACATGATTGAAGTTAGATCCATCAAATTTCTGAGTGGGCAATGTAGTGGTTAAGTTATTGAATACTAGAGCCCTAACATCTACAGAGAAATCAGAATCATGTACTGAGAATAACTTAAAATTGACTTCATATTTTGATGTACCAGTTTCAGTATTTCCTAGTCCTTTAACAATCGCATGTGTTTTATGTTTTTTAAGTTTTAAGATCTGAGCTGCATCTTCGGTTATGAATGTAGCTTGAGATCCTGGGTCTATAAGAGCCCTTAAAATAAGTTGAGCTCCATTTGGTTTGAAAACTTTAACAAGGGCAGTAGCCAATAAGGATTGTGATTGCATTTGATTTAAATGCGTTTTATAGTTTATTGGCTCTGTATTAGAGCAGTGTGGTTGAGGTTCATTATTTGAAGATTGTACATTTTGTTTCGACTGAGATGCATTTGCTTGGTATGTGTTTAATGATTTAGTTGGTTGATAATTATTTTGAGACTCAATATGTAATAAGGTATGATGCTTGAGTCCGCACTTGTAGCATCGATTTGTGCTGCTGCACACTGAAGCATGATGATCATAGCCTAAGCAGTTAGAGCAAATTGAATGTTTTTTCACGACATCTGTACGAGTTTTAACATCCAAATTTAAAAACTTTCTGCAATGACGTGTGCTATGAGGCATTTTACAAATGCGACAATTGAAATTTGTATTTTTATTTCCCGGCTGGGTATGGTGCGATAATTGAACGTTTTTTCGAAAAAAATTGGTTGGTGGAATGTTTCTTTGATTTTCATTCATGTCTAGAATATTTTCTAGAGAGTTAAATCGACCTTCTATAAATGCTAGAAAGGTTTTCCAGTCAGGCAAACTTTTTGTTGCACCTAGCTTGTTTTCCCAATCTTTTTGGGTTTGGTATGGTAATTTTTGAAATACTATAAAAATTAAAATAGCATCCCACATATCTACCGCAATTCCTAAGTTGGCAAGAGCATGTACACATTCGACACTTTTATCGTGAAGCGATTTTAAAGAGTCTGCAGATTCGATATTTAGTTTTTTTTTGTTCCAACAAATTTTTGATTTGCGTATTTACAAGTTTTCGTTTATTTTGAAACCTATCAGTAATGATCTGCCAAGCAGAGTCATAGCTTTTCGTTTCTATGGGTAGATGTTGTATCAGACGAGCAGCATCACCCGTTAAAGATGTTTTTAAATACTGTAATTTTTGAATATCAGAAAGTTCTTCATTTTTATTTATTAAATTATCGAAAAGATTGAAAAATTCTATCCAATCTTCAAATTTACCCGAAAAAGGCTCTATTTTGATGCGTGATAAGCGCACATCTGAATTATATGATTTTGAGTTATTTAAATTGCTATTAGTACAGTTCAAGGCACTTGAATCTAAAGAGATTGTTGCTTTTTCTGCCAATAGCTTATCTCTATCATCGTTTATGGTACCGATATATTTGTAATATATATACTTAATTTTTAAAAAAATTTCATCAGCAAAATATGCTTCTTTAGAAGTATCGGACGTACTATTCACTATAACCGCGTGGTCTTTCTTGGCTCGTGAAAAAATGTCCTCAACTTCTTTCATACACGCGTTCACGTACCCCTTTGATTTTCGCGACGCGATTTCTTTTAAATAGTTTTCGTAACCACTGGATAATTCAGATAAAGTTAAACTTTGTCCTTCTATTAATTTTGTTAATTTAGACATATTTTCTTTTTTTTTTAAATTAAAGATTCTGATTGTGATATGATTTTAGATTTAAGTTTAAAATTCTTGATTTAAATTTTATTTGAAATAAATTTAATATAAACACATGAGAATTATATTAAGTTCTTAAATATGTGTTATAATATGTGAATTGTATGGTATTGGAGAAACAGTTTACCTTAATGCCATATACTTAATAGTTTTGTTAATGATAGCAGTAAGCAGTTCTCGGATGAAGATACAGCTAGTACGGTGCTCCTTACTGTCCCTTGATTCACGCTCTGATGAGGTAGCAGTAAGTAGTTCTCGGGTGAAGATACAGCTAGTACGGTGCTCCTTAACTGTCCCTTGGTATACGGTCTGATGAGGTAGTTTTGGTGAACAAAGATGCTTCCTTGACGTTCTAATGCTTTTTGATTCTGACCATAAATGCTATCCTGGTTCTTTTTGATCTTATTGGCAATTTTATTGCAAACTTCCACTCACGTTGATTAAATTTACTTTTAAGTTATAAGTTCTTAATTATTTTGACTTCAACAGTTAAAACTTTAAACTTTAAACTTTAAAATTTAAACTTCTTAAACAAATGTTCTTAGGTGCTTTTAAATTATTCGAAGGCTCGAAGGACCATGTTTCGCGGCAAAGGTATAACCAGCGAAATAATTTTATTTTATTTTAAGTTTTAATAAAATACGGATTTTAGTTATACGTTATAAAAATGACTTCTTTATTTTAAATTGCAAGGAAGAATGAAAATATAACAAGTGTATGAAAACTTTACACCTCGCTATTGAAAGTTATATGAAAGTCAGCTGTGATATATAAATAATTACATAAGTATTTCAAAGGTTATTGACATTTCATAAATTTCTTGCAGACTGGAATAATATTAAATTTAGCATATACAATTACATGTTTAACTTCTTTTTGCAGTGTGAAGCAAATACATATTTAATTTAATACATATAAAACATAGTAATGATGAAAGTGTGACAATCAAATTCTAATGAGAAGAAAAGAGATCATTATATAATTAGCCTTGCAGTCTGCTAATATAGTCTGCAAATCTAGTCTGCATATTTAGTCTGCACATTTGACAGTTCGTGTTTGACAGTTCATTACATTTCGGCTTGTTTCTTTCACGCGTTAATTATTAGTGATTTTAAATTTAGATTTTTGTTTTGTTTTTAATTTAGTTATATAAATCAAAATATCTCAAATAGAAGAGCAAGGTAAAAATTCGCTTGACTGGTTGTTGAGATTGTTAAACCTTGTGTTTCAATTTCTTAAAAGGCATCTCAGCATCTCAGTCCAACGAATGTTTTTCCCGCCTTCATCATTGGTGTCAAATGTGCAGATAAAGTTTTTAAATTCTTTGAGTTAAATAAATTAAATAAATAAATGTATATAATTTTGAGATACGAATTAAACAAAAGTGATTTTAAGATATAAATAATAAGATATATTAACAAAAAATATGTTGGGAAGCAACATCAACCTAAAAAAATTTATTTGAAATTATATATATTTTAAGATTCTACTATTTCTCTGTTATTTCTGCTTTGTCCTTATATTAATGGTTTCAGTTTCCAAAAGAAGAGCCAAACTATTCACTTTTTGTTAAGAAATTCAAAACAGTTTCAATTGTTCTTAAAAATGTTGCACTTTTGAAACTAAAGAGCCATTGTATGTTTCATTTCATTTCGGTCTACCACTGATACATCGAAAGTAAACCGAGTTCCGATAGGAATTCAAATCCGAATAAATTGCCCGTGTTCTGCATTTAACTTATTGTGAATAAACTTTGCGAAAGTGAATTTGAGTGTTCCGCAATTCGTTATCGTGAATTGGATTTTCGAACATGCAAATGGATGTTTTTCGGTGTGTTCTATTTTTTGAACGCATTCAAATCACATTTTTTATTCTGTGAATTGAGCCTTGATAGCTTCCTTCTGCTAGGAGGCGAAGGGTTGCAGCAAGTTTTTAAATTGAAGGAATCCATGAAGGTATTAAAAAAGGTTCCATTTCCCTTAGACCATACATATAATAAAGCGTCTTTGCTTAATCTAAAATTATAGTGAAAACCTAAAAGAGGAAATCAAGAATTTACTTTATTTATCCGAACAGTTCTACATAATTTTACACTGTGTCAGGTTAATCCAATACATTTGATTCGTCTTCTTATTTTTCCTCTTGAAATCTGCTTCCTCTTTTCACTTAAAATTATAATTGCCAATAATATTGCATCCATTTTCAAAACAGCAAAAGTTTTACTTCCGAAAAAAATAAAAATGGATGATCCTTCAGTTCTGACAGTTCGAAGCAATTTCGCAGTTTGCGAAATCGATCGAATTGACGAACATGCAATTTTATTTCACGTCAAATTGAAAAGTGATTTCAATTCACTTTCAAACGAAATTCGGAAAATGGGCGAATACCTCCAAAAGACTGATTATTCTAAGGTCTGACAACCGTTGCTCGTCGCATGATTTTGTAAAGTACGTATGATTATTAAGGCCAGTTTTAATTGAATATAAAAATCAGTTTTCAAATTAACATTGCGAAGTAAGTCAAAGCAAACTTATTTTAAAAAATGATAAAAGCTTAGCAAATGTAATTACCTAATAATTTCTGTTCAAAATATTAGTCTCCAAAACAAGCTATACCATATAGTCAACTGATATGATTCCTAATTTAAAATCCTCTATAAACATTAAACATGTGTATTTACACGTATGAAGTGTATTTGTACTGTCATCAATTTTTAAATATTTGTATTCTTAACCTTCAATTGGTATAAAACAATCGCGGGTAGGAAAATAAAATATACCTAAGATAAGTGTTTTTGATATCAGACTTTTTTCAGATTCTTTTCTGATAATCAAACATCTACTCGTACATAATGTATTTATCTACTAAATTTTTATTTGATTGATAAGATTATTGTTTTTGATTCAGGTATTGTTTAATTTAATTATTATACGTTCTAAATATTTCATGATGGAAGAAAAATTTTAAATTATCAAAAAAACATTCTTACATTCTGCTATTTGTTTATATCCTTGACGTATATCCGATTTTATTCGTTTTTCACATGGATTCAAAATTAACTATTATTTATAACGAAAAAATAACGTACTCGTATGTTATGTATTTGTCACTACGTTAGGTCAATTTTTCAACGTTAATTCTCATAAAATCACTTGACACTTAAGGCTCAGTTTGCACTATGTTTTGTCATTCCACGATCAATGATAAGTTTTCCCCAACTGGCCATTATACGAACGGACCCTTTTTTGGATACGAGAACATGGTAACGTGTAACACTTTTTCAATTTTGAGTTCCGAACTAAAACAATCAATCAGACGTTAAACAATAAGACTGTATTTCTGAAACTGATAACTCACCTGCTAAAGGCAGGTACTTTTTTTCGGGTAAATGTATTATTGTATAGGTTTCGATATACATATATATGTTTGCATGTATTATATCTTACATTTTATTGATTTTCAAAAATTTCATACATTGCAAAATCCTATCATTCAAAATGATATGATATTGCCGAAGTTAATGGCATTTATCTTATCGAAAAGTGTAGAGACTATGCTGATTGTTTGATTTACACTTGTATTGGGCATTTTATATCAACCATTAGAATGATTAGAATTTCCAACCAAAGATAAGGTACCGACTTTTATAGCTTGTATATCTATATCTATTTTGTATTTAGTACTTTAATAGAAAAATGTAGGTGACACAAGCGGAAGCTGATGATGACCTATCGAAAAGATATTTTATTGATTTGAGAAATAATGTTTAATGTGTTACGTTTTGGCTTGCATTTAGCTGTCTAAAAATCTTTGCAAGATTTCACCTTAAAATTAAAAAGATTTTGACAGCTGACACTTAAAAATGCAAATGACTGTTATGGCTAAATCACAAACACGCTTCAGCTTCGGCTTCGTCTGCGTTACGGTGAGCCTGCTTCGAGGTTGCTTTAAATGACATTTCTATTATTTCATCTCTCCAAAGAGCAAATATTGTGTTTGTTGACATTTTATTACAGCTGTTGAGCTGTCAGACAAAGCATATGTTCAGATAATTGAACTAGAACTTCCGTTTGGAGTCACATTACGTTACATAACGTTCTTTTCCTTACGATTGTCAAACGAAACGTGAGGTTGAAGCTCCATTGTGATAGCATGCATTGAATTCCTATGGCTAAACTCGTAAACGTCAGGTGAAGCCGAAGCTGAAGCGTGTTTGTGATTCAACCAGTAGTCTTTAAAAAAGAAAAGAAAAGAAAAAGAGTTAAAAAAAGTCAGTGCAATATTAAACGAACCATTTGGATTTGATCTAGTTTTGCTCGGTGGTTTACTCAATTTTTAGAAATACAAAGAATTAAGCTTAACCCCTTTTAGAACTGTGTTAACCTGGACTTTCAACAATTCAAACATGGAACAACAACTCACATGCGAGATGTGTTTCATGTGTTAATAATGTTTTGCTTTTTGGTAGTGGATGTCCCACAGAGGATATGGCTGTATTCATAAACGTCAGCCTAACTAAGAACTGCGTTATCTCCATTCATAATGTCAGATTTTCTATCGAACTTACCTAGTCGTACTGCAGTACCTATACTATTCATAAATGTCAGACTGACGTCAGCGTCGTGCAGATTGTGCAGCTGAATTTGTTGGGCTGCAGATAGAGTTTCAATTATTAAAATAATTTGTATAACAAATCGGACGTAGTCGGACCTTTTTGTTTACTGCAGACATTCTGCATTGGGGTGCGTTCACAAATACATCAGAAAATAAATGCGATTCTACAAGCGCAGATTTTCTGCTCTTATGAATAAACCCTATTACTGACGAAAATATCAAAAAAATCCACATACAAATTTTGATGAAGGCAAATTGATCTATAGAGCTAATATTCTACAAGTTGTTGGAGATCCTCTCCCACTTGCGTGCGCAACCTAAGTCTCGGTCTTCCACTACTGCCCTTACCCTCTGGATCGGATTGAAGACCTTCAGTTATTCGCCGCTTGATTTCAGAGCTGGGCCATATTTCATAAAAATTGACAGGTGACAATTCTAAAATTATTTTACACTTGTCTGACATATGTATTTGTATTTCATAAAATATTGAAAAGTGAAAACTTTGACAGAAAAATATAATAACACATTTGTCGTGACAATCTATTGTATAATCTTGTAAAATATTGTATACCTAATCGAAAAAGATGAAAAATGAAACAAAAGCTGTGCATTTTGTTTCAATTTTCATCGTTTCTCGAACAATTTTTTGATGTAAGAAGTAACAGAACTTTGGCACTCTTTAAATTTTAAGATGCCGCAGTTTGAAAAACAGTGTTTTATTATTAAAAAGGACGTTTTTCACGGTGACCCAAGTGAGAATGTCATCAACATCACTTTCACTTGATAAATAATGTGTGTTTCAATGTGAAAACTTGGCCGTAATTGAGTTTCCTGTCGCAATTGTCATTTAAATAGTGGAAAATCAATAGTGGAAAAATACTTGACAATTTCTAATGAAGCGATGACAATTGTAGTGTATTTCTACAATTCAAATTGTAAAATCGTTATTTTTGTATATTAACAAATTGTAACATGTCACCTGTCGCAAATGTCAATGTTTATAGCCTTTAGTGTCCTTTTCTGAATGTATAGTGGTGCTTAGGTAGAAATTAATTCGGCAGAGATGCCGTCAGCTCTAGCTACATTGTTGGACTTCAGATTAGTTATCTTGACTTTATGAAGGTCAGGTTGTTGGAATTGTATATATGAGTTTTTAAAAAATGGCTTTAAAGCCGTAACGGAGGCCTATAGGCTAAAGACAAATCGCACTCTACGAAATATTTGTAAGTCATCGAAGAAAAACCTTTAATTTATCCAATAAGTTTTTAAGCTTTAACTTTAAAATGATAGATACGTGCGAAACAGTCGTAGCTCGGAAATCATTCCGAACTTCACCTATGCTTCTCACATACGTCTATTTAGTTTCACCAATCGAAAAAACAATAATAATAAATAAATTGGGTGGAGCAACAGTCCGTTGTGAACCAGGGCCTAGTGACTTACAACTCGCAACCCTTCCTGTGTGCGAATACTGTTGGCAGGAATGGAAGGGACCTACAATTTTGGACCGAATCCGAACGGCTAATTTGAGAAAGAACTAATTCATGACAAGAAATACTCTTGAAGGAATTGTCAATTCCTCGCAAGAGGCAGTACCCTTACTTACTTACTTACTTAAGGTGGCGCTACAGTCCGGGGCGGACCTGGGCCTCAACCAACATGCGTCTCCAGCCAGCTCGGTCCCTAGTTAGCTGTCTCCAGTTTCGCACGCCAAGTTGGTTGAGGTCCTCTCCCACCTGGGTGCGCCACCTGAGTCGCGGTCTTCCTCTACTGCGCCGTCCCTCGGGATTGGATTCGAAGACCTTCCGGGCTGGAGCGTTAATTCTGCTAACTAGGTCAGTGTCGCTGTACAGCCCGTACAGTTCGTCGTTATATCTTCTCCTCCATTCACCATCTATACGTACGGGACCAATAATCACCCGAAGAATTTTTCTCTCGAAGCATCCTAAGACGCTCTCATCTTTCTTTGAAGAGGCAGTACCCGCGAAAATTATTTTTTTTTTAAATTAAGGTGGCACAGGGATTGAACCCAAGACCCCTTGCATGACAGTCCAAGGCACTTTTTTTTCAAATTCATTTTTATTTTTTCAATCTTAAACCTATCTTAAAGCTATACAAAAATTCATAAAACTAGCCTAATTATCCATAACTTACAACTAACTTAATGGTCCCATACGGACACTCTAAGCTAAACTATAACACTAATTACTAATGCCTTTCGGCCTTAAGATCTATTTTACTTCAATTTAAATTTTATTTGTTTTGTTTTTATTAGAAAATTTTGAAAAAAAAAACTAATATCAATAACCTTTTTTATTTATTTTTACTTACAAACTACTTAAAATAAGGTCCTTAAATTAAACTTAAAACTAAATAAACTACCTATTCTACCTATAAACTACTTAAAACTAGAACAACCACAGCAGCAAATCTAACGTTTTTTGTTTTTATATTTTACTGTCTTTTTGTATGTTTTTTTTTTTTTTATTCCATGTTTTTTTTTTTTTATTTTTTTTGTTTTTTTTTTTAATTTTTTTTTTTTTTTCTTTTTATTTTTTAATTTGTTTTTGTGTTTTTTTTTGTGCCACCATGCCTATTCTACTTAAAACTAAACCCTAAAACTATAAAACATGTATGTAAGCCGGCCAAGGCTTAAACCCCATCCCGACTACCCATTATCAAGTGCCGATTGAAGCCACCAAAACTGGTTCTCCTGCTTCACCCTATCAGTTCGGTCCCGTTCGGACACAGCCCTACTGAACCGAAGGAGCTCTGCTCCGCCTTGTGCCATGACGTCCCGATTGTACAGGAGTCGCCTTATCCACGGTTCTTCGTCTGACGTGGTAGATCAACGGAACTGCCAATGTATCCTGTATCAGACCGCATTTGTCTAAAAAGATGAATGCTTCTGGTGGAATGAAGCCGCTCAAGCGTGCACTTTCAAAATACTCGTCGTTCGGATAGAACGCCCCGAAAATTAAATTGTTGGTCGAAGACATAGCTCTTGCAATGTGACCTCGAACGAGTATTATCACGAAATTGTCAATTCTGTTGATTCGTGCCCCGTTGTATAGGACATCGTTGGAAAAGTAATGCACATAAGAAGATTCCGCTGTTCGATATAAGCCGGTACAGCGTCGTAAACACTGCCGCTCGAACACCCGACACTTCTCCATCTGGAAAGGGGCAACGTTGAACCACACAGGACAACCATAAACGATCATTGGCCGTATGAGGGCCATGTAGCAAATTACCTTCACTCTGGGGTCAAGCCGACTGCTAAAAAACAGCCGTTTCGTCAGAGCGAAGGCTCCTCTGGCCCTGGTCAGAGCAGCATTTATATGTCTGTCGAAATATAAATACTGATCTAACCAGATACCGAGGTACTTCACTACACTTTTGCTCGCTATTGGCTGCCCGTGAAGATCAACGATGACCATCTTGCGCCAATTCTTGCACGTATCCCTCGTGGTCCTAGCCAACGGAGTCCGGAACAGAATTGTCTCTGACTTTTGGACATTTATTTTCAGTTTACAGTCGTCGCAATATCGCTGAATCTTGTCGAAATCACGCTGCAAGAGAATTCTAATAACCTCAACCTTTCGGGCCGTTCTGTACACAATTAGATCGTTGGCGTACGCAATTGCCTTTGTAAGACTACCTATCAGATCGCTGGTGTAAATGCTGAAGAGAATCGGCGAATTCACCGCTCCCTGTTGAAGACCATTTTTAATTGAGAATGTTGTGGTAGAAGTTACATTGCCACTTTTGAAAACAAACTTTCTACCGTTAAGCATATTATAAAGTTTATACAACAATGGCTTGCTTATGCCAAGCCTGCTCAGTTTTAGGTAAAGACCCTCTAACCATACGGTGTCAAACGCCTTTTCCAAATTAACCAGAACACCACCTGTGCATTGTTGTTTTGATTTATTCCATTGGATATCAGAAACGAGTTTAGACGCAGCATGAATTGTGTCATGGTCATGACCCGCCTTGAACCCGAACTGTTTATCCGGAATTATTTTGTTGTCCGCAGCCCACTTAGTCAGAGCCCTATTAATTATTTTTTCGAAAACTTTGCTGATGCTCGGAAGAAGACTTATCGACCGAAGATTTGACGGGTTGGAGTTGTCCTTTCCCTTTTTCGGGAGAGGATGAACCACAGCGGTCTTCCAATGCATTGGATAATATGCATTATTCAGTGCATTGTTGAAGAGTGTCGTGTAAATGTCAATTGCTTCCATCGGTAAATGTCTTAGTACAACGTTGGATATACTATCGACACCTGCTGACTTTTTATTTTTTATTGAATTGAAGATGAGCTGAAGCTCAACCTTCGTCACTAACAAGGGACTTGGTCCCGTTTGCTTGGCGATTATGGCATTTGCCAAGGAATAGTCATTGAACCGCATGAAACAGCGGTTCTCAGAACTCAGTCCAAGGCACTAACCATCATGCCACGGGTAGTACGGAAAAAACAATACTTCTTCGAAAACTTTTACCATTTCTATTGGTTGTCCACACATTTTCGTTGGTTTGGCGAATTCAAATAATATAATTTTATAATATATTTTGTTAGTAGAGATGTATTTTAATTTGATTTCTTTATTTATAATAGATTCTCGAATGAAATTGTATTTCACATCAATATGTTTCATTCTTTTATGATCACGTGATTCTTCAGCTGCCTTGATGCATGCTTGATTTTCTTTGAATATTGTTGTTGGTGAATTGCAAGGATGTCCAATTTATTTTAAAAGGCAGCGCAACCATTTTGCCTCACAAATACATTTTGCTAATACCAAATACTCAGCTTCAGTTGATGACAGGCTAATAGTTGGTTGCTTTTGTGTTAACCAACTTACTGTATTCCCAAAGACCTTGAATACATATTATCCCGATGTTGATTTGCGTTCGTTCTTATCACCAGCCCAGTCAGAATAGGCGTATCCAGTCAAAATATCAGCCTCAGAATCACGACGATAAACCATTGTCATATCAGATGTTCCCTGTATGTACCTTAAAATACGTTTTGCATACATAAAGTATGATGATTTTGAAAAATCATCAGTAAAAGCAACAAAGAATCTGGAACCATTATGTGCCACTTCACTCATTGCACCGCTGACATCTGCATGGATGAGCTCCAAAATACGTTCAGATCGGATTTCCTTTCGTGGTGGATATGGTAAACGCGTCTGTTTACACACGATTCACAAAATTTGTCAGCACTATTTATACCTAATTCTACCAATCCAGTTGCCATGTTTTGATTCACCATCTTCTTCATATCATTGACATTTAATTGAGCTAAACGAAAATGCCATAACGTTTGCGAAGCTTTGCTGAATTTGTCCGTACCAGCAAATGAAGCATACACACTACGGTCAACATAAATAGTGACTTGATACAGTTGATCATTTCGACGAGCTGGGAACATATTTTGACCATTTTTGGAGATTAGGGCATTAACACCATTAAAGGTGATCTTGTAGCCTTTGTCAGTAATTAAGGAATTGACATCAAATTATATTTTAGATTCTTAACAAACACGACGTTTTGAATAGTTTTTGTTGAATTATCTCCATTAAAGAAAGTCGTGACCGAAATGTCGCCATGCTGGTTTGCTTCCAAGGAATCACCTGCTTTTGCTGTTGAAATATTTATCGGTTCTATTCTGTGCATATCGTTGAAAAATACTTTACTATTAACAATATGATGAGTAGCACCCGAATCAAAAACAAAATGAATTTCTTCAAAGCTCTCATTACTTTTTCTTGACAATTCACTTATACTGCTACACGCAATTTCAATGTTGTTCACTTACTCTTTGATAATATTTGTTCTTCACAATGTAAGAATTCCGGTTCCTCATTTTTTGTAGCGCAGCACCTGCATTTTTCTTACCATACGAATCACTTTTGTTCGACAAATTAACCTTACATTTGGATTTGATGTGGCCTGGCTTTTTGCATCTGTGACAAATTATTTTCGAACGGTCTGCTTGAATAGCCATTGAGTCGCTTGATTTAACGGTACGCCCACTATTACTAGCTTCGCGCTTTCCACATTCATGAAAAGGGCACTTTTAACAAATTCAATCGTTAATTTGGTCGTATCCATCGTTTCCAGTGCGGCAAATTAAGCCATCAAAAGATTTTGGTAAAGTTAAAATCAAATGGCATACCACATTCAGCTCTTCTAATGTTGCACCAATGGATTTCAACTCACGCACTACATGATAAAACTGCAGAAAATATTTATTGATTTCATCTCCATCTTTGTATCGCATCGGCAATAATTCTTTTCGCAGCAGTAATTGGCCAGCAACACTCTTGCGTTCAAATACACCAAACAATGTATCATATAAACGGTGATTTTTTAAGAGCTTGAGAACTTTTTTAAAAAAAAAAAAACGCATAAAATTTGCAAAATCTCATCGACTCTTTATTTGAAACGTTAGATTGGTCCATGACATTTACTTTTTGAAGATAATTTCATTTAAATCTTGACCGCGGCTGCGTCTTAGGTGGTCCATTCGGAAAGTCCAATTTTGGGTAACTTTTTCGAGCATTTCGGCCGGAATAGCCCGAATTTCTTCGGAAATGTTGTCTTCCAAAGCTGGAATAGTTGCTGGCTTATTTGTGTAGACTTTAGACTTGACGTAGCCCCATAAAAAATAGTCTAAAGGCGTCAAATCGCATGATCTTGGTGGCTAACTTACCGGTCCATTCCTTCAGATGAATTGTTCTCCGAAGTTTTCCCTCAAAATGGCCATAGAATCGCGAGCTGTGTGGCATGTAGCGCCATCTTGTTGAAACCACATGTCAACCAAGTTCAGTTCTTCCATTTTTGGCAACAAAAAGTTTGTTAGCATTGAACGCCATTCACCGTAACGTTGCGTTCAACAGCATCTTTGAAAAAATACGGTCCAATGCCACACCAAACAGTGCATTTTTTGGGATGCATGGGCAGTTCTTGAACGGCTTCTGGTTGCTCTTCACTCCAAATGCGGCAATTTTGCTTATTTACGTAGCCATTCAACCAGAAAGGAGCCTCATCGCTGAACAAAATTTGTCGATAAAAAAGCGGATTTTCTGCCAACTTTTCTAGGGCCCATTCACTGAAAATTCGACGTTGTGGCAGATCGTTCGGCTTCAGTTCTTGTACGAGCTGTATTTTATACGGTTTTACACCAAGATCTTTGCGTAAAATCTTCCATGTGGTCGAATAACACAAACCCAATTGCTGCGAACGGCGACGAATCGACATTTCACGGTCTTCAGCAACACTCTCAGAAACAGACGCAATATTCTCTTCTGTACGCACTGTACGCATTCGTGTGGTTGGTTTAATGTCCAATAAAGTAAACTGAGTGCGAAACTTGGTCACAATCGCATTAATTGTTTGCTCACTTGGTCGATTATGTAGACCATAAATCGGACGTAAAGCGCGAAACACATTTCGAACCGAACACTGATTTTGGTAATAAAATTCAATGATTTGCAAGCATTGCTCGTTAGTAAGTCTATTCACGATGAAATGTCAAAGCATACTGAGCATCTTTCTCTTTGACACCATGTCTGAAATCCCGCGTGATCTGTCAAATACTAATGCATGAAAATCCTAACCTCAAAAATATCACCCTTTACCTATATTTACAATTTTGTTCAGTTTATGAAAATTTCTTACAATAGAAAGATGATGTGTAGATTTCATTTCAATTTGTAATTTGCAATAAGAATATTGTCTCCAGTCTAAGAATTTCGTTACGTCGTCGCAGGTATATTAGCACCGATACTGATTTAAGTGACCATTTCGTGCAACATATACGTAGACGAAGAAAAATGTATCGACCGCGTATAATAATGAAATTTCTGATACCTTTACATTCAATGAAAAGTTTCGCTTGAAACGTGTTAATTCGGAGGAAATGAAAGGACATGGGATTTTATATTTTCCAAAAAATTTTGCCACTACATAATCTTGGCAATGTGTGTCAAACGTTTGAAGATTTACCGAATAACACATCTTTTTCCCACGTATTAAGCTTCCAAGAAAAAATGTATGTTGTTTATTCATAGCTGACTTCTCTGTCCGCTGACTTACAAATTTGTGAAAACAAATTGTAGTTTACAAGTCTGGAAATCAAACGGTGAAACTTTTTTTTTTGTAATTAGAAATTACAATTTCCCCTATTTTGTGTCTCTTTTCTTACAAATTTGTTGGATTGAATTTTGTAGTTTGTGAAACAGAAAATCAGTTTACAAATTTGTGATTGTAATTGTAATTTGGTGAAATAGACCACTGCTATTGATACTTACCATTCATATAAACATACTCATTAGGTATTGGAGATCTTCTACTATTTCCACCGGTTCCCAAAAATTGTGACTTGCATGTATATGGAAGTTCCAAGGCTTATAGTTTTAGTTTGTTCTGAGTCTACATTCTTTAATTACAATTCCAAGAATCTTAATTACAAATAATAATTAGATCATTTATTTTCAAATTGCTTAACGGTTTTGAGAAATAAATAATCTTTTAACAATCTTTGAAAAAAAAACCACTCATACCAACAAAAAAGTTAACTGTGCTACACTTAAAATTAATTTATTCCAAAATATGAATAAAGTTTAGTCGCTTCATAAATTTTTCGTCCCAATGAACATTAAGTTTCTCGTAATTTTCCGGAAATATTTGCATATTTTTCTAAAATTATTTTACCTCCTCTTACGTCGCGTCGGTCGTTTGAAGAAAAATTGATTTACCTACTTCTTTAAAGTGTTTAAGTTATTCAATCGGACGGCGGAAGAGCATGGTTTGCATGGGCAATATGGAATTATTAAAATTGTAACAAACTATTAAAAAACTGGGAACAATTAGCGTAGTTACCCATATACATTTTTCAATAATAGACTAATTTGTTATTGTTTTTATTGCATAACATTATATCTCAAAAATTTCAAATAATTTCCTCTACTTCCCCAAAGTCTTTGTTCTTTGACTTGAATCGGCCAAAATTTGTTCATAGAGGTATTAATTTTCTGGAATATTAACTTGAAAACTACAAAGTGATTTACTTATTTATGTACTTTTTATTGTTGACGACGAAAACAATAATAAATCAGACCATATACATTGGGATTGTTCATTATCAGCTCTTTGTTTATTTATGTGATTAATTAAGATGACCTCAACAACTCGTAACATGGCACCAGGGGGTTTCTGTGGGATAAAACAAAAATATTTTTGTTTAAGATAAGTTCGAACTGAAGAAATTTTAAATATTTACAGCCATATTTTTGAGCTTCTTCAGAATAAATTTAACAACAGAAATAGTTTGAAGAGTTGCAGGTTATACGTGATTTTGTACAATACATTTTTATTGAAATTTAAATCAAATTTTTGAGGAACTTCAAACCCTTTCAATTTCTCTAAATTTAGTTCTGCCTTAAAATTGTTTTGAAGAAACGCAATAATATGGCCGTTTTTAACTTACGTATTTGAAGCGATGTAGAATATATTTTTAGGAACTTCCTTTAATTCTGAATTACCACACATTAACTTAGCGGCAGTGACTTTTTTCATTTTACTATCAAATGACACAGGATCTTCAACTAGGTTATGATGCCATTGGCGGATTTTCGAGAATTGTTCACCTGTTAAAAAATATAAGAAAAAAAGAATTAAACAAATATTAAAGAGGTTGTCAAAATGGTGGATATACTAAGGGTATGATTTCAAAACTCTTCTATTTCACTTTTATTCAAACATGAGTTAAGTATGAGAAAGGTTTCTTTAGAAGATCCCTCTTCTATGTAAGTAACTAAAATTTATCAAAACTTGTTACAATCCTGCATCTCAGTAGTAATACCCCTAACTATTTTTATAGATATTCTGCAAAAGACCTTCCACAGATTCCAAATTGCAACCATAAAGGTAAAAAGTTTAACTGCCGTCAGACGCATACAATTATTTCCGCATGTATCACATGAACATTTCCAAAAAAGAGCAGGACAGCTTTTTAATGGCATTCTGTCAAGCACTACTTCCAAAACGCACTGACGGATTGAAAGGAGGACCCAGAACAAATATTTTGATTTCCTACACCATGTGTTCCAGGAAATCCTGTCGCCCTATAAGAGTATGTATGTCAAAAAATGTTTTCATGTCGTCAGTACATTTCGACTACAACGGATCTGCACAAATATCTTACGCAGTGGAGAGGCACCAAGTGAGAAGCTTGGTGGTGACCGGAGTTCTGGTAAGTTGTCTAAACACTTACTTACTAAAGGTGGCGTTACAGTCCTGTGTGAACTAGGGGCTCACGCAACAAACTTCTCCATTTAGCTCGGTCTCTAGCTAGATATCTCTGGTTTCGAGTTCAAGCAACATCAAGCCGATTTTGTTAATGTCATCAGCATATGCTAGTTATTGGACAGACTTTTGAAAGATAGTGCCTCTAGTGTTGACGCGTGAGATCTGCACTATTCTTCCAAGCACGATGTTAGTAAAACCACATGACATCTCATCACCTTGTCTAAAACCTTTTTTGACATCGAAGGGGTGTGTTAAGTTGTTTCCAACCTTTATGGAGCCGCTTGAATTCTCCATGGTCATCCTGCACCAACGGACGAGTTTGGCAGTGATGCCAAAACAAGACAAGACTTTATACAGTTCGTCCCTGTAGATGCTGTCATATGCGGCCTTGAAGTAGATGAAAAGGTGGTGGATGTCGATTTGGTGTTCCTGGGGTTTTTCCAGGATCTACCGTAATGTGAATTTTTGATCAACTGTGGACTTTCCTGGTCTAAAACCTCACAGATAAGTACCTATCAGGTTGTTGACGATGGGCTTTAGACGTTCACATATTACGGCAGAGAAGTTTTTACAGGCGATGTTAAGTAGACTGATTCCTCTATAGTTGGTGCAGTTTAGAGGGTCTCCTTTTTTCAGGATCGGGCAAACAATACTGAGGTTCCATTCATCGGGCATGCTTTCTTCCGACAGATAAGTTGGTGCATGCTCCTAACCAACTTATCTCCAGCTGCTTTAAAGAGCTCGGCTTTCAAGGCATCCACTCCAGCGGCTTTATTAGATTGCAGCTTAGATATGGAAATCCTTACTTCGTCTATGTCGGGAGGACGGGATTGTTAGATTTCGTCGTCTATGTTGAATGGATCATCTTGCCTGACAGCGGAATACGGTTCGTCGTCGCCGTTATACAGTCTGCAGAAGACGTCATTTCATATCCTCAGCATTGACTGCGGTTCCACTATGATGTTTCCACTTTCCTCTTTGCAGCCTTCGGTTCAAGGTTTATGTACCCGTAAATTTCGTTTCACCAGTTCATAAAACTTTCGAACTTCATTCCTGCTTTTAAACCTCTCAACATCTTCGACCGCACGCTTCTCATGCCCTCTATTTTCCCTCTGAGAAGTCGGTGTTCCTCTCGCCTCTTCTGCTCATAGAGCTCATGAGTAGCTCTCGTCCTTTTATGCAGTGATGCTTTGCGTTCCTGTTGTTTGGCTGCATTTGCCTGCCGACATTCCTCATCAAACCAGGGGTTCCCTGTTGGTGGCTGCTTGAAACCCAGCACATCAGAGGCGGCTTCTCTGATTGCATCTTGGCAATGTTGCCACTGGTTTTCGATACATTGTGTTAAGGGCAGAGATCAGAGAACTTCGAGAAGGGTTACTTGTAACTTGATCGGAAAAGGATTTGGCGATTGTAGCCGTTTGAAGATGTATCTACTCCCAGCACTTCCCTGTTTTCCCTTAATTCTGGAAACCCGAAGTGCTACCTTGGTTACAACGAGATAGTGTTCCGAGTCGATACTAGTTCCTTGGAAAGTTCAGACTTCCATGATGCCGGAAGCGTGTCTGGCGTCGATCGCAATATGGTCAATCTGGTTGACGGTAGATTGATCTGGAGAACTCCATTGTCCTTTGTGGAAGTCGAAGTGTGGAAAACGCGTACTGGCTACCATGACGTTTTGCCCGCAGCAAAATCTATGAGCCTGAATCCGTTGTCGGAAGAGTTCTCGTGCAGGGTGTTTTTCCCGATTATTTCACCAAAGATGTTTTCCCTTTCTAGCTTGGCATTAAAATCGCCCAGGACTATTTTAATATCGTAGCGAGGGCACTGCTCATATGTTTTGTCTAAGAGCTCGAAGAACATATCTTTGGTGTTGTCGTCTTTCTCTTCTGTGGGGGCGTTCGCGCATATCAGGCTCATGTTGCCGAATTTAGCCTTGATGTGTTTTTTATCCTCTTTTTGCCCGGCCCATCCCATCGTATTTTCTGGATGTTGGTGATGTCTGCTTCATAGCAGTCTAGGGCATCTGCTAATTTTTCAGCGAAGTTCGTTGTCCTTAATTCGTTTGCGTAGGTTGTCAACAGTAAATCCGTCCGTATCCGAGGCTTGTTGGTGCTTCGCAACTATGATGTTTTTACGTGGCCGGGAAGTCACCCCGACGGAACAGCCCCCAACCTGGAGGGATAGATCCTAAGTATAACTCCAGGGATTGGCAGCCGTATAAAACCGCTCTTTATAGGCCTTGGATCTGAATAAGTCGTAGAAGCCATATTAGGTGATCACTTAGTAATTCAACCTTACTGGAACTGTAGACAGCACCCTTGATTCCATCTCGGGAATTCCTCCGCTGCCGTCTGGATAAGGAGAGGTGCCGTAGTGTAAACACCTTCCCCCCCCTCTCTCGTTTGTTGCCCCCAACAACTTTACACTGGGGTTGAATTCCAATCTCCAGTTAAGGTGCTAGGCACCCGATGTTTACCACGGGGAGGTGACAGTAGGAGTTGATAGACAGAGGTGGGTTTTGAGAAAAACCTGTGGACGCTTGTGTCCTCTTGAATGCACATGTCCACCATTTAAACATCACACTTTGGCGCTGAGTGGAGAAAATTGGAAAGACTTTTATTTTACAAAAGACTCCTGCATGGATGAAAACCATGATGCTGAAACTGAAACAAGTCAGATTTGTGAAGAGCAAGAAGAAATCAAAGATTTCCGTATATAAAATTGTATTATTAGCTTATAATATTTATTTCCTTAATTACTTCCGTAATAGGTTAAGACTGAAACTTTTGAAATTTTGAATTCGTTTTTTTTTTTAAATAATTAATAAACATTGCTGTGAAGTTATTTTAAGTTTTTACCTATTTTTTTTTTAAATTTTAAATTTTCTGTTAGTAAAAAATTATAATTAACTCGATAAAAAAAAGTTTACTTTATTTTCAAAACTCCTCTATTCCTAAAAAGGTTGAAACTCAACTATTCCAATCGTAATTTTCAAAACTCTTCTGTTCAAAATTGAATTGAATTTTTATAATTTTTAGATTTATCTTATAGGTTCAAAAGCAAAAGAAATAGATAAAGATTAATCCAAACTTCAAATTTAGCCTTTTAACCAATCGGTAATGTCATTTTATCAGCTTTAAACAGTCTTTTTCGTTTTACTCAAAATTGGAAAAGAAGAGTTTTTAAATTAAACAATTTTAAGTTGCATACAACTTAAAATCGTAATCACTCAAAAGAACAAAACTTATCATTGAGAACCTTTTTAAAATCTATCAAGTATATTAATAAAATTGTACTGAATCCTTCACTTTAGAGAGCACTTGTAATTACTATTTAAAAATTTATAAATTATCAAATAAAATTAAATTGTTTAACTTGTTTCAATTAACAAAAACAAAAAGCAAATATTGCTGGATGTTGATATTACACAATTTCTATGATAGGTGGTTTGATTATTCAAATGATAAAATGAGACTTTTATGAAACACTTCAATTAAATTGGTACCACAGTTGCTGTTTCCTACGGTTTCGGTGATGTCGATTGTAAAGACCTGCCTCAAGCTTTAAACAGAATATAAACAATTTGTTGCAAATTTCTTTAAGCTGTACTCAAAAACACTTTGTACGTTTGGTAATAAAGTTCAAGCCAAAGCTATTTATGTTGATTTTATTATCGATTGGTTGGTTGTTTATTGTTGTCATAATTTGTTTTATGTTCTCTCTACTACAAGCAATGTGCTACAACTTTGACAGTAATAAATAAATTATTATGCTTGAGGTTTTATTAAATAATAGTTAACCACATTTAATCACATGGTATAAGAGCGTAATCATTCACTCATCACATTAAACTTGTCGAATAAATACTCTAAAGCTATTATTAACCCTGCTACACGATGTAACCACTTTAAATGAAAAATTGGGAAATATAACAGAAGCCTGTTTTTTTTTGTTTATGTCAAAGTTGAATTCACATTAAACTGATTTTTATTAAGTGGTGAAATAATAGAGATCGAATAAAAGGTTTATTCATTGAGCTCCAAAGTAGCCCTGGGGTCATCTCAAAGCGATTTTTGAAACACATGAAATCACCCACGTGGCCCTGAACTAATACATAACTAGCTTAAGCCTTATACCCTGGTTACAAGAGGAGATCGAGGAATCGAATCGAATCGAATTGAGATCTCGATCCAGGTATATGGTGGCACTGAATCGAGGAATCGAATTCAAATGGAATCGAAATGACATTTGGGTTGTATTTGTGTGCGTACTGCTACGTGAATAATTTTCAAATTTTAAAACAATGCTCTCAACACAAAGACGAGCGCCAAATTAAATTCAGCTTATAACCAAAAATACTTCATTTAAATGGAGTATTTTTGCTTAGAACAAACAAAATAGAAAAAACTTATCGCACGCACACAAGCAAGACCTCACACACCATTAACTCGATTCCCCGATTCAGGTTTACAAAAAAATTTTCGATTCGATTCACCTCTTTCAGTGGGATCGGATCGAGTAATCCTATTTCGATCCGATCCAGGTCTATACGGCGCTAAATCCTGATTCAATTCGGATTCAATTCTCCTTGTAAACGCGGTATTAGATGTTTTGTACTGTCAGAGTGACATGAGGTGCACAGAATGAAAGCGTTCAATCTCAGATAGATAGATTATCCGGATATCTTTATGGTAGTTTTTAACGTGTTAGAGAACAGCACATCCTAAACAGCTGGGCTATTAAAAAAGAAATCGGAACGTATCCAACAATTTCTGGAAAGCATGGGTAAACGACAGAACAGCTAATTCAACATTCGAAAATTGATTTCAAATTTGTATAGTTTTTGGTAAAAAAATCTAGTGAATTTATTAACATAATTATTATTTGGACCCCGAAATCTGCTTTGTGTGAACAGCTGAAAACTATTTTTATTTTTTGACAATTATCTCAATTATTCTATCCAACTCGTTCAATAAGGTATCCAAAAAAGTATCTATCCAGGATAGCCTATCCAACCCTAAATTGAACTTGGCCAATAAAGATGAAATCAATCAATTTATTATGTGTAAAGTGATAGTTACTAGTGGTTTCTAAACAGCTGTCACAATAACATGCAGTTTTTTTATATTGTGCGCGCACTAAAGGGGTTATGAATACCATTATATTGATTAAATACAATACGAGCAATTAGGAAAAGAGGGTATGATTAGAAAGGAGAAACCGATGCACATTGGTTTTAAATGTCTGCACATTGTAAAGAATGGAAATATTGAGCCTGAAAAGTGTTCCACATTCGTGAATTGCAGCCTAAGAAAGAATCTCTGTACTTAATGGCTGAATCATAAACACGCTTCAGCTGCGTTAGGGTGGGCCTGCTTCGAGGTTGCTTTGAATAAATTTTTTTTTATTTTATCCCTCCAAGAGAACAAATATATTGTTTGTTGATTTTTTTTATAGCTATTGAGCTGTCAGACAAACCAAATGTTCAGATAATTGAACTAGAGCTTCCGTTTGGAGTCACATTACGTTTGATTACGTGCTTTTCCTAAAAAACTTCTTGCATCTAGAACTAACAGTTGATCAGTCTCCTCGATGCAAGTACCACTCATGTAAAGTGGCATTAGGGTAGAGTTACGCTTTTGCGACAGTAGACAGCATTGGGTTTTCGAAGCATTAAATTCTACACGGTTTTTGAATCAGCATTGAACAATGCTGTCAAGATCAGAATTTAATGAGCTAATCATACGCTGCCTATGGTAGTCCACATCCGAAGAACAAGGAGGAGAATCTAAAAACGAATATGAAAAGCTGAGGGTACTGTCATCAACGAAACAATTAAGTGGGTTAGATGTTTCAGACAAAAGATCATTTATAAAAACAAGGAAGAGCGTCGGAGACAAAACGGAGCCCTAGGGCACTCCAGCATTTATTTTGTGGATATCAGATTTAAACCCGTCCAATACTACTTGAATTGAACGGTCCGAAAAGTAATTTCTAACAAAACTTGTTAAACTGTTCGATGAGATAAACCATGAGACCACCAGTGGACCTATTGCAACGAAAGCCATAGTGCCGGTCATTAAGAAACTTCTTAACCGTTCTTCAAGATATTTCTTATGCTGAAAATTAATTAGCGTTTCCATGATCTTCAAAAGAAGGGACGTAAGTGGACTTGGACGATAATTAGAGGGGGAGGAGAATTCGCTTTTTTAGGGACAAGGTGGACAAATGCAGTTATACATCCACTCGGAAAGAGACCAGTAGAAGAGGACAGATGGAAAAGCTTACACAGTGGTTTTCCCAGCGGTGAAAAACACCTCTTCAGAACAATAGCGGGGATACAATCTGGGCCAGTGGATTTGTGAATGTCAAGATTTTTTAGTACTTTAGCACCTGTACGAGTGCGAAAAAAGTTTCGCCCCATATAATCGTTTAAGCTTTCACTTACAGGAGGAGTCATGTCACTCATTGGCAGCATCGAATTAACAGCAAACTGTGCTGCAAGCAAATTGGCTTTATCAATCGAGCCTACTTAGGGAGTGTCATTGGAAACAATCGTAAGAACTGACGAAGAAGTGTTGCGCACATTTTTATTGGAAATCGGTCAATCAAATTGAAATGTATTGATTTACCTTATACAGAAAAAAAGATTGGTTTTAATCACATTTGATTATCAAAAATGTGGGAATCACTTATCACCTCAGCTGATTCCACCCAAGTTATTATTAATTTTAAAATAGATCTTTTCTTTTGGTTTTTGATTTATAGACAACAAATAAAAGATAATTAAAAGTAGATAAAATTCAACTTAATTATGTTTCTAAAATAAAACCCAAATAAGAAAAATAAAATGTTAATGAATAATTCAATCAAAGCTATTGTTTCCTTGGCTGGAATAAGGTTCTTCTAGAAAAAACATTAACATACATGTCATTAGGATGTGGAAGTTCAACGGCAGCGTATATTTAGTTAATTAAATTCCGATTTCGACAACATTGCTCAATGCGGAATTATTAACCATGTAGAATTTAATGCTTCCAAAAATCAATGCTCAGGAAACTAATCAACTTTCAGCACTAAGTTTGTGTATCACAGACAATTTTGTCATCCCTTCCGATCTGGCTATAATTAACAAAGCCTTCATTCGTCCAAACCTTGAATATTACTCGCATATTTGGGCAGGTAACCCTTAAACAAATTTAAGTCTTTTGGATAGCATCCAAAAAAGTGCTTTGAAAATGATAACCGAAATAATTACATCACTCGAAACCGCCGCAATGTTTCATGCCTTTCGTTGTTCTACAGTTATTTTTACAAACACTATTCTGTCGAATTAGCAGTTGCATTCTCCACCTCGAATAATTCTGCCGTAATACTCTCACTTCCATTCATGAACATCAGTTTAACACTGAGCTCGTTTTCGGAAGTACCATCAAGAGATTCTTTTTTAACCGAACATCGAGAATGTAATATGCTTTACCCAACTCTTTTTTTCCCTTTCAATTCTTCAATATTTTCCTAAAACTCGCACTGTGTTTAAACTTTAAACATGTTAAGATTATTTACATGTTTTTATGAGGTGGAGTATTCTGGATAAACTCATAAATGTCACTTCTGGTATGAAGATATTTTGTCAGAAGAATTCAACGTCTAATTTTATTGACACGAAAACAATGTATACGAAGGAATCTCCCAACCTACCTGAAGCTTTCTCTGTCTCTAAAACGGTGGGCCTGAAATTCAATATGGGAAAAACTAATGTTGTTGTTAGTTTTCCTCCCTGATGAAATTTGCACAACTTACTTACTTAAGGTGGCGCTACAGTCTGTGGCGGACCTGGGCCTTCAGCCAACATGCGCCTCCAGCCGGCTCGGTCCCTAGCTAGCTGTCTCTAGTTTCGCGCCCCAAGTCGGTTAAGGTATTAACCCACCTGCGTGCGCCACCTGAGTCGCGATCTTCCTTTACTGCGCCGCTTGGATTCGAAGACCTTCTGGGCTGGAGCGTTGATGTCCATTCGCTCTACACGACCGAGACATCTAAGCCGTTGGACTTTAATTCTGTTAAGTAGGTCAGTGTCGCTGTACAGCCCGTATAGTTCGTCGTTATATCTTCTCCTCCATTCTCCATCTATGCGTACGGGACCAAAAATCACCCGAAGAATTTTTCTCTCGAAGCATCCTAAGACGTTCTCATCTTTCTTTGACAGGGTCCAGACCTCAGCGCCATAAATGAGAACCGGGATATTGAGTGTCTTATAGATGGTGATTTTAGATGCTCGAGAGATGACTTTACTTCTCAATTGCTTTTTAAGTCCAAAGAAGCAGCGATTTGCAAGAGTTATTCTTCGCTTTATTTCAGCGCTGGTGTCGTTGTCTGTGTTTATAGCGGTGCATAGGTAGACAAAGTCCTTAAATACCTCGAAGTTATAGCTCTCCATGGTGACGTTTTGTAAAAGACGTCGTTATTCAATGTCTATTTTTGATGACAGCTTGGTCTTGCCCTCATTGACCACTAAACCCATCTTCTCGCTTCCGTCGCAGTGCTCAAAAACGCTTCACTGACATCACGCTTTGACCTTCCAATTATGTCAATATCATATGCGTATCCGAGTTATTGGATGGACCTTTGGAAGATTGTGCCTCAAGTATTGATGGTTGAGTTTTGCACAATTCTTTCCAGAATGATATTGATGAAGTCACATGACAGTGCATCGGCTTGTCTAAAACCTTTTTTGACATCAAATGCATCGGTGAGATCTTTTCCGACCGTGATAGAGCAGCGTGCATTCTCCATCGTCATTCTGCACAGATAAGTTTTGATGCCAAAATTTAACATTGCTCTGTAGAGCTCTTCCCGATAAAGAGATCGTGGGTATCGATTTGAAGCTCCTTGGTTTTTTCCAAGATCTGCCGTAATATGAATATTTGGTCGATAGTGGACTTTCCTGGTCTGAAGCTACACTGATAAGGACCTATCAGGTTGTTGACGAACGGCTTCAGTCGTTCACATAATACGGCAGAAAGGATCTTATATGTAATGTTAAGGAGACTGATGTCTCTGTAGTTGGTGCAATTTAGAGGGTCTACTTTTTCATGTTTTATTTTGCACAGCACAATTTTCAATAGAGAGAGTAAAGAGTTTCCAGTGACTCGAAAGCAATTATATCTACAATCGGGAGAGCAAAGACTTCATTCTCTGTCAATGGTTCTGCTCAAATATGGGAAACCTGGTAGATAACAAGAACTGTTACCAGAAAACTGCAAAGTTTAATTAATAGATGACTTCGAAACAATTTACTTTACTGGAACAATTATACCGAGTAAAAAAGCCAATAACTTATTGGCTCTTTTATACGAAGACCTAAGCGGCATAAGCTTCAATAAGGTAATGACTACATTTCAGGCTAGGCGATGGAAGTGTTCAAAGGCAAATGATTTCGGGACTTCGAAGCTCGTGAAGGAAAGAGACTAAGGGAAGAGCTAGGAGGAATTTATCACCCGAACAGTTCACGATGGCAAAGGGAAGAGCTAGGAGGAATTTATCACCTGAACAATTCACGATGGCTAGTTGAGGTCATATAAGTTTCTCTAGTTTAGTAAGTCAGAGAACATAGTAAGTAAGAATTTAAAGATTAAACAACCTTCATGGTGTACCTAAAATATGACCTGCCATCTAGGAGCGCAACTACCAGGAAATCGTTACGATGTGGTTTAGTCAGTGAACCAAAATCCTGCCAAGTTCGTTTAAAATAAATCAAATTGACAGATTTTGGTGCTAAGATCACAGAAATGTAGAGTAAGTATCAGATCTACATAATTATAAACATTGTTTCTATGACAACTCGTTTGTCACTGTTTTAGTGTACTAATGTTTCAAACTTTAAATATAAGAAAAAGGTACATAACCTGTCAATTTGGACTCTATTCTAAATCCACTATTTGAAACGAGATAAAAAAAGGCTTAAATAGAATTTCTTTCAATTAGATATGATGGATTATTACTACTTTTCTGTTTATATTTAATTTTCAATTAAATAAGAATTCATAACTTAAATATGTAAGGCCCTTACACACATTTTGACACAGGGCCCTGTAAGATTTGGCAACAATTCTGTACTATTAACATACCTGTATCATGTTTCTCGAGAAATTTGTTTTAATTAATAAGACCACTCTGACATTTACCGTCGCTTTTTTACAAGCTTAAGCTTAGTTTACATTCAAGCCATCCACTTAACCCTATTGTGAATCAGCTTATCTATAGTGAATCTGCTTTGAAAATTATATTTCTAACGAAACCAACAACAAAACAACATGCAATTTATTATGTTGCTGCTTCTATTTCCTCATATTGTATTTGCCGCTTTTTCGACAGCAACTTTTGACATGAAACAAAATAATAACAAGACGAAAGTAAGAAAACCTCAATGTCACACAATAATAATTATAACTTTGATATATCTTAATAAGCAAATTTATGAAATACACGCAAGACAAACAACTCAGAAATACAAATTTACACATACGATACTAAACTAGTAGTGCTTGAAGTGTAAACAATTTAATTTAGTCTCTAAAGTAAGTAATTTGACAGTAATTACTACAAAAAAAGCAACTCCAAACAAGAGACGAAGAAAGTAGCTGAAGCGCGAAATTTAACTTACCCAAAATACAGGTGAATGTCGGTCCAACAGTTGAGCCATTAGCAGGTATCTCAGAAATTCCACCGACAATTAGATCGACATCGGACACATGTTTGTAGACGGATTTTAATTTCGTTATTTCCTGCAAAACAAAAATTTGTACGATTAATTTATTAGATCTGACCAAACCATCCGTGCGAGAATTGAAAGAATGTGATTAATTAGTGCGAGATTTACAGTGGGACAGTACAGTAACCAAATTGACATTTAATTAATCAACGGCATTGGGTCTTTTAGCCCTAAAACCATATCGTCCAAATTAAAAAATTTAATAGCCCCTAAGCCAATTGTATTAACATTATGTTGGTTTACAACCTTTATGAATTTAAAAGTTAAATGAAAAGTTAAATATCGCGCAAAGAAGGGCTCTATGAGCCAAAAACTTTATCAGAAGAAAATGCTAAAGCCCAAAATCAATGTCATGTTACCGAAATTAGTTTTAAAATATCGGCCAAAAAATTTCATGTGTTTATACATTTGGTCATTCTTAAAAAAAATGTTTGTTTGTTTTGCGCACAATGACATTTTGAGTTTTAAATTTTACCGCCCAATGGCAAACATTAGACTAAGAAATGTTAGATCGCCCAAAAACTCGGAACGTCAAAAAATCGTAACAAATGTGTACGACTTTATTTTACTTTCAGAAAGCAAAGTAAATCCAATTTTTAAAGTGAAATAAAGCTACGAAATACCAGCATTATGGCGTATAAATAGTGAAGTATGGAGGGCATGCTATCCCCCTGTAACCTCTCGATTGGACTTATAAAGAGATATGAGGTAGTTGGTTGGTATTATGTGTGACAAGTATCTTTGAAACCTGGTTCTTTAAGTGAAAAGAAACTTTGCAAACACCCAACTTCGCATCTACCTCAAATTCTATAACCCAAGCAGTGAGGTCTCATGGAGGCACTATTTTAATAAGGAAATCTTTGGGCATTATGACATTTCTAAGTGCGGGCGTTACGATATTGGAAATTGGTTTGGGTGATACGGTCATTTTATTTGGGCTTTCTGACGTTTTTCTAATTATTTCTTAAGACCTTTCTAAATATATGTCATTGGATGATAAGACATAAGAAAAATAAATAAAGTGGTGCCACAGAACACGAAGAACCAGGACCTAGTGACTTACAACTCTCGATTATTCCTGTGTGCGAGTAATACTGTCAGAGATAGAAGGGACCTACAGTTTACATGCTGAATCCGACCGGCTTATTCGAAAAAGCACTTTTCAAGACCAGAATTACTCTTGGAGGATTTATAAATTCCTCGCAAGAGTTAGTACCCGTGAAAATAAAAACTTTAGATGGCACAGGCAGGGATCAAACCCAAGACCTCTTTCATGACAGTCCAACTCTTTAACCATCACGTTACGGGTACTACAAATATCGTCATAATGTTCAAAATAAATGCCACAATCCCAACCCCTACTTCATAAAACCCAAATTCAAAATTTAAAATTATTTTTTGTAGTGCCACAGGTATCAAGAAGGTTCCACCTTTCATCGGCCTTGATAGTTATTATTTTTGAGATTTCCTGTTTAAAAAAACAGGTAGGGGAGCTAACTAGCTGAGCTTTTCTTACGTCAAGCATTGACCCTAATCTTGCTAATTCATCGGCTTTCTCGTTGCCTAGTATATCGCTGTGGCCTGGGACCTGCAGAATCTAATGTTGATTTGTGGGCCAAGAACCTTTAGCTCTTCGCGGCAGCATGAAGCCAGCTTTGATTTTACCTGAGTTGCAGTAATCGCTTTAATTGCCGCTTGGCCATCAATGTAAAAGGTGATATCAGCTCGTGGCATAACTTTACGAAGAATCTGGGCATGTTCTATAGAACTGTTTATCCAGACTTCAGTTTGACTAAGTCTCAGGGCAATTTTGGCAGCAGATTCTTGAACAAGGAGATCTAGGGGAATTAGATTGAGTATAACTTCCAGTCCCACATTGGAGTGGATCTTTGAGTCAAAGTTTTCAGGTTTGTGCTCTTTTCTAAAGCTTTCCCCCATACTAAATTACCCTAGGTTAGTATTGGTCTAATTATTGCCGAATACATCCATCTGATAATTTTAGGGCTTGGTCCCCAGGTTTTCTATTGCAGACAATCGATGCCTTTGTGAATCTATCTTTGGAGTTCAGGCCCCAGTTTAGTTTTTTATCTAAGATCACAACGAGATACTTTGAGTGATCAATTGAAGGTATTTTAAAATCAGGTATTTTGAGCTTGTTAGTAAATAGAACTAGTTCTGTTTTAGCTGGATTGACTGTCAGCCCACAGTTCCTAGTCCATTTGCTTACCAACGAGAGGTCGTATTCGGTTTGTTCCCTGATAGTGGGTAGGGACTTGCCAGTCACTGGTAATGCAAGATATTCAGCGTAGGCTATTATCCTTACTACACTTGATTCCAATTTAGAGAGTATGCCGGTCATTACAAGCTCAGAGTTAATTTTCGACTTTGTGGTCGTCCAAGGCTTGCTTCACTGTTTCGTTCTTCACGTTATTGAAGGCTCCCTCAATATCCAAGAGCGTTGCAAGGGTGTATTCCTTGTCATTCAATGATTTTTCTATGACGCTGCCAAGACTATGCAATGCTGGTCCAAAGCTTTTTCCTTTAATGTAGGCATATTGAAATTCCGATATACAGTCCAATTTCAGGGTGCTTCGGATGTGTATATCAATTAGCCTTTCAAAAGTTTTTAACATAAACGATGTTAGACTAATGGGTCTATAGTCTTTGGCCTCCGTAGGCTATAGCCTTAGGGATGAAAACTACCTATACCCCACGCTACGATAAGGGAACATACCCCCAATTAAGGCTATTATTAAAAATGATAGGTGTGAGATGATAAGGCTTATGCTCTTCTGAAGCATCATAGGGAAGATTCCGTCTAGACCAGGGGATTTGTACGGGGAAAAGGAGTGAATGGCTCGGTATAAATCCGATGGTATTAGGGTTTCTGTATGAGACTCTGTTTCTGGACTGCGGATATCAGCTACGCAGCCAGGAAAAAGAGTAATCACAAGGAGCTCAAGCGTTTCGCCACCGGATTCAGTCCAGCTGCCTGTAGGTTTTTTGAGAGATCCTAGAGTGACTGAATCCTTGTTTAGAATTTTCCTGAGTCTTGCTGATACATTAGTACTTTCTATTTCGTCGCAGAAGGCCATCCATGAGCTACGTTTTGCTCATTGTGTTTCGACCTTAAAAATACGTTGACTGGTCTTATAATGTTCCCAATCAGTTTTTTTCCTAGTTCTTTTAGTTTCTTTTTCTAAGTTGCCTATTTCAGTATTGATTCAGAACAACTCTGAGTTTTTCTGAACCAATATCTATGTCTGTGGGTTCTTGAATTAGAATTGTGTCCTACTTCCCTACAGACTACATTCCTGTTTGTTTTCCTGAATTTCCTAAAGGGTTTTAGAGTTGCTGCTTCAATTTGTATCAAGAGGGCTATCAGTTTAGGTCTGAGAATGATTCCTCTTTAAGATACACTCAGCCTTGCAATTTCCCCAAATTATATAATGTGTCCATCTAGAGGGGTTGCAGTTAAATCAATTTGTATACCCACCGTAAAAATAAGTTTTTATTCCTCAAACAATTTGGACTCATCTCACGTTGTCAAAGTGTAATATGACCAACTGCTTAAAAGTGGTCCTATTTCACTTCTGTGAATTTTTAAAATTTGATCTTATTTAACTTGCCTTTACTTCACGGCGCCCAAAATTAAGTCGACTAACCAGGTGAAAATGAATTCACAATACGTACAAAAAATCTGGTAATAGTTTGAAAAGACAACTTTTCATATAAAGAAAATTTAGCTATTGCATGACTGACAAATTTGGCAATATTGTGAGATCTGACAATTTTCTGTAAAATAATTTGCTGAATTCATGTTGCCATCTGTATGGATATGTACGTACCCATTTTTTATTTTATTCTGGATTTAATTTCTGTGCAAACTACCCCACTGTCCAATGATCTGTTCACTAATTTGTTGAAATTACCATTGGACATAATTGGACATCTGTTCAAGGTTTCTTACTTTGCTTCCAATTTTTTGTATTTATAATTTTGTATTTCTTTTTACAGTGTTAAAGACATACTCTTGGGAAGGTTTGATGTCCATAATCAACATCATATCGGTGTTAAAATACTTACTGATTGAGCTATGTAATTATTTAAGTCATCCCAGGTGGCAATTGACCGGCCTTCGCATTGTTCCAAATATTTCACATATCCCTGCAGACCATGATCACGACCACGTTGAATATCGAATGCTAACACATTTGGACGGCTTGGTACACGAGCTTTGGTGAATTCTTCAATTAGCTAAAATAAAGAAACAAAAAGTAGACACATTTTAACATATGTATAAATGGTTTTTGACTTGTGGAAGCAATTTTTGCACTTAATTTGTTAGTTGGATATACATAAGTAATGATTCCAACAGTTGCCCCAAAATATTAAAGTTATATATTCCTATAATGTAGTTGATACCTCAAAATTCCTTAGTTATATTGGCGCAACATTTTAAACGATTAAGAAAAATGTTACAGCCATTTTTCGTAATTTACTGAACTTAAAAGTTGATTTAACAAATTTTAAACGATTTTGAAATTCTACTATCTCTCAACAATTTACTTAAGTTAAAATCACGGAATGCCTACTCTTACTTTTAGGAACTTGCTTAATCCTTATGACATACTATACAATTATTCTTATTAGAGCAATGGATGGAATGGTCCAGTCAACATTTGGGAATTTCTGTTTAAGGGTATTCCCTTTATTTGTTTTCACGATCTGTCACTCTTAAAAGATAATGCTAGTTTTTAATAAAAGGTGATTAGCAATTTATTAGTTAGCAAAACAAAAATAAAAGTTAAAAATATGATAAAATATCAGTAAATCTATAAATATTTAACAACAGGTTGTTTAAAATGTTGTTAAATTAATTTTTTTACTGAAAAACTGGACCTTTGTGCCTGTTTCTTTCTTTTTATAGCAGTAAAATGTTGACATAACTTTATTAACCCTGTTTCTAATGACAAAGGCGTAAAATTTTAAACAATTCAGTCAAATGTTAAAGCTTTTTTAGTAATGTACTTATTTAAAAAAAAAATACTGAATAAAATCGATATTAACATCGAGCAGGTTCAGGCGACTTAAGGGACTTGAAGTCAAGGCAAGTTTCTAGCATCTGATTGGCCAACTGTCAACAAAAATCGCCCTAGATATCAAGTCAAGTATACTTAATATGTCAGAATGACAGCTGATCATTTCTTTTCATTTTCAAATTTAAAAATTAATAAGTAATGTTTCTTCACAAACAAGTCGTGATTGACTTGTAACAATTATGTTGTTGGTAGTTTTTTGATTGATTGAACGTCAAAGTAAGTAAACGTAAAAGTAAACGTTCTGAGTTGCAAATTTATGATACCTGATATAGTAACTACCTGCCTTGGTCAAAATGTACGTTCGAAGAATTAGGTTGACTTTAAATGAATTCCCTTATGTAATTGGAACCAGACCATTTTATTATCTTTTAACGTTTTTCCAAAACTAACACAACAAAAAGGCTATTTTGACATTTAGTAGTATGCTAAGTCTATAAGATACTGAATTTCTGACATTTCGAATTGATACGTTTATCCCGTTGACCGACCGTACTTGTAAGTACCAGAATGTTCAACATGTAACAAAAATTCACGAGTTTTTATTGCAAAAAGGTCCTGTGGAAGGTTTTTTTGAGAGCTGCGTCAGTCCAACCGATTTTTTCGTCTCTCTCTTCTAAAGTGTGCTCGGAAATATTGTGTAACAATCTAATCTCTACGACGTTTAGAAAAGTAAGGTGTTAGATTTGAAGAAGGGTGAGCTACTAGCTTTTAAAGGAATAAACTTCCGGAATATTATAAACTACGCAGCTGGATTCACTTTTGGAATGAAAGTGAGGATTTGGGAGTGTCTTTATTGATTAAAACGATGCGTCGGAATAGATTCGATACGATTCTTAGTAGCTTGCACATAAACGACAACTGCCTTATTCCAAGAAACAACAATGATCGACTTTTCAAACTTCTTCCAATGATAGATTCGTTGAATGAAATATTCAGCACTTCCTACCACGGGACGAGACAGCTTTCTGTTGACGAGTCGATGATTCTTTTCAAGGTTAGGAACTTAATGAACCAGTACAATGCCATGAAGCCAATAAAGAGAAGTCGTTCGTTGTCTTGCCGTATTCAAAATAAAAGTACCACGTCTCATTTTACAATTGCTGTCTGCACACATTTAATATAGTACTGCTGCAGGAATAAATTGAACACTTTTTATCAACTCCGCCTTTAGTATGATGGTAGTCAGTTATCATTATTGGTTTACCTGTGTCAGTATCCACATCTTCATTGTGGTGGAAAGAAGAAATAAGGATGACAGCTTTTGCTTTTTTTCGGAACATAATGATAACAATGTAAAGTCTTTTGTGAACCCATGCACTGAACTCTCTAAATCTCTTTTCTTGTCCGGCAAGAAGTATGGTGGTATCTCCGTTTAATTTTTTTTCAGCGTACCTAAGTAAGTAAGTTCTATTTTGAGCAAAGTTTCCATCAGCGGAATTAAACTAAAGCAATTGTCTGCTGTAATATTCCGATTTGATTTTCCACAACTTTCGCTAGTCTTAAAACAGACTGACAGCTAGGTATTGCCATTTTTCTATCTTGTTCACTCAACCCTACACCATCCGAGTCTTTACCATGGTAGATGTAGACATTATAAATGTAGAATGTACGAGCATCTACCAATAGCATTATCTTGATGCCATATTTTGGTGGCTTCTGTGGCATGTAAATGATAAACTTACAACGACCTCTAAATGGCAGCAACATTTCATCTATACATAGGTATGGTCCAGAAGTATATTGGGCCTGGCTTTTTGTGATGAATTTGTTGAACTAATCAGAGATTGGAGTAAGTTTATCATCTTTCAAACGTTCCTCTCTAGTAGTTGAGTCATCAAACCGAAAGCAGTTAATCAAGCAAGAAAAACGCCATTTTGACATAACGCACCGAAATATTTCATGGCCAGTGCCATTTGTAGCAAATATCATCTTATAATATTGTGGGCTGCTGTTCCAGATGCACTCTTTTTTATTCCATTTAAAACCGATCGTACCTATATAAAATTCTTTATGCAACTGTTTATTGGTGGTAGAATTTCTAACATCTGCACTTGGTTCTTCATGTTCTTCGATATCTGAAACATCGTCTTGCGCTTCTCCTTTTGAAATTTCGTCAGCTTCAAAGACTTCATTTTTTGGCTCAAAACTCGGGTCTTCATTTTCATTGTCGCAATCACTGAACTCGAGTTCACTTTCTTCATCTAACCATTGTTTTATTTGCTCGTCGTAACTAATAAATGTTCTTTTAGGTCTATGATCCATCTTAAAAATAAGCAAGCAGTAATATAACAATTTCACTTACGTTTTGCTTAGGAGACACTATGAACATATAACTATTACACTAAAGTGGAGGCCTAACAGACACTCTCCCTTGAACCAGGCGTCACGTTAGTTGCAGAAAGTTAAATAAAGGGTATCTCATTATCTTGGTAGCAACACGAAAGAGAAGGAAAACTAATTTTGAATTAAATTAGTGAAATGCTTATCCCTTAGAAATAAGTTGTTTAAAATTTTGGGCTATTGTGAAACTGCGATCAACAAACTTTAATTTTTAAAGGTGCGTCCACACATACAAAAAAATATTTTTAAAACACTTCAGAAACAGAAAAACATTTTTGAAATGTTTTTTGGTCTGAATTTTCGCGAAATATTTTTTAAAAGTTATTGTGAATGGTCCAAATGTAGAAACAACAAAAAATGCGTTGTTTTAGTATTAGATATATAGTACAGTGCCAGATAGCCAGATTTTTGTATTTAAAAATTGATACAACTGAAAGAAGATCTGTCAGAATCATAATAAAAAAACACACACTTCAGAAAGAGGGTTTGTTCGTAGACTACTACATTAACATTTGGTGTTTAAAGCTAGCCACAGACGATGAACATGTTGGTGTGATTTGTTGGGCAGCGGTTCGCCATACACGGGCCAACATGTTTATAAACTTAATTTTTTGTGTGACTGTCGTGAAGTCAAGATGTGCGATAGAAGTGCGGATGATGCAATAGCATGTTCGATAATTTATTTATAATATAATAAATTATCATTTACTTATTTTCCCATATTGCCGGTTCACATTTTATCGCTTCAATGAAATTTTCAATAAATAGTTTGCATTGCGACGACATGTTAACTCATTGAAAGTAACAACACAAATGACGAATTGTTGTCCCACAACGCCATACACGACGAACATGTTGGTAAACTTCAAAACGTGTTGTAAACTTGCCCATACACAGCCAACATGTTAGCCCCAACTTCACGGTTTACAAAATATTTCATAAACCGTCGATTTGTTGGCCAACACGCCCATACACGAATGATTTTCAGCCCAACACCAACAAATCACACCAACATGTTCATCGTCTGTGGCCAGCTTAAGCGAGCTTGAAGCTCGTCTCAATTCCTTATATAACTGAATCGACTTGAAATGAGCTTGATTCAATACCTGTGTGGAGTAGTTGGTTTTACAGATAAGGCATTATGGTCTGTTTATTTGCATGTTTGTGTACAAAAAATATAGTTTTAGTTTTTAGTTTTTAGTTAATTTTTTTTTAATCACATTTAAAAAAAAATTGTAGATGGAGTAGGTTATTCTTATATGGTGCTGAACTATTCGGTTCTTCTTTGTTTAACACGAATCAAACTATCTCACTTGCACTTCATAAGAAACATCAAAACACTATTTGCATTTTAGAAAGTGCTGTCAAACTTAATCATTTTCAAATCTTCTTGTGTGGTGGAAACACCAAAAAGATTTATTTGATCTACATAAACTAGTAGTTTTCATTAACAAACCTAAATAGTATCAACAGTACCAGATTGATTTATTTCGCCAATGGAAGACACATCATTCCAAATGCACAACTACTCAACGAACACAGCCATCAAGGTACGAATGCAGTATCAATCGTACCAACATTTGAGAACGAAATCACATAAGATCCATTTGAGACTCGTATAAATGTCAAAAACACATCCATAGTTAGATTCTACTCGTAACTTTTATCATACTACGGATATTGTTTTTGTTATTCCTGTAAAATCCTCCTAAACTATTGATAGATTTTCCAACAAAACACGGGTAAAGTTTCTGAAATGTTTTTTTAAGCAAATGAGGAACATTACAGAAATGTATTTTAAACAATGGTTTCTGTAATTTTTATTTGGCGTGGACAGACCTTAAGAAACAAAAAGATGCAACATGGCTACTTTTACATTTTACTAACCCACGTGAATTCTGCGCTATTTTAAACTGCAAACAAACTGTGATTTGCAAAATTCAACTGTTGCAGAATAGAGATCATTGATTGTTATTTTTTAAGAGTTGCCCTCAAAGCTTGACTTGAAACAGTTCTTTCATATTTATCAAAGCTACTTTAAGCTTGTCTTCTTGAACATACCCAAATGCATTTATTATATGCCACTTACCCTACTACAAAACTCATTTTCTTAATTACTTGTTGCAGTTACATTCACATATGTAAAGCTTTGAAGTTGAAACATAAACGTGATGTAAAATTAACTTATCTACATTTCATATAAAAATATACTTACATCACCGGCGTAGGTTGCATCCATTTGCAAAGCCCTCTGGTTCAGCATAGAAGCTAAAAATTCATTAACTTTGGTTGACTTATCCAAGACCTCTGATCTAAATGAAGCTTCCATAAGGTTGAACAATGCCGTCGGTGACAATTTACTAAACACCAAATCATAAATCAAACAAAATTAATTACTATTTTCGAACTCAAAGTCTAATCATCTCGCTACCAACCTCATGGCGTCCTCAGAAGCGATCTCATTATTCAATGGCGTTGGCATTCTCTGAAGTACATTTGGCATCATCGAGAAGTAAAACCTAATGGCAGCCACCGCAAACTCATTAGACACTTCCAATTGTCCGGGATTGATGCTTCTCTTCGAAATCGGTTCGGAATTTATACTCGCACTGATTTTTTCACCCAATGCAACTGGCAGCCATTCTTCGAAGACAATTTCCCTATAAAGTTGCACATTAAGCTTCTTGGCAGCTCTAAAGATAGATTCGTCGGTCCAGTCTGGATGGCGTGTTCGTATTTCCTCAGCGAATTGATTATGAGAGCGCAAAAATATGGTATACAAGATAATCGAGTAAGGATTGCTGTTTACACGAGTGTCACCTAAAGCAAAGCAATTAGCTCTTAGAAAGGAAATACTTCAAATAGCTGTAATTAAAAGCTATATACTCGAAGTCTCTTATTATACCTGCCATAAAACAAGTCTCGTTCGCATCAGATTTTAGTGCACAATATAGGTTGCGTCTCTCCCCCTCGGCTAATGGCAGAAGGCCCTCGTTGGATGACTTAAGTTTGCCATGGCTAAAAGTTCTCATGCTGCGCTGGGATTTCCTTGTGAAGCCGTACAATTGGGACAGATCCAAATATCCAGTTGCTTGATTCAACTGTGAAAAGTAATAAAAATTTATGTGATTTAATGTTTTGAGCAATGTTGGTCTCCATTTGTCATATTTTTTTTCTTGGCTGTATTCACATAATTTATAATTTTTTGTTTCTTAACGAAATAATTTTATATTTTTTACTCTGAACTCTGATGATGGGGATTGATGGATGGATTTATTTATTTAACAAAAGCAAAGAGTCCCAAAAGGGGCGCTTATTGATAAATCGAAGTTAAAAAATTAAGTAGTCTATAGATCAATTCTTCGTGATAAGTCGTTTGAATGATTGTCTTTAAGTTGTTCTTATAGCCTACAGGGACCACTTATGGTAGAATTTAGATCATGTTTGAAAAAAGTGCAACAAATGGAACTGTCAATATTGAGGTCAATGGGTTTTTATAATAGAAGTACCTAACAAGCTGCATTTGGGCGTATGCGAATCTTTTAAATTGTTTTTGTTTTTATTTTCCAGTGAATGTGTCTTATAATTGAGAATGCTAGAAAAAGCTTGTTTTAAAAAACACAACGTAGTTTAAAATAATAAATTAATAGGAGATAGGATTTTTTTTTAGATATTTAGATATTTTATTTTATTCATAAAAAATTCAACTAAATATACAAATTTGGTTGATAATATATACAAATCAAATAAGATAAAATACAAATTATAGGCTGTGGCATAGCCGTCTGCCAGATTGAGTTTAGACTGAAATTTCAGTGTATGAAATTAATATTTATAATTAAAGATATTCTTTTTCAATTTAATTAATTATTTATAGAGATGAGTTTTAATTCTTATAATAAAAAAAGTTATTTAACAATTTTATTGCGGGTCCAATAATACATAAGACTATACATGATTCATATATGATACATTATATGATACATTACTATAATTGTTAATATGGGCTTTGAGTTTGGCTAAAACGAAAAAAGATCTTTATAAAAGAATGTGACTTTTAGTTTAGTCAAAACAAAATATAGTGTCTATTACAATATTCTTACAAAAATTCTAGATTTTAAACAGTGAAAAAATGGCTTTTAGTTTAGCTAAAACAAAATTGAAACATGACATACTTTAAAAAGCAAAGAAAGATTTATCGATATTCTGAAATTATTAGGTTTCTGAAAGCTGATGCATTTTCGAGATAAAGGTAGAGGTTATACCAGTTTTGCCCATATTGAGCACAATTTTGGTTTCTTCCATGGACAAAGTCATTTTTCCAAAATAGAGCATTCTAATTTCCTTGTATACCGGACAGATTGAAAGAAAGTGAAAACAATCTTCTTTTGATTTGAGGTTACATAGGGAGCACTGGGTTGCAAATTAATTCCTGTACGGGGAACCATTCAAATTTAATGTATCACTTCTTGCTCTACAAATGAGGGATATTGCTCTCACGTTGTATTTGTCGTCAAAGTAGTTTTCTGTAAAGGTGTAGCTAAGCACAGGATATAACAATCTATCTATTGAAGAGATTGCTTTTTGTATACTTTCGTTTCTTTTTAAAATGTCTATCTCCTCCAGTAATTTATAGAGTTGTCCTTTAAGCATATTCATATTTTCAAACTGTATAATAAGCTCTACCCCACATAATTCAGCCCATTTTTCCATTCCTTTATCCATTCCACTTGCTTTTCGAAGGTGTATTTCACAAGTTTTTGTGGTAATCTATTAGGTGCCTAGGACAGAACTTTCAGGACATAGTCAAAATGCAATTTCAGTGTGTATACGAAAAGTGATGGTACGCCAGTCTCGAGTGTGAGAACATAATTAGGTGTTGTTGTAGGCAGATAAAACAACTTCTTGAGAAATAAGCGTTGCAACTTTTCCACTTCTTCATACAATTTATAACCCCATGTCTGGCAGCCGTAACACATAACGGAACGCATTATGGCTTCGAAAACTTTCTATTTAGCAGATGTGGGGATATTAGTGTTTGAGATAACACTTTTCCAAGAAACATTTATCATTGTTTTAGCTGATAACAGTTTTTTTTCTAGGTGGGGTGACATGTTCATGTTTGGCTTGATTAGGATCCCTAGATATTTATATTCTGTAACAGTCTCTATCAATTGACCTTCAAACAACCATTTTTCATTCCTTTCTAGTTTAGTTTGTCTGTTTTGAACAATTAATATTTTTGATTTTTCAAGATTTAGTGAAAGGCTCCATGTTTTACAATAATCTGAGAGCATGTTGATCATGAGCAGTAGGCTTTGAGGAGATTCTGCTAAAAGCAGAATATTGTCTGCATAGAGTAAAACTTTTATTGTCAGGTCAGCGATTCGTACACCAGCTGGTAGTTGCAACGTAATTTCGTCTATAAAGATTGAGAACAAAACAGGACTAAGCAGACATCCCTGTTTCACCCCAGATTTTGTTTCAAACCATTCTACATACTTTTTTCATTCCATACTGACTGACGTGTATTTGTATACATATTTCTAAGGATCTTTATTAGCTTTGTTGACATTCCCTTTTGCAAAAATAAAGCATTTCGATCTATCGAGTCAAATGCTGCCTTGAAATCAACAAAAAAGATGTACAATTTTCTTTTCTGTCTCAAAAAGTATTGTGAAACAGATGTTAGAACAAAAATATTATCAGTTGTGGAATAACATTTACGGAAACCAGATTGGTACTCGCTAAGAATTTCATTTATGTTAATCCATGAATGTATTCGTTCAAGCAGGATAGAGGTGAAAATCTTTGCTATAGCGTTCATTCAAGATATGCCCCTGAACTTGCCAGATTAGGATCACCTTTTTTGAATATGGGATATACAATCGAATCCTAAAAAGATTGTGGAATATCTCCCGTCTCATAAATGTAGTTAAACATCTCTAACATTCTAATCGGTAGGTGCGTTTTTATAAAATTCGTTTGAAATTCTGTCTGGGCCTAGTGCTTTATTATTTGCTGCTTTTAATAATGCCGTACTTAAATCGCTCATTGATATTTCACGATCTAAGCTCTCATTGTAAATAAGGGTTTCTGCGAACAAAAAGGTATTTGTTGTTTGTTGTGGATTCAACAGAAGTTTGAAATAATCTGCCAGATCAGAGACATGCAGTTTAATTCCACATATCAAATTTGGTTCTCTCAGTTGATTGATTTTGTACCAAAACTGTTTGCTGTTATTGGTGTTCGAAAGTCCTACTGCAACAGATCTAAAATAAGCTTCTCTTTTCGACTTGCACAAGTTTTTGTAATTTTTATTTGCTGTTAAATAATTTTTTGTGAATGATTCGTTTAAATCGGGAGATGATTTAATTTTTCGTAACAATTCAAAAGATAAACATCTAGCTTTGAAACACTCGTTATCAAAACATTTCTGTTTGTAGGTGGGATTTTTAGAAGTATTTTTCCTTTGAGTTGCCTTTTCTATACATTTATACATATGACTAATTTTTGCTTCTGCATTTGAAGGGTACACAGTAAGAGGGCTTGTGTAGTGCGTGGTTAACTTTAGTTTGGTATGTTTCTCTATAACTATCTTTCCAGACTAACTTCGGAGGAAGATTAAGAGTAGAGTTTTCCTGCTCATCACTGAGATGACAAATTACTTTTAGGGGCATATGATCAGCAAAAGTTTGCGACTCAACACTGAATGATTCGATAAGCTTTTTCCATCCTTCAGATATTGCACAAAAATCGGCTACAGATTTTCCTGGCCCTCCTATAAATGTATATGCACCATGACAATCTTGTTTAGTGGATCCGTTTAGGATGAACAGATCATTTATTTGACACATTTCTAGAAAAAGTTGTCCATTTTTGTTAACTACTGTATCCATAGAAGATCTTTTTTCAAGGAATAAAGATTCGTTAGTGAAAGGTTTAGTCCATACGGTTTTTGTCTGTAATGTCCCTATGCGAGCGTTCATATCCCCAATAAGCATTATATTTTTTATGTTAGTGATGTTCAAGAAGTTGTTTATTATTTCAAAGTCGTAAGATAGGAAAAAAGGACATGTTTGACATATTGTCAACGTCAATACTGGTTTAGGTATTTTAAACTAGTTATGTTTTAAATACCTACAATCTACGTAAATGAATAAGTTGGTTAGCTAAATTTAAACAGCTGTCAAAAAATTAAAATGTGATGTTTTTGAGTTCTTACATAAGTGAAATTTTCTTCTAAAGCACTATTCACATGACCACGACCAACAACGAATCAACGGATATTCGCAGATTTTGATATTTCTTTCACATGACAGTTTTTAATTTGTCGCGAATGAATTTTGAATTGTTTTTTTTTTTTGTGTTTATCATTATTGTCTTTTGTTTTGAAAACAAACAATTGAATAAATGCGGTCGAATCCAACAGTTTTGAAACTAGGCGCACTTATTAAGGGATGTCTGGTGATGACCCAAAAAAAAGTCCTCAAGTATCCGACGTGAGCTCTTGCGGCAGTTTAGAGAAACATGAAGTTTGTTTCAGTTTTTTGCGTTTATCTTGCAAACTATTTGTCGTATCAAAAAATGTTGTTCCACAAAATTAAAGTTTATTAAATTTTATAAAAAAAGCTGGGATGAATATTTTCGTATTTCTAAAAGTTTATAAAATAACTCTAGCGGCAGGAAGAGAAACATACGGCTTTTTTCGTTTTTTCGGGTTTATCTTGAAAACTATTTGTCGTATCAAAAAAAATCTTCTACAAAATTAAAGCTTATTAAATTTCCAAAAGAAGTATTATATTAATTTGTTTGTACTTGTTTTAAAAAAAAATAAATTGGGTGGCGCGACAGTCCGTTGAGAACCAAGGCCTAGTGACTTACAACTCTCAACCATTCCTGTGTGCGAGTAATGTTGTCAGGAATGGAGGGGACCTACAGTTTATATGCCGACTCCGAACGGCTAATTTTTAGAAAGCACTTTTTTATGACAATAGTTACTCTTGGAGAATTTGTCAATTCCTCGCAAGAGGCAGCACCCGTGAAAAGACTTTAGATGGCATAGGCAGGGATCGAACCCAAGACCTCTAGCATGACAGTCCAACGCACTAACCATCATGCCACGGGTACCACTTGTACTTGTTTTAGTTTGTAAAATAACTCTATCGACATTAAAGGAAAATATGTTTTGAAAAGATACAAAAAGAGCAGAACAAAACAGAAGATATAGACTTAAGAAGTCAGTCGATATTCAATTTGATCATGTAGCAGTAGACAGGTTGGGGCAACATAACATGGTTCATTTGCAGCCAACTTCATTCTTTAAACGTTAATTTTGACCAAAGCAACTATTTAGTTTTTCAAGTGTCATAAATTTTAAATTCAGAAATTTACTTCGCAAACCTCTACTCTAAGTTCATAGTACAAAAAGTAGCAACAAATTATTGTCTACAAAACACTCCTCAGGCAAGCTACAGGTCTACTACGATTTGTATTTTGTATTGTAAAGAAATATTAGTTATTTCTTTTCCAAATTGGCAAGGATTCCTTTGACAGAAAGCATTAAATGAAGTTGTAAGGACAATAAATAAAGCAAAGAGTAATAAAGTTCAGCTTTCAGTTGAATAAAAACACAACCAACTGTCGTTTTGATAGAAGTGGACTTGACTTAAAAGATAGGGAGATTTATCTTGACTTACTTTCCAGTCAAATTTCCATTAAAGTTGTCTTAATTGGAAGGTAATATTTTGGCAGCTGGCCAATCAGATACTAGAAACTTGCCTAACTTTGAAGTCCATTATGTCGTCTGAACCTGCCCAGTGATAAACATCAAAAACAAATAGATTTTCTTTCCAACGAAAAGAATAAGTCAAGATTGGTTACCTTTTCTATCCCCGGCACTTTGTAACCAAGGAAAAGAAATGAGAGAAGCACCAGATGATGCTGACCTAATAATTATTCAAACTTCAATAGAAAAACCTGTGAAGACTGAAAAAATAGGTGAAGATGTTAATATTCTGTTCACCAGAAAAGAACAAAATGTTCATCAAGGGGTTATTTATAACCTTATGCTATTTTTTCTTTTGGAAGTTTAATAAGCTTTAATTTTGTAGAAGATTTTTTTGGTACTACAAATAGTTTTCAAGATAAACCCGAAAAAAGGCGTGTGTTTCTCTTCACTGCCGCTGGAGTTATTTTATAAAATGTAAGAGATGCCAAAATATTCATCAAAGCTTTTTTTTATAAAATTTAATGATCTATAATTTTGTGGACCAACATTTTTTGATACGACAAATAGTATTCAAGATAAACGTAAAAAACTATAACAAACTCTATGTACCAAGTTTCAAAACTGTTTGATATTTTTTTTAGGTGAAAACCTTTATTATTATTTCGGGTATAAAAAGTCTCTGAAAGTATGTCAGTTGAATTTAAAAACATAGAGAAATCACGATTTAAAATATCAATTGAAGACAGCCGTTTTTACATCTTTCCGATTTATTTGAACTGCAGTCATTGGCACCAAGACTGGGATAAGCTGCGAGAACTTGTTTATGAACTAGGACCAACAAATCAGATGATGATAGGCGATTTCAATGGAAGGATTGGACTATCGCAAAACAGCTTTAACAGTGGGACAAATTCAAATCATATTTATAATGATAGCAAATCGAAGATGAGGTGTGTGATGGATCTCCCATTTGGATACATTTGAAGATCGGTAAGAACATTATCCGATTATGCCGTTGGAGGTCTCGTTTAAGTTAGGAAGGGGTCGTGACAAAACAGCGGTTTCGGGATTTTCTCTTTCACCGAAATTTTATTGAAATGACCACAATAAAGATAATTTTCAGTGCAGTATAATCGATTTGATAGTGACCACATAAGTTCTAGAGAACCCCGACCTATACACACTAGTAACTTTGATGTAAAACACATCTTGTCAAAAAAAAAACATTTGAAAAAAAGGTCATTACAAATAAGCAAAAGTGGTTCAATAGAAGTCCTTGGAAGCAAGAAATCTTTCTTTTGCGTATTTAAGGTTACTCAGCGCGTCAGATAACATTAACTTTAAAGATCTTTATTAAACAAAAAATAAGGCTAAAAACGCAACTGATTTCTGGAAAGCAGTAAAGCTTTTGTGTATTAAGGCGACTTCAATGTCTGCAGCTCTGCACAAAGACATTCTTGAAAAAATGTTTCGAGTCTTCTTAAAACAACTGAAATATCGCCTCCAATTTAATATGCAACCCCTTTAATAGCCGCTGAAATTCTTGATGCTTCATTTTCTCTATCCGAAGTTTAAGCAGCTATACAACATTCTAAACATGGCAAAGCTTCTGGGGAAGATAGAATATCTTTTGAATTTTAATTGTTAACTAGGTCAGTGTCGCTGTACAGTTCGTAGGTATATCTTTTCCTCCATCGATGCACACGGGACCTAAAATCATCCGAAGCATCCTAAGACGTTCTTAACTTTCATTGACAGGGTCGAGGCCTAAACGCCGTAAATGACGCTCCATTAATCTTCCCATTATGTCAATATCATCTGGGTATCCGAGTAATTGGATGGACCTTTGGAAGATTGTGCCTCTAGTGTTGACGGTTGAGTTTTGCACAATTCTTTCCAGAACGAAGTTGAAGAAGTCGCATGACAGTGCATCGCCTTGTCTAAAACCTTTTTTGACATCAAATGAACCGTTGATATCTTTTCCGATCTTGATAGAGCAGCGTGCATTCTCCATCGTCATTCTGCACAAATGGATAAGTTTAACAGGGATGTCAAAACTAGACATTGCTCTATAGAGCTCTTTCCAATGGATGCTGTAATAAGCGGCTTTAAAATCGATAAATCGATGGTGGGTATCGATTTGAAGTTCCTGGTTTTTTCCAAGATCTGCCGCAATGTAATAATTTGGTCAATGGTAGACTTTCCTGGTCTGAAGCCAAACTGATAAGAACCTATTAGGTTGCTGACGAATGGCTTTAGACGTTCACATGATAAGGCAGAAAGGATCTTATATGCAATGTTAAGGAGACTGATACCTCTGTAGTTGGCGCAATTTAAAAAGCCTCCTTTCTTATCGGTGTATCGGTCAAACTATGCTGAGATTCCACTTATTGAGCATGCTTTCTTTCGCATGCCATATTCCTGTTGTACCATCCCTCTGTCGCCTCGATCGCGCGCTTCTCATGCTCATTTTTTTTTCCATCTAAGAAGCCGGTAGAGCTCGCGAGCATCTCTGTTCCTTTCGTGCAGACTGCAGCGCCGTTTTGTATGCCTGTTGTTTCCCCGTGTGCGCTTGCCGGCATTCGTCGTCAAACCAGGGGTTTATCTGTTGTGGCAGTGTGGAGTAGTAGTGCAGTGGAAAAGTACATGACGGTCTCTTGCGATTGTAGCCGTCTAACGTCGAAACTTCTCACAGTACTTCCTTGTTTGGACCGGGATATCCGTAGCCTTACCTTGGCTACAACGGGGTAGTAGTCTAAATCAACTTTGGCTCCTCGGAAAGTTCGGGTATCCTTTTTACTGGAGAAGTATCGTGCGTCGATTGCAATGTGGTCAATCTGATTGACGGTTGATTGATCAGGAGATTTCCATGTCCCCTTGTGGATATTGAGATGTGTGAACTGCGTACTAGCCACCAGAGCTTCTCGACCCGCAGCGAAATCGATCAGCCTGAATCCGTTCTCGAAGTCGGTGTCGTGCAGGCTGTATCTCCCGACTCTGCCACCAAAGATGTCCTCTCTTCCTAGCTTGGCATTTAAATCTCTCAAGACAATTTGTATGTCATAGTCACGGCACTGCTCATATGTCTTGTCCAAGAGCTCGAAGAATATGTCTTTGGTGTCTTCATCTTTCTCCTCTGTTGGGGCATGCGCGCATATTAGGCTTATGTTGGCGAATTTAGCCTTGATGCGGATTGTCGTGATGCGCTCGCTCACACTGTTGAAACACTGTCAAGACTTTTTGCCTGAGCCTAGTTCCAACAACAAATCCACACCCAAATAGACGCTGTCTTTGTTCTCGGTAGCAGTTGCCGTAGTAGATATCGCAGTCTTTTAGTTTACGTTTGCCCGGTCCATCCCATCGCACTTCTTGGATGGCTGTAATATCTGCCTTGCAGCAGTTTAGGGCTTCCGCTAATTGTTCGGCTGCACGTGGTCTGTTAAGGGACCTAACATTCCACGTACATATCCGAAGTTCGTTGTCCTTATTTCGTTTGCGTGGGTTGTCAACAGTGAATCCGTCCGTATCAAAGGCTTGTTGGTGCTTCGAAACTTAATGTATTTTTTCCGTGACCAGGAAGTCACCCCGACTTCCTACTTTAAAGTACGGCCGAAATTAAGCTTAAGGGTAAATTGACGGGAAAGATTGACCATTGTAAAAGTTTGGAACATAATTTTCCTGCCTATCAACTGCTTTCTTTGAACGTGCATTTTACCAATGCTACTAGTTAGTTGGTAAAGTGTCATAAAGAACAAATTGGGAACTTTACTTTACCAATTTCTACTCTCAGTGGATCGTGCAGAAGGGCAAGGTACAAGTCCATCTCAACTTGTATTTTGTACCTTAAAACAAATATTACTTATTCCTTTATCAATTTGATAAGACAAATTTGTACCTAAAACATAAAATGGATTTGTGCAAAATATAAACAAATTACAGAGTAATAAAGTTCAGCTTTGAATGTTGAATCAAAAAACATGATCCGCTGTCATCTTGACATAAGTGAATTGACTTGATAGTTAGGGACATTTTTTTTGATTAACTTTCTAGTCAATATTCCAATAAAGTTGAAGGCAATGGGTACGTTCAAACAACATAATGAACTTCATTCTTTGAACGTAAATTTTGACCAAGACAACTAGTTAGTTTTTCAAGTGTCATGAATTTCAAATTCAGAACTTTACTTCACAAACCTCTTCTTTAAGTTAATAGTACAAATACTAAAAAAAAACATTATTGTCTACAAAACACTCTCAGGCAAGCTAGAAGTCCATCACTATTTTTATATTGTATTGTAAAGAGTATATGAGTAGTGGAGTACTTGAAAGCCGAATTTATCCATGAATTTAAATTTGAAAACATTCCCAAAACTTATAAGGCTAATATGCCCAGCACAGCATTTACTGTTTACACTTTACAATTTTTGCAATCATTTAAAAACTGAAAATCATAAACAACAATTTTCGAAAACACTTCTTCCGAATGTGCTTATATGCCAACCGACTCTTATTTTCACATTTTTAATCGTTGTTTATTTCGATTTCCTGCATTAATAACTTTTAATTTAAAGATCCTTAATGTCAAGTAGTAATATAACGTCACACTTTTATCTACAGAAATATAAATATATGATCTTGTATCACACTCTATGCGTTTTCTACATAAATAATGGCTATGGCAATGCGTCTTACCTGTTCTGCAGGTCCAAAGTTACATCTTTCAATTGATAACGCACTACGAACATAATTCAAACAAGTCTCTCTGCCATATTTGCTAAAGAGATTAACTCCAATCAGAGGAGCACAATCCGGATGCCGGTTTCTGGGTGCATTAGCATAATTATCTTCATCACAGCATTCAATTTGGCGTCCATCTTCTGCAAAAATAAAAGTGTTATTTTGTTCACTGACTTGTTTAAAGCCAATCAATTACTCACGGGATGAAGATGCTACTGGCTTACTGAGATCATGTTCTATAAATTGGGTCCATTGGACCAGAGCTAAATTCTTACTGTGGCTATCTTCGTGGTTATTGCCATCATTACTGCTGGCAATGGTTCCATGTAGGGCTGAGTTACTGATTTCTCTTGGCGATGGGAGTTTATCGTCCATCTATTGAAAAGGGAAAAATGGAATTCTTGTTAGACACATAAATCGTGTCATAAAGGTTTATCAGGGTATTACTTGATAGAATCCATCTTTGTAGTTACTTTCAAGCAATCTTCGGAAGACGTTATTACCATCCTTACGACTTGATATCAATTCCAAGCACTCCTCCGAGAGACCTTTTGTTTTATCGGGAATTGGTATTGATGCAATAAAAGCTGCACATGATTCTGGGCTAACATCCTTCTGAATGCATTGGGAATTGTAAATATAAAGACTGGATTTAAGGATTTTTCTAGCAAGACTATTTGTTTCTTGAGCTTTTTTATCGGGAAGAGTTTCTATAAGTTGTTTGTGAGATATGCTTCCATTCTTTACATTAATTCCTCGACTTGATAGATTGTCTTCGAAGCTGTAAATAGAATTAAAAGACAAATTAGAAACAAATACAACTCAATGCACAGTAAGTTGCTTACGTTTGAATGCGATCGATGGAGTCAACACCCATCGTTACGGCCAGTTCATAGTCAGCTTTTGAAATCCCTCTTAGAGTTCGAAGCTCTGCTTGTGTTGGAAAAATGGGTTCTGCAAAGAATTTAAAGATATTAACAAAAGCGTTATTTAATTGGCGCGGGTAGATTTTGGTGTCCAGTGGCGGCCATTTTGTTTTGATGACATCTGTCAAATCTTTTGTTTATTATTCAGTTGTTTATGCCAAATCATAATGGCAAGCTATGCGATTAAGTTCAAATGATAAAACTTTAGTATCAAAATGAGTGTTCGTTAACGTAAACGTTGCAGGCATTGCGTTATTTTACAGTAGGAGTGGTGGCCCTTCACACTCTTCAACGTTTGGTGGCCAAGTTTGAGACGACCGGTTCAGTAAACAATCAGCTAACACTCGTAGGAACGCGAAAACGGCCAAGGACATCGCCACGGTCCGTGAAAGTGTATAGTAGATCCCAAGACAGTCTGTTAACCGCCGTGCTCAAGAACTTGGCCTATCGCAACCTTCAACTTGGAGAATTTTGCGTCGAGACTTGGGCCTACAACCGTACAAGATCCAACTGATCCAGGAGCTTAAAGTTCATGATCATAGACAACGCCATTTTTTCGCTGACTGGGCTTTGAACCGTTTGGAGGAGGACTCCAATTTTGGCCGACAAATCATCTTAAGTGACGAGGTGCATTTTTGGATGAGGCATTAGTGAGGCGGTCATCATCAACAGCGAGCTCTGCGTTATGATAACAAATTACTTATGGGCAAAGTTGAACCATATGGACCTAGACTACATGTGGTTCCAGAAGGACGGTGGCGTTGCGTGCCACACAGCAACGAATGACATTGACAACATCTACCCGCCCTTATTGAAGAACCCTTTATAATAAATGGTTTTCTAAAAACTGGTTTTATTTAAACTATCTCGTGATGTGAAGGTTAGTGCCCAGGGCTGTCATGCCAGAGGTCTTCGGTTCAATCGCTGTCTGTGCCACCTAAAGTTTTTTCACAGGTACTGCCTCTTGAAAAGAATTGACAAAATCCTCCAAGAGTAATTCTTGGCAAAAATGTCCTTAAGTGACGTTCTGAAGGACAAAATGGTAGTCGCGATCATCAACAAAAGCGACGTAGATGGCAAAAGGACAGCTGGCCTTTAGTTTTGTAGAGATCATGTCTGACAATCCGGGACCACCGCCCATCACAAAAGATGGCGGTTAGCATCAGGGACACATCAAGTTGATGGTCTGTGATGATCGGAGGTCGTGCGATCTACTGACGCTGGCGGTTGGTCGACTTGGGGAGGTTTGGCCTGGTGCTAAGCTGGAGATTGTCGCAAAAGAAGACATTCCTTGCAGACCAAGGGCTCGCATCACGGTTCCGGCCATATTCAAGGAAGCTGACCACGTCCTAAAAGTAATCAGGCTCTCCAATTCAAACATTCCTACTCACAACTGGAAGGTTGCGAAACTAGAGAATCCAAACGGACCCTACAAGGGTGCAATTGTTATCATCAATGCAGAGTCCCTTTCTCCTATCGAAAGGTATAATAAGGTTCGGGTTTGATGAAATACCGCTGAGGGTCTACAAAAAAGATGGGGCCGAGGCACAAGTTTTAGATATAATTCTTGTCTACGAGTTCATTAATAATAATATTTTGAACTGGAAGGTATCCAAAGATCACTCCTTTTCTGATCATAGATACATCCAATTTAACTTTATAAATGAACCACCTTGCCAACCGATCTTTCGAATTCCAAAAGGAGCAAATTGGCCAAAATACAAGAGAACGTTAAATAGTTTAGTAAAACCTGAACTCTTTAATACCCCCTCCAACACTGAAGATCTTGACGACAAAGTCAATAATCCAACTTTAGCCCTATATAATAAGCAGGATTATCAATTCAAAACTGGGCGATTTTACTGCACAAAGGGGTGTCAGCAGAGGTACGCCACAAGGTGGTGTCCTATTCCCTCTCCTCTGGAACTTAGTAATAAATGAATAACTAATTACTCTAGAGAGGGGTACAGAGTTTTTGCTTATGCGGACGATGTTGCTATTGCAGTAAAGGATAAACATCCAAATATACTAAAAGAACTCTTACAAAACGCTTTTAATAAACTCACCAGATGGGCAAACTGGTGTGGACTAGGCCACAAAAAACCGACCTTGTTCTCTTCACAAGGAAATACAAAGTTCCACTCACTGACCCTCCCCTCATAAACGGTGTACCACTTAAATTCTCTGAACAAGCAAAATACTTGGGTCTCGTTATGGATAAGAAGTTAAGTTGGAAACCTAATATTGAAAGGAGAATAAACAAGGCCACAGTAGCCCTGTTCTCCTGTAAAAAGGCCATTGGTAATAAATGGGGCCTACAGCCCCGCATTACACACTAGCTATATATTTCGGTCATAAGGCCGATCCTTACTTATGGCGTAGAGGTATGCTGGACGGCGCTAAATATAGCGACAAATCGCGATAAACTCAGCAAAGTCCAACGAACAGCCTGCCTGTGTATGGGAGGAGCACCTCGCTCTACCCCCTCCGCCTCACTTGATGTTCTGTTCCATTTAATACCGGTGTAGATTTTCTGCAAGCAAACGGCAGCTAATACAGCCATACGGCTTCAAGCTTTCTCTCTGTGGATCAATAATGAAATTGGCCACACCACTATTTTGAACTCGTTGAGAACTATAAACAGTAATATTTTCTACACCATACCCCATCCTCAGTTTAATAACTATGGATTCAAAGTGACTATACCTCCCAGGTCTTCTTGGGAGAATACATCATTGTTGAACGATAATCCTATAAACTTTTATACAGACGGATAAAAAACGGAGGCTAGACTAAACATAAGTCTCTCCTTTCGTCTACCCGATCATTGTAGCATGTTCCAAGCTGAAATACTGGCTATAAAAGAAGTCCCATCCTGGCTTAGAGAAAATGTTATATCAACTAATGATATACGCATCTTCTCGGATAGCCAAGCAGCGTTAAAGTTCCTAGACTCTGTCTCCACTAACTCTAAATTATCAATCATCTCTTACGGAGATGGATACACAGTTCGACATTCACCTTTTCTGGCTGCCGGGCCATAGATACATTCCCGGAAATTGAAAAGCTGACGAACTTGCAAAAAGCGGAACAACTTTATCTCTGCTGGCTCACAATGCTAGCATAGGTATCCCCTTAGAGAACTCAAACTTCAGGTGGAATAACACCACCACCTGTTTAGCGACAAAACTAATTTGGTCTATCTTAGCGCCAGGCGCTCAAAACAATTAATCTCTTTGAGTAGATGGCACATAAGCTTCGTTCTTATAGGTGTCCTGACTGGGCACTGCTTAATAGGAAGGCATGCAATTCGACTTGGAGCCCCTGCAAATGATTTTTGTAGGAGTTGCATGGACGAGGAGGAGGAGGAGACAATCTCTCATCTTCTGTGCACATGCCCTGCCTTATCACAAAGACGTAGAATCCACCTTGGAGACTACTACTTCAACGATACCAGCGATCTAAAAAATGCTGACATTATTTGTCTCCTACGCTTTATTCGGAGCTCCATTGGTTCGACGAGTTAAGCTGATCAACTGATACATGTGGTCTAAGTGTGTTGGACTTCCCAACCAACAGCCACTTAAACCTAACCCCTTTTTGTATATCGTCGGTCTCATAACTCCACCATTTAGAGAAAATGAGTTTTGAAATCAGAGCAACAACCCAGAAAATTTCATATCCCTCTCTAAACTCTAAATATGTTTAAACTTAAATTATCGGACAGACCCCGTAACTTCAACAAAACAAAATTGCTAAAAAAAACTCGGTATCTATTATTTGTGGTTAGCGAAACTCGAAACTCCATTAAATTCAAATAAATTGAATTGGCACCACCTAGAAAACCGCTAAGGAACAGTTAGGAAAATAGGTAAAAACTCTTCGGGGAATCCCAAACTTTTTCAATTTCTACTTATTCCTTATGTTTTTTCTTATTATCTAAATTACGTCACTGTAGTTTTGGCCGCGGAGAAGGTTTTATCGAAGTGAGTTTTTTAAAATTAAGAAACGTACAGAATAAAGAATTTAAGTGGAAAGCAGCTTGTTCAACTGGCTCTAAATAAATCATTTAAATCCTTAATGCCCGATTTCATAAACAAACACTAAAAGCACTTTTATCTAAAAGCTTTTTAAATTGTAACAGGCCTTTAAATTTTGTCAGTTTAACCAAGCTTAAAATGGAAAATTTCAGGTATATTTTTGTTAAAATAGAGTCCTCTTCACAACCCTGTAAAAATAAAACCCGTTTTTTCTTTCTACTAAGCGAATTGTGTGAGAAAAAAAGAGAAATCATTATATGTTGAAATAAATGACAAGAATCAAAATACAACAGTATAAGCTTTTTCAAAATAAAAAACAACTGTTTCAGTTATTGTGTCGTTCAAAAATTAAATATAAAAACTGATTTTAATAAAAGAGAATGAGGAAAAAATTCCTAAGACTCAAAACTTGTTTGATGATATTTAGATTTCTACAGACCGAAATCTATAAAACTGGTGGTGGACCAACAACAACTTCAGCCCTGAGTTGCCTGGAAGAAAAAATTGCTGGAAGGGGGGGATTGCAGTTCACACCCGAAGTACAATTCCAATGCGGACTTTAATAGCAAAGTAGAAAGCGATTCCGTTCCGGAGTACTTGGAAGAATTCCAAATAGTTACTCCGTCGAACGACAGTAGTGAAATTATTGCGTTATCGCAGTCTGCTCCATCAACTTCGTTCAAAAAGCAAAAGGAAGAATGACCAGGGTCGAAAAGGTAGCGTGTAAAGAGGATAATTGGCATAACAATGAACAAAAACGAAAAAGGGAGTTAGGCTTAAAATACAGCGGCAAGAAGAGACAAGAATGAAAGTGGGTATATAGGAATGACGAGCCCAGTCGCGTTATTAAACCCCGGTGCAAATGCGTTTTTAATAAGAAGGAAACAAACTGCTTTTTGTTCACGGAAATGCAGAGACTTGACATTTTTAAAGGCTTTTCGAAAAGAACATGACCTGAGAAACAGTTGCTTATTAAATTACTTATTGATATAAAACCCACAAAAAGACACAAGAAAACAAGTAGAGGTGAGCAAAAGAAAATCGACAGCTTGTTATCATTTATGGCTTAAGCAAAGACGATGCTAAACATGATACAACTTTAGATGTCACAGAAGACAATAATGCCTTAAGAACAAACGTCAGTAGGAAAAAGAAGTTTTTTTTTGTGGAAAGAAGACAATATTTGCTTGACTTTTTTAACTCTCTCCCGAAGATGGAATCCCATTAGGTATTGTAGGTCAAGTTCTGCAAAAAATTACCTGCAGTCAAATTGGCTTTCCAAGGCCGATTTGTTTAACTGAAACATGGAACCTCCAGCCCCTACCACGTTAGCGTGTTTTTACCAAAAAAAGACAGGTGTGAGACTAGTGGAGTCTTTGAAGCCAAAAACCTTTCGGAAAATGTGTACAACCTTCACAGACAAAAGGTGGATGAGGCACGAAAAGAAAAAGAGACTGATAAAGGTAACGTTGACGAGTGTGTAATGGTTTTGAGGAAGGATCTGCAATCGGTTCTCTTAAGCCCTAAATCTAATATCCCCACCAAAACAAAATTAGTCATCCACAATTTCACGATCTTTGACTTTGACAGTCTAAAAAGGGTTATTGCTTCTTGTGGAATGAAACGGAAGGAAACGTAACAGCCGATGAGTTTTTATCGGCGCAGATAGAAAATACTTCTGTAAGGCGAAGCATTTTATACAGCCATTGATGCACTGCTCAAAATAGAAACTCTACATTAGCTAATGCGATGCTTAACATTTCCATCTCCCATAGCATAACCATTGATCAAAAATTCTTATGCAAAGGCCACTCGCAAATGGAAGCTTACTCGATGCATTCCTGTATTGAACGGATCTATAGAAAAACCGATATAAACGTTCCAGCTGATTACATTACATTACAATATTTGGATCACACCTACATATTTCCTCAGTTTCACTTACGTTGGTTTCTTCAAGTCTATAAGGCCAGGTAAAAAGAAGGGAATGCATGTGTTACTGACATAGTAGCACTTAAATATACTCTTACCATCAAGACCGGAAATTCCAATAAAATATGTTCCTGTGAGGACTCTTCCTCAACTTTACCAAGAAAGATTAAAAATTGCCTAAAGAAAGTACAACGATTTGCAAGACTTGAAACCCACGTTTCATGATTTGTATGATATATTCCTTATGATAATGAATAAAACTTTATGTATTTCTTTTTTTGTATATGTTTAAAACAGTAAAAACCTATTGGAAATATAACTTAGTGTTAATTTATTTACGAAGACTGACTATTAAATTTTTCCGAAAAAATCGTGACATGAGATGAAACTAATGAGAAATTCTCGTAACTCCATAGTAAAAACAAATGTTTTGCTATTGTCGTTTTAACAATGGTCTAAGATTAAACACAATTTTTTAAATATATTATTTAAAGAAAAATTGCTATTATGCTACAAATAAGCTTCGCGAGACATTTTCGTCTCTCCTGAAAAAATGAAATTTGTGAGCTTCCAAGAGCTGAAAAGCAGTGATAAAATATCAAATTTTAGGTACGTTCAACACTCTTCACATTTTAACTTCGTTTTTATGTGGAGGAATATTTCAACGATGCAATTGCGCAATTTGATTATGACGTTTCTAAAGTTAAATTTTTAAACTTTTGCTGTCAGAACTCTGAGAATAAATTTTGTATGATTCGATTTCTCAATCATTATCGCACATTTAAAAAAGGACGAAAAGATTAATGGTGGATTGTGTTAATACTTCATACTTATTTTCTGTCAACCCTTCGGATAAAACTGTCAGAAATCTTAGAAATATATGATATAAATATGTTCAATCTCGGGTTGAATAGGCTATCCTGAACATGGAGATTTGTAGAAAAGAATTGGATAGCTAAATTGAGAAAGCTGACAATAAATTAAAACAACTTTAAACTGTTCACAAGGAGATAAACATTTAAATTTTGACGTCCAAAATAATTGCAAAATAGAATTTTGTATGGATAATTTTAATAAGTCACTGGATTCCTCCAAATTCAACCATATGTTCAATCAGCTGTTCTATTTCTTTATTTGATATACCAGCTGTCTTACATTAGTTGCGAAGCACCAACAATACTCGGATCCAGACGGATTCACTATTAACACTTCGAGCTCTTGGACAAGACTTATGAGCAGTGCCCTGGCTATGACATTAAAGTTGTCTTAGAAGATTTTAATACCAAGCTAGGAAGAGAGGACATCTTTGGTGTCACAATCGAAGATACACCCTCGACGACACCACCTCTGACAACGGATTCAGGCGGATTGATTTCGCTGCGGGGCGAGACGCTCTGGTAGCTAGTACGCAGTTCACACATCTTAATATCAAGGGGACATAGAAATCTCCTGATCAATCAACTGTCAACCAGGTTAACTACATTGCGATAAAACTTTCTGAGGGGCCTGCATTGACTCAGACCACTGCCTCGTTGTAGCCAAGGTACGGCTACGGATATCCCGGTCCAAGCCAAAACAAGGAAGTACTGTGACAAGTTTCGACGTTAGACGGCTCCAATCGCAAGAGAGTGCCATGTCCTTTTCCGATCGAGTCTTTAGTAACCTTTTAAGAAATCCTATGCTGCCTGCATTAAGCATTGAAAACCAGTGGCACCATTGCCTTGCAGCCATCAGAGATGCCGCCTCTGAAGTGCTAGGTTTCACACGGCCACCACAGAGAAACCCCTGGTTTGACAACGAATGCCGGAGAGCGCACGCAGCGAAACAAGAGGCATACAAAACGACGCTGCACAGAAGGATCAGAGCTGCTCGCGAGCTCTACGACAGGAGAGGAGAGAGGAACACCGGCTTCTTAGACGGAAAAAAAGAGAGCATGAGAAGTGCGCTATCGAGGAGATAGAGGGATGTCACAACAGGAATGAGGTTCGTAAATTTTACCAAAAGGTAAAAAAAAAACCTACCAAGCCACGAACCGAACCATGTAAAGACGATCAAGGGAACATCGTAGTAGAACCACAGTCGATGCTGAGAATATGGAAAGATCACTTCTCCAAATTATATAACGGCGATGACGAACCGAATTCCGCTGTAAGGGAGATAGAACCACTCAACCTCGGCGACGCAGATCAACAATTCCGCCTACCCGACCTCGACGAAGTGAAGATAGCTATATCTTACCTTAAGTCAAACAAAGCTGCTGAACTGACGGCATCGCTGCCGAACTATTCAAAGCAGCAGGCGATGACTTGGTAGGTATCATGCACCAACTCATCTGCAAAACATGGTCGGAAGAAAGCATGCCCGATGAGTGGAATCTCAGCATATTGTGCCCGATACATAAGAAAGAAGACCCTCTAAGAGCTCTACAGAGCAATGTCTAGTTTTGACATCCCTGTCAAACTTATCCGTTTGTGCAGAATGACGATGGAGAATGCACGCTGCTCTATCAAGTCGGAAAAGATCTCACCGATGCATTTGATGTCAAAAAACGTTATAGACAAGGCGATACACTGCGACTTCTTCAACATCGTTCTGGAAAGAATTGTGCAAAACTCAACCGTCAACACTAGAGGCACAATCTTCCAAAGGTCCATCCAACTACTTCGATACGCAGATGATATTCACATAAATGGAAGATCAAAGCGTCATGTCAGTGGAGCGTTTTTGAGCATTGCGACGGAAGCGAAGAAGATGGGTTTAGTGGTCAATGAGGGCAAGACCAAGTAAATGCTGTCATCAAAAAAAGACACTGAACAACGACGTCTTGGACAACACGTCACCATGGACAGCTATAACTTTGAGGTAGTTAAGGACTTTGTCTACCTAGGCACCGCTATTAACACAGACAACAACAACAGCGCTGAAATCAAACGAAGAATAAATCTTGCAAATCGCTGCTTCTTTGGACTTAAAAGGCAATTGAGAAGTAAAGTCCTCTCTCGAGCATCTAAAATGACCATCTATACGACACTCATCATTCCGAACCGCTGAGGCCTCGACCCTGTCAAAGAAAGATGAGAGGGTCTTAGGATGCTTTGAGAGAAAAATTCTTCGGGTGATTTTTGTTCCCGTACGGATAAATGGAGAATGGAGGAGAAGATACAACGACGAACTGTACGGGCTGTACAGCGACACTGACCTAATTCACATAATTAAAGTCCAACGGCTTAGATTGCTAGGTCATGTAAAGCGGATGGACATCAACGCTCCAGCCCGGAAGATCTTCGAATCCAATCTAGAGGGACGGCGCAGTAGGGGAAGACCGCGACTCAGGTGGGTGAAGACCTCAACCAACTTGGTGGACCGAGCTGGCTGAAGACGCATGTTGGTTGAGGCCCAGGTCTGACACGGACTGTAGCGCCATCTAGCTGTCTTGAATGAGCCGTTCTTTTGCAAGTAAAACACATCTGTCTGAGATTAAACGCAACCATTGTTTATATTTAAACACTAATTGTCAGCTGTCAAATTATTATTTTTCTAACCACATTTTAAAATGCTACGCCTTACGTTACTGTGCGAACTTAATATTCTTATATTACGCGTTTCATGTTTTTGAATTAATGTAAAAATTATTCAAACTATAACACCCCCATCAATATCTTCCATTGCATCTTAACTGCACTCAGTCGATATATGTAACTTTTCATTATAAATATAAGCTTGCAAACGAATAAAGCCCCGAGAAGCACATTGCACATATTTTTGCTTGCATATTATTTAAAAACACAAGCACGTGATAGAAACTCAAAAAGAACATAATTGAAATAGAAACACACAATTTGACTTGCCCAGTGCGCAGTGTGCTTAACTGCTTACCCATTAAGGTCATTATGAAGCTCTCTAGATATTGACCACGTGCTTGTTAAGTGACTTAAATCTTAAACAAATTTGCATTCAATTTATATGAACATACCGCTGCAGTGTCAATATCTGAATCATCAAATCGAATACAAAACAAAACAAAATCGTCATCAGTCAGAATTTTGATGGATTGTTTCTTGAAAAGCTTCAGAAGAAATACAATTTAAAGGTTATTTGCCCTTTGATGTGAATTGAGATGAGTCTACCGCACTTTGTTCAAAGACTTACATCGGAAATTATTATTTTGTTGTTCCAATTAAGATTGAGTATGACAGCAATTTGTTAATAATTAATTAAGAAAATGAAATCATCTCTTGTTAACTAAATGAAGTTTATGTTTTAATTTCCAAGAAGATGTCGTTATAACCTTAAGTGTTTGTTTTTGTTTTTTTACAGTAGAGGCAGTACTTAAGTTGAAAATATAAATTTACTAAAAACCTATGCAAAACTTTTTGTAAATTTTATTTAGAAACATAAAATAAAACAAAAATAACAATGATTAAGGTTGGATACGTTAAAAATTATTCAAACTTTGTAACTTTTATACGGCCATGACTGTGCGTGGGTATTCACTTCACTTTAATAGATTTCTTTTTTCTTTTAGCAGACTAAATTGTCAATTGGTCCATTTATTTTGTGAAATTTTCCATAAAAATATTCTCAGAATGTATGACCTCACTTAAAATACAATACAAAATGCAATAAATTGAAGTGCTTGTAACAAATAAGTTAAATAGTTAAATTTTATTGGATTAAAAGATCCGTCTGAGAGCAACGTGCTAGCGATTTGTATAATAAACATAATTTTGTACTACGTTAACGTTACGTTATGTTAATACACGACAAGTGTAGTGAACTATTTTTAAAATTTAATTAAATAAAATAAGCACGAAACTAAAGTTTAATGGCGGACTTTTAATTCATCTAAACCTGCAATTATATAAAAAAGTAGATTCCACGAAGATAAACTTGTTCGCATTCACATTTGAATTGCCTCAGAACGTTGTAAACGGGGCTTGATCTGTAATGCAAGAGGTCTGGGGTTCAATCCCTGTCTGTTTTTCACGGGTACTGACTCTGCGAGGAATTGACAAATCCTGTAAGAGTAATTCTTGTCATGAAAAGTAATCTCTCAAATTAGTCATTCGGATTTGACATACAAACAATAGGCCCCCTCCATCCCTGAAATGACTTGCACACAGCAATTTTTGAGAGTTGTTAGTCACTAGGCCCTAATTCTCTTTGTATTTCCTCAGAATTTTCCATAATCAGCATTTTTAAGTTTTTACATTTTTGGTATGCTACCTCCATTCAACTAATGTGATTTTAATAAATTGCATTCTCTTTCTTTGTACATTTGAAAAAAGTTAACAGTGTAAGACCACCATAACATAAGCTAGTTACAGAAAAGTCTATTTGACGGATTTAAGGTAATGATGAAGTAAACGTGAAGTTAGCTCCAAGAAGTCATCTATCAATAAAGTTTTCCAATAAAATGTTTAATATTATAAAATCCGCTATTTTTCAGCTGTTATTTTTCAAATTGTCATCTTTTCACTTTTGAAATTTGACGGATGACATATGTAAAAACTACACCATTACTAAAACTTCAATGGTAGCATTCACAAAAGCTAGTGGCTACGTAGTCAAAATTCAACTAGCTTTGTGAATGCAAAACTACACTATAAAGCTAGTCAATCGGGAACTGTCATATAATTGGCAAATGCAAATATATAAAATAAGAAACATTTTTGATTTGATAACTTTAACTTATCTTTTGTGTTTTTAAATTCAATAAAATCAAATTTAAGATACAATTTGAATGATTTATATTTGTATTTAAATATTTTTGAATTCATGTTATGTTACCGAGCTGATTGTGAAACGTCAAATTCATTCTCCACTAACTTTGTAGCAGAGTTTTAACACTACGTCGGAGGAGAAATTTTAACTACTTTTGTAGTTAGATTCAGCCAATCAGAACCTCTTGACTACGTAGCCACTAGTTTTGTGAATGCGCCCAATAAAGCATTGAAATTGTTAGAATAGTTCAGTTCAAAAATGACAAAAATTGTATTCACAGTTCGCAAAACAAAGAAAAGTTTTCTAATTGTTTTCTTATTTCTTACGGTTGTGATCACAATTGGCCATCGAGATCGTGTGATTTAACACAAATGGACCTCTTCACTTTTTCAATGCAAAAACTTGTAAAAATTGTATAAAAAACCAACTTTTAATGACAATTTTCTGCAAGAGCTGTCAAAAAGTATCGTACGTACAATTTTTTCACGTGCCCACAGTGACACATGCAGCTTTTTGACATTTCATGTTTTGTTTTCATTTGTTGGGATCAGCTGTTGAGTCTTCTGCTATTCAGTCAGCTATTACAGTTTCAGCTGATAATGCACGTTATTGGCTGCGTTCAAACTCAGACAGATAGGGTATCCGGATACCTTTTTGTTAATGTTTTACGTGTAAAATATCAACTGATCAAAAACAGCTGATATGTCAAAAAAGGAATCCAAAGATATCCAAGAATTTCTGGGGTATGTAGGTATCTGACAAAACAGCTGATTCAACACATGGTTGAATTTGAAGGAACTTGAAAATTGATTTCAGCTATTTGTATTTCTTGGTAAACAAAAAGATACCAAAATGTTAGTTGAAGTTGTATTTGAGGAACCTGTGAACCTGTGTCTTTAGCTGATAATAAAATTTCTTGCTTACTCAAGATCCAAACAAAAGTTCTTTCTCCAAGTTTAAAGTACTTTTATTTTGCTGCACTCTGTGCAAGAGATCCTTATAAATTAAAATAGTTAATAACTTCATAAAAGTCCTTGTTTCCGTTAGGGTAGTTTTCTGTTAAACGTAAATCGTTTAAAACCGGAGATTTCCCAAGTAAATTATTAATCGTATAGAATTCCAATTAAGCTAACATAGACTGATGATTTAGGTTATCTCTTATTAATAAATTTCTAAGCACCTATCAATTCATCATCGTCCAAAGAATCAGTTGAATTATCCGTTAAATGTTTTATCTTACAACGATTCTCTGCTTTTTGTAAACAGCTGAAAGTTCTTTTCATTTTTTGACAGCTATATCAATACAGCTATTCAACTCATTCAAGATACCCTAACCAACACGAGACTGAACGCAGCCATTCAATTGTTAAGCAATCATCGTAAATGACAAATATTCAACTAAAATTACGACACTTTAAGTGAAAGCTGAGTTAGACAAGTGTCAAACGCTACCACTAGCAACATGAAACCGAGAGAAAAATATGCTGTCTTGAACTGAATAACAAGTAAAACAACACGGAATTTTAGTATTGTCATAATCAGAACAAAAAATTCAGTTGACATCCCAGAGTTGGCAAAAATTCTAAACTATAAAAGGGATCAAAACAATTTTGACAATGATGATTCTTACTAACCCAGCTATCATATGATTATTCACAAACTATTCTCACTCACGATCTGGCAACATTTAAAACAAAATAACGTTTTTTGACAGTATCGTTACTTTACAATTTTTGTATATCATTTCATATAATCTGAAGGTCAAAAGTTATACGTATAATCAAATTAAGATTAGTAAACATCTTTTATTTTAAATACATCCAGAGGCAAACCATACGTGACAATAATTGAATAAGAAACAGAATTCTTAATTGTTTTTCGTGCAGGTACGCATTTAGTCGCATACAAGTATCTTTGACAGTGACGTATTCAAAGATAACTGAACGAAAGGTATAAAAAAGCGAGTCATTTCTATTTATGTTTGTTTACATTTATACATTTTATATTACTCTTTATGACGACCTCCGGTATAATCTGGTCCAATTCATGTGCACAAAGTAATTAAATCAAAACAAATTTTATCAATTTTGTTAAAGGTCTAATAAAATTGACCTCACTTCCACAAAAAAGTGGAAAAACCCTGAGGTTTTTGAAGTTAACTTAATTTTTTGAAACATTTTTCAATTAATTTGAGTTTAACCCATTTATTGAAAGTTTTTCAATGATCGTCAAAATGATATGTCAAAATTTAATTGTTTCTGTCATTTTATACCAATAATTGTACGTCATAATAAGAACAACTCAATGCCTAACAGTTGGTATAAAATAACATATGTTTAGGAATTTCTTAATTTGTTCTAAACAAATCATAATTAGTTCTTATCTATGTCATAAATATTTTATGGCAGCTTTCAAAAACAAGATGCATGTTATTAAAACACAATCCTTTACCTTTATCGAACTCAAACAAACCCTGAACTCCAGTTCCTAAGCATAAACTTATCACGAACACTGCACTTAACAACATTGTTGTTAGAGTTCTTGTCACTTTAATAAAATTTAATAAAATTACAATGCAATTTGTTTTATTTCAAAATTCAAAGTTGATAACACAAAATAATCATCAAATTAAAACGACAAGCTCAAAAGTTTCTTAAACAAATCTTATACTACGAGTATTAAGAGGTATAATCTTATACTTGTACTTTTGTATGGATGTGATATTTATTTGATCATCAATGATCACCGATTTCTACAACTGCCCGGCAAGTACTGAAAACTCAAGCCACCATAATCTCATCATTTAAAAAATACGAAAAGTAAACTAAAAATCACTTAGCAATTCTACAGATGATTCGTTTTTATGTATAAAATTATACGTATTAAGTGAAGAACGAAGTAAAGATTGTTATTGTTTGCGCTTTATTGTTTTTATTTATGATTTCTGTGTTTTGTTGCTATCTTGAGGCATCTCTTACTTTTTGTTTGCTTTTATTTTACATGTGAGTCATTGGAAACACTGACCGACGCATGGAGCAGCGCCGACTTGACAGCTGAGACTTGACCATTGTCCGTCCAACTATTGATATCTAGCAGTGCATGAATTGTTAATGCGTTTTCTTTGTAGTGAAGATGTACTTAGCTAACGTGCGTATAGTATCGTTGAACTACAGAGTTCAGATAGAAAAGCATTCAGGTTTTTCAGATTGTGAAATTTTTAGCTAAGGGCTTTATTACATTCAGTTAAATGATGAGTGTCAACTTAGAAAAACAGTATTCACCGATTGATTGATTGCAGTCAACTTCATTCTTTGAACATAAAATTTGACCAATGCAACTAGTTAGTTTTTCTAAGTGTCATGAAATACTCTAAACTTAGCAGCAATACATTTTTCTTTAACATGAGGGCGGAGATCAAGGTTATACGTTAATAGAAAACCTAAGTATTTGTATTGAGATACTATTTCTAACGGTTCGCGATCTACAAACCATTTTTCTTTGGGAGCTCTTCTTCGCTGACTACTTTCAAAAATCATTAATTTTGACTTTGTGGCGTTAATTTCGAGATCCCACAAATCACAAAATCTTATGAGTTTATTAACTGTAAAGATGTGGGGTTACTTACTTACTTACTTACTAAAGGTGACGTTACAGGTCTGTGTGAACTAGGGCCTCACCCAACAAACTTCTCCATCTAGCTCGGTCCCTAGCTAGATGTCTCCAATTTCGAGCTCCAAGTTGGGTGAGGTCACTTTCCACTTGTGTGCGCCACCTGATACGCGGTCTTCCTCTACTACGCTGTCCTGTGGGTGTGGATTTGAAGACTATCCGTGCTGGATCATTGGTTTCCATGCGCTCTACGCTACCCAGCCATCTAAGTCGTTTGACTTTTACCGTTCTGGCTAAGTCTACGTCACTGTACAGCCCGTACAGCTGGTCGTTCCATCTTCTCCTACACTACCCTTCGATGCATACGGGACCGTAGATCACACAAACCGACCCAAGGTGCTTTCATCGGCTTTTGTCATAGTCCATCCTTATGCACCGTATAGCAGGACGGGGATGATAAGGGTCTTAAAGGTTAGCAAGAGTTATTCTGCGTTTGATCTTAGCGCTGGTGAAGTCCTTGACTACCTCAAAGTTACGTCTATCGAAAGTGACGTTTTGACCAAGACTACGGTGTTGTAGGTCCTTTCTTGACGACAGCATGTACTTTGTTTTGCCCTCATTAACAGTTAAACCCATTTTTGCCACTGCAGCAATATTCTAAAAAGCCACATTGACAACACGCTGAGTTCTTCCGACGACGTCAATATCATCAGCATATGCTAGTAATTGGACAAATTTCTGAAAGATAGTGCCTCTAGTGTTGACGTGTGAGCTCTGCACTATTCTTTCAAGTACGATGTTAAAAAATCCCATGCCTTTTTTGACATCAAAAGGTTCTGTAAAATTGTGTCCAATTTTTATGGAGCAGCGTTAACTATCCATGGTCATCCTGTACAAACGGACGAGTTTTCCAGGATGCCAAAACTAGACAAGGCTCTATACAGCTCGTCCCTGTAGATACTGTCATATACGGCCTTGAAATCGATGAAAAGATGGTCGATTTGATGTTCTTGGGGTTTTTCCAGGATCTGCGGTAATGTGAATATTTGATCGACTGTGGACTTTCTGGCCTAAAGCCACACTGATAAGGACCTATCAGGTTGTTGACGATGGACTTCAGACGTTCACATAGTACGGCAGATACCTCTATAGTCAGGGCCGGATTAAAGTTAGGGCAACCGGGACGTAAGCCCCGGAGCCTCTACAATTTTTGTTTGCTCTTTTACCTTTACCTACAGCCTACAGTACTTTATACATTTAATTATATTAATCTTAAATAACAGAAGTCATAGATCTATATTTGTTCACTCCAATTAGGCAATCAGTGAAACATCAAAATCTCAAATGATCCTGATAAGAAGCACTTCCAATTCACTACCCACCTTGGCTGAGTGGGTTGGTACTGGTACTTGCCCGCAACTTCGGAGGTTGGGTATTCGGTTCCGTTTCTCTTACTGAAAGATTGCATGCCTATGAAGCTGTACGTTTGAGATTTGGATGCCTGAATCACATCGAGAAGATGGATGCTGAAAATTTGCACGCTGCAGCAGAGGCATTGGTGAAAGTGTATCTGGATGATTTAGAGCCTAGTCTTCGTAATGAGTTGGTTAAATTTGTGCCTTTGATTGACTTATACAAAAAGGAAAAGGATTATGGAACTTCTTTACTACCATTTACATTCCCAAACCCCGAAATTGCATTGAGAATGTATTTATTTTTGATGGCAACAAATTGCACTGGAGAGCGCTCATTTTCAAAAATGAAAATTATAAAAATAGGTTCGAAACACGATGGGACAAAACCGTCTGCCGAAGCTTTCTCTCCCGAGAATTTAAAGCGATTTACTCCAAAAACTGGATTTCAACGAAATCATCAACGATTTTTCGATGAAAAAAGCTCGAAATGTTCCGTTCGTTTACCCTTAAATTTAATTTCAGATAATTCTTTTTTTTGTTTATATTTATGTATATGTGTTTGTTCAATACTAAAGGAATCTACTTGGTTTCACAACGAATTATTTATTGAAAAACTCGAGTGAAAAGAAATGGTTTACTTTATTTTGAAAACAACTTGGGGCAAGGGGCCTCCACCTCCACTCCTTTATTGCCCCGAGGCCTCTGGACCTCTAAATTCGGCCCTGGTTGGAACTGACTGCTCACTAAGGTAGAAAGGTATTTGAGGACAACCCAAAAATGTCTTTGTTTTCCGAACTAGTAAGTACAAAATTGTCTCCGTTTCTGTTGTGTAGTTGTTGAAAAATGTATTTTTCAGTAATGAAAAAAATACGTAAAAATTCAAGAAAATAGTCTGCTAACTTTTTTTTTCAATAATTTTATTACAATATTCTTGACATGATGTTTTAAGAAAACATCTGAAAAATTACATGTTACTCCTTGGGCATTGTTCCTGGTCTTTCTTGAGCGTTAACTCCTGCAAAAACTGCACAAATTACTAATACGGTGCCGATAAGATAGTTGAGATTCATGATTATTGGTGTTTCTTGTTGAAAGTTTTGGTCTAGTTTAGTTTTTATAAGAAAAATGTTTCTAATGTTAATGAAGTTTAAATAATTAATTTGTACGCTTCTTTGAAAAATATGCAATTAAGAAGAATTTAACAAGCTTGCTTATAACGAAGCAGCACTTCAAGGTTGGTACAAGTAACCGAATCGAATTCGAAATAATTGGTTCAACACATTTTTTCAGTAATATGTTGTTTTGTATTTCTTAACATTAAACGATTTCGTCTTATTTTGTAAAGAATGATTTAGAACAAAGCAAAAGTTCACTAACAAAGTTTCGTAGAAATACCACTTTTTTAAAAATTAAAACAACGTTCGACATCTTAAGAAATATTCTATAATTCAAAATCAACTAGTTTCAGTAACTAGTTTACCTAAGTTTTTAAAAATTGTATGTTAAGTTCATAAGGTCTTAAATCAGAAATAAGGAAAATAGTTTTCAAACTGATCCTAATATATGAGGGAACCATTTGAAATGTCACTTAACTGTCAAAGATGGGTTAATTATTTCAATTAAATGTCAAACATTTGAGAAAATGTAAGTATTTTAATTGAAAGATGTTTGAAAAAAGAATCTTTTGAAATCTCACTCAAGTAGAAGATTGCCAAAATATAATCAGATCCATTGAACTTGGGCCTCAAAACACATGCGTCTCCAGCTCGGTCCCTAGCTAGCTGTCTCCAATTTCACACGACAAGTTGGTTGAGATCTTCACCCACCTGAGTGCGCCACCTGAGTCGGTCTTCCTCTACTGCGCCGTCCCTAGGGATTAGATTCAAATACCTTCCGGTCTGGAGCGTTGATGTCCATTCGCTCTACATGACCCAGCCATCTAAGCCGTTGGACTTAAATTCTGCTCTGCTAATTAGGTCAGTGTCGCTCTACAGCCCGTTCAGTTCGTCGTTATATCTTCTCCTCCATTCTCCAGCTATGCGTACGGGACCAAAAATCACCCGAAGAATTTTTTTCTCAAAGCATCCTTAGACGCTCTCTTTTTTTTGACAGACCTCAGCGCCATAAATGAGAACCGGGATGATGAGTGTCTTATAGATGGTGATTTAAGATGCTCCAGAGAGGACTTTACTTCTTAATGCCTTCTTAGTCCAAAGAAGCAGCGATTTGCAAGAGTTATTCTTCGTTTGATTTCAGCGCTGGTGTCGTTGCTGTGTTAATAGAGGTGCCTAGGTAGACAAAGTCCTTAACTAGCTCAAAATTATAGCTGTCCATGGTGACGTTTTGTCCAAGACGTTGTTATTCAGTGTCCTTTTTTGATGACAGCATATACTTGGTTTTGCCTCATTGACCACTAAACCCATCTTCTTCCGCTCCACTGCCATCACGCTTTGATCTTACAATTATGTCAATATCATCTGCGTATCCGAGTGGTTGGATGGACCTTTGGAAGATTGTGCCTCTAGTGTTGACGGTTGAATTCATAGACAATTCTTTCGCGAACGTATTGAAGAAGTCACATGCCTTGCATCGCCTTGTCTAGAACTTTTTTGGACATCAAATGCATTGGTAAGATCTTTTCCGACCTTGATAGAGTAGGGTGCATTCTCCATCGTCATTCTACACAAACGGAAGAGTTTGGCAGGGATGCCAAAACTAGACATGGCTCTATACAGCTCGTCCCTGTTGATGCTTTCATATGCGGCCTTGGTGTAGATTTGGTGTTCTTGGGTTTTTTCCAGGATCTGCCGTAATGTGAATATTTGATTATCTGTGGACTTTCCTGGTCAAAAACCACGACTGATAAGGACCTATTAGGTTGTTGACGATGGGCTTTAGACGTTCACATATTAGGGCAGTTTTGAGGGTCTCCTTTTTTCAGGATCGGGCAAACAATACTAAGGTTCCATTCATCGGGCATGCTTTCTTCCGACCATATCTTACAGACTAATTTGTGCATGCTCCTAACCAACTTATCTCCAGCTGTTTTAAAGAGCTCGGCATTCAAGCCGTCCGCTCCAGCGGCTTTAATAGACTTCAGTTTAGATATGGCAATCTTTACTTCGTCCAAGTCGGGAGGACGGGATTGTTGGCTTTCGTCTATGTTTAATGGATCATCCTGCCTGAAATTTGGTTCGTCGTAGCAGTTATACAGTCTGCAGAAGTGGTCCTTCCATATCCTTAGCATTGACTGCTGTTTTACTATAATGGTTCCACTTTCGTCTTTGCAGCCTTCGGTTCTAGGTTTATGTACCTGTGAATTCCGTTTCACCTTTTCATAAAACTTTCGAACTTCATTCCTGCATTTAAACCTCTCAACATCTTCGACCGCACGCTTCTCATGCCCTCTCTTTTTCCTTCTGAGAAGTCGGTGTTCCTCTCGCCTCTTCTGCTCATATGTAGAGCTCATGCCGCATTGTGTGCCTGTTGTTTGGCTGCATTTGCTTGCCGACATTATTCATCAAACCAGGGCTTAATTGTAGGTGGGTGCTTGAAACCCAGCACATCAGAGGCGGCTTCTCTGATTGCATCTTGGCAATGTCGCCACTGGTTTTCGATACATTGTATTGGCGGCAGAGGACTTCGAGAGAGGTTACTTGTAACTCGGTCGGAAAAGGATTTGGCGGTCTCTGGCGATTTTAGCACTTCGACGTTGTACCTCTCTGTTTTGCCTTGGGTCTGGAAACCCTAAGTGCTACCTTGGCTACAATGATTTAGTGGTCATAGTCGATGTTAGCTCCTCGGAAAGTTCGTACATCCATGATGCTGAAAGCGTGTCTGGCGTCGATCGCAATATGGTCAATCTGGTTGACGGTAGATTGATCTGGAGAACTCCAAGTTCCTTTGTGAATGTTGAGGTGTGGAAAACGCGTACTGGCTATCATGACGTTTCGCCCTTTAGCAAAATCTATGAGCCCGAATCCGTTGTCGGAAGTGTTGCCTAAGTCTGGCTCCAATGACAAAGCCGCATATAAATAAGCGTTGTTGGTTTTTATGGAAGCAGTCACTTTTTGCACGGCTTATCACATCGTATTTCCTGGATGGCGGTGATGTCTGCTTTATAGCAGTCTAGGGCCTACGCTTATTCTTCGGCCGCACGTGGTTTATCCGAAGTTCGTTGTCCTTAATTCGTTTGCGTAGGTTGTCAACAGCAAATCCGTCCGTATCCTAGGCTTGTTGGTGCTTCGCAACTATGATGTTTTTACGTGGCCAGGAAGCCACCCCGACGGCACAACCCCCAACCTCGAGGGCCAGATCCTAAGTATAACTCCAAGGAAGTCGAAGAAGAAGGTGTTCACTAAGTAGTTCAAGCTTACTAGACAATTTCTAACTTTACTAAATATTTGGTCAGTTTATATTTCTAAGATCAAAGAGATTTCTGTGCTCTCAGAAATATAAACACAATTTGTCATACACCGGTAATGTAAGATCTGACAATCGTCTATACACTCTTTTAGTTTGTTTATAATTAATTCTGTGCATTAAAATATTCAAAACACTTTTCATTTAACAAATCAAAATAAGTTCAAGTTAGGTTTAACAGTGACGTCAAATTATGATAAGACGTGGTGTGCATTTGTAATTCATTTTTAATAAGAATACAAATTGATAACAAACAAAAACTGCTAATTCAATCAAAACCTAAATTGAACTCCTATTTCGATGGAGAAATAAAGTTTTGGAAACAGATTTACCTGCTTTTGCATTGGTTTGATATAATTTTATTTTTAATTTGTATTCAGCTCGCGTTTGCTGGAATAACGCACTTAATTTATTTAATTTGCTTTAAGAAAAATTGTATGCATGTAGGAATAATTTATTATTCCTATTGTTTTCCTTATTGTTTTAAATAGTTATGAATTTATGTATGGTGGGTATACATTTGGAAGACAAAATTTTAAAGATTATATTGTGAAGATGCTTTTGAATCGAACATTAAGTGTACAAAACTTTCAAAAACTCCTTTAAAATACTAAACAGTCTTTTAAATACCAATATTTTCTATTTTACCTAAAAAAGTCCTTAAACTTTGTTTGACCACTAATCCAATTAGTGAATTATTAATATGATAGGTCAAAAAATATCCCTGATATTGATTTATGAACATCTTGGTACCACATTTGATCTGTCAATTTTTCTTTTTGAATTTAAAAGGTGGTCCTAAAGGTAAAAGTTGTATGCTTTTTCACATCAAAGCAAAAAAAATATTTGGCATTAAATTTGGGGTCTTGCAATCAATATTTTATTTACGTTTAAAGCTTTTTTTTTAAATTTAAAGTTCTGAGCACAAGTTGTCAAAATTAAGAGTAGCACTAGACAAATTATTAAATTATAAGTGTGTTTTCGAATTACCCAGATTTCGTGTTACAGCTTACTACATTTTAAATATCATAGGATACTCAGGACAGTCGCTACAGTCCGGGTCGGAACTAGGTATCAATCAACATACGTCTCCAGTCTGCGGATGGGTCCTTAGCTACAAATTGTCTCCCATGTCGCAAGCCAGAGGTTCTCAAATTTCTGTGACAAGGTCAAGCCTTAGCGTCATAAATAAGGGTGACTTTAGATTCTCGAGAAAGAATTTTACTACTTAATTTCGAGGAAGCAGTAATTTACAAGAGTTAATTTTAGTGCTCTTGTCGTTGTCTGAATTTATTTATAGCGGGACCTGATAGACACAGTCCTCAACTACTTCTAAGTAATAGGTGTCCGTGGTGACGTTTTGTGTACGACATCATAGTTCAAAGTCCTTTTTTGACGACAGCATATACTTGGTCTTGTCCTCATTCACCACTTAATGGCTGAAACACAAACACGCTTCAGCTTCGGCTTCGCCTGACGTTTACTAGTTCAGCCATAGGAATTTAATGCATGCTATCACAATGGACCTTCAACCTCACTTTTCGTTTGACAATAGTTAGGCAAAGAACGTAATGTAACGTAATGTGACTCCAAACGGAGGCTCTAGTTCAATTATCTGAACATTTGCTTTGTCTTACAGCTCAACAGCTGTAAAAAAATGTCAACAAACAAAATATTTGCTCTTTGGAGGGTTGAAATAATAGAAATGTCACAACTAAACGCCTCCCTGACATCACGCTTTGATCTTCCAATTATGTCAATGTCATCAGCGTTTTGGAGTAATTGCACGGACATTTGGAAGATTATGACGCAAATGTTGTGGTTTTTCAAAATCCTTAATGGCTGAAACACAAACACGCTTCGGCTTCGTCTGCGCTACGTTAGGCCTGCTTCGAGGTTGCTTTGAATGACACTTCCAATCACGGTTGACACATTGGTCATCTGTGACCAAATTTAATCATTATTTTTCACTTTTTCAAATGGTCATAATTTTCGGAAACGAAAAAAGATGTTCTACAATTTGAGTAACGAAAACGTTCTTGGCTAAACAGAATTAGCGGTTAAACTCGTTTAAGCAACTTCGTGTACCTACATAAAAACTTTATTAAAAATGTAAACTCTCGATCTGAATTGTAATTAGGGAACAGAGAAAATTATCTACTCGTTACATATGTAAACCGTAAAATTCTTAAAATACCTTACTATTTTTAAAACAATTATTGTAAAAACAAACCCCTTTTTTATTTATGTATATAGAACTTAAATAATTAAACCTTAGTAATAATAATTTAAGAAATGTATCCAAAATAACTCCAAAAAGTTTTTTGTCGAATTTCGAAATTTCAATATCATCTTTAATTGATTTTTTTTCTAACTTGGTTCAGGAAGATCCCAAAGATAAAGTAATGAAATGGACGATGCCGTATTTCCATCAGTCTTAAAACTGGTATGTTAATGTACGTCAACAATATTGAACTTTATGAAAAACATCTTGCTAACATTGATTTTGTTAATAATTTCAACAATAATTTGGATAAAATTTGTATTATTGGCGATTTCAACTTATCCGATATAAATTGGTCATATTCCTTAAGTGAAAGTAATTAAAAAAAAAGATTCTGAATTAACTTTTGTTGATCATTTATTTGCTTTAAATAATAGTCAAATCAATAAAAAATCAAATTAATGGTATTGTTAATAATTTTGATAAAATAACTTTACTAAGTAACACATAAAATGAAACGTAGCTAACTTCGTTTAGATGTAAAGTGTCAAAAAATTCAAATTGTGTAATAGTATGTGTGATATTTTAAAAACGGTAAATTTATGAATAGATTGTGAGACGCTTTGTGTTTGTTCAAAATGTATTAATAATGGCTGAAAAAATGGCTCTAAAAGAAAAGCCAACACTTTTAGAATGTACTTGAAGAAAAAGCAATAATTGAAAATAAAAAAAAAAAACAGATGGAGTTACGTGGAAGGAAAAAGAAACAGCTTGGGAGAGAATAACATCAAATTTTAATTCCCATTCGGATTCAGCATGCTACAAGACCATCGAAGCATTAAAACAATTTAAAAATAAAAAATAAAAATAATGAAGGTGGCCGCAGACGAAAAAATGTCCAGAATTGAGACTGGAGGTGGCAAGGCCATCAATGTACAGGACAAAAACTTTGATCTTGTCATATCCATTATGAATCCAAAAACAATAACTGGCTATGAAAACATTTTTGAATGTAATGGTGCCGATGCGTTGTTCGAAAATGAACCCGGAACCAGAACAAACATTGTAAGAAGAATATTTTGTTACTTTTTATTAACTTTTTTATGTAGTTATCCTTTGAAATTACAGATTAAAGAAAGACATGATGATGAAGCAGTTAAGGATTGGGGAAAATACAAACCCAGTCAATTGAGAAACCGGATACATCCAAAATTAAAGAGAAGTCATGAAAATATATCTGATGAGCAGGAAGTTACCTATGAAGATATTGATGACAATAGCCCAAAAACTAGCATTCTTATGTAAGGATTTAAAAAGCAGTTCAACAATTCGACCTCAAAAACAGAAAATAAAAGTAACTGGTGTGAAAGGCTTCAACATTACCTACCAGCAAAATAACCGAGCGATATTCACAACTATCAGAAATAAAAGGGCTTCAAAATAGTCTTAGTGTCTGGAGAGTTATAAATGTTCTTAAAGTATGTTTTTGCATATACATTTTTTAAACTTATAAACTTAGATCTCATCTTAAAACGCTATATTTTTATGTTTCGTTATCTTTATTCGGGTTAATCTAATTTAATTAAGTTTGTTGGGGATTTTGTGAGTTTATTTGTACGTAAATAAAAAAAAATGTCATCTGCATAATATGGAAAATATGTTAAGAAAAATATGAAGAGTTCATTAATTTATGTTTACAAATTTGTTGGACTTGAAGTAATTATGTTTGCCATCTTTACCTACAAGTGGTCATTTTTCATTTAGGTTGGCAACCGTGCTTCCAATATAAAATTTCCAAAATGGCACTTCTGTCATTAGCAGCTGTTATTTTTTCACAAAATAAAAAAATATGAGTTTTGAAATCGAAAAAATTAAATTTTTCGCGGAAGGAGCTTAGCCTACAATAAATAAAGGGAATCCCTAAAAAAAACAAAATGTTCAGAAAATTTGAACTAGAGCTTCCGTTTGGAGTCACATTACGTTATTTACTTACGACTGTCAAATGAAACGTGAGGTCGAAGCTTCATTGTGATAGCATGCATCGAATTCCTATGGTTGAACAGTAAACGTCAGGCAAAGCCGAAGCTGAAGCGTGTTTGTGTTTCAGCCATAATTGACATCAAAAGCATCGGTAAGATCTTTGCCGGCCATCCGTACATTCTCCATCGTCAATCTGCATAAACGGACAAGTTTGACAGGGATGTCATATACATTTCTCAGTAAAGTCCTCTTTATTTTTGTATATAAAACCCAAAGTACTATCACCTGGAAATCTTTGGGGCTACAGCTAATGGCTACGTGAACTTACGAGAAAAATATATTTTAATAATATACTTTTTTAATAATAAAAATATACAAACTAGATTTCTATCAATTTGGCTATCGAAATATCGGGTGTTTTTTAGAGGCATGGAGATTTAAGTTGGCAATACTATTTTAACTGGTGGCATTTTAAAATAAATAAACTGACACCTGAACAATGCTGCCTTTTACCGATAACTGCTGGAACACAATGCAAAATGCAGTTTACAACCACATCAAATTTCTCAGAAAATATTTTTTTGTTCACTTTTATTTCTTATTTAAATATGTTTCCACTTTTTTATTGAACAACTATTAAAAAAAAATATAATCACCAAGTTATTCACTTCAAAATTGGAAACGTCACATGTTGTGTCGTACGTTAAAGTTCAAAGTTGGTCAACCCTTCCGACTCCGGTTGCGGCTCCGATTTCAGTTGTGTCGCATTGTGTTCGTACATTTGCATTTGCGTACATTGAATACTTTGACAGCTATTCAAGTTATGACTCCGACTCCTGCTCCGACACCATTGTGTTCCAGCAGTTAAGCTCATTTTTAGTGGAATGAAAACGTCAATAAACAAAACTGCTGTATTTCAAACGATGATAATCCACTAAATGGTGAAAAATATTATGTTAGATAAAAGTGATCGAAAATTGGACGACCGTAATAGACTAATTTCGAGCAGGCTATATCAGTCATATGCCAAAAATAATATTTAAATTATAGTTCCCGGAAAATTATCATTCGGATAAAATGAATTTTAGGTCAATTTAAAAAAAAAGAGCTTTGTTTATTCAAGTTCAAAGTTCTATGCCTCTCAAAAAAACACCCTCTGCTAACTAGTAAATTGCTTAATGGCTTTTCATTAAAAAAAAAAACAAGCATTTAAACATGTCTAAAAAGTGACAGTTTGTGAAAATAAACAAAGCAAAAACACTTAAACGGACCCATAAATTGGAATTTCAAACTGTCTAAAAAAATCTGAACCATTCCAGATGTCATGAATGTAGCAAATTTGTAAAAGTCATAGTGTTGTCATTCCATGGTTTTAACTTTTTCAAATTTTTGAAGTGTTAGTAAGATGCTAGAATCGTTTTAAATTAGCTAAATTAGTTAAAAACTTAGCGCCGTAAATAAAAAATTGCACTCCAATTTTGGAAGACCTTATTGTTGGCTTCGGGCTTAAGCTCACGTATTACGTGGTTGATATTGGTCGTTCCATCTTTTCCTCTACTCACCTTCTATGCATACGGGACCGTAGGTGGACCCAAGGTGATTTCATCCGATTGCAGAACGGGGATAATAAGGGTCTTCTATAGCTTTACTAATCAATTGCTTTCTTAGCTCAAGGAAACAGCGGTTGGCAAGAAAAATTCTAAGTTTGATCTTCGTTTGAGCCCAGGTAGACAAAGTTTATAACTACCTCGAATGTCAATGATGACGTTTTGACAGAGACGTTTGTGTTGTAGGTTCTTTTTTGATTACAGCATGTGCTTTATTTTCCCACTTTGTCGCTTTCTTTTCAATACTCTCAAAAGCCCAATTGACATCACTCTGAGTTTTTCAGGTTTTGTCCTTTAGTGTTTTATGACAGTGAATCACGTTTTCCAAAGCCTTTTTTTACGTCAAAGGTTCAATTAAGTTGTTTCCAATCTTCATAAAGCAGTGCGAGTGTGGGTGGTGAAATCCGACGAGTTTTGCAAGGATGTTAGATCTAGACATGGGCCATGGCTCTCTCGTCCCTGTAGATGTCGTCATATGCGGCCTTGAAATCTGTAAAAAGTTGGCGAGTGTCTATTTGGTGTTCTTGGGTCTCATCCAGGATATGTCGTAACGTGAACATTTTATTGACTATGGACTTTCCTGGTCTAAAACAGTAAAGCCACACTGAGGTTGTTGATGATCGATTTTAAACGTTCAAATATTACGTCAGAGAAGATTTTGTAAGCGAAATTAAGGAGTCTAATTCCACTGTAGTTGGTGCAGCTTACAAGGTATCTTTCTTTCAGTATCGAGCAAAAACAATCATTTTCCATTGGCACCCTAAAAAATATTTATTTTATTGCAATAAGCCAAATTGTCATTTAAAGGCCCCCAAAAATATTATCTATTGTTTTTAAGCACTATGCACGTGATCACGACCAACGACCACCGAATGAACGAATAGTCGTCGATTTTGACATTTCTTTCACATGAGGGTTTTTAATTCGTCGCTAATGAAGCTTGACAAGGAGCCACAGTCAAACACCTTATCGATTTTAAACTATCATTGAAAATTAAATTTGTAGTACTCACATGGAAAGGAACGACCTGTCAAAATGAAAATAATTTTCAAGTTTCTGTAATGGCCACAAACCACAACCACACATTTGGTCGCACCGAATGTGACAGATTTTCTAGACACAATGTACTCTAATGAGTCAATCTGAAATGTTACCTCAGGCTTTGCCATCACTTAAGATCGTTAATATCATAAGCCCGATCACAACACCCAAATAGATCTGTTTTCTATAAAAAGTGACGCTTTTGACAGCTGACAGTTGAGGCAGTGGACAGGTTCAGATGACATAAGGGACTTGAAAGTTAGGCAAGTCTATACTATCTGAAAAAAATGTCTTCCAATAAAGGCAACTTGAATGGAAAGTTGACTGGAATCTTAGTCGAAAAAAACTCCCTAACTATCAATTCAAGTCCACTTCTGTCAAAATGACAATTGATCATGTTTTTTCATTCAACTGAAAGCTGAATTACTCTATGATTTATTTATTTTCTGCACAGCTTCATTTAATGTTTTGTGTAAAATCACAATTTGAAAAAATATAAGAAATATTTCTTTACAGTACAAAATACAAATCGTGATGGACTTGTAGCTTGCCTCAGGATAGGTAGAAATGGCGATCTCAAGGCAACCTAGCCTGAGATTCAATTAGCGCTGTAGTGCGCCGTTTTGATATGCCTCAAAATAGTTGTGGAGACAATAATTTGTTTGTTACTTTATGTACTATGAACTTAAAGTAAATATTTGCAAAAAAAGATTCTGAAGTTGAAATTCATGACACTTGAAAAACTAACTAGTTGCTTTGGTCAAAATGTACGTTCAAATAATGAAGTTGACTGCAAATGAAGTCCCCTATGTTGCCTGAACCTGTCCAGTGTCTTCTTTCGGTTTTTAAATTTATAAAACCAATATTACTCCAGTCGCGCTTTTGACAGATTTCTTACCGACTTTACGATATTGTGTCAAAAAGCGCTATGTACAAAATTTGAAAAACGTAATGTAGCATCAAATCTTTAATGCTGAGAAAAAAGGTGTATTTATAATTCAGCCTCAAAACGCTTGGTTGTGGTATAGGCATTACGTGTTAAAAAACAACAAATTTGGATATATATTGGGGATTACATGATTTAATATTTTCATTTGCAAACATCCCTGTGTTTTATTTACTTGCAACTCGACTGGGTTTACACACCATACCAAAGACATGTCAAATTGACATTTGACACTTCACAGACGCATAACAAAACGTTTTTAAGAAAAATTCACAAATCGCATTTTAATTTATGATAAAAGTTTGAAAGAAAATTAATTACAAGGAAAAACCAAGTAGAAAATATTAAAATGCCATCTTTAGAAACCGAAGTTCCACCCAAACAACCCGATGAAGAAATTGAGCCAGTACAAAAGACCCTATCGGGTCCAATAATTGGCATCATCTATCCTCCACCGGAGGTTAGAAGTATCCTTTTTCTAAAAACAACCAAAACAAAATTAATTTAATAATTATTTTCAGCATTGTCTTTCATTATAACATAATAAAAAGTTAATTTTCCTATTTAAATGCTAATAAAGATATCGTTGATAAAACTGCAAGTTTCGTTGCAAGAAATGGACCGGAGTTCGAGGCGAGAATTCGCCAAAACGAACTCGGTAATCCAAAGTTTAATTTCTTAAGCCCTGGTGATCCATACCATGCTTACTATCGCCATAAGGTTAATGAATTTAGGGAAGGAAAAGGTGAGTTTCAAACTTTTCTATACAAAGAATTCAAATCAATAATAGACAAAACTTCCAGACACCGGTCAAGCATTAGTCCCCGGGCTTAAACAACTCTCAGTGACCACTGCTGCTCAACAAAAGCAGCAGGAACTACTTAAACAAGTTGCCGAGCAACAATTTATCCCCAAGGAACCACCTGTTGAGTTTGAATTCATCGCCGATCCACCATCAATCTCCGCACTCGATTTGTAAGAGAAACCATTGATTCCATTAAATTTAGTTTCTGTAAATCGGTGTTTGCATTTCCAGGGACATTGTGAAGCTGACTGCTCAATTTGTAGCTAGAAACGGTCGTCAATTCTTGACTAATCTCATGAACCGCGAGCAGAGGAACTACCAATTCGATTTCTTGCGTCCGCAACATTCGTTGTTTCAATATTTTACCAAACTTCTGGAACAATACACCAAAATTCTAATCCCACCAAAGGACCTGATGTCAAAATTGAAAATCGAAAGCACTCCGAACAGAATGAGCATGAACTTGGTGTTGGATCAGGTCAAGTATCGAGCCAACTGGCAAAGACATCAGGAAATACAAAGACGCCGTGAAGAGGAGAAAATCGAAAAAGAAAGAGGTGACACATTTTCTAAAACTCAAGCTGACTTCTGAACGAATCCTTCCTTACATTGCATTTCTTAATCTGGTTGTTTTCTTATTTAGTGGCTTATGCTCAAATTGATTGGCATGATTTTGTTGTGGTGGAAACGGTCGACTATCAGCCCTTCGAAACGGGCAACTTTCCACCACCAACAACTCCCGAAGAAGTTGGAGCCCGTGTTCTGATGGAAGAACGTCTGATGGAAGAAGACGGCGACATAGAAATGCAAATTGAATCCGACGACGATGACGCCCACGAAGTTGTGCCCACTGTCAAACTATCACACATGGAAAATCGCACCGGCATCCACCACAAAGTCCCGACGTCGGTGTTCTCCCAATCCAAGAAAGATAACAACCAAGTCCAGGACATGGATGAAGCTTCGAGTGATGAGGACGCTCCAATTAGTAAAGTCCAACCTCCGGTCACACCCATGTTGCCACCAACTCACGACAAAGTGGTCGTCAAGAAATACGATCCAAAACAAACCCAGAAACCTGTCAAAGCGGCTCCAACCGATGAGTTTCTCATTTCTCCAATCACTGGCGAACGGATTCCGGCTTCCAAAGTGGCCGAGCATATGCGTATTGGATTGCTTGATCCTCGCTGGGTGGAACAACGCGACAAGCACACAGTGGACAAAATCAACCAGGACACTGTTTTTGCGGCAGGCACTGCCATCGAGGCTAGTTTGAAGCAATTGGCCGAGAGACGTACCGATATCTTCGGTGTGGGCGATGAAGAAACTGTTATTGGTAAGAAGCTGGGCGAAGAGGAGACTAAAAAGGACGACCGTGTTACCTGGGATGGTCACACATCGAGCGTGGAAGCAGCAACCAGAGCAGCCAGAGCCAATATTACCTTGGAAGATCAAATTCATCAGATTCATAAAGTAGAAAAACGTTAAGGGTAAAGGTGGTGATTCTATCTAATTGTGATTGTTTGTAGGTCAAAGGACTCTTACCGGACGAGGAGAAGGAGAAAATCGGACCCAAACCGGCTGCGAACAAGTCAATTCTGTCGGCTCCTCCTCAACCACCATCTCAGCATCAAGCGTCGATCAGCGCCCAACCAAAGTCGATTTCTGGGCCACCAGTTTCGGCTCAATCGAATATGCAGCCTATTCCTCCGCCTGTACCGGTTATGATGATGCAAATGCGTCCTCCACCTTTGATGCGTATGTTCTGCTTCTCTGCTTACTCCCATTCATTTCCAATTAATTACATATCTCGATTTAGCCCCACCATTTCAGGTTGGCTACATGCCTTCCATGCAACCAGGAGCTCCACAAATTGCACCTGCTCCTCCGGTCATGGATCAAGGCAACATGATGATGCCTATTCCAATTCCTATCGAAGAGGAACCACCAAATAAGAAACTCCGTTCCGAGGATCATCTTATTCCCGAAGCTCAATTTATAAGCATGCATAAGGTTAGCAATATAAATTTCCTCCCAATCTTGACTTTTTGATTTGAATTTTCGATGTTTCCCCTAAACAGAGTCCCGTTACGATTCAAATCCAAATTCCAAATATGACCGATAAGTCCGAATGGAAACTCAATGGACAAACTGTTGCGATTTCTTTGGCTTTGACCGATACCGTGTCAAGTTTGAAATCAAAGATTCAAGATGAAACTGGAATGCCTCCAGCTAAACAAAAGATTTCCTATGAGGTAAGAAAAAGAGTGACCTGTTGGAGTTTGTTAAACATAGTTTGGTTTTCTTGCAGGGAATGTTCTTCAAAGATAGCAACACAATAGCTTTCTATAATTTACTTAGTGGAACAACAGTTTATCTGCAAATCAAGGAACGTGGTGGACGTAAGAAGTAAACAAAAGAAAGGTCATAATTATTTTTTTGTTTTGATATTCAGAAATATACTTTCAAAATAGAAATGGTGGATACAAAATGTTTTTGAGTCCTTTGTTTTCAATTGAAAAAAATGGTTAAATCACAGCAAAGCTTGTTGAGGTGAACATTTGAACATCTTAATGATGAAAGACAGCAATAAGTATTTAAAGTCTTCAATTCTATCACCAAGGTCAACAGTCTATTTACTTACTTAAGGTGGCGCTACAGTCCTGTGTGAATTAGGGCCTCACCCAACAAAATTCTCCATCTAGCTCGGTCCCTAGCTAGATGTGTCCTCTACTGCGCTGTCCTGTGGGTGTGGATTCGCAGCTCGTCCCTGTAGACACTGTCATATGCGGCCTTGCAATCGATGAAAATATGGACGATTTGATGTTCTTGGGGTTTTTCCAGGATCTGCGGTAATGTGAATATTTGATCGACTTTCTGGCCTAAGGCCACACTAATAAGGACCTATCAGGTTGTTGACGATGGGCTTCAGACGTTCACATATTACGGCAGATACCTCTATAGTCAGGGCAGGATTGAAGTTAGGGCAACCGGGACATAAGCCTCGGAGCCTCTACAATTTTGTTTGCTCTTTTAACTTTACCTACAGCCTACAGTACTTTATACATTTAATTATATTGATCTTGAATAACAGAAATCATAGTTCTATATTTGTTCACTCCAATCAGGCAATCAGTGAAACATCAAAATCTCAAATGATCCTGATAAGAAGCACTTCCAATTCACTACCCATCTTGAGGGAGTACCCCAAGCGATTTACTCCGAAAACTGGATTTCAACGAAATCATCAACGATTTTTCGATGAAAAAAGATCGAAATGTTCCGTTCGTTATTTCAGATAATTCTTTTTTCCGTTTATATTTATATGTGTTTGTTCAATACTAAAGGAATCTACTTGGTTTCACAACGAATTATTTATTGAAAAACTCGAGTGAAAAGAAATGGTTTACTTTATTTTGAAAACAACTTGGGGCAAGGGGCCTCCACCTCCACTCCTTTATTGCCCCGAGGCCTCTGGACCTCTAAATTCGGCCCTGGTTGGAACTGACTGCTCACTAAGGTAGAAAGGTATTTGAGGACAACCCAAAAATGTCTTTGTTTTCCGAACTAGTAAGTACAAAATTGTCTCCGTTTCTGTTGTGTAGTTGTTGAAAAATGTATTTTTCAGTAATGAAAAAAATACGTAAAAATTCAAGAAAATAGTCTGCTAACTTTTTTTTTTCAATAATTTTATTACAATATTCTTGACATGATGTTTTAAGAAAACATCTGAAAAATTACATGTTACTTCTTGGCTATTGTTCCTGGTTTTTCTTGAGCGTTAACTCCTGCAAAAACTGCACAAATTACTAATACGGTGCCGATAAGATAGTTGAGATTCATGATTATTGGTGTTTCTTGTTGAAAGTTTTGGTCTAGTTTAGTTTTTATAAGAAAAATGTTTCTAATGTTAATGAAGTTTAAATAATTAATTTGTACGCTTCTTTGAAAAATATGCAATTAAGAAGAATTTAACAAGCTTGCTTATAATGAAGCAGCACTTCAAGGTTGGTACAAGTAACCGAATCAAATTCGAAATAATTGGTTCAACACATTTTTTCAGTAATATATTGTTTTGTATTTCTTAACATTAAACGATTTCGTCTTATTTTGTAAAGAATTATTTAAAACAAAGCAAAAGTTCACTAACAAAGTTTCGTAGAAATACCACTTTTTTAAAAATAAAAACAACGTTCGACATCTTAAGAAATATTCTATAATTCAAAATCAACTAGTTTCAGTTACTAGTTTACCTAAGTTTTTAAAAATTGTATGTTAAGTTCATAAGGTCTTAAATCATAAATAAGGAAAATAGTATTCAAACTGATCCTAATATATGAGGGAACCATTTGAAATGTCACTTAACTGTCAAAGATGGGTTAATTATTTCAATTAAATGTCAAATATTTGAGGAAATGATAGTATTTTAATTGAAAGATGTTTAAAAAAATAATCTTTTGAAATCTCACTCAAGTAGAAGATTGGAAAAATATAGTCAGATCCATTGAACCTGGGGGTCAACACACATGCGTCTCCAGCTCGGTCCCTAGCTAGCTGTCTCCAATTTCACACGACAAGTTGGTTGAGATTTTCACCCACCTGAGTGCGCCACCTGAGTTGGTCTTACTCTACTGCGCCGCCGTCCCTAGGGATTAGATTCGAATAACTTCCGGGCTAGAGCGTTGATGTCCATTCGCTCTACATGACCCAGCCATCTTAGCCGTTGGACTTAAATTCTGATCTGCTAATTAGGTCAGTGTCGCTCTACAGCCCGTTCAGTTCGTCGTTATATCTTCTACATTCTCCATCTATGCGTATCACCCGAAGAATTTTTTTCTCAAAGCATCCTTAGACACTCTCATCTTTCTTTGATAGAGTCCAGGCCCAGCGCTACAAATGAGAACCGGGATGATGAGTGTCTTATAGATAGTGATTTTAGATGCTCGACAGAGGACTTTACTTCTCAATTGCCTTTTAAGTCCAAAGAAGCAGCGATTTTCAAGAGTTATTCTTCGTTTGATTTCAGCGCTGTTGTTGCTGTCTGGTCTGTGTTAATAGCGGTGCCTAGGTAGACAAAATCCTTAACTACCTCAAAGTTAAAGCTGTCCATGGTGACGTTTTGTCCAAGACGTCGTTGTTCAGTGTCCTTTTTTGATGACAGCATATACTTGGTTTTGCCTCATTGACCACTAAACCCATCTGGCCATCACGCTTTGATCTTACAATTATGTCAATATTATCTGCGTATCCGAGTAGTTTGATGGACCTTCGGAAGATTGTGCTTCTAGTGTTGATGGTTGAGTTTTGCACAATTCTTTCCAGAACGATGTTGAAGAAGTCGCATGACAGTGCATCGCCTTGTCTATAACGTTTTTTGACATCAAATGCATCGGTGAGATCTTTTCCGACTTGATAGAGCAGCGTGCATTCTCCATCGTCATTCTGCACAAACGGATAAGTTTGACAGGGATGCCAAGACTAGACTTTGCTCTGTAGAGCTCTTCCCTATGGATGCTGTCGTGTGCGGCTTTAAAATCGATAAAGATATGGTGGGTACCGATTTGAAGCTCCTGGGTTTTTTCCAAGATCAGCCGTAGTGTGAATATTTGGTGGATAGTGGACTTTCCTAGTCTGAAGCGACACTGATAAGGACCTATCAGGTACTTGACGAACGGTTTCAGATGTTAACATAATACGGCAGAGAGGATCTTATATGTAATGTTAAGGAGACTGATGCCTCTGTAGTTGGCGGAGTTTAGAGGGTCTTCTTTCTTATGTATCGGGCACAATATGCTGAGATTCCACTCATCGGGCATGCTTTCTTCCGACCATATTTTGCAGATGAGTTGGTGCATGCTCCCTACCAAGTCATCGCCTGCTGCTTTAAATAGTTAGACAGAGATTTCGTCAGCACCAGCAGGTTTGTGTGACTTCAGTTTAGATGTAGCTATCTTCACTTCGTCGAGGTTGGGTAGACGGAGTTGTTGATCTACGTCGCCTAGGTTGAGTGGTTCTATCTCCCTTACAGCGGAATTCGGTTCGTCATCGCCGTTATATAATTTGAAGAAGTGGTCTTTCCATATTCAATGGATATACGATACATTAACGATGTTCCCCTGGGAGGTTATTTTTACCTTTTGGTAAAATTTACTAACCTCATTCCTGTTGTGACATCCCTCTATCTCCTGGATTGCGCGCCTCTAGTGCTCTCTTTTTTTCCATCTAAGAAGCCGGTGTTCCTCTCTCTTCTTCTGCTCGTAGAGCTCGCGAGCAGCTCTAGTCCTTTTGTTCAGCGCCGTTTTGTATGCCTGTTGTTTCGCTGCGAGCGCTTGCCTGCATTCGTCATCAAACCAGGGGTTTCGCTGTGGTGGCCGTGTGAAACCCAGCACTTCAGAGGCGGCATCTCCGATGGCTGCAAGGCAATGTTGCCACTGGTTGTCAATGTTTAACGCAGGCAGCATAGGACTCCTTAAGAGGTTATTAGCGACTCGATCGTAAAAGGACATGTCATTCTCTTGCGATTGTAGCCGTCTAACGTCGAATCTTCTCACAGTACTTTCTTGTTTTTGGTCGGATCGGTGCCGGTGTACCTATTCTACCTATAAACTGCTTAAAACTAGAACAACCACAGCAGAAAATCTAACTATCTAACATTTTTGTTTTTCATATTTTGTAGCCGGCCAAGGCTTAAAACCCCATCCCGACTACCCACTATCAAGTCCCGATTGAAGCCACCAAAACTGCTTCTCCTGCTTCCCCCTATCGTTCCCGTTCGGACACAACCCTACTTGAAAGAATAGTGCAGAGCTCACACGTCAACACTAGAGGCACTACCTTTCAGAAATCTGTCCAATTACTAGCATATGCTGATGATATTGACGTCGTCGGAAGAACTCAGCGTGTTGTCAATGTGGCTTTTTAGAATATTGCTGCAGTGGCAGAAATGTGTTTAACTGTTTATGAGGGCAAAACAAAGTACATGTTGTCGTCAAGAAAGGACCGCAGAAAACAACACCAGCGCTAAAATCAAACGCAGAATAACTCTTGCTAACCGCTGTTTCTTTGGGCTAAGAAAGCAATTGAGTGGTAGAGTCCTCACTCGAGGGACCAAAGTGTCGCTGTATAAGACCCTTATCATCCCCGTCCTGCAATACGGTGCAGAAGCAAGGACTATGACAAAATCCGATGAAAGCACCTTGGGTCGGTTCGTGTGATCTACGGTCCCGTATGCATCGAAGGGTAGTGGAGGAGAAGATGGAACGACCAGCTGTACGGGCTGTACAGTGACGTAGACTTAGCCAGAAGGGTAAAAGTCCAACGACCGAATGGCTGGGTAGCCAGAAACCAATGATCCGGCTCGGAAAGTCTTCGAATCCACACCCACAAGACAGCGCAGTAGAGGAAGACCGCAGATCAGGTGGCACGCACAAGTGGAAAGTGACCTCACTCAACTTGGAGCGCGAAACTGCAGTAATGGACTAAAAGGTCCCTAGCTAGACCAAGCTATATGGAGAAGTTTGTTGGGTGAGGCCCTAGTTCACACAGGACTGTAGCGTTACCTTAATTAAGTAAGCAAGTAGAAGAAACCCGTAAAACCCCGATTTTGCAGCTGAACTACTTGTTTTGTTATTTAATTTTGTTTTTCTTCTTTTCTAAACGTTCTGCTTTCCGTTTTTGAATAGCTTCGATTTTTTCTCGTTCTTCTTTTTCTTTGCTAGCATACATATCTTTCCACGCCTCAGATGAAATTGCACTCGGCAATGTTCTATTCTCTCTAATTTTTCTTTTTTTTGTCAAATGCATTTAACTTAGGATAGAAGAAGTGTGAAGAAATGGTTGAGCTTGATGGAGATGGTACGTTTAATGTAGATGGAGAAAAACTTCATGTGTTTGTTGCCAAATCTCTAAGACACAGTGCACTTGTCGATGGAGTCATTGCCATTGCGAGTTCAGAACTATTACTAACACAGCTGGTCGCTGTGTCTGTTTCCTTTTCTAAAGTGCCATCATTGGTAAGATAATAAACCCCAACGATTAAGTCATTTAAGTTTCCTTCAGTTAGATGTGATGGTACTTTGTGATCTTTTGAAGCTTCTGCAGCAATAATATCCAAAACAGACTTAACCTCAACGCCAATGGCACTCAATTTTTTAGAAAGGCTTTCAATCATTTCGGCAGCAATTTTAAATTTATCCACTGAGCGATTCTATAAATTTTGGAGCTTCGGCAATCACTAGGTTTTCAGCTGTGTTCTTCACGCATTTTGAGAAATTGACGGCATTTGGATTCAAGGGATAAAGTCCGCATTTACGAAATCCATTCCTGATTATTGTCGCCATATCTTTATTTTTCATAATGCACTTATTAAAAAGAGGGCAGACATTTCTTTTCGTTGGTGATTTGTCAAGATTCGTAGTTTGCCATTCACGAACAGTCGTTTTCCTGTCAGATTTCAGAGGGTTAAACACACTCACGTCAGCTGGTTGCATTATATGAGTTGTATTAGCTAGTAATGCATACAAAATAATTTGCTCCTTGCTGCAAAATTCACTTAACTCCAACGTCATGAGATTTATGACCATCAACAAATAATATCATTGGACGTTTTACTTGGTCTGCCAATAAGCGTTTATGGACACAATTAGCGACATAATAATAAAATGTTTCACTGCGCATCCAACCGCTCTCGCTTTTTCCATACTTTCTTTGGAGGACGTAGATATGGGAACACTACCATGGGTTCAAAAAGCTTCCCATCAGCAGAGAACACAATCAGCAAAGTTAATGTTTCTTTTTCATTGCCAGCACATGTCTGGTAAATGTTCTTATAACCTTTTGGTGCAATAACTTTGCCAGTTTTTGGACAAAGGCAAAAACTACTTTCATTGCCGTTGAAAATCCTTGATAGGTCTTGCATGATGTCCTCTTGGTTTATACTTCTAAGTAATCTTGCAGCTCCTTAAACCATTTCAAAATGTTTTCCTTCGTGACGACGGCTCTGCCTTTGCTGATGCTCTCAAGTCTCTCATAGCCAAAGAAGGATTTCTTTTCATACAATTTCTGAGCCATCTTTTGCCTGGCCTTTCATTTTTAAAAAGGGGTTTCCCTTTTCTCGTCCTTAAATATTGTTTGCACCGTATTGAGGAGATCATCTTTTTTTAAGGGAAACCCACATTTCCACATGTCGGCACACCACTCAGCAATTTTATGTTCCTCCTTGAGTTTTAAATACGGATCTGGTCCCTTTTTTGTGTTTTTCTCACCAATTAAAGTTTTACCTTTTAGCCGGTCATGAAGGGTAGATCTGCACGAACCATATTTGGCAACTGCTTTTCTCAAGCTTAGGTTATTTTTCCTTATATCTTCTAAGGCAAGTGATAAATTGTTTTCTTCCATATTGAGTTAGATCTAAAAAATATAAATAATAATGTTTGAAATTTCTAGTTAAAAAACAGTGTCCGCGTACTGAAATTATGAGAGAAAGATTCAATACTCTTAACTTAAATTAAGCAAAATACTTATAGATATCGTTTAAGAGTATTAAAATGTGAATTTAAAATTTTCATACAAATTTTAATACCCGGACACCCTGTCCGGAAACTTAACTCAGATAAAAGTTTGGGCTTCAGTACCCGGACACCAAATAATTTTCATAAAATTTAACATTTTTTTCTTTTTTTTAATTAAACAAAGAAGATATTTATATTTTACTTAAATAAAACCTAATCTAATGCCTAAATGAAATAAATTATGTCTAAAATACTTACATTTTGAAAACTGCGTCACTATTTTTTTCACATTCACATAAAAATCACACTTCGTTCGCAGTCCACGACGCACGCGCACTAACTGACTCATATATCGCAAACCGGTACCGGGATCAATTGGAAATTTTTTGTGTACATAAAAGAAACAAAATGGATTGTTTTTGTATGTATTTTTCATATTTAAGCGGGGAAACTCTCTTATTTTAGACAATTAACTACGAAGTGTCGGGATACTTGCGATGTCCTGGTACTAGTGCCTCTACCCCATATGTAGTCAACGAGAAATATTATTGCATCGATTGGGAAGAAAAGCAAATGGTAAAGGAGAAGAAAGCGGGGGTATCGAAAGATACTTCTGCCAATACATCAGGCGATGTTACGGTGGTGCCAGTAACAGTACCACAAGCAACAGCAACAACATCTTACCAGGCGACAGTAGTAACAACAAACAAAAAGAGGAGACTAAAGAAGCATAGCCCAAATAAAGTGGAGAAGCGGCGGGATATGCGAAAAGACATGAACCGGATTAAGGGAGGAATTACCACTGAGAGTGAGTCCGAATCGGAATTCCGAATACATGTCCGAAGGTGGAGAGACTTCAGGTCTCCGAATAGGGATTTAATCCTGTCCCGCAGACAAACAAGGCTTTGGAGGTAGCGGCGGACCTCCAAGATGAAAGAGAACTGGTGCAATCCCTGCAAGACAAACAGGCAGCCATCAGCCAGTTCGAGCAAAGCCTAAATAAGCTCAAATTGTGCCCCTGCTCAGTCAGCTAAAGCTAAACCAAGAAACGCGCCGAAAGCAAGATGCAGCCCAAAAACAACAGCAACAACAACTACAGCAGCAAAAACAGCCTCAACCCAAGCCCGCTCCCAAGTCGGCCACTAAGAGCAATTTTTCATTTAACTATTAAACGAAAAAGAAAAGAATTATTCGGTCCAGTGCTTCTCACTTGTAGTAAAAGGGTTGTTAAAAGAGGCCACAGCTGAGTTCTTCAGCTACACGCATAAGAGCGAAAAATCCAAGACGGTCCTTCTGAAGGGCATACGTTCCTGCACGGAACCGGACGTGCTATTAGCTGAACTCCGTCAAAAAACCACGGACGATCTCGACAAATATAGAAATTGACCAACATTTACAACAGATGGACGAAACAATAAAACGAATGATGGAACGGACAATTCCAAAGTACAAAGAACGGGACCAAATGGACGCTTACAGAAACGCGACAATTGACGCACTACCTAGGCACAAGAGTGGCTTACCGACAAGACTCAAAAACTTGTACAGACGACTTACAAACCCACACGATTGGAGGTTAGGACACTGAAGTCGTCAATAAAAAAATGTCAATCTGTTGATTAAGGCGAACTACAGTTATCAATTAACAAGTACTGGGAAAGCCGTGTCCGTGTCTTAAACTCCAAAGAACTGAAGAGAACAGAGACGTACTCATGACAGCGCAAATAAATCCAGAGGAAACCATCTTTGACGATGAATTTTACATAATTGAAGATCCAAAGGAAAAAGTGGAGGTGGTGGGAGCTGCTTTCCAGCAAGTGTACAAGGTGAATGTTAGCAATCGCCCCAACCACGACCTGGAAAACAGAGCCCTACTTAATCACTTTTACCTTCGAAATGACATGACACAATGGCGATCTGAGAACCGCGGCAAATTCCATAATCGCCAAGCAAACGGGACCAAGTCCCTTGTTAGTGATGAAGGTTGATCTTCAGCTCATCTTCAATTCAATAAAAAATAAAAGTCAGCAGGTGTCGATGGTATATCCAACGTTGTACTAAGACATTTACCGATGGAAGCAATTGACAACTCTTCAACAATGCACTGAATAATGCATATTATCCAATGCATTGGAGGACCGCTGTGGTTCATCCTCTCCCGAAAAAGGGAGAGGACAACTCCAACCCGTCAAATCTTCGGTCGATAAGTCTTCTTCCGAGCAAAGTTTTCGAAAAAATCATTAATAGGGCTCTGACTGAGTGGGCTGCGGACAACAAAATAATTCCGGATAAACAGTTTGGGTTCAAGGCGGGTCATGACACAATTCATGCTGCGTCTAAACTCGTTTCTGATATCCAATGGAATAAATCAAAACAACAATGCACAGGTGCTATTCTGGTTGATTTGGAAAAGGCCTTTGACACAGTATGGTTAGAGGGTCTTTACCTAAAACTGAGCAGGCTGGGCATAAGCAAGCCATTGTTGTGATTTCGACAAGATTTAGCGATATTGCGACGACTGGAAACTGAAAATAAATGTCCAGAACTCGGAGACAATTCTGTTCCGGACTCCGTTGGCTGGGGCCACGAGGGATACGTGCAAGAATTGGCGCAAGATGGTCATCGTTGATCTTCACGGGCAGCCATTAGCGAACAAAAGTGTAGTGAAGTACCTCGGTATCTGGTTAGATCAGTATTTATATTTCGACATACATACGTTAGTTTGTTGCCATCTTATTCACAAACTTAGCCACCATAATAACTACTTTTGCCAGATCTCTTCTACCGTCTCGACACTTTGCTAAAACACTCTATATATTTACATCTAGTATTAAGGATCTTACTTTTCAATATTAATATTTTATTACTTTATACTAATTTTCAATCGTATGTAAATTGTAAATAAAGTCCAACGTTCAGCCTGCCTATGTATAAGCGGATCGCTTCGCACGATCCGTCTGCAGCACTGGACACCTTGCTCTACCTTACACCTATTGACATATTTAGCAAACAAATAGCTGCAAGCTCTGCTATTCGCCTCAATGCTTCGTCGCAGTGGACTAACAACAACATTGGCCACTCCGTAATTCTAAGGTAGGTACTTAGAATCAATTCCAAAGCACACAGATTACACCATCCCCCAAACTACCAGTTCTTTTTGGGAGGATAGGACATTCTTGGAGGATGAGTCAATCCATTTTTACACAGATGGCTCAAAACCAAAGAAGGGGTTGGTGGAGGTGTGTACTCTGAACGACTGAAATTAAGTCTCTCATTCCGCCTTCCCAATCATTGTAGCGTGTTCCAGGCGGAACTTTTGGCGATTAAGGAAGTCTTGTCTTGGCTCAAAGAAAACGTGATATCAACATCTGATATCCGTATTTTCTCTGATAGCCAGGCCGCTATCAAATCTCTGGACTCTGTCTCTACAAACTCTATAACAGTCCATAACTGTCGATCATCTCTAATGGAGATGGCGCAACAGTTTAATATTCACCTTTGCTGGGTGCCGGGCCATAGAGACATTCCAGGTAACTGTAAGGCAGATGAACTCGCCAGGAATGGTACAGTACAGCCCATCCTACCACGTTTGGCAAGTACTGGCATACCAATCGCTGCTTGTAAACTGTTGCTAATGCAAGACGCTGCGAGGAGGGCAGGCACCAGGTGGAACAACATCTCCACGTGTCAAGCCACAAAAAACATCTGGCCAACAATGAATATAAAACGTTCAAGGTGCTTGCTCTCTCTAAGCAGATCGCATATAAGCTCGATAATAGGTGTCATAACCGGACACTGTCTAATAGGAAAGCACGCCACGAGACTAGGCGTATTCTCAAATGACTTTTGCAGAAGCTGTATGGACGAGGAAGAGGAAGAAACGGTTCTTCATCTTCGCAAGAATTACCTAGGAGAATTCTTCTTTAACGATCTAAATCATATCGGTATAATTAGCCTCTCACGTTTCGTAAGGGACTCTAGCTGGTTCCATTGAGCTTAGGAGGAAGCCTCAAGATTCATGTGGTATCACAATGGGCCATTAAGCTGGCCTAAGTGTGTCCGTTTCCATCTTGGACAGCCACTATAACCTAACCTAACCATGTAAATTGTTCAATAAGTAGTATCAAAGATTTCAAAGCCGACATAATTGTTGATTTAGGTACATATGTTTATTAATATTATTCTTGTTGTTATGTTTTTGTTAATAATGTTTTTATTTGTTAATTTAATTATAAAATATAGTTCTTTACTGCATCAACTTGTGTCTTTATCAAATTATTGGAATCATTTTTATTCCACCATCGAAGTTTCAAGCCAAACAGTTGAAACTTACACATATAAATGCTGCTCTGACCAGGGCCAGAGGAGCCTTCGCTCTGACGAAAAGCTGTTTTTTAGTAGTCGGCTTGACCCCAGAGTGAAGGTAATTTGCTACATGGCCCTCATATGGCCAATAATCGTTTATGGTTGTCCTGTGTGGTTCAACGTTGCCCCTTCCCAGATGGAGAAGTTTCGGGTGTTCGAGCGGCAGTGTTTACGACGCTGTACCGGCTTATATATAACAGCTGAATCTTCTTATGTGCATTACTATTCCAACGAGGTCCCATCCAACTGGGCTCGAATCAACAGAATTGACAATTTCGTGATAAAACTCGTTCGAGGTCACATTGCAAGAGCTATAGGGCGTTCTATCCTAACGACGAGTATTTTGAGAGTGCACGCTTGAGCGGCTTCATTCCCCCAGAGATAGATGCGGTCTGATACAGGATAGATTGGCAGTTCCGTTAATCTACCACGTCAGGCGACGCACAAGGCGGAGCAGAGCTCCTTCGGTTCAGTAGGGTTGTGTCCGAACGGGAACGATAGGGGGAAGCAGGAGAAGCAGTTTTGGTGGCTTCAATAGGCACTTGATAGTGGGTAGTCGGGATTGGGCTTTAAGCCTTGGCCGGCTTACATACTTGTTTTATAGTTTAAGGGTTTAGTTTTAAGTAGAATAGGCATGGTCGCACAAAAATAAATAGAAACAAAAAAATACAAAACAAAAAAAAACAAAAAATATAAAAAAAAACATGGAATAAAAAAAATAAAAAACACTACAAAATATGAAAAACAAAAATGTTAGATAGTTAGATAGTTTATAGGTAGAATAGGTACACCGGCACCGATCCGACCAAAAACAAGAAAGAATTGGAAAGACCACTTCTTCAAATTATATAACGGCGATGACGAACCGAATTCCGCTGTAAGGGAGATAGAACCACTCAACCTAGGCGACGTAGATCAACAACTCCGTCTACCCAACCTCGACGAAGTGAAGATAGCTACATCTAAACTGAAGTCACACAAACCTGCTGGTGCTGACGAAATCTCTGTCTAACTATTTAAAGCAGCAGGCGATGACTTGGTAGGGAGCATGCACCAACTCATCTGCAAAATATGGTCGGAAGAAAGCATGCCCGATGAGTGGAATCTCAGCATATTGTGCCCGATACATAAGAAAGAAGACCCTCTAAACTCCGCCAACTACAGAGGCATCAGTCTCCTTAACATTACATATAAGATCCTCTCTGCCGTATTATGTTAACATCTGAAACCGTTCGTCAAGTACCTGATAGGTCCTTATCAGTGTCGCTTCAGACTAGGAAAGTCCACTATCCACCAAATATTCACACTACGGCTGATCTTGGAAAAAACCCAGGAGCTTCAAATCGGTACCCACCATATCTTTATCGATTTTAAAGCCGCACACGACAGCATCCATAGGGAAGAGCTCTACAGAGCAAAGTCTAGTCTTGGCATCCCTGTCAAACTTATCCGTTTGTGCAGAATGATGATGGAGAATGCACGCTGCTCTATCAAGTCGGAAAAGATCTCACCGATGCATTTGATGTCAAAAAACGTTATAGACAAGGCGATGCACTGTCATGCGACTTCTTCAACATCGTTCTGGAAAGAATTGTGCAAAACTCAACCATCAACACTAGAAGCACAATCTTCCGAAGGTCCATCAAACTACTCGGATACGCAGATAATATTGACATAATTGTAAGATCAAAGCGTGATGGCCAGATGGGTTTAGTGGTCAATGAGGCAAAACCAAGTATATGCTGTCATCAAAAAAGGACACTGAACAACGACGTCTTGGACAAAACGTCACCATGGACAGCTTTAACTTTGAGGTAGTTAAGGATTTTGTCTACCTAGGCACCGCTATTAACACAGACCAGACAGCAACAACAGCGCTGAAATCAAACGAAGAATAACTCTTGAAAATCGCTGCTTCTTTGGACTTAAAAGGCAATTGAGAAGTAAAGTCCTCTGTCGAGCATCTAAAATCACTATCTATAAGACACTCATCATCCCGGTTCTCATTTGTAGCGCTGGGCCTGGACTCTATCAAAGAAAGATGAGAGTGTCTAAGGATGCTTTGAGAAAAAAATTCTTCGGGTGATACGCATAGATGGAGAATGTAGAAGATATAACGACGAACTGAACGGGCTGTAGAGCGACACTGACCTAATTAGCAGATCAGAATTTAAGTCCAACGGCTAAGATGGCTGGGTCATGTAGAGCGAATGGACATCAACGCTCTAGCCCGGAAGTTATTCGAATCTAATCCCTAGGGACGGCGGCGCAGTAGAGTAAGACCAACTCAGGTGGCGCACTCAGGTGGGTGAAAATCTCAACCAACTTGTCGTGTGAAATTGGAGACAGCTAGCTAGGGACCGAGCTGGAGACGCATGTGTGTTGACCCCCAGGTTCAATGGATCTGACTATATTTTTCCAATCTTCTACTTGAGTGAGATTTCAAAAGATTATTTTTTTAAACATCTTTCAATTAAAATACTATCATTTCCTCAAATATTTGACATTTAATTGAAATAATTAACCCATCTTTGACAGTTAAGTGACATTTCAAATGGTTCCCTCATATATTAGGATCAGTTTGAATACTATTTTCCTTATTTATGATTTAAGACCTTATGAACTTAACATACAATTTTTAAAAACTTAGGTAAACTAGTAACTGAAACTAGTTGATTTTGAATTATAGAATATTTCTTAAGATGTCGAACGTTGTTTTTATTTTTAAAAAAGTGGTATTTCTACGAAACTTTGTTAGTGAACTTTTGCTTTGTTTTAAATAATTCTTTACAAAATAAGACGAAATCGTTTAATGTTAAGAAATACAAAACAATATATTACTGAAAAAATGTGTTGAACCAATTATTTCGAATTTGATTCGGTTACTTGTACCAACCTTGAAGTGCTGCTTCATTATAAGCAAGCTTGTTAAATTCTTCTTAATTGCATATTTTTCAAAGAAGCGTACAAATTAATTATTTAAACTTCATTAACATTAGAAACATTTTTCTTATAAAAACTAAACTAGACCAAAACTTTCAACAAGAAACACCAATAATCATGAATCTCAACTATCTTATCGGCACCGTATTAGTAATTTGTGCAGTTTTTGCAGGAGTTAACGCTCAAGAAAAACCAGGAACAATAGCCAAGAAGTAACATGTAATTTTTCAGATGTTTTCTTAAAACATCATGTCAAGAATATTGTAATAAAATTATTGAAAAAAAAAAGTTAGCAGACTATTTTCTTGAATTTTTACGTATTTTTTTCATTACTGAAAAATACATTTTTCAACAACTACACAACAGAAACGGAGACAATTTTGTACTTACCAGTTCGGAAAACAAAGACATTTTTGGGTTGTCCTCAAATACCTTTCTACCTTAGTGAGCAGTCAGTTCCAACCAGGGCCGAATTTAGAGGTCCAGAGGCCTAGGGGCAATAAAGGAGTGGAGGTGGAGGCCCCTTGCCCCTTGTTGTTTTCAAAATAAAGTAAACCATTTCTTTTCACTCGAGTTTTTCAATAAATAATTCGTTGTGAAACCAAGTAGATTCCTTTAGTATTGAACAAACACATATAAATATAAACGGAAAAAAAAGAATTATCTGAAATTAAATTTAAGGGTTAACGAACGGAACATTTCGATCTTTTTTCATTGAAAAATCGTTGATGATTTCGTTGAAATCCATTTTTAGGAGTAAATCGCTTTAAATGCTCGGGAGAGAAAGCTTCGGCAGACGGTTTTGTCCCATCGTGTTTCGAACCTATTTTATAAAATTTTCATTTTTAAAAATGAGCGCTCTCCAGTGCAATTTGTTGCCATCAAAAATAAATACATTCTCAATGCAATTTCGGGGTTTGGGAATGTAAATGGTAGTAAAGAAGTTCCATAATCCTTTTCCTTTTTGTATAAGTCAATCAAAGGCACAAATTTAACCAACTCATTACGAAGACTAGGCTCTAAATCATCCAGATACACTTTCACCAATGCCTCTGCTGCAGCGTGCAAATTTTCAGCATCCATCTTCTCGATGTGATTCAGGCATCCAAATCTCAAACGTACAGCTTCATAGGCATGCAATCTTTCAGTAAGAGAAACGGAACCGAATACCCAACCTCCGAGGTTGCGGGCAAGTACCAGTACCACCCCACTCAGCCATTAAGCGATTGGGGTACTCCCTCAAGATGGGTAGTGAATTGGAAGTGCTTCTTATCAGGACCATTTGAGATTTTGATGTTTCACTGATTGCCTGATTGGAGTGAACAAATATAGAACTATGATTTCTGTTATTTAAGATCAATATAATTAAATGTACGAAGAACTGTAGGCTGTAGGTAAAAGAGCAAAAAAATACATTTGAAAGGAAAAGAGGTTTACTAATTGGAATTTGAAACAAACATTTTCCGAAGTCTCTATTGTCGGGGCCCCCGTTTGTGGAGGCCCCGGGGCTTACGCTCGGTTGCCCTCCCTTCAATCCTGCCCTGACTATAGAGGTATCTGCCGTAATATGTGAACGTCTGAAGCCCATCGTCAACAATCTGATAGGTCCTTATCAGTGTGGATTTAGGCCAGAAAGTCCACAGTCGATCAAATGTTCACATTACCGCAGATCCTGGAAAGAACATCAAATCGACCATCTTTTCATCAATTTCAAGGCCGTCAATGACAGTATCTACAGGGACGAGCTGTATAGAGCCATGTCTAGTTATGGGACCTACAACAACGACAGACATAATTTTGAGGTTGTCAAGGACTTCGTCTACCTAGGCTCCGCTGTAAACGCAGAAAACAACACCAGCGCTAAAAAATGTATGCATCTAGCGAGAAACTTCTCAAGTTGACTTGAACAAAAATCAGAACTGTTTTAATTTTTACAATTTACTCTATTAACTACAAAAACAAAACATTCTAAGCATTTAAAAATCCCCCTTTTACGTAGTGTTTTTATATTTTGATTGTGTCGTGAATGGCTTTACTTAAAAGATTTTGAAATTTCAAATTTGTATGGTTCGGTTATACTTTTAACCGTTTACACAACATATTTTAATCCGGATTCAGCATAAAATACTAGATTCCTCAGTCTCCCATTACTACCATAAAATGTAGACAAAAATGGTCGGTAGTTGTAGGGCAATAGAGTTGCGTGTTAGAAAAGCACGAAAGCATACTAGCTAATGAATTTCAAATGGTAGACATGTGCATTCAAGAGGACACAAGCTTCCACAGGTTTTTCTCAAAGCCCACCTCTGTCTATCAAATTCTACTCTCACCTTCCCGCGGTGAACATCGGGTGCGTAGTACCTCAAATGGAGATTGGGTTCTTATCCCAGTGGAAAGTTGTTGGGGGCAGCAAACGAGAGAGAAGGGAAGGTGTTTCCACTATGGCACCTCTCCTTATCCAGACGGCAGCGGACGAATCAACGGTGGCGTCTACAGTTCCAGTAAGGTTAAACTACTTAGTGAACACCTTATAGGGCTTCTACGACTTATTCGGAGCCCAGGCCAATAAGGAAGGTTTATTCGGCTTCCCGTCCTTGGAGTTATACTAAGGATCTGGCCCTGCAGGCAGCGGTTGTGCCGTCGGGGGACTTCCTGATCACGTTAAAAATACATTAGTTGCGAAGCACCAACAAGCCTCGGATACGGACGGATTTACTGTTGACAACCCAAGCAAACGAAATAAGGACAACGAACTTCGTTTCTGTACGTGGAGAACAAGTTGAGAATATGGAAAGACCACTTCTCCAAATTATATAACGGCGATGACGAACCGAATTCCGCTGTAAGTCAGATAAATCCACCCAACCTAGGCGACGTGGATCAACAATTCGTCCTACCCGTCCTTGACGAAGTGAAGATAGCTACATCTAAACTGAAGTCAAACAAAGCTTTGGACTTAGAAAGCAATTGAGAAGTAAAGAAAGATGAAAGCGTCTTAGGATGCTTTGAGAGAAAAATTCTTCGGGTGATTTTTGGTCCCGTATGCATAGATAGAGAATGGAGGAGAAGATATAACGACGAACTGTACGGGATGTACAGCGCCTCTGACCTAGTTAACAGAATTAAAGTCCAACGCAGTAGAGGAAGACCGTGACTCAGATGGCGCACGTAGGTGGGTGAAGACCCTAACCAACTTGGCGGGCGAAACTGCAGACAGCTAGCTAGGGACCGAGCTTTTACGAATTACAAAAAATCATATCACAGAATCTTCCCCTAATATAACATTTTACCACTAAGAACATATTTGGCAATAGTTTTTTTCGAGATTCGTAAAATTGTCCAATTACGATGGGTTGTTGATGTTACAACGATAACTTGATTAAACTTAATTATACTTCCCTGCTGCAATCTGATTATAAGGCTTCCTTAGTCAATTCACAATATTAAAAAAAAATGTCGGCACCAGTGAGTATTCGAGTTAAATCGCAATGAAGACTCGTTGCAATGTAGGAATAGCATAGTTATTTGGCCTTATCACAGTATCTGTTTGAGACGAGTCACCTTACCCAACAGCTCGTAGGGAACCAGGGTTTAATGAATTACAAAGCTCAAACTTTCTTGTGTGCGAGTAGTTTTAGGAATGGAAATCACATACATAACTTTCCATGACAAGAATTACTTTTGGAGGATCAGTCAATTCCCATATATTCAGTGATAGATCATTTCGGTGTGGTATGAAGTTTAAGGGTAGTAGTTCTCCTCTTGTGGGAAATAACATTGATATCTTTTCATCAGCATTAAAATTGCCTCTCAAATAATTTACCTTTCCAAGATTGTATTCGAGCTACGAATATATTTCTGTGAATATCGCGCTTATAGCTTGCTTTTTGCTGTCATGTCTCAATTTTATATTAGTTTTTAGATTGCATAACTGATTTTTCCGGTGTGGAAATCAAGCTTTAAAGATGTAATTTACAGCGGTGAGAAACTCTTCTCATTAAGATTGCAGTTTAGTTTTAGTATTTCGTCGCCGAGTCGTTTAAAGAAGAATCTCTGGAGCGTTTCACTTTTTTCAGCCTGACGTCATACACTTCCATAATATGCATATTGAGGTAAAAACTTGGTGTTTTGGGCTAATAGGAATATCGTTGTTACCATAAACATTTTGCCATATTGTAATAGTCGCGTTTTTAGACTCCGATAATTGTTTAGGTGTTCCTCTAAGTTCGTATTGCCGGGTTTGGTAAATTTTATATACTGATATTCTTAAAGGGTCTCATATTCTTTGCTCCATAGAACCATCCTTCATTTGCAGGTCTTTTTGACCATTCCATACTGAACTTAAGTGACATACCATCTCTACACATAAGGACTCATCTGTTAATGGAATCAAACAAAGAACGCAATCAGCTTTTGGCGTATGAGTAGATATATTTCTGCAATGATAAAAAGGGTGAATATAAGATGATAGTATGATGAATTGGATGCTAGCTCCATCCATTTAGTTAGACAACATCGCTTTTTCTCAAAACCAACCTCTGTCTATCAACTCCTACTCTCACCTCCCCGTAATGAACATCGGGTGCCTAGTACCTTAACTGGAGATTGGGTTCCAACAACAGTGGAAAGTTGTTGGGGGCAGCAAATGAGAGAGGTGGGGAGAGGTGTTTCCACTAAGGCACCTCTCCTTATCCAGACGGCAGCGGAGGAATTCCCGAGATGGAATCAACGGTGGCGTCTACAGTTCCAGTAAGGTCGAACTACTTAGTGAACACCTTATAGGGCTTCTTCAGCTTATTCGGAGCCCAGGTCTATAACTAGCAGTTTTATCCGGCTCCCCATCCTTGGAGTTATACTTAGGATCTGGCCCTCCAGGTTGGGGGTCGTGCCGTCGGGGTGACTTTCTGGCCACGTTAAAGCTTTCTTAGTTGCGAAGCACCAACAAGCCTCGGATACGGACGGATTTACTGTTGACAACCAACGCAAACGAATAAAGGACAACGAACTTCGGATATGCACGTGGAATGTTAGGTCCCTTAACAGACCACGTGCGGCCGAAGAATTAGCGGAGGCAATAGACCGCTATAAATCAGATATCACCGCCATCCAGGAAATACGATGGGATGGGCCGGGCAAAAAGAGGATGAAAAACTGTGATATTTACTATGGTGACTGCTACCACGAAAACAGCGCTTATTTGGATGCGGCTTCGTGATTGGAGCCAGACTTAGGCAAGAAGTCTTGAGCTATAGGTGCATCAATGAGCGCCTCATGAACATACACATCAAGGCTAAATTCGGCAACATTAGCCTGATATGCGCGCACGCCACCACAGAAGAGAAAGACGACAACACCAAAGATATGTTCTTCGACCTCCTAGACAAAACATATGAGCAGTGTCCTATCTACGATATTAAAATAGTCCTGGGCGATTTTAATGCCAAGCTAGGTAGGGAAGACATCTTTGGTGGAATAATCGGGAAGAACAGCCTGCACGACAACACTTCCGACAACGGATTCAGGCTCATAGATTTTTCTGCGGGGCGAAACGTCATGGTAGCCAGTACGCGTTTTCCACAACTCAACATCCACAAAGGAACTTGGACTTCTACAGATTGATCATATTGCGATCTACGCCAGACACGCTTCCAGCATCATGGATGTACGAACTTTCCAAAGAGCTAACATCGATTCGGACCACTACCTCGTTGTAGCCAAGTTAGCACTTCGGGTTTCGAAACCCAAGGCAAAACAGGGAGGTTCTGGGAGAAGGTACAACGTCGAACGGCTACAATCGCAAGAGATTCCCAAATCCTTTTTCGACCGAGTTACAAGTAACCTTTCTCGAAGTTCTCTGTATCGAAAACCAGTGAACCCCTGGTTTGATAAGGAATGTCGGCAGGCAAATGCAGCCAAACAACAGGCACGCAAAGCGGCGCTGCATAAAAGGACGAGAGCTGCTCATGAGCTCTATGAGCAGAAGAGGCGAGAGAAACACCGACATTTCAGAAGGAAAAAGAGAGGGCATGAGAAGCGTGCGGTCGAAGATCATGAGACGTTTAAAAGCAGGAATGAAGTTCGAAAGTTTTATGAACAGGTGAAATGAAATTCATAGGTACATAAACCTAGAACCGAAGGCTGCAAAGACGAAAGTGGAAACATCATAGTGGAACCGCAGTCAATGCTGAGGATATGGAAGGACCACTTCTGCAGACTGTATAACGGCGACGACGAACAACAACAATCCCGTCCTCTCGACTTACACGAAGAAAAGATTGCCATACCTAAGCTGAAGTCTAATAAAGCCGCTGGAGCGGATGGCTTGAATGCCAAGCTCTTTAAAGCAGCTGGAGATAAGTTGGTTAGGAGCATGAACCAATTTATCTTTAAGATATGGTCGGAAGAAAGCATGCCCGATGAATGGAACCTCAGTATTGTTTGCCCGATCCTGAAAAAAGGAGACCCTCTAAACTGCACGAACTATAGAGGAATCAGGGGCCTGATTATGAGTTTCGCGGCGAATCGTTTTCAATTCGACCTTTCAAATTCGACTCGCTTCGTATTTCCTTATTAACGAACTCACGGCGAAGCTAAAGTAGTTCTTTCTATATTCCAGTGATTTGACACTTTGGTTTGACTTTTTCTCTCTATATTCCAGTGATTTGACACTTTTGGTTTGACAGCTTTCCACAAATTTTGTTTTGTTTTGATTGAATTTGTGAAATTTGCGGTGATTTATTTAATAAACAATATTAACATTAAAAAATGGAATCAATTATGGTGTATATTTATTCTGAAAGTGAGGAATTTGAGGAATCCTCAGGATTACGGGTGTCCAGGGGTGGAATCGGCTAAGGTGATTTCTGATTGTCACCTTTGTGATCATAAAAAGTGATCAAACTAATTTTTGCGTCTGTGTAAGGTGATCACCAAATTTTATTTAGAATTTGGTATCACTTTAAAAGAAATTCACTGACGTCTGTTACAATTGCAGTGGTTGTATTCAAAAACCGATCTGAAGCTATCCGGATTATTATGTAATTATAAGTTTTGATGTACCAAGTAGCCACGATGATGTTCTGCCTGCACAATAGTCAGTATTTTACTTTTCTCGTTAAGCACTCTGTCTCCATACAAAGCTGTCGTGATCACTCCCGCCATTTTTTGCATTTATTGCCAGAATTTTTCTGTTCTCGTTGCAGATCTATTCAACAAAAATTAATGAATCAAAAAATTGACTTACGATCATAGCGTTTACACTATGTCTTCCTTTTCTATTGAAATACATATGCTCATTTTCCGAAGGACGGAGAATCATAATATGACTCCCATCAATGCAGCCGATTACTAGGAAACAAATAATAAAATAAAAAACAAGTAATAAAATTAGTTTATTTTTACTAAGAAACAAAATCCTGACTCCAGGAATTTGATATTTTTCGTAGAAGAACATTTTTGCTTCTGAAGCCGATTGATTAAATTTGATTGTAAGTGGGCACAATTTCCTCTCCATTTGTCTTAAGGTCAAAGAAATAACCTCACAAACAGTACTTTGTCCCCATGAAGCTGACCATTGACCAGTCAGCGCCAACTTGCCTTTGGTAGCCACCACCTCCAAGAAAATTTAAAGTAACGGCTAATCGAAGAATAGGGGGAATGTGTGTTGACCGCATATATAGCACATATGCGTACTTACTTTTTACTTGGAAGATCAAGAATGTTTATTTTATTGCGGAGGTTAATCCTTAAGAGCCGGACATTTCTATTATGATTAATATTTTCATTTTCAACATTTTCAGAATGTAAAATCAAAGGCACAAACACAAATCGTGATTGTCACCTGGTGACTATCACCTTACACAGACCGAATTTGTTGATTGTGACTGTCACCTATCACAAATCACCTTACGCTATTCCACCCCAGGAGACTACTAAGGAGCAAATATTCTCCTCTGTATCTCCCTTCAACTGAGTAAGTATTGTTTTCTTTTAGTTGAAATCAAATTAATTAATTAATTTACACACTTTGTCTGAATAGATTTATCAAACTATTTCGACTTTCGAAAGAAGCTTTTGTCTTCATTTTGCAAGAGATCAGTGAGGAATTTAAGGATCAGAACAGCAACGGCATTCCTTCAATTTTAAAGCTTGCCGCTACTATGAGATTTCTTGCTGAGGGATCGTACCAAAAAGGCGTTGGACAAGACGTACTGCTTGGAATGGCACAACCAACAGTCTTAAACGGTTTTGGTCCCGTTGCAATGCCCTTATTTTTTTTTTTCATAAACTAGACGAGAGCCAAAAATTGATGTCGATTTGTTTGCTTGTTTTTACAGTTCCTTGAATGAATTTTAAAATTTTATATTTTATTGTGGATAAATTATAAGAAAATTAAAATAAAGCTAACTCACATTTTTAAATTAAAATAAAGAACTAATCCACGAAATCGAACACTGAATAATAATAAACACTCTTTCGCCTGTGAATCCGCCAAAAAAACCATCGGATTCAACTCGCCAACAAAAACTATGACGTTTCAAACTCGCCTTCGAATTCGTTAATTGGTCGAATTCAAAACGAAGAAGGCGAAAGCAATAATTGAAAAATGGCAAACTCGCTAGCAAAACGATTCGCCGCGAACCTCATAATCAGGCCCCAGTCTACTTAACAGCGCCTATAAAATCTTCTCTGCCGTAATATGTGAACGTCTAAAACCCATCCTTATCAGTGTGGTTTTAGCCCAGGAAAGTCCACAGTTGATCAAATATTCACATTACGGCAGATCCTGGAAAAAACCAAGAACACCAAATCGACGCCCACCATCTTTTCATCGATTTCAAGGCCGCATATGACAGCATATACAGGGATGAGCTGTATTGGGCATCCCTGCCAAACTCGTCCGTTTGTTCAGGATGACCATGGAGAATTCACGCTGCTCCATAAAGGTTGGAAACAACTTAACAGAACCTTTCGACGTCAAAAAAAGTTTTAGACAACGTGATGCGCTGTCATGTGATTTTTTTTAACATCGTGCTTGACAGAATAGTGCAGAGCTCACACGTCAACACTAGAGGCACTATCTTTCAAAAGTCTGTCCAAATACTAGTATATGCTGATGACATTGACATAATCGGAAGAACTCAGCGTGATGTCAATGGGGCTTTTGTCAGTATTGAGGCAGAGGCGGCAAAAATGGGTTTGACGGTTAATGAGGGCAAAACAAAGTGCATGCTGTTGTCAAGATAGGACATACAACACCGACGTCTTGGTCAAAACGTCACCATCGACAGTCGTAACTTTGAGGTAGTCAAGGACTTCGTCTACCTAGGCTCCGCTGTAAACGCAGAAAACAACACCAGCGCTGAGATCAAACGCAGAATAACTCTTGCAAACCGCTGTTTCTTTGGGCTAAGAAAGCAATTGAGTGGTCAAGTCCTCTCTCGAGGGACCAAAGTTTTGCTATATAAGACCCTTATCACCCCCGTCCTGCTATACGGTGCAGAAGCATGGACTAAGACAAAAGCGGATGAAAGCACCTTGGGTCGCTTCGAGAGAAAAGTTCTCCGTGTGATCTACGGTCCCGTATGCATCGAAGGGGAGTGGAGAAGAAGATGGAACGACGAGCTGTACGGGCTGTACAGCGACATAGACTTAGCCAGAAGGGTAAAAGTCCAACGACTAAGATGGCTGGGTCACGTAGAGCGCATGGAAACCAATGCTTCGTCCCGGAAAGCCTTCGAATCCACACTCACACCCACAGGACAGCGCCTTCGAATCCACACTCACACCCACAGGACAGCGCAGTAGAGGAAGACCGCAGATCAGGTGGCGCGCACAAGTGGAAAGTGACCTCACCCAACTTGGAGCGTGAAACTGGAGACATCTAGCTAGGGACCAAGCCAGATGGAGAAGTTTGTTGGGTGAGGCCCTTATTCACACAGGACTATAGCGCCACCTTAAGTAAGTAAGTAAGCTCGTCTTATGACTTTTACCAGAAAATGCACAAAATAACAAAAAACTTTTGTTGTTTTTCAAAGCATTTGCCTTTAATGCCAATTAATTTAAATACACATAATACATATATGTATTAATAAAAAATACACTTTTAACAATAATTACTAAATAACAAATTTTAAACAAAAATTTAAAAAGAAAGATATACTAAATGCAAAATCTGCTTAACCAATTTTTTAAAGAAATATTTAATTGTTGTTATTGTTTGTAGCTTTCAAAGCAGATAGAGATTCAACATGCTTATTTATTTGTTTATTCTTATTTTTTGATTCTATTCTCTTTGTTTTTATTCTTTGTTTAATATAATTTAACTAATGTTTTGTTTTTTAATCACAGTTACTTCAGTAGAAATTGCACTTTAAATTTGCCTCTTTAAAAAAGCTTAAAAATCTATCATCAAATATCAAAAAGATTTGCGAGTTATTAACAATAAAAAGTATTCTTAAATTACAAAATATTTATGTAAGTTTTAGTTTTAGTTCTTTAGACTTAATTTATATTTAAAAAAAAATCCTTAAACCTCTTTAGCGGTTTTTAAGGGGGGAATGTTGTTGTTCCAATATTAGTATGCTTTTAGTAGATTTAGTTAAAATAATGATTATTTGATATGTGAACAGTCTTTCACTTTTGTCTTGTCTCTAAAATTTTGGCCATTTCTCGATATCTAGCCAACATGGGTGTATAAACTTCCTCACTATCCTTGCTGGGATCGCAGACTTTTTCAAAAATATTCGGTATGAATTCCATAATGAAATCACGATAGTGTTTTGGTTGATCAGTTGAATTGTCCGATTTGAATTGTTCCAAGTAGAGGGAATATTTTGCGCGATAAGCTGCTCCCAGTGCTGCTGCTTCACTTTCCTTCTATATTTTGCAAGATTTTATAGATTTTCATTTTTATTATTGAACAGAATAGTTTCTTTTATGAAGAGTTGTTCTTACCTGAATGTAAACGGGAGCATTGAAGACATCGGAAATAACCTGTAGGATTGACTTGTTGACAGAGGCTCCCCCAGTAGCGATAATTTTTGTATCTTCGCCTAGAAAATTATTAGCGCAATTATAACAAAAACATATTTTCAAAATGCTTTTTAAAGTTTATACCAAAATGGAAGCCCATATCAGAGGCTATTGCCTTTCTATGAAGCATTTGGCCTTCGATTAATGCTCGAATTTCAGTCTGAGGTGATCCAAATCTAGAAAGAAAAAAATACAATCATTGGAATTCAGTGTTTTGAGCCAACATTCAATGCAATTCTTACTTAGCAACGCCCTGCTCAGCATCTACACATTCAGCTGTGAATGCCTTGTTCCATCGGAGAATGCCCTTTGCTTGTGGGATTATTTCAACAGAGTGAAGGTGTAACGCCATGTTGCCATAGTTGCCACGTGGTGTAGAGTCCAACAGCTCGGTAAATGTATCCCAATTGTCATTAGCTTCATCGCGCTTCATTACATCCCTTGCAGAGGAACCATTTCGGAAGCTGTAAGTCATTTTTTTAAAGACAAAAACTCATCCATCACACAAAATTAAAAACGTACCACAACAAGCCCATATATTCATCAGCTAAAGTAGGATGGCACAAGACATGTCCCTCCTCCAATTTAGTTGGTTTCTCCAAGCCCATCATAACAGTATCACTTGTTCCCAACGAAATCACCAACCAATCTTCCTCTACCAACATCCCACTTAACGCCGATGGATTGTCTCCAGTGAATGCCGTCACTTTGCACTCAGGCGTAAAGCCAAATCGTTGCACAAAAAACTCAGCAACGTTACCCAATATCGAACAAGTCTTTACGGGACTACCCAATCGCTCTTCCAAATCAGGGGCACAAGCGTTCAAACAAGCCCCAGACCACACCTTCTCGTTTATATCAAATAAATTCATTCCGGAAGCATCAGCGTAATCGATTGGAGCAACATCTCCAAGGAATATCGATGCCAGAAAACTACTCACCAACGATATTCGTTTGGAGTCTTCGTATGCATGCGTGCGAGTTTGGTAGACTTTGCGAATTTGTGGACCCGTGAAGCGAGGATAGCATTTTGAACCGGTTATGGTGACCATTTCGTTGCGTCCGCCAATGGCGACCTCCATTTCGATGCATTGATTTTCGGTGGATCCATCCATCCAGATGGGTGTGCGAGTGAGAGCGAACGCTGAATCGTCGACTTGCGAATGAAGGAACTTATCGGGATCAAGATTCTTGAGAGATTGTAGACCGCGACGTGACCAGTATAAGGAACCGTGTTGCTATGTTCATTTAAATAAAATTGAATTGTTGTTTTTTTTTTTTGGCGCAAACCAATAATCAATCTCACCTGTGCTGAGCCTCCGATGGCTGAAACCGTGCTGAAGTCAGCGCCCTGTACCACTAAGCGATCCATGACAATGTCTATGGCTTTCACCCACATGGCAGGTTGTACGTAGAATCTTTAAAAATATCATAAGTAAGTTTAGTTTGACAAATTAATTAGCTAAAACCATTTGAAGCTCACTCACTCATTATTATTTGGTCCCGAATTAACGCCACCGCTTGTTCGGAATTCTGGCAAATCTGTGTCAAATTTTACTTCTGCTGTAGCAAGGATTTCCAAGTTTTCGGAAAGTTGCATTGCTTTCAGCTAATGATTAATTTAAATAAAAAATGTTTTTCCATTAAACTTTCTAGATGAAAATATAAGTTTATTTGGTTAATGTTATAAGGAAGGGATGGTAATGCAATGGTAGATATTTTGAAGAAGAAGATTTTCTTTTTAGGAGATTGGCTGAACAAATGATGTACGTTTCCAACTACTCGGAAGGTGCGCAGAAGACTAGGACAGATACAAAAGCAGGGATTTTTCTAGCGTTAAAATACATTTCTTTACAATAATAGCTTGGTTACCATCCGGAGTAGTGTTAACATCTTTTCCAGTTTTTCTCCGTTGGGTTAGCTCTAAAACTTCGGAAGCTCACCTCTTTTTCATGATAATCTATTTGCAGCTCAAAATGAACCATGACTTAGCTTTGGCTCTGATAATTTTAACTCTATTCGGGATGAAAGTTTTTATTTCCAAAGGCATAATGCTAGTTATCTTATATCCACTGCACTGTAGTCTACGGTACTACTCAGGAAGCCTAATTATTAGCTTAAGATTCTGACAAGTATTGAGACGTCCCAGTTGGGTTTTCTTATACTGACTAACGGTCTTTCTCTAATTGAATTTTATTGATACGAGATATTAGTAGATACGAAACTATGGTTAGATGTGCCTCAGAAGCGTCTATACACTTATGGTGTATTTATCATCCTCAGAGATAAGAAACAATAAGAGAAAGGAACACGCCAAATAGATGACTAGGTACAAGCGAGAAACCATGTTGACATTCTCCAGAGAAATGTACTCTCTTGTGGATAGGATGAAATGCCGATCAGATAAATCTTTTAAAAAGGCAACGAGAACAAGCAAACGAGCAAAAATCTAAACAGTAATTTCGGGTTGATGATATTTCTTTCATCAGTTAAGTCCCAATTCGACTCAAATTGTTTCCCAATCATTTTCAATTTCTCAGCAGACGAACTCGCCAAAGAATACTACAACTACAAACTCTACCACGCTACGTACAAGCTTTCGCCAAGACAAGGCGCTATCAAGAAAACCAACATCAGGTGGAAAAATCTAAATTGTTGGCTGCTTTTTGTGAGCAGCTGATTTTGTTTGCAATGCTAACTCCTATTAGGTGTCCAACTCTTTCAAAAAGGTATCTTAAAATCCACCTATCTAGGATACACCATCCAACACGAGATTGAACGCAGGCATTTAGTGAACAATTTATGTTTGATAGGGTTCCTTGTCATGTTGGAAAAGAAATAAGTAATATTTATTTACATTACAAAATAGGAATCGTGATCGACGTGTAGCTTACCTGAAGAGTGTTTTATAGACAATAATGTTTTTGTACAATGAACCCAAGCTAGAGATCGATGAAGAAAAATTCTGTGTTTTAAAAATACAGCACTTGAAAAAGTGACTAGATGCCTTGGTCAAAATCTACGTTTAAATAATGCAGGTGATTGCAAATGAAATTCCATATGTTGACTGAACCTCCCCAATAGATGCGTTCAATCTTAGAAAGATAGGATATCCGTAGAACTATTACTTAGTGTTTAACGTGTAAAAGAGCAGTTGATCAAAAGCAGCTAGGATGTACAAAAATGAATACAAAGGTTTCCGTTTGAAAAAACGTATACCAGAAAAAAAAGGATTCAACATATGTTTGAATTTAAAGGAACCCGAAATTGATTAAAATATTCTAGGGTTTTTGTTAAAAATTCAGTGAATTATAAAAATTATCAATTGAAAACTTTATTTTACAATAATTTTATACCTCGGAATCGAAATGTTTGGCTGCTTTTTGTGACAGTAGTTTCTATTTTTTTGCAAGCTATCTCAATTTAGGTATCCAACTCGCTCAATACCAGGATACCTATCAAACACGAATTCGTGAGACGAAGTTTGCCAGGTCCCCACGTTATTCTTATTTGTGCTATTTTTCTTTGCCATTTTTGAAGATAAATTTGTTAACAACATTTTGTCACTACAAATAATATGACTTAGTAAAAATTTACTATCAATTGAAAGGTTGAGGGGAGAATCTTAAATTGCCTTATAAAACAAGTTTTGCTCCTGAGGAAAAAAAACTGCATTTTTGGGTTTTGTCGGGAATCGTCTTTGTCTCTGCTATTAATACTTCTGAAAATGAAGATTCTACATTAAAGCATTCTTTATGAGAATAGGACTCATATTAGTTTTTTTATTTAAAATGTTTTAAGTTGTGTTCCTGATATTAAGTTGGTATCGAAGATTGTATAGCTATCAAAAATGATTATCCATGTTGATCACAATAGTATTTTTGTTGGCATTTATTATAATATGCCTCCGTAATTTGTTTTCTTTACTACCCAAATCAGATATGATGTTGTTTGTGTTTGTTCTATCCAGGGCATGAATATGTTATTAAGTGTCTTCTTGTTTTTGAAAATTTGCACTGCTGAAAAAATGTGACGAGTACGATCGACACCTCACTTCAGCGACTCATCTATCTTCTGTCTTTTGTCCGTGTACAACATACATCAGAAGACATGAATTCCCAAATCATAAAACCACCAAAGGCCTCATGGAGAATGCCTTTGATATTGTGAGTTTGGCCAAGTGCATAGTTTGTTGCAAATCAAAAGTGATATGTACAAAGATTGGATCAGATGGAGCCATTCCGAGTTCAATTTGCATTCATCAAAAGCAATCTTGTAGCTAATTCGATGTTGTGTCAAGTTTTTGCCAGAGTCACAGTTGTTACACTAAGTAAGTGGATAAGTAAGTTAAATTGAGTATAAAAAAACTCGTTGTTAAGAAATCCAACATCTATGTATGCTCTCTACGGTGCGATGCTTGATGTTAAGAATTTAAAATATTAAACACCTAGGTCTACGTACATATAAATAGACAGTTGACCTAAAAGTTACTTCAAGTATACAATAAGAATTTCATTACTATATGTCATTCTTCTTACTTTAGTCTTTTAAATTAACAAAGTTGTTTCCTGTAACCATTTCATACCAAAACCTGAAGAGTTAAATTGGAAACTAAAGGTAGACAAATGCTGACAAGACAGACATTTATGTTTGTGTTAAGCACAAGCGGCCCTTCCTTACTTTGCACGGGTAGACATAAATAGATACAGACATTTAAGTTATAAGCATGCTAATTAAAACGACCATGTATCACTTTATTAGAAAAAATTGTATGCTTATCTTAAAGCCTTCTCCTGTACACTACGTTGGCTGTGGTTTTTGTAGGTGGCAACAAAACGTATTGATTTTCAAGACATCCTACTTGAGAAAGTGCCACATACAATTTCTCGTGGAAATGCACTCTTTCCTTATGTTGATACCAACTATGGAAAAAGTGTGTCTCTGGGATTTATTTATTGTTTGGGCAAAGAATATTTTTAAAGGCAACTGTAACATTTTAAAAGATATGGGCAAATCAGTTGGTATCATCGGGATCCGCGGAAAATGTGCGAGCTGACCGGCCGCGGGACCCGTAATGATAGTTGCTACAATCACATTATCTCTTAATTCTTTGATCAATAGTTACGTACAAAAATACAAATCTTTCTTCTTTATAATATTAGCCAAGATAATCCTTTTAAAAAAAAACATTGAAATCAACTCTTTAATTATATTGGATATTTTCTGACTTGCTTTGATTTCGATAACAGTTTATAAAAAAGTGTGACTACTGGCAAAACAGTTTAAGATCCTAATGTAATATTTAAGTTGTCTATTTTTAAGTAGAATAATTCCAAATCGAGCTAAAGAAACAAAAATTCTATGTCTACAGTCTAACATGAACTTTTTGTTCTCTCTTTCCGAATGAATTTGTTGTTTATATATTGGTTCGCTTCGCAACTAAATTTTGAAATTGTTTTAATTTTAAATTAGTTATCCCAGTTTTAGTAACAACACCTTTTCTTATTTTCTTTCTTTTATCGTGTACCTATAATTTTTTTTTACACTTCAGAATTTCAGAAAGTAGTAAGCTTATAGCAAGCGTCAAACTACGATCAGAGGCTCATCATAAGTGCATGTGTTAGATGTTAGATGTTAGAACAAAAAATAAAATGAGAACGTTTACGATAGTGGAGCACTGGTTCTAAACAATAATTTTAATCGAATCTTATTTAAATTTAAATCTATCGATGAACAGTTTAAGTTATATAAAATGCTCATTCGACTTAAAGCTTCATTCTTCCCATAGTTAGTTCTATGGAAGTCAATATGTATAAAATCAAATGTTCGCAGGTGATGAGTTCCGCCCCGGTAATTCAAATGTACACAAGATAGCAAATAAGGTGCATCAATTTCACCATTAATGAGTTGATGAAAAAACACTAAGTCATTATTAACACGCCTTTGATAGAGAGATTGCATTTGAAGAAGTAGAATACGATGTTCATAGGGAGGCAGATCATAAGGATCTTCCCAAGGAAGACATTTTAGGGCAAAGCGAATGAAATTATGTTGAATTGATTCAATACGTTTTCTATGAATTTCGTAATAGGGAGTCCATACCTGCGTAACATAGGGATCATTGAACTCCTTTGCCCAGCGTTTTATAAAACCAAGCAAAGAACTTGCCTTATTAACAATAAAATTAATGTGATGTGTAAACTCTAAGTTTGAACATAAATGTACACCTTAATCTTTAAATGTGGAGGCACGACAGAGTTTTTGCTGTGATATACAGTAGTCAAATACGTTACTGATTAGTTTTTTAGTGAAAGTTATAGCCTGGCATTTTAAAGGGTTGAGTAAAAGGCTATTTTTCCCACACCAAAATGTGAAACTATCAATGTCAATCATGGTTGGACTTTATTATTTTGAAAATTTTCATATCGTCAGCAAAAATGAGAAGTTCACTTGAGCGTAGACATGACGATACATCGTTAATAGACAGGATGAACAGAAAAGGGCCAAGATGGCTTCCCTGGGGAACACCAGATTGAGCAACAAAAGGGTCAGAATGACAATTTATAAATTTTACCTCGTAGGATCTGTTTTAAAGGTAAGACTTAATCCAAGCTAAGAAAAATGGTGGAAAACCAAGAGCCTTAAGTTTAAACAAAATAATTCCGTGTCAAAGTTGGTATACACAGTCAACTTCAAAACCTTGTTCTAAAGCGTTTGAACATATGTTTGAGAATGTGAGGAGATTAGTAACGGTTAATCTTTTTTTCACAAAACCATGTTGCTGTTCGCAAATGATATTTTTACTAAAATATGCTACGCTTTCACAAACAACTTGTTTAAATACTTTAGGAATGCAAGAAAGCTTTGCAATGGGTCTGTAGTTGCTTATATCCGACTTGTTACCTTTCTTGAAAATTGGTGTTAGAAATGACTTCTTCCGTACACTGGGAAATTTGCCTGTTAGAGAAAGTTTGAATAAAAACGTAAGGGGTAAAGCATTACTACACTTTTTTAGTACTATCGGGGGAATACCATCAGGACCGGCTGAGCAGTCATCATTCAACGCAGATAAAAGATCAAGGACCGTACTCTGTAGCACAGGATGTGACTACTGCTAGTTTGCGAAAAAGTGTGAAGATTGTGAAAATATACTTCATCAACTTCTTGAGGGCTAGTAACAAATGACTCACGGAAATTCGTTGCGAAAGCGTTACAGATATCAAAAGTTTTATCTAACGAAAGGTTCTTGTAAGTGAAGTTAACTGGAAAGCCATCTGATTTTTTCTTTGAGTTTACAGAATTCCAAAAGTTTTTAGGATTCTCTTTCAAAGAGGTGGCCATATCAGTAACATAACAAGCATATACAAAATTAGAAAGAGATTTAAATTGGTTAAAGAGTTTAACATAAAAAGAGAAGTTGACTGGAGACAGAGTTTTGAGATACGTTTTCCATGCCTTATTTCTTTTTTTACGCAGTAAACGCAATTCTTTCGTGTACCAAGGATGGCTAAAGTTTGATTTGATTTCTTATTGATTTGATTTCTTTATCGGTACATTTTTTTCAAAAAAATGATTAAGGATCCTATAAAAAGTTGAAACTGCTTCGTCAATGTTAGAAAATGCTAGTGTATCAGCAATTCCAGAAATGGTTAAATCTTCAGACAATTGCTGGAAATTGGCTCTTCTGAAATCAAAATTATATAAGCAATCAAAAGAATTGATGTGATTAGTAAGGTGATTACTTAAGAAAAAAAATGTCCAAAGGGGGGTGATATTTGTCAATATTAGTAAATCCTGATCTAGATTCTAGAACAAGAGTACTAATAGCGTCAGAAGAAAAGACTAAATCGAGAATTCGATTTTTTGAGTTTTTAATACAGCTTGTTTGCTGTAAGTCAGTAAGAAGGACTTTATCGAGAAGAGCTAGTTCCATTTGTAAAGAAGAAGGAGAGGTTTCAAGGCAGGATTCATCTTCGGATGGAATCCAGTCAATGTGTGGTAAATTAAAGTCACCTAGAAGTAAGATATTGGTGTCAGAGCTGGACAAATTTATAAGATAGTCTAATGCCAAGGAGAGATCGTTATAAACAGACTCCAAACTTTTTGGAGGAATGTAAACGTTTAAAATGAAAAAAGTCTTAGTCTGTACCATTATCTTTACACATACAAGTTCAATTGATAATACAAATGGAAAAGATACAGAAGAAGAGAAATATGTATTTTTTACCGCGTTAACCATTTTGCGGTTCCAAAAATATAGGGCTGGAATTCGAAATCTTTTAAACTTAGTTGTTAAACTATTTTTTTTGTTCTGTTGAAAGTCTAAATTTACGAAAATTGATCGCTTAACTATCGCCCAACGCATTGTATTGTATTTTTATTAATTAATTTAAACTTGCTTGCAACTGTAGAAAAAAATATTATAAGATACTTAAAAAATCATTAATAATATACATCTTATAGCTATTTTATTTTACATTCATTTTATTGTAGCTTTTAAAAAAATAGTAAATTAGTGATTCAATAGAATTAAAATTTAAAGTGAATAACCAATCTTTAACCTTTTTACTAAAACATGAAAAACGAAAGGTTTCTCTTATGGATAGAGGTAATTTATTGAAAATATGTGGAACTGTATATGTATAAAAATGAAAATAATGTGTTCTATAAGCAAAAGGTCCATAACTTAGCTCATATTGTTCACACGAAGGTTGTACATTTAATAATTCCTACTAGGAATATTACCGCTTTGTTTGAAAAACTCTCTGACAACTTTAAAAACATTAAAACAACACAAATTATTGAACTGTTTCAATTTTAAAGCAATTATCTGTGCAATGTAAATTGGTTATAAAATTACTTTTACCACACTTATGAAGAGGTTAAGAAAATTGTTTACAATCGTGAGCGTGAAACCGTAAATTAAAATCAGTTAGACTATTTCCAGTTACATTAAAACACATCAATTTAGTTTGTTCGCTGATAATCAATTTATAATAAGTAAACCACAACCTTTATACTTCCAGATCTTCTTCAATGTTCACAATATTTTCAAAGCTAGTCCTAGATGAATATGTAAAATATGTCGTCAGCGAAAGCCGTTGAAGTACCATTTAATTTCAGTTTGAAAATGGAATTATTATAAATCAAGAAAAACAAACGGCCAAGAACATCACCTTGTGGAACACCGTTCTTTAACAGCCTTGATTCACTTAAAATTCCGTTATTATTAACTTTTTAACTTCTCATAGGAAGTTATTGTAAGGGGTCCAATTTGTCAAATTGAAAATTTTGACATTTCTCGACGTTTCAAGGTCCCTAGAGTCGAAATAAAAGATTTTTAGAAAGATGTCTGTGAGTGCGTGTGTACGTACGTTCGTACGTTCACGACGTTTTTTTCGTCGTCCATAGCTCAAGAACCAGAAGAGATATCAATTTCAAATAAATTTTGTTATGCAGATAATAAGTCAGAAAGATGCTGAAGGGCTCTCAAAAAAATTGCACCTTTTTGAAAAAAAGGTGAACATTTTGGTTAACCCTAAATATCTTACGAACCTAAAACGCTAGAGACTTGAATTAAATTTTATATAATAAATTGTAACGTGATATCAAAGAATTATATTTTTTTTTTGAAAAAAATCCATATAACGGTTTTTTTTATAAATCAAAAAAACTGAAAAAAAAATTGTCACCTCGAAAATTTTACGACGTAAATGTGATTTCATCTCCAAAACAATTTTGTGCAACGAAGAATAATGTATTTGACATCTGATAAAGTTTTGAGAAAAATCTATTTGACAGTTTTTTTTTTTACAAAAAATAAAAATCTAAAAAAAACATTACTTAAAGTTTGTAAAAATTGAATATCGAATCAAATATTTTTTTAAAAAACTTGAAAGTTAGGCTTCAAACTTATAAGAAATATATTTTCAACATTCTGAAAAATCTTGATAAAAATCGAATTGACAGTTTTTTTTACAAAAAATAAAAACCTAAAAAAAAGTTGGTAAAAATTGATTTTCGACTCAAATATCTTTTCAAAACTTTAAGATATTGGCTTTAATTTACTTTAATCTTTCAAAAAATACTGTTGTCAACATTCAGTAAAATTTTGAGAAAAATCTAATTGACAATTTTTTTACAAAACATAAAAATTTAACAATAAAACAATATTAAAACTTAGTAAAAATTTACTTCCGACTCAAAATTTATTTCCGACTCAAATAGCTTTTCAAAAATTAAAAATATTGTCTTCAAACTATTTTTATTTCACAAAAAATATTGTTTTCGATATTCAGTAGCTTTATTTATAAAAATCGTCCGTTTTTTCCTTAGAAAATACAATTTAAAAGAAATAGTACGCAAATTTGGTAAAAATTGATGTTCGGTTCATTATTTATCATTCATCCAATTTGTAAAAATTTAAGAAATGCTACTAAAATTGGTAACGAAATTTTTGACTAAAAATCTATTTAACAAAACTAGATTTTCAAACTAAACTATTTCTTTATATGAAAAATATTGTTGGTAATTTAAAAATTTTTGAGAATAATTCAACTGACAACTTGTTTAACCATCACTAAAACTTGCTAACATTTAAGCAAGACAAATAGACAGATGGGATGGGAAGTTATAAGTGTGGGTCGCACTCCAGCCTCTTTTTTAAATAAGAATTCAGCAGATTGAAAAAAAACAACCGCGAAAGCCTGCATTATAAAGTTAAGTAGCAAAAAATCGTGGTTCACCAGAAGAAAAAAGAAAGAGGAAAAGGAAGAAGAAAAGGAGCCATTGGTATATATGTAGGATACCATTTGCATGGAGGTAAGACACCCTCTAATGACTTTGGGAGTTATCTCATAACGAGGTTTTTTCGTTAGGCAAATGGGAGAGGTATGGGTAGGATATGGTCGGTCGAAGAAGGTAACTCTGGGATGGGAACTAGGATCGGGATTGGGTGGAGTAAGGAATGTCCGTTACGGTAGCTGCGGCATGCTTGCGGTGCACAGCTGTCGGATGTTGGGGGGGGGGGGCTTGCTACCGTAACCGGAACTCACCTCTTTACAAAAACAGATCATGCCGGATATTTTAGAAATTCTTGTTCACTACCACCACTTCGTTCACTTTTCTCGGCGGGCGCTGATGACGTCACGGCCTGGCCTTTACCCACCCTTCCAAAAATGGAACCAGGAAAGTTCACTGCCGTGGAACTACATTTCCGCTAAACCTGAAATTAACACCCCATACCGCACCTCCCTGGAAATACCTTCCTATTCCATTTTAAAATTTGAATCACATCCAAAAAAAAAACACACTTGATTCATAGGATCGCATATACAGATAATCTTAACTATTTTATTAACTGAAATTCCTTATTACGGCAATAATATGTAAAACAAAGAACAAAACACTTAGGGAAATTTCTTCGCCGGTTCCACACAACAAAAAAAACAACAACGGGAGCTTTAATCGCCGGATTCACGCGGCGAGTTTTAGCTTCTCTTGTTTCCTAAAAGTTTTTTTTTTGTTATCCCTAATCGGACCCTAATTCCCTACCTACAAAGGGTGCGTCGCGAGGGACGTAAGAGGAACCCCTCTTCGCACTGGCGACGTCGGCGACCTCTTCCCTAATCGAAATAAACAAAACAAAACCAAAATCGCTGAAATTTCCCTATCACAATAAAACTTAGACATTTCAAAAAAACACTAATGCAAATTTCCATAAATTTGAAAAAAAAAAAATAACTAGAAAAAAAAATTAAATAAATGAATGTAACAAGAAAAAAACAAAAAGGTAAGAAAAAAATCGAATAAATAACTAAATATGTGTATATAAAAATTAAATAACTGAAATTAAATTAGAAATTAAGAAAAAAATGCAATGAAACAATAATTGAAAATAAAAAAGCAAAAAAAAGAGATTTAGGGCAATAAATCCTAGTATCGTCGAGTATGTAGGGTAGGCATGGATGTATGTATGTATATAGCGGCGTCCTGTGCGCTGCACGCCTCGAGTTCCAGACAGGATCCTCTGGCTTTTGCGAAATCCTTTGTTTTTTTTGGTTTTTCTATATTTCTTTTTTTTTAACTTCTTTTTTTGACTGCGCGGGTGGACGTTCCACTGAAAAATTAAAAAATGTGTGTTACTTGAGAGCCTGGGTACTTCACAGCAAACTCACCCGCGCAGTTTACACTTCACTACCAATAATTTCGCTATTAAATTTAAATTTAAATTTTTTTTTATAATTGCTTTAGACTAACTAACCTGACTACACTTTCTTTTTTTTTTACTATTTTCGCTCGACCGTCTTTACGCGGCGATGCCTCCGAATTAATTGCCACCCACTATTTCTGGTTGAGTTTGTGACGGTCATACGAGGCCTTACTGTACAGACCGTGTGTACATCGCCTCATCTTATACCTAATCCATCACCTCATCCGATACATATTCAATTCCATCTTATGTAAATTAATTACCTTCAGCTGTTTCAACGGCTTCTACTTTTGTATATACATAAGATTCCTCTTACCGACGTCGGTTGTATATTACGATAGAGCCAGTTACTCCCTTTATCAGTTAGCATTAGTTAACATAGTTTGGTTTTGGGTCCTCGCTAACTTGTCAACCAGCTATGACAGACGTCAGATAGTAACTTTGTTTATTATATTTCGATTTTTGTTCTGTGCGCAAGTGCCTCTGGGTCATTATTTTAATTTAAATCAACAAAAAAAGTATTAAAACAAGCACGAGTGCGGACCAAAACATAAAAAAACAAGGAATCTACAGGAGGAAGGAAGGAAGAAAACATAATACCCATAACTCTAACCCGGGGAGTGGTGGGAATTCTGAGGCCAAAGCTAAGTAGCATTTTTTTTGACTTCTCTAGTCTTAAGTTTTTTTTTCCACAGGTATGGATCTATAAACACTGGGACGAGCGAACGATGGACGAAACGACGGCATAACCCCACACAAAAACAAAGCATCAAATTAAGGGCGAGGAATGGAATATCTGGTTTATAAATAGTTTTTCTAACCACATTTTTCTTTCAGTAGCAGCCACAACAACTTCCATAAAGCTGATTACATACCCTTAATAACATCTTCTGTTGACAAACCTGCTAAACTGATTATTACAAAAGAAATTAAACTTTTCCAAGAAGGAAACTATTCGAATCTTAAGTAAATTCTCAAAATTTTTTGAAAAGGTTTAAAGGAGCGATATAGGCCTATAATTCGTAATAATTTTCTTATTTCCTTTTTTGAAAAATGGTATGACTTCTGCACATTCAAGATGGTCAGGGAAACAACCAATTTCAACACTTTTGTTAAAAACAAAGGTTAGAATGTCAACAACATACCAAGCAACATTTTTCAACAAAATCCTAAATACACCATTAATAGTGCACGAGTTTTTATTTTTTAGAGACTTAATAACTTTGAAAATATCTCTTGATGTTATTCTATCAAAAACAAAACTATTTGGTTGTGTATTATCTGAAAACAAATTTTAAGAAATGGGACAATCAACAAATACAAATGGTTAAAACATATACAAGAATGGTGATTCTGCCACAGCCACATAATGTGCTTTAAGATATTATGGTTTATATAATCGTCGAACTACGCAAGCAATCGTACAAATTATGAAGACATTTGATAGGACTGGATTGTTTACAAATATTGTAAGGCCGGTACATCATCGTTTCGCTGATACCACTGAAAATATCGCTGCTGTAAGTGAAAGTGTTGCCGAAGTCTCGAATTCGATTCCTCGTCGCTCTCAGGAAATATGACTCTGTTACTGCATAATATAACGAATTTTGCATTTGGATCTACACCTATGTACATCCATACAAAATCTAGCTGACATAGGAACTCAAATCAGAACATTCTTCAATCAATTTGTTAGTTAATAGAAAAATTGTCGTATTTGTGGCCATTACATCCACAAAAAGTCACTGTTTGATTGTGTGATTGGACCTTACTTCTTCGAAAACGAGGTTACCGTCAATTCGGAGCGTTATGGTCATATAATAACAGACTTTTTTGCCTGCAATTGAAGAATGTCAACGTTCAAACTTAAGAACAAAAAAGAAATATAGTTAAAAAAAAATACTTCTACTTTTGAAACCTCAAAATGGATAACCCTATATTAAAGTGTAGTTTTTTAAATCAAACACAACTGACAAACTTTCAAGAAATGTTTTCTTAAATTCTTATCTGATTTGAACATTAAATGGCAATAATAAGCAACAGCCGTTAAAATGGCATTGAAATATTTAAACAATGGCATGTCTTTCCCACAGTCATTACCATATCAGGTGACCCACCTACGCCTACGTAGAATTAGTGTCATATTCATAGCTACTCAATTTACAAGAATGACATAGACCATCCACATTTCATTTATTAATTAATTTAACCAGTTGACCTAAATATTAAAAATAAAGAAAATTAAATCAAAAAATATAACAGTAGTAGGCATCCAACTCATTTCGTTTGAATGTTAAGGTGACGTGAGCTGACGACACTCCGGCCGCGCCAACGACGACACTAGGACGCACCTTATTTGTAACGATTAAACAAACTCTCCCCCAACCTAACATTCACCCTGCCCATCAAAATAAATAACCCTAAACTTGAATGAAAAATAAAACAAGTAGAGGATTCAATAAAACAAACAATATTCTTCCTCTTCCCTGAGGCTTAGGTTTCTTATCATAATTTGCACTCAATAATAAATTTATTAAATTCTTTACGTAAGCAAGACATTTTGCAAATTCTTAGCAACAATTATACAACAAAATAAGTAATGATAAGTAATAAATAAAAAGAAAATCAAATCAAAAGCAAGAGCAAACAAATTAAGCTAGTTTTAGAGCACGTAATGCCATATAGAATATAACACAAAAAACGTTAGATAATTCAAATTAATTGGCTTGAGAATCAGCACCGACCGACAACAGTAAACTACTGATAAGACCTACAAGGGCACTTGATTCCTAGTCAAAGGCGACCTATATTTGCCCCCTACAAGACTATAAAAAGTATAAAAACACATTAATTGGTGCTCCCAAGACAGCACTTATTTCAATGAAGCTCATTTTATTGTGAGACCAAAATTTAATTATGCTGGGAGAAAGAAATGGATGAAGATTTCTCCATCTGTGAAACTTCTTTAAACTCCACATCCACAATTAAATTAGATCAATTAACTTAGAGGAGACGCAAAAAGCAAGGTCTGTCGACTCTATGCAAAAGAAATCTTAACAAATCATCAACTATTAGCAAAATCATGACTAATAGCAATTGTATTGAATGAAACGCAAGCATTTTGATAGTAACCCTCTTTACTACTCTACTCACCTTTTGAGTGCTCAGGTCAAAGCCAAGGTATGTGCCTTCTTCTATCTTAGGAGTCATCTTTGCTGTCAACACCCTCACGATGGGTAGTAAGCTGTTCGATGGGTGAAATTCCTTTATGAGATAAAAAACGAAGAAAAATTATCACAAGTTCTTCAATGATTGCGGATGTAGGTAGTATTCAAGAAACAACTGTGAAGCTATTTATGGTTGAATGATTTTAACAAGCAACTGAACTCCACACAAATAGAAACCCTTTTGTGGGCAAGATTTATTCATAAGAAATAACAACAAACACCTACCTAGTGATTTTACTGAAGTCCCAGTCGGAGATTCAAAAAAGACATACAAAATATTTTGTATAAAAATAGAAGGTTCTGCCAGGTAAAAGGCAGGACAGGACCAGGAGTAGAGTTGAAAGAACTCGATCTGCGACTGCGAGCTGTGACCAAAGAGGCAAAGAAACAACACCGAACCAAATCATCAACCGAGAACCAATGTAGATGTATGTCAAAAAATCGTCAACAATTTTGTGTGTTTTTTGAAGAGGAATGCATTTTCTTTTACCGAAAACAAGTATCATCGGCTAGAAGAAGATGTAAGAGAAAGAGAAACAGAGAATTGAGGTAGAGAAAAAACACTTTCGAGGAAAATGACAGTAGTTATAATGGGTTATTTTTGCAGTCGAATTCGAACATAAGGGAAATTTATGAATGGGATTTTTTTGAATATTATTTAAGTGAGGTGTTACATGGATATATTTTCATGACATGCAGTAAAAGTTAAATAAAAACACAGTTTTTTTCATTTTTCTTACAGTCGTATTCAATACGACTTGCTATTTTTCTCACACAAAACCGCCCTTAAAATTGATTCCATCTAGTATTACCTATCCTTGCCTTCTTGTGGGTTTGGTAGAAAAAATTAATTAATGTTAAATAGCCATCTTCAAAAAGGACATCAAACAAAATACAAAAACCAAGTTGAAAACTTATCCATATTTCCGCTGAACCTATACGGAGGGGCTAGTAGTGTAAAGTAATCGATGACACCAACGTGAAGTTGGCTACTAGCAGTTCATATCTAGGTTGGAGTATGTCAATAAGTACACGCTTTAACGAAAAATAAATACAAAAATAAGCTACATGCATCGCAAGCAAATTCAAGCGTATTTTGTTTAAATTATCACAATTGGGCACCGAGATCTTATGATTTAGCACATGTAGACTTTTTTCCTTATGATTGAACACATTTAGAATTTTTTGTTCGGGGCTTGAGAATAATAAGGCCTATGTTTGCGTTCTGCAAGCCATTCAGGACCAAAAAGAAGGAATTCATGTAGTACTCTTGAAAGACGAACTCATTCTCATTAAGTAAAAAAAATACCTTTATTTTTATGTTCTAACATTTGTCTTAAAAAATATCGTGCCCACGTTGGGAAAAGAGCCTTTTATAATTTTAGTTATTTCCATTTCTATTGGTCCAATGTTTTTTTAACATTAAACAAAATTGTAAAGTAAACAATTTGCTAAACTTCAACCGTTTTTTTAAATACGCTTAACAGTTTTATAAGATTGAATGTTTGACAATTTTAGTTAAGGTATCAACAATATTGTATAGACAAAGTGATAATAGTGAAAAGGCAGTTGTCACGACTTTTTGACTTTCCATAATATACGGGTTTGACACGAGAGTTTATGTGAATTTTTATTCTAGAACACTAAAAGTAAGATATGAACGAATTTCAAACTTACTATCTCTCTTCCCGAGAGATAGTAATCCGTCCGACACATTATGCAAAATATACCTCACTGCATGGGAGCATGAAGAAATGCCAGAAGGCTAGCAAAAAAGTATCATCTGCCTCATACAAACAAAAGCAGGCTTCATTCCAGGAAAATCAACAACCGATCAAATTTTTACACTTATGCAGGTAATGGAACCATCTGTTTGTAGTCTTTAAGTTCGCCTGCGATAGAATATTCAGGGTATAAGTATACAAAGCTGTGAAAGAGTTCGGCATCTCAAACAAATTTACATGATTATTTATGTTGACTATGACCGATGCATCCAATTCTCACCGTTCATGAGTGGAAGTATTTTATTTTCTTGTAGAACATGTTTTCCAAAAACTGCCCTTCTTATTTCCTTAGGAATCAGACATTCACCACATCTTCCTTTTTTGTTTAGGTTGCAAAGACTGCTAAATAGAGTCGGTGAGATATGATTTTTTCTATAATAAGCGCACACTTAAGGGAATATTACTACCCTTATTATGTAAAGACACAGTGTGAGCACTAGGAAAGGGAGAGAGGGGTTCAAAGGAGGTGTCAGTGCACATTGGTTTTGAATTCCTGAAGAGTTCCACATTCGTGTAGTACGGCCAAAGAACGAATCCCTGTACTTGACGGTGCGACCAAAGTTGGGTCCGAGGGTAGATCAATGAGCATTACTAGAAGCGCGATTATTACGGTTGAACTGTTTAAGGGGAGGAATGCAGCTTGCTATTTCTCTAGAGCATAAAACGTTACAATAACGGTAAAAGAGGGTGAGACAGGAAACTTTACGACTATGTTCGAGCAACGTAAATGATCCTATGATGGTATTATCACCAATAAATCTAAATGCTCTATGCTCAACACTGTCCAAGAGGCTTAAGTAAGTGGAAGGAGCACCAGCCTAGATACAAGGGTTATACTCAAGCTTGGGACGTATATAAGTCTTGTAAATAACACCCAGATCAGAGGGAGATACAAATTAAGCCACAACATCTCTCCTCTTATAATAATGATGTGAAATTTGGTGCAAAGTAATTCCTTACATTGAGATTGTATTTTAACGTTGAGTGAGGAATATATTTTTAGCGAAGCATATAAAAACGATATAGTTTTTCGGATCAGTTGGTTCACCCTTTTTTAATATGGGTCAGATCTTCGTAATCTAGGTAGCATTTTGCTAACTTTTTCTTAAACCCTGGTAAGTCATTTTTTTTAAATTCTAGTGGAATTTTATCTGTCCCAGCAGCTTTACCATCCTTAATTGAGTCCAATACTACCTCCAGCTCCTCTAGTTTAATATATTTGTCTAAAAATTGTTCTGCAAACATGGGCGGGCATATTTATGACTACATTGCTCCTTCGTCGAAGAACTCAATAGTTACTTAAATGCTCTTTTAGGATGTTCACATTTGGTAGAAAATCTTGCTTTGAATTTTTTTGCAATTCATTTTTTTAGTGAGAGCCCAAAACTTTTTGAATCCTTGCATTGACCTAGAGATCTTGCCAATTTTTCATCGACATTTCTTTTTTTTTCTTTCCAATATTTTTAATATTCTTTATTTGCTTGCACATACATACGAAAGTTTGAAACTTGTATTGTATCTTTAAAACAATTTCAAAAATGCCACGGACTTATTTCTTAGTTTTTCACAGAAAAAATAGTACTAATGATTTTTTTAAGTGGCTGTTTTTTTTTATTAATTAAGCTGCGTTCATTATAATACCTTCTAGTTCATAAAGTGGAAAGTACTTAATTCTTGTAAGTGACCCCTTTTACTATTAAATCATTTGTTCTTTTTTTAATTCCTTGGATGAATCTACTTTTCTGTTTTAAGACTCGTACATTTTATCAAAAACTATGCGGGAATATTTACCGATATCTTATTCATTTTCTAATAAAGTCGGAAGATGATCGATTAGTTTAAGCATCATAATTGCTTGCACATAAACAATATTCACACAAAGCACTCTAAGAATACACGTTTAATTTATTTGTGTCAGGCTGTTTTATTTGCGGCGCACGATTGTGGACATACATTTACTTCAACATTTTCTGGGTGTCAGGAGTCATTTCAATACTATCCTGCTCGAATTCACGTTCTTAGTCTTGCAAGTTAATGGAAACATCCTCTACAGAGACGTCCGAATTGATTTTAATCATGTTTCTTCAGTTGGGCAAGTTCTTTATGGAAAGGTTGGGGAAGTGTATTATTTTCAAATTAACCTTTTTGAAAGTTTCTTACACGAGAGAACGAATTTTGCACTGTCTTCCAGAAAACATATCTCGTCCATTTAAACGACGTTGATTTCTTAAACAGTAAAAAAAGCGATGTATTCTGAAAGAAAAAGTACGAACTTACCTACGTTCTCTTCGGTTTTGAAATTATATTCTTGTCAAGTGCCCACTAAAAAATTATAGTAAAACGTGAAAATGCAAACAATGCTGACCCAATCCCTCCCGAAAGTGTAAGAAAATAAATCAAAAAACATTACAACAATTTAAAAGAGATAATAACCACATGATGGTTAGTGCGTTGGACTGTCATGCCAGAGGTCTTGGGTTCAGTGTCATCTAAAGTTTTTTCACGAGTACTACCTCTTGCGAGTAGACTGTAAGTCCCCTCCATCGCTGAAAACAATACTCGCACATAGAATTGGTTGAAATTTGTTAGTCACTAGTTCTCAACGGACTGTTGCTCCACCTAATTTATTTATAATAATCTGAACAAACGCCATGGCTATAATCAAATGCAGACGTAGACATGTAAGCCAACCATAAGCTCAACTTTAATGGCCCATCTAGCCTAGCAGTTACCAAATGAAAAAATAAAATGCAAGCGTTACCTAATTTCCCTTGTTGATTGACAATTTACTAAGAAAATAAATCCCAATATTTTGTTTGCCTTCGAATAATTTTCCATCACTTTCGAACGTTGTCGGCGGCCATTATTTCAACATATGTGAATGTGTGACAAGTCATGACATTTTCATTTGAAATAAACAAATTTTCTCGATGGAAGACTCGTTTTTTGGATTTGATACCTCAGCACCGGTAAGTTAAATACTTCCCCCATCATCTTCAATTAAAAACCCATCCGAAAATATATAGTTAAGTGATAAAATTCCATTTCAAAAGTCTCCAAATGCCCCACGAAAACTTGCGCGACCCTTTTGCTTTTGTGCGGTCGATGGAGTCGCGCTAATGGTTTTCTCTATGGACTCCCTTCAAATGTGTCTACGAACAACGAACTCGATCTGAGAACTACAAATCACGTCATATTAAAGTTTCTAATCAAACTAAACTTTGCATTTACAACTTTCGGAAGAATAAAACAAACTAATTATTTGCTCTTGATCCATGTGGCATTCTTATGTAAACAAAAAGAAAAAAGAAAGAAAGAAGCCAAGCGCCATCCGAAATGATGAATCAAAAAAGTAAAAGAAAAAAAAGTCTAGTGCTAGTCTCCCCACTGCTCCAATCATCATCATCATCATCATCATCATCGTGTTAATGTTCATCATCGTCATTACAACAAAACTTACAATAAAATTCACGGTTCCGCATTTCTGTGGCCGCCCTTTTCCACGTAAACTTTTTCTTCACAACTTGCAATTGTACATAGTAATCGCCAATCGCATTAAGCTATAAGCGAAAAGCATTTTTGGTTTTGCTTGTTTACTTCTTAAAATGCGTTGCAAGCTTTCTTTCGCGATTAGCGACGATACGATAAGCGTATTCGAGTCGAGTGGAATGATGTTTATTAAATTCCCAATAAGCAATGTTTTTTGAGAGATATTCTAGTTTATTGTGTTGTTGTTTTTGTCTTTATTATTATACAGAGAGAGGTTAATAGGTTTTGAAAAATTGTGAAATTCCTAAATCAAAAGAATTTCTGTTTTGTATCAAAACAAACATTTTCTATTTAACAATATTTAGCTTTTACTTTTAATTGCCAATTCTTATCATGAGATGAGTTTTTGAATAACATTTGTCAAGATATTATTCTCTCGTTTGGTTTCTATAAAAATATGAAAATTCTAGTATGGCAGTGTTTTTCATCGTATGCAAAACGTTTGACCTAATATTCAAATGAAATTTAATCCCAAAATATTTTTATTTTAATTTTAGCGCCACTTTCAGCCTATTTATGCTAAATGCTAGAATCTATAAAATTGACACGTACAGAAGGATATTTTTCTAAGTAGGGAAATTGAATTTTCGTCTCAAAAGGTAGCATGGGTGGGGGCGCTATGATCTTTGTTAAAAAGGGCATATAGTTGAGGCTTAATGTAACTCAATATATGATAGTTTTAAAAGGAATGTTTGGGTTAAGAAGAAAAGCCTTTGCTGGGTAGTGTATCTAGACCAAACAGAGTTATTGATGTTTTATCCTTCGAATCTAATTGAAAAAATAAGTTTATACTTCTAATACATATAATAGATGTGTTAAGAATGAAAAGGGGTTCAGTGGCTCTTATGGATTTCAATGTTTTTTTTTTTTAGCAAAAATGATCTTAATTCAAACTTAGATGTCTGTCTTATCAGCGTTTCTTTACTATCATTAGTTTTCAAATCAGCACTTCTGGTTTTTGTTAAAAAGGCTAAACAAAACAAATTTTTATTTCAACCAAAAATAGTGGTAGTTAAATAAAAACACTTAACTCTTTTTTACAACAAAAAATAAAAACTACAAATAGGTATGTTGTTTGTATGAAGGAGTTGAACGCATACCTTCACATTTATTGCAACTTATAAAAATGTCATATGATAATGAAATCGTTATTGAACTTTTGGGAGTTAACTTTTTGTTTTATATACTTTACTTACTTACTTACTTACTTACTTACTTACTTAAGGTGGCGCTACAGTCCTGTGTGAATTAGGGCCTCACCCAACAAACTTCTCCATCTAGCTCGGTCCCTAGCTAGATGTCTCCAGTTTCGCGCTCCAAGTTGGGTGAGGTCACCTTCCACTTGTGCGCGCCACCTGATCCCCGGTCTTCCTCTACTGCGCTGTCCTGTAGGTGCGGATTTGAAGACTTTCCGGGCCGGAGCATTGGTGTCCATGCGCTCTACGTGACCCAGCCATCTTAGTCGTTGGACTTTTAACCTTCTGGCTAAGTCTACGTCGCTGTACAGCCCGTACAGTTCGTCGTTCCATCTTCTCCTCCACTCCCCTTCGATGCATACGGGACCGTAGATCACATGAAGAACTTTTCTCGAAGCGACCCAAGGTGCTTTCATCCGCTTTTGTCATGGTCCATGCTTCTGCACCGTATAGCAGGACGGGGATGGTAATGGTCTTATATAGCAACACTTTGGTCCCTCGAGAGAGGACTTTACCACTCAATTGCTTTCTTAGTCCAAAGAAACAGTGGTTAGCAAGAGCTATTCTGCGTTTGATCTCAGCGCTGGTGTTGTTTTCTGCGTTTACAGCAGAGCCTAGGTAGACGAAGTCCTTGACTACCTCAAAGTTACGTTTGTCGATTGTGACGTTTTGACCAAGACGTCGGTGTTGTATGTCCTTTCTAGACGACAGCATGTACTTTGTTTTGCCCTCATTAACCGTTAAACCCATTTTTGCCGCCTCTGCCTCAATACTCACAAAAGCCCCATTGACAACACGCTGAGTTCTTCCGATTATGTCAATGTCATCAGCATATGCCAGTAATTGGACAGACTTTTGAAAGATAGTGCCTCTAGTGTTGACGTGTGAGCTGTGCACTATTCTTTCAAGCACAATGTTAAAAAAATCGCATGACAGCGCATCACCTTTGTCTAAAACCTTTTTTGACGTCGAAAGGTTCTGTTAAGTTGTTTCAAACCTTTATGGAGCAGCGTGAATTCTCCATGGTCATCCTTCACAAACGGACTAGTATGGCAGGGATGCCAAAACTAGACATGGCTCTAAACAGCTCGTCCCTGTATATGCTGTCATATGCGGCCTTAAAATCGATGAAAAGATGGTGGGTGTCGATTTGGTGTTCTTGGGTTTTTTCCAGGATCTGCCGTAATGTGAATATTTGATCAACTGTGGACTTTCCTGGTCTAAAACCACACTGATAAGGACCTATCAGGTTGTTGACGATGGGCTTTAGAAGTTTACATATTACGGCAGAGAAGATTTTATAGGCGATGTTAAGAAGACTTATTCCTCTATAGTTGGTGCAGTTTAGAGGGTCTCGAGTTTTTATTTATGGTTGTAAAATATTCTCGCAAAGGGTTTCTGTTAGCAAAAGAAAACTTAAATGGGATACGTAGATATGATAACATTCTAGCTTTTCTAAATGTGGTCTTAATATTATCTTCTAAAATTATCTAAAGTTCCGTGCCCTTTCGATGCTTACTAATATTTCATTGACCAAATAACCCGATCACTTTATAGAGATGTGTTAAGTACCAGGCATCCTCACTTAGAATCCGAATTTTAATTTAACCACTCTTACTTTCGAGTATCAGTTCTTTGTATATTTATATAAAATGATTTTAGAAGACTAAAGCAAACAATTAAGCAACAATTTGCAAACCATTATGGGTACTTACAGCCCTATTACGAATATCATCGTATTTAGAAACTTTCGAATCCCGAATAAAAAACTATCAACAAAACCTTTCGTAATGCCAAAATTATATTAAATTTTCAACTACGATCGTATTATAGATAGTTTATTCAGACTTACAGTAATCGAATACGATGGAATTCTCTGTCAGACAAAGAGAGAAATTTATTACATTTTTAGGTATGCCCTAAGCAACTTTTCAACGCGTTTAATTAAAAATGATTTTATTTAACTTCAAGTAAGCTTTATGTACACATATAACTTTTCGCAGTCTTTATGCACCGTTTGTATATTTTTACTCTAAGCGCCGTATTATCACTCGCGAGTCGCCTAAAAAAATAAGCAAATGTTACTTTTTCGCATTACTGTTTGCGATTCGCCAAATCTTGGTGGCTTTGAAAAAATCACAGTCTAAAATTTTTGTTGCGACATAATAAATTAGTGAAAATCGACAAAGGTAAGAACAAATTAAATAATTATTAAATAAATTATAATTGATTGGTATATCATTAAAAGAACAAACAACGCCCAGTTCTCAAATTTGGTGGAGCTAATGGAGGCAAACCCCGACATTACCAAGCGTGTCGGGACGTTTGGATCATCCAAAAAACCAAGCCCAATATTGGGAGCTAAACGCGTTGGGACCTCCTATAGAAGAGGGTAAAAAGTAAAGAATATCTAGCATCAATAAATCTTATTACTGCATTATTGTCACAAGCCTTAAAAAGAAAAAGTTTTACCTAAATATCAAGAAGTACTTTACCACCATCTATTTAAACATTGGTGTTGTAACTGAGCAGGAGCTATGATACCAATGTGAGTTCCGTCTACACACCCAACTATCCCTTACTTTTCATTAGTGGACATACGAGTATCTGCATTGATCCAAACTAGGCAGATTCTTGCTTCAAGCAAATTAAGAACGTCGCTTAAAACTACTGAAAATGTAGGTTGGCAGAAACCTAGCTCAAAGTCATTTCCTAAACTATTTTAGTAACTTCCACATCCGAGAAATCGTAGTGCGCACGCAAGTTTTAAAATTGGTGGAATTGCAGAACTTGGAATTTATCTGACTTAAAACATTTTTAAGTATAACAAAAATCTAGTTAAATTTTATCAAAGTAATTGTTAATTTTGTTACAAATTATCTGGTACTTCCAGTGGTTTGGAAGCGTCTCTTAAACTTCTTCTTAATCTATAGATTATGATTTTTCTTCTTTATTTGTTACTTCTTCATTTTCATCCTCGAAAAACAATTCAACGCTGCTAATCATCTTTATTTTTATTTACTTTTTTCACAAAAAAAAAACAATATTCTTCAATCTCAACTTTATAAATATTAATGGCAATGAATGACATTTCACTTTCAGTTTTTAATGTTGGCAGTTTTGTTTCCAAAGACGAACTACGGAGTTCACCATTGGCAATACCACCAAACTTTTAACTCGCCAAAACATTCGACTTAGGCAAATTTTCGACTCGCGAGTGATAATACGCCCCTAGTTTATTTCTTGGTATTTTTTCAATCAATTTCATCAAAATTCATCGTGACAATTACTAAATATTGCTGACCTATTGTGAATATTTTAACTGTCTGTTTTGACTGACTTACTTCGATGTTCTGGTTGCCTGTGAATTTTTCTTTAAATCATAAATTTGCAGTCAATAAGTTGGTAGAGGGTCAAGAAATACATAGTTAAAGAATGTACATTTCAAAATAATTGATGTATTTGGTTTTCAAAAGTATCGCAAAGTTGTAAGCAACAAAACAAAGCGGTTTTACAAATTGGTCCAGGTAATGGAAGCGAAAGTTGAAATCACCAAAGGATTTTGTTTCAAAATTAAAGCAATTCAAAATGTGCCTAAGACCTTAAACGCTTACGTCGTACGATTGAAGTGGCAGGGAAATCGATCTGAAACACAAAATTAATACGTACACAAAATTAAGCGTACAGTTAAAGAAAAAAGGAAGAAGAAATGTTAAAGAGTGGTAAAATTGGAAGATTAATGGCTGAAACACAAACACGCTTTAGCTTCGGCTTCACCTGACGTTTACGAGTTCAGCCATAAGAATTCAATGCATGCTATCACAATGAAACTTCGACCTCACATTTCGTTTGACAATCGTAAGGAAAAGAACGTAATGTAACGTAATGTGACTCCAAACGGAAGCTCTAGTTCATGGCTGAATCACAAACACGCTTCAGCTTCGTCTGCGTTACGGTGGGCCTGCTTCGAGGTTGCTTTGAATGACATTTCTATTATTTCATCCCTCCAAAGAGCAAATATTTTGTTTGTTGACATTTTTTTACAGCTGATGAGTTGTCAGACAAAGCAAATGTTAATAATTTCACATTGGAAAATGATGTCGAGATCGAAATCATGAGTTTATCTTGCCAATAAGTAATACCCGTGGCATGATGGTTAGTGTTTTGGACTTACCTGCTAGAGGGGTTGGGTTTAATTCCTGCCTGTGCCTTTTGCGAAGAATTGACAAATCCTCCAAGAGTAATTCTTGTCATGAAAAGTGATTTCTCAAATTATCCGTTCAGAGTCGGCTTAAAACTGTAGTTCCATCCAAAGAAGAATAGTTGGTTGTATCCAAAGAAGAATAGTTTTATAGGACTAAAACTCACGCAATTTCGACAAGAGAGCTTAATGCCAACATTTTTTTTGAATGCCTTTGAAATATCAAGTGCAATAAGCTCCAAAGCAATGTAAAAGTTTTTTTTCCCTATGGTGTCAGTTTGATTAGCATTTCATGAACTATGAAAAAAGGAAGATATTGAGAGGGGGAGAAATGGATAAGCATTTTTTTTAGGAGAGGCTGGACAAACGTAGTTTTTACCATTCTCAACTCAACCAGAATAAATTTCTAGACGCCTTTCCGTGTCTCGCTTAGAACGTTTTTCTCCATGACCGTCAAATTTTCTATCCAAAATCACTTGATAGAGTCCCAAAAAGCTTGAATTATCTTCATCGATGCATTCCTACTATATTATAAAACTGATTAGGTATATTAATCGATGGTTTTTGAAACGGCAAAAATGTTTTTGTAATAGCTCCAAGGTTTTAATTTTAATATGTGGAGAGATAATGAGAGGGCAGACCATTCAAAAAATCTTATTAGACTTTTTTTCTCCACTTGCTTCGGCCATTATCTTGTAAAAACATTCTTCGGATCGGAATTTCTTTTTCTGCTTAAGAAAAAATGGGTTTCTAAAGACGGCCTGGATGTTAGATAATTACGCTGGAGACAACGTTTCTCACATTAATATGAAGTATAGGCACTTTTCATGATTTGTTAAGCTTCGCACATATTCGCCACAGGAGCCAGAACCACTTTTCAGGTTAATTTCAATTTCATCCGTACAAAAGACGTTCTGATACTCATGTTTCTGAAGGAGCATTTTAACAAGTCCTTAAACAAAAAGCTTTCTTTTGAGATTGAATTTTTGTCTTTCTTTTTCATCTCAAATTTTTTCTTCAAACAAGAACATACATTTATTTTCTGTTTATCTCATTGTCAAATAGATTGATACATTTGACAATCCTGCTTATAAATTTCAAAATCATCAGTTTTTCAGATGATTAATATTATCAACATACAACTCAAGAACCAAAAGTGATCTGATCATATCATAAAACATTATTCTTTTTTGTTTCTTTTTCTTAAGTTGGACGATGATGGAGGAGGGCGTATCGCTGAACCTTCCGAAGAAGAATATGACGCCCTAAATGACCTTACATTCGGGTCAGCCATCAATGGTGACTGGGAAGAGGTTCACGAGAATCTAGTTCGTATGGATGATGTTAAAGATGTGCCGAACAACAGCAATAGTAAATCAACATCATCCAAACAGAACAAAAATGAAGAGGATTCCGATCTAGAAATAAATCTATCTGGAATGAAATTAGATGATGTCGACATTGCATTCGATGATAGTGATGCCGGCATTAATCTTGATCCTCTAGTTTGGGCAAATCCCGTTGTAGCTTCCCGATCTGCGCAATCAACATCAAATATAATGGGTAATAGTAATGACAAAAGGCATGCCTTACTCTATTCAAACCCAGAGGCGTTTCTTCGTGAACACTTTCCAACACCGTTTAACAGCTCCAATAGTGGCCAACAACCCTCGAGCGTTAAATCAAACCAAAATCAGCAGCAACAACAACAGCAGCAGCAACAACAACATCAACAACAAGCAGTGCAACACGGAAATAGACCTCCTCAGTTCGGAATGCAACAACCGAACTCTGTACCATCTACCCCAAAAATATGCACTCTAGAAGACATCGAGAGAAGCATTATTACTCAACAGCAGCAGCAGAAGCAACACAAACAGCTTCAGCAACATCAAAGGCAAGCGATTCACGCCAGCCAAATGATTGCTTCTACTCCCAAACCCAAGACACCAACGATTCCTCATACTCAAGCTTCACACCAACACCAGCAAATGCCGAATCCGCAGCAACACTTAGCAAATCATCACGCACTCCAACAACAGCAGCAACAGCAACAACAACAGCAGCAGCATCACCATCAGCAACAACAACAACAACAGCAATTCAAGTTTCCCTTTCCCAACGCAACCGGCCCACCACCTGGCTTCAATAATCCTAGGCCTAATTTCAACAACCTGCCACCCCAACATCCGCTTAATAACCTCATGCATCAGGGTGGACCACCAAACCATCATAGAGGTCAGCTGCCGCCAGGGTTTCCAGCAGTGCCGCTATTTCCTCCAGGCATCCCAGGTCCTCATCAGCTCCCCAATTATCCACCGCGCCCTATGCCTAATTTGCCCGTCGCTCTCAATAACTTTGCGATGCATCCCAACTTCAATGCTATGCGCCCAGGTGCTCCTCCCATGGTACCGCCCAGAATGCCTCCACATCCGAGCTTAATGAACCCAACCGTGGGATCTGCGTCTGCCTACAACATGTTCAATCAGCGCCTGGTGCAAGAGATCCAGCAGAACCATCCGATGCTCTCAAATGTGCGTCACAGTTTTACGTCGCCGAACAACAACATGAACATCAACCCGCATCAGCAGCTGCAGCAGCAACAACATCAGCAACAAATGCAACAGCACAACCGCCTTGAACGCAAACACAGCAGCAACAGCACCAGCAGCAATAGTCACCACCAGAACAACGGAAGTGGAGGAGGGTTGCGTTCGAACGGAAACCTGCCCGATGAATACGACGAATATGCCAACCTGATGAGCACCAGGGACAAGCATTGGCTGATAAGCATTCAATTGACGCAGCTCAACACCGACACACCGTACATAGACGATTATTACTACACGGTGTTTAGGCAGCGTAAAGCTGAGTTAAGTGGCGACTCTGGCCAGAGCAAGACCCACAAGGACAACCAATTGAATCATCCTCTCACTCAGCCGAAAGGCCATGCACAGCTTATATTGGTGTCATTGGGTAACAAAAACGGAACGAATAACCGCAATGGACAAAACAATCGGGAGCGCAGGAACTCGGAGAGCAAGAACGACCAGGACCAACAGCGCAAGTATGTGTTTACTCCTCTGAAGTTCGAGAACTCCTTGGGCAAGCTGCAATATGGCAGTGTCACGGCTCCTCGAAAAATCATCGACATGGACATTATGGGTCCCGAGGGCAGCCCTCAATTGAGCACCAATATTGAGTTGTCGGCTCAGCGAAAGTCGCGTCACATTTTACTGCACATCGAGACGCTGTACAGAATTGTTCTGAAGCTCGAGGACTTGGATAATCCCGCTGCTATTGCAACTATCATTATGAAGGTAAGTTGTCTTGTGAAAATTTAGTTTTGTTCTTATTAATCCTCCTTGTAACGTAGAAAAAGAAGGAGAGCGAACGCCTTGCACTCTTGGAACAAATGGAGAACGCAAACAAAGTGTCAACTGGCGATGAAAAATCAGCCGACACCACTGCAGCCGCAATAAACCCAGCTTTGAGGAATAAATTCTCCTACGAGTTGGAACCGAAGGAGGTACTTCTGGGGCGATTATTTGCTGGTCTAGCCCTGGATAAGGTTATTGCTATGATGAGTGTTCGTAAAGGAAAGGTAAGAAGAGGAAAAATTGATGAATTACAGCATATAAATGATTTTGTTCGTTTTTCATTAATCTCTCTATCAACTTCTAGGCACTGGTGCGTCGTTTGATGAAACACATTGAAGACAATCCTATTCGATGGACTGTTTGGATGGGCGTGTTTGCTTCCCTGCAGAATGTCCTAAAGAAAGATCGCGAAGATACCGAAGGTGTTCTTTATGCATTATATCCCGAATTTAAAGAACAAATTCGATCGGCTGATTTTGAAACTGTTATAAAGCTGTCGAATGCCATGCCAATGAGCGAAAAGAAATCAAATAGCTTGTTTTCGAGCAAGGTAAGTTTATATTCATCTAAGTTATTATATCAAATTGTGTATGTAACAACGTCACATAAGAATGAGAAATATAACCTTTAAACTTGTCAGTGTTAGATAACCCAGTCATTTCGGGCTTTAGACTTTTATCTTTTTGGCTAAGTCTAGCTCACTATAGATCCAGTACAACTCATCGTTCCATCTTCTCATCCACTCACCTTCTATACATACGGGACCGTAGGCCACACGAAGAACTTTCTTTCTTTAAACGATCCAAGGTTCTTTCATCCGCTTTTGTCATAGTTTAAGCTTCTGTACCGTATAGAAGGAAGGTGATGATAAGGTTCTTATACTTGTATAGCTCCACTTTGAAGAGAGCTTTATAACTCAATTGGTTTCCGAATCAAAAAAAAAACGGTGGTTAGCAACAGAAATTCCTTGTTTGATGATCTCAGCGTAGGTGTTGTTTTTTGCATTAACTGCCTCAAAGTTACGTCTGTCGATCGTGACGTATTGATGACAGCATTAAACCCATTTTTACCGCCTCAATACTCACAAAAACCCCTTTGACATCACCATGCTGAGTTCTTCCTATTATGTCAAGATAATGCTTCTGGTGATGACGTGGGAGCTCTGAACTATTATTTTAAAGACGATGTTAAAGAAATCACATGACAACAAAGCGCTGTTCTTCATTGGTCACTTCTTTTAAATAAAAACTAAAATCTAAGTTTTAAGTTAATAACATCGCATACAGAGTTAAAAAAGAGCACAATAACGAGATATGGGATCACTTTTTCCATAGTTAGTGTAATGACGCGGTATAAAAAAAAAGAAGATATTTCTTTCCCTGAGAGGTCTTGAATGAACATGAAGTGGGTAAAAAGCAAGCAGCTTAAAACAATCTATAAAATAAACAAAACACTGTTTCCTTCTGATTTTAAGGGTTGTCAAGCCTAAAAGTAAGCACCTCTGGTTATAGGAGGACATAATATTATCTACCCAGTTCAATATACGTAGAGCATGTCTAGTGAATTTACGCTGAACAGCTTCTATTCTTTTAATGCTTACTGCATATACTGGGAACCAAATGCAACTAGCATATTCTAACGATGATCTCACCAATGAGATATAAAGCATTTTTTAAGTATGCGGATCAGTAAATTACTTTGAATTTTTCATTAGAAAACCCAGCATTTTATTTGACTTCGAAATCATATAGTCGTAGTGATCATTAAAAATTAACTTCCTATCGAAAACAATACCTTAATCATTAAAAACCGAAACCTTATCAAGGCTTGTATTATTAAACTTATATTCATAGTGAATAGGGTTGATCTAGTATAAGACATTTGCTTACACTTGGAGATATTGAGATGAAGGAAGTTATCTTCACACCACTGAACAATACACTTAAGGTCATCTTGTAAAAGATTACAATCAAGTGGACAATTGATATGTTTGTAATTTTTCAAATCTTCAGAAAATAGTAATTTTTCAAAAAATTTGACACCGTCGGGAAGGTCGTTTATAAAAAGAACAAACAAAAGTGGTCCGAGATGGCTTCGTTGTGGAACCATGCAAAGTTATAATTTCTTTTTGATGTTTTACATCCAATTTTCACAAACTGTGTACGATCTGTTAAATATTGATTTATCCAATTCAATAATTGAGAATGAAAACAAAGGTGTTCTAGTTTTTTTAATAACATGTAATGCTGCACCCTATCAAACGCTTTGGAAAAGTCGGTGTATATGACATCAACGTGCTTACCCCGTTCAATATCTTTTGTAAAAAAGTGTAAAAAAAGAGACAAGTTAGTTGTAGTTGATCGTTGATCGTTTACTCACAAAGAAGTGTTGATTGTCTGAAATTTTATTGAATGAAATAATTTGACTAAGGTATACGTAGTACTTAGCGTAGTGGTTTACTATCCAAAGTTATTGTAATGAAAGATAAATTTATCATAATTTTTTAAGGCAATATTTTTTACAGTTTAGAGCTCTTCACTAGTTCTTGATATAATAATGATATCAACTGCAAACCGAATTTTTGAAAGATTGTTCCCATTTATTCTTAGTCCTTTCTCCTCTCCTTCTCTCCTAAACAACTCTAGTGAGAGAATATCTTCTTGTCTTACACAAAGAGATATTTTAAATTCTATTCCGACAAATTCCGTTTTTATCCGTGCAGTGCTTGTTGTAACAACAGAAATATTTTAATCATAACACCACCCACAAAACAGCACTGCACTTACTTACTTACTTAAGGTGGCGCTACAGTCCTGTGTGAACTAGGGCCTCACCCAACAAACTTCTCCATCTAGCTCGGTCCCTAGCTAGATGTCTCCAGTTTCGCGCTCCAAGTTGGGTGAGGTCACCTTCCACTTGTGCGCGCCACCTGATCCGCGGTCTTCCTCTACTGCGCTGTCCTGTGGGTGCGGATTCGAAGACTTTCCGGGCCGGAGCATTAGTTTCCATGCGCTCTACGTGACCCAGCCATCTTAGTCGTTGGACTTTTACTCTTCTGGCTAAGTCTACGTCGTTGTACAACCCGAGCTCATCGTTCAATCTTCTCCTCCACTCTCCTTCGATGCATACGGGGCCGCAGATCACACAAAGAACTTTTCTCTCGAAGCGACCCAAGGTGCTTTCATCCGCTTTTGTCATGGTCCATGCTTCTGCACCGTATAGCAGGACGGGGATGATAAGGGTCTTATATAGCAACACTTTGGTCCCTCGAAAGAGGACTTTACCACTCAATTACTTTCTTAGTCCAAAGAAACAGCGGTTAGCAAGAGTTATTCTGCGTTTGATCTCAGCGCTGGTGTTGTTTTCTGCGTTTACAGCGGAGCCTAGGTAGACGAAGTCCTTTACTACCTCAAAGTTACGTCTGTCGATTGTGACGTTTTGACCAAGACGTCGGTGTTGTATGTCCTTTCTAGACGACAGCATGTACGTTGTTTTGCCCTCACTAACCGTTAAACCCATTTTTGCCGCCTCTGCCTCAATACTCACAAAAGCCCCATTGACATCATGCTGAGTTCTTCCGATAATGTCAATGTCATCAGCATATGCCAGTAATTGGATAGACTTATAAAAGATAGTGCCTCTAGTGTTGACGTGTGAGCTCTGCACTATTCTTTCAAGCACGAGGTTAAAAAAATCACATGACAGCGCATCACCTTGTCTAAAACCTTTTTTGACATCGGAAGGTTCTGTTAAGTTGTTTCCCACCTTTATGGAGCAGCGTGAATTCTCCATGGTCATCCTGAACAAACGGACGAGTTTGGCAGGGATGCCAAAACTAGACATGGCTCTTTACAGCTCTTCCCTGTATATGCTGTCATATGCGGCCTTGAAATCGATGGAAAGATGGTGGGTGTCGATTTGGTGTTTTTCGGTTTTTTCCAGGATCTACCGTAATGTGAATATTTGATCAACTGTGGACTTTCCTGGTCTAAAACCACACTGATAAGGACCTAGGTTGTTGACGATGGGCTTTAGACATTCACATATTACGGCAGAGAAGATTTTATAGGCGATGTTAAGTAGACTGATTCCTCTATAGTTGGTGTAGTTTAGAGAGTCTCCTTTTTCAGGATCGGGCAAACAGTACTGAGGTTCCATTCATTGGGCATGCTTTCTTCCGACCATATCTTACAGATAAGTTGGTGCATGCTCTGAACCAACTTATCTCCAGCTGCTTTAAAGAGCTCGGCATTCAAGCCATCCGCTCCAGCGGCTTTATTAGACTTCAACTTAGATATGGCAATATTTTCTTCGTCTAAGTCGGGAGGACGGGATTGTTGGCTTTCATCGTCTATATTGAATGGATCATCCTGCCTGACAGTGGAGTTCGGTTCTTCGTCGCCGTTATGCAGTCTGCAGAAGTGGTCCTTCCATATCCTCAGCATTGAGTGCGGTTCCACTATGATGTTTCCACTTTCGTCTTTGCAGCCTTCGGTTCTAGGTTTATGTACCTGTGAATTTCGTTTCACCTGTTCATAAAACTTTCGAACTTCATTCCTGCTTTTAAACCTCTCATGATCTTCGACAGCACTCTTCTTCGGCGTTCCTCTCGCCTCTTCTGCTTATAGAGCTCATGAGCATCTCTCGTCCTTTTATGCAGCGCCGCTGTGCGTGCCTGTTGTTTTCTGCATTTGCCTGTCGACATTCCTCTTCAAACAAGGGGGTCCTTGTTGGTGGCTGTTTGAAACCCAGCACATCAGAGGCGGCTTCTCTGATTGCATTTTGGTAATGTTGCCACTGGTTTTAGATACATTGTGTTGGCGGCAGAGAACTTCGAGGGAGGTTACTGGTAACTCGGTCGGAAAAGGATTTGGCGATCTCTGGCGATTGTAGCCGTTCGACGTTATACCTTCTCCCAGCACCTTCCTGTTTTGCCTTGGGTCTGGAAATCCGAACTGCTACCTTGGCTACAACAAGGTAGTGGTCCGAGTCGATGTTAGCTCCTCGGAAAGTTCGTACATCCATAGTGCTGGAAGCGTGTCTGGCGTCGATCGCAATATGGTCAATCTGGTTGACGGTAGATTGATCTGGAGAAGTCCAAGTTCCTTTATGGATGTTGAGGTGTGGAAAACGCGTATTAACTATGATGACGTATGAGCCTGAATCCGTTGTCGGAAGTGTTGTCGTGGAGGCTGTTATTCCCGATATTCCATGTCTTCCCTTCCTAGCTTGGCATTAAAATCGCCCAGGACTATTTTAATATCGTAGCTAGGGCACTGCTCATAAGTTTTGTCTAGGAGCTCGAAGAACATATCGTTGGTGTTGTCGTCTTTCTCTTCTGTGGGGGCGTGCACGCATATCAGGCTAATGTTGCCGAATTTAGCCTTGATGCGTATGGCCATGAGGCGCTCATTGATGCACCTATAGCTGAAGACTTCTTGCCTAAGTCTGGCTCCAATGACGAAGCCGCATCCAAATGAGTGCTGTTGGTTTTCGTGGTAGCAGTCACTGTAGTAAATATCACAGTTTTTCATCCCCTCTTTGCCCGGCCCATCCCATCGTATTTCCTGGATGGCAGTGATATCTGCTTTATAGCGGTCTAGGGCATCCGCTAATTCTTCGGCCGCACGTGGTCTGTTAAGGGATCTAACATTCCACGTGCATATCCGAAGTTCGTTGTCCTTTATTCGTTTGCGTTGGTTGTCAACAGTAAATCCGTCTGTATCCGAGGCTTGTTGGTATTTCGCAACTATGAAAGCTTTAACGTGGCCAGAAAGTCACCCCGACGGCACGACCCCCAACCTGGAGGGCCAGATCCTAAGTATAACTCCAAGGATGGGGAGCCGGATAAAACCGCTCCTTATAGGCCTGGGCTCCGAATAAGTCGAAGAAGCACTATAAGGTGTTCACTAAGTAGTTCAACCTTACTGGAACTATAGACGCCACCGTTGATTCCATCTCGGTAATTCGTCAGGTGCCGTCTGGATAAGGAGAGGTGCCTTAGTGGGAACACCTCTCCCCCCCTTTCTCGTTTGCTGCCCCCAACAACTTTCCACTGGTGTTGGAACCCAATCTCCAGTTGAGGTACTAGGCACCCGATGTTTACCACGGGGAGGTAGGTGTTGATAGACAGAGGAGGGTTTTGAGAAAAACCTGTGGACGTTTGTGTCCTCTTGAATGCACATGTCTACCATTTGAATTGCTGTATTAGTTGGTGCTTATATTTGTATTATAAATATGTGATAGTTTCCTAATTATACTTTTTCATCAATTACTCTACCGCTAAGTCATTTGATTTCATGAATATTTCTCCTTGTCGTCTAACTTCAGCTAAGTCAACTATATTCCAATTTATCTTATCAAGGGAATTTTCTACATCTATGCATATCTAAGTTGGTAAAAGAGTTCTAGTGTTAAGTGTTGCTACTTTTCTATATAAGTTTCACAATATACATATTTCATATAATTCATTTTTATACCTCCTCTGGAATTTCCCTTTTTAAATGTTGCTAACTATTCTCTCAAACGCCCTTTTTAAAAGTTGCTAACTATTCTCCTAAAGACTATTCTCTCAAACGCGGAATAGAGGTTAAGGTCCAAAATTTCCCATAAATAAATAAAAACTGGTAGGATTACAGTCTTAGACATTAGAAGACCATGAGAACTGTTAAGAATTTGATGTTCAAAGTTATTTTATTTATTCAGCCATAATTTAAGTTATTTTAATGGTTTTTGCTCTAGAGAAATAGCCAGCTGCATTCCTCCCCTTAAACAGTTCAACCGTAATACTCGCGCTTCTAGGAATGCTCATCAATATACCCTCGAGCCCATCTTCGGTCGTACTGTCAAGTACAGAGATTCGTTCTTTAGCCGTACTATGCGAATGTGGAATTCCTTGCCACACTCTGTCTTTCCCAGCTATTGCAATATTCAGGAATTCAAAACCAATGTGCACCGACATCTCCTTTCAACCCCTCTCTCCCTTTCCTAGTGCTCACACTGTGTCTACATAATAAGGGTAATATATCCCCTTGAGTGTGCGCTTATTATAAAAAAAAAGTTAAAAATGTAGTGATCCATATAAGTACGCACTGTTTCTGTTGATTTATTTGTTTCAATTTTTTTTAGATTCATCGCCCTCCATTAAAGAGTATTCGTCAACCGTCTATCATATTTTTGTGATACACCTTGCCAAACTTTTTCAAATTTTTGTATAGAAGTCCCACACATGAATGACCACTTATTTGCCTATCGTTAACCGAAACCTAAACCCAATAAACGATCATTATTTCGATTCGTCGAGTTTTTGTCGTTACCTCCAAATATCTTTTTGTAGCTGGTTAGGACAATTATTGTGATTCTATTTTTGCTCCACTTTCTTATAACAGGAGCGAAACTAAAACCAAATTGCTTTTTCTATTAAATTTCTTAACCCAATATATAATGTTTTTATTTTACAGTTTGGAATTTCTTCTCTGGTCTGCCTTATTCTACAAGCTGAACTCATTTACGTGTTAGATCAAGATACAACACTAAATAATGAAAATCGAGATTCTTGGAGGATATTCCTTGACTCCGTTGCAACATCTTTAAATCGAACAATTCAAAATCAAACCGTTTGCGCGGCCATTGAATCCGATTCAATACAACCGATGATGAATCACTTTGCTCGATTTAAAGATCTTCAATTAGATTCTCTATTAGCATTAATATCTCAAGCTAAAGAGCAAATTAATTAATACAAAAAAACTATTTAAAAAAATATAAAAAAAAAAAACAAATCAAATTATAAACATTAAAAGCTAATATTTAATTAAAATGCAAACAAAAAGAAAAATGCAACTAAGAATTAACTTTCATTGTTTAAAACGTTTCTTTAAAAAAAAAAAAAAAACAATAATATGCAAAGATTAATGAACAAAAAAAGAAAATACGTATAATTATATAACAGTTTTATTTTGTTTCTTTCTTTTGCTTAAATAATAATATTCACGTAATTATTTTTGTTTCGGTTTAGTATTCTTTTTAATAATTTTAATAATAATTTCCCACTTTTTCGTTGGTGTTTTTGTAAATATTTGTAAAAGCAAAAACTTTAGTTATTATAGATAATAAAATGTTTAACTAACAATTTATATTCAGTGCATAAATAAAAATATCAATTCAATAACATTTTCAAATGAATTATATTTTCAAAACCAATTGAAAATGTTTAAAGCTATATAAAGGAGACACTTCTTGAATAATTGTCAAAAAGAAAAATAAAAATGTTAACTCATGGCCACCATCATACATTTCCTTTTGCAAGGCTTGAAATTTTATTCATAATGGAAATAATTATTTTCACTCTGTAATTTATGCATACATCTTTTTTAGTATTTATGTATATTAATTATAAACAAAAAAATTAAAGTAATATTTGTAGAAGTCATCATAAATTAATTAAATATTTAATGTTAATTCTACCTGTTTCTTTATTATTATAACTTTTTTTTATTCTTAAAATATATCTTTTTGTTTTCCTTCTTTACCTTTTAAATAATGTGATACTTCAATTCGAAAGATAAAAGTAAAATTTATTGTCCACTATTCAATTTTTTGTTTTGTGCGTTTAAGAAAAAAGTTAAATAAATAAATTACATAATTTGGCCGACGGGTTTATTAGATAAATTACTCGATATCGGTGCAGGTAGTTATGTGCATATTAATGTATGTTAAGTATTCACGGCGTCGTTTTATTATTTTGTTTTTCTATAATTATTTATATTAGTTTAAATGCAAAATGTTAATGATGACATTTAAAAAATTAATCAATTTGTTGATAAAATGATGCGACCCTCAACGCCCAGCAATTATTTTTTTTTAGTTTTTTTGAAGCCTCTTCCAAAATTCCAAATACGAAGACTTTCAAAAGTTCAATAGCAAGAAAAAGAAAAGATTTTGGGATTTTTGAAATTGCCTTCAAATACTTAAATCATTAAAATATTATATTTATTTAAACACATAATAAACACTTTCAAAATTAACGATGTGTTGTTCTTGGAATCAACATCGAAAATGTTCATATTTTATGAACTTAAAAAATCTTATTTCTTGGCAGTCTTCAAAACCAAAAAAAATGGAAATATATTTAAAAAATAAAAAAAAAATATATAAGTAACTAGAATTCATTATTAAGTTAATAATTTTTATGATTTTTGATTGTCTTCTTATATAATTAATAACCTTATAAAAAATATAATTTATCGACAAAAATAATAACAAAAAACATATGTAGTCATTTAAACGTAATTAAAAAAAAATATATACATTTTATAATTTTCATTTGTGATTTATATTTTTTTATAAAATAAAAAACATATATATATATAAATATATTAATAAAACACACACCTTACTTATTACTAGAAATAATTTATATTTAAAAAAAAATTCAAAAAAAAGAACATATTTAAAAATTAATTAAAAAAATAAAGAAAAACGTGCGTATAGGATGAATATTTGTTTAAAAAATCCTAAGTCGTTTCGGGGCATACAATTCACTTTATATAATAAATTTTAAACAAAACATGCAAACGTCTATATATGTTTATTAATATTTATTAAAGAAAAAAATAACAAAAAAAAAAACAACAAATATTTTCTATGTCAAGTGCACTGGTAATTTTAATTCTTAAAAACAAAAAACATATAAATAAAATATAAAATTTGAGGACTGCCTGCCCCTTTCTAAAAATACTTTTTTTTTGCAATTAGATCCGTATTTATTGTGTTATGACGTAAAACAACAAATAATTCATGTTTTTATTTTATATTCAATAGATAATAAATAAAATAAAACAAAATTAAATTGTGTAATAAAAAATTAAAACCGTAATCGGGTACCTTGCATAATTTATCAATAATTAAATTAATTGAAAAAAAAGAAACAAAAATATTTAAAAACAACTAAAATTAGTTAAATGCAAAATATCGCCTGAAATATATTTTGAAACAAAACGATATTTAACATAAATTAAAAGAAAAAGAAAGAATTATTCTATGCTTTTCTAGTTATATTTTATTGGTTCAAAAGAAAAACAAAACAAAACGCTATGAAAATTAAAACAAAAACAAACTTTTTACTCCTTTAAAACAAAAACACAAAAAAAAAGAACATAAACAAAAATCGCCCCCCACTAAACAAAAAAAAAAATCAATAGTAGATTTTAATTAAATGTTTTTAACTAAAAAAAGAAAAAAATATTTTAAACTAAATAGAACAAAATGAGAATACATTTAATGATCATGATCACAAAACAAATAAATAATTTGTCAATATACAAAAGAGAAATAATAGCTGAAAGTATAACAACATACAAACAAAAATAATTTTAAAAGAAAAAAAGAACGGAAGGATATATTATATATAAAATAAATATATATAATAATTTTCTTTTTTTACATAGACAGAATATTGAAAATATATACAAATGAAGAACAGCAGAAAATTGTATTTTAATTGGCGCCCGACTAAAGTCTTGAATTTAAAAAAAAATTAAAATGTAAGTAAATGCTAAAATTCTATTTTTAGAATGTTGAGGAATGAAATGTTCTATAGGTCAGAGAGCCGATTCCAGAAAGCGCGGCGGATCGCTTTTAATCGCGGATTTGTATTTTTACATTCTCAATATTCCATTTGGAAAGCGAAAGTTCTTTCCAACAAAATCACCCCTATTGCGAGTTTCACTTTTTCTGGATTCCGTCCGAAAAAAATGACATTTCACATTTCCCTTATAGTGAGTTTCGGACGGAAAATTTTCCACTTCGAAAAATTTCCCCCTATTGTGAACTTTTTTTTCGGGTGGAACTTCAAGTCTTTCACAACTCTTTCTTTCACTCAAAATTTGGCGGCGGAAAAGGACAACTTTGGCGAAAAATGTAAGTAATTTTTATAAATAACAACAAAATAATCGAAAATAACTCCAACTTTTTTATTTTCAAGGAGTAAAACAACAAATAGAAGGCAATGCGAGTTGCTTTTGAATAAAATGCAATTACACCCCGATATCGCCAGAGGCTATTCAAAGGAAAATAAAGATAAAATTTCAGAGTTCTGGACGACAACGGCAAATGATCTCAACAGTGCAGGGCCTCCAATAAAGTCAAAAATTGAGTGGAAAAAGGTAACCTGTTCTTCTATTATTATAGAACCAAATTTATTAAAAAATGCTTCATAAGGTTTGGAATGACCAGAAAAGATATGTAAGGAAAAAGGCGACGGAAAATAAAGCGAACCAAAGAGCAACCGGAGGTGGCCCTAATAAAACAGTCAAGTACACAGACGTGGAAGAAGCTATATTACAGCTTATAGGTGTTAACGAAGCTGTGGAAGGTTTTGGCTCACCCTTCGGTTTGCCTCCCCCTGAGAAAAAAAGAAAAACTGACGTAGCCGAAGAGAATGGAGATGATCAAAATTCATTAGAGGATCTAATGAAATATTTACATGAAGGTGATGATACTTGTGATAATATTCATGATGGTGTTCCTTGCGGAACCGAAACCAATGACGTCAGGAATGCATCAACAAATCTTGAGCCATCAACATCAAAACCAACACAACCAAGAAACTATAAGACTGCTCGGCTCACGACAAATGATCTCATCTATGAAGAGCTCAAAGTCCAAAAAGAAATAAGCTCGAATATTTTGGAAGTTGTTGGTGTTCTAAAAGAACACAATACTGATTTTCCGGGTGAAACTCACAATAGGGGTGAATGTCATTCTTCTAGTGGGTTTTGCAAGCGACAGGCGTGATAGTGGCGGATTGCAACAAAATGTAAACAAAAATATGTTTTATTTGTGTGTTTTTTTTTTAATATATTAAATTAAAGATATCAATTACTTATTTTTGTTGAATATTTAACGAAATAAAAACGAAAACGTTATGTGTTTTGAGCAAAGTTTCTTGTCCAGTTTGTCCAAAATTACACTCAAAACCTTCGATACCGTTGGTTGAGCCAAAGCGATTCGGTAGTCCTGCCCAACGCTCTTTTGGTACGAACCTTCCGCTAAAAATCGCAATGTAGCGGCAAGCTTGAGTATTGAAGGCAAAGAGGTAGTGTTTTCTCGTTGGAAATCATCTTGGATTTCTCCAAAAACGTACACAAATGCTTCTCGCGATAGTGGAAACAATTTTATAAACCTATTGAAGAAACATCATTAAAAAAAATTCAATCTGGAAAAAGATAATTAAATACACATTCTTTTGGGAGAACATCATGAGGCGAAGACCCACTTTTTAATAGTTTTCTTTGAATATTTAAATAATTAGCTTCTTTTCTTGCTTCTTCTCTTTCTGCATTTAAAAAAACACTTTTGGAGTCCATTAAAAGCTAGTTTTGTTTACTTGAAACCAACAATAATATTTAAATATAACTACAAACATTAAGATACTTTTTTCAGAGAAAAACAATTAGTTTTGGTGGAAGGAAATGTCATATTTTTGGAAACAGCTGACAAATAAATGGAAAATTGGGAAATATGGAAATGGATTGGAAATATTTGACATTTAAGCTGGAAAAATGAAAGGATCGCTTTCTTCCATGTTCGCTTTTGAAATTAACTTAAAGCGAAGACGGTCGAAATTGAATTTTCGCTTTCAATGCGATCAGCCGCTCTTTCTGCAATCGGCCCTCAAGGTAACAAATCACAAAGATTTGCGGAGATATTACATGAAAAGTCATCATCCGGCCTTATCACAGGCCCTGTCGCAATATAGGGTAAGTTCTTTAATCTAAAAATGCAGCAGTAATGCACGATTTTCGTTCATAAATGTAAATACACTGCATTTCTGCTACCGGGAACCCTGTTCAAAAAAACAGTCTGACAGAAGAAATGCGATCAAACCTGCAATCATTTTATTTATGTTGCGGCTCTGCAGGAAAATGTCAGAACAAGATGAGTAAGTAAAATATTTGAATATTTATTAAATGTTTGGGAATAAATAAATGATTCGTTATTAAAAAGTTTAAATATATTATTATTTATTAACATAAAATTACAAAACATATGCTAATAGAAAAGAGCTCTAGCTATAAAAGCTTTACACTCTAATATAAATTATTAGTTAATTATATTATTAAATTATTGATATGAAGGTATTAGTCAATTTTCAATATATTTTCGACATTAATTGTATTAAGAAATTAATAAATATTTTGGTCGGTTTTTAGGATGGCATTAATTTTTTTTAGAAATTCCACATGTTGATAAGCCAAGTATATGTGGCATGTTCAAGTTGTTGTTGCATGATGGGCAGAGAGGTGAACTTTCTTTCCATAATAGGTGTTGGTGAGTTAAGATACTGTGTCCTAAGCTAAGGCGAATGAAGTTTGATATTGTTGTTCTGGAGAGTGATGATGGGTAGATTGGAGCGGATCGGTCAGTGTTTATCTTTGCATAATGATTTTCGTAGCTATTCCAGTTGAGAATTTTGTTCTTTTAAAGTAATTGATCGATATATATCTTTGAATGTCGTTCTTTGAAAATGTATCGAAAGTAAAAACAGGTGCTTCATTGCAGAGTTATGCAGCTTTGTCGGCATATTCGTTGCCTGGTATACCGATATGACTGGGTACCCACATTCATTTTAATTTTGTTGTGTGTTTTATGAGCAAATCTCTTATATTGTTTATTATTTTGTTGTTGTTCGGATTAAGGATTGATTTGAGCACCGATAGACTGTCGGAGCAAATTACTGCTTTAGAAGTGGATTGTAGGACAATTTTAGCAGCTTCAAAAATGGCTAGTGCTTCAGAAGTGAAGATTGATGAGAATTCCCATAAAATTCCAGCTCTTAACAGAGTTCCGTCTTCTTGAGTTACTGCATCCGTGAAGACCGAAATCCAGCCTTCTTGTTTTAAATTTACCATGATTTCGGCGAAAGTGCAATGATAGATTCTGTTATTTGTGTTGTCTTTATTGTATACTGATACGAGTAGAGTTAGTTCAAACGATTTGGTATTAATGTTCCAAAGTGGAAAGGTTGAAGTGGTGTTTCCTTTGACACGCTTAACCCTTTGACGTAAATGGGACACCGTCCGACTGTTCCGTTCAGTTATATTTCTGATTATTACTAAACGCAAAATAATTTCGAATCAAACTCAACGCACGCTTATTATTTTGCATTCTATTTAATGTTTTTCCTAAAGTTGGTTGATAGGCAGGAGAAAAAAAAAACGAAAAAACAGTATAATTACATTTGGAGTTTCTACCGCGCTTCTTTGGTTATTTTCTAAAGCGATTTTTTTTACTTTTTTGTTTAAATTAGTGACTATTTAGTGAAGAATTTATAAGAATGGTAAGTAATTATAATGATTTTGTTGTTATTTGTTGCAATGAGTGACTTTTATAACTAAATTGTGAAATTAAAAGTAAAGGGACACGGTTGTCCTAATATGCGAAAAATGCGTAATTGAAATTCATAATTTTTAGGCAAGCAAAGGAAACAGGATTTTCCATTTGACTGATTCCAAAGTCGAGGAATTGCTAATGGCTGAGACCAGTGACACTGAAGATGCACTCACTCTGGATGACGAAGATTAGTCATTTTTATTAGCGGACAAGCAAGCTGGAGTGTCCGAAGCTATAATTGAGCCACCTGCTCCACCAGAGCCTACTCAAAATCCAGGCCCATCTGCAGACCCTTCATCAACTAGCCCGACCAATTCATGACCTCGTGATCCAGTTCCCGAGTTCAAGTGGAAAAGGACTGTTTATCGCTGGAATAATTTTGTTGACACCGAATATGAATTTGGTAAGATAAACATTTGTCAAGAGTTACAATCTCTGAAACCTATATGTATATGAGACAGTAACGAAACTAAAATTATTAATTGAGAAATTAATAATGCCAGAGTCCTTACGTTATGCTCATCAAAATGGATCGGTGTTCACTACCGATCTCCAAGAAATAACAGATTTCATTGGAATGAAATACGTCATGGGTTACCATGTATTGCCCACATTGAGAAGCTACTGGTCCACTGAACCTGACATGGGTTTTCCTTACATAGCTAAGGTAATGCCACTATCACGATTTGAAGAGATTCGAACAAATCTGCACTTCTGTGACAATGAATCTCAACGGTCACCGACATCACCAACGTTTGATAGGGCGTACAAAACAAGATTAGTAATGAACTATTTCAATTCATGTTTCCAGTCATCAATGAACAACACAATGACACAAGCGATTGATGAACATATGGTAAAGTTCAAAGGCCACAATATCATGAAACAGTACATGCAAAATAAACCAATAAAAAGAGGATTCAAAATGTGATGTCGTGCGGATTCAAGTACTGGACACCTATTCCAATTCGATTTGTACACCGGAAAAAAAGAAGTCTGGGCCAGAAGTAGGACTGGGAGAATCCGTTGTATTTGAACTTACTCAAGATTTGGTGGGTCTTGGATGTGAGATTTATTTCGATAATTTTTTCAACTCACCTATGCTGCAGGTAGTAAATACCGGCTATAGTAGTAAATACCTCAAAATATGATAAATAACACATATTGGGACACATTTGTCCCAACTTATTTCCTAAAACCTGTTTGTTAGAAAAAAAAATTAATATGTGCATATTTAAATAACCTTGTAATACACTAATAAATGCAATTATAACCATGAAATCTTAAGTGTAGTTATTTTGTGCGTCAAAGGGTTAAATGGTAACCCCATTTGTTGTGCAGTTGACAAAGCTTTAGCAATTGTAGATGGAAGACGCATATTTTTTTTCAAGTTGGAGGTTAAGTCGATATCTTTATCAATGACGGAGTCCTTGGAGAATAGAAGCTTAGACAGTATTTTTAACAGGCTTTCTGATTAACGCTGTTCCAAAGTAGGAAGTCCAGCCTCTGCCATGATGTTGTCTATTCTTGTAGTCCGATAGGCTTTAATACTCCTTCTTGCGGATTGATGATATGTTGATTTGAGAACATTTAGATTTTAGGTTGGAAATTTTCCATAAATATAAAAACCATAATCGATTTTACTTAAAACTAAAGCTTTAGTAATTCTACATAGTGTATTAATGTGAACATTTAATTTATTGTTGGTTAAATAACTTATAATATTGCTTCTTGCAGCTAGGCTCTTTTTAAGATTCATACAGTGTGGTTTCCAATTATACTTATTATTAAATCTTAATCCTAAAATATCTAAGTTTTCTACGCTTTCGATATTTACATTATTTATTGCTAATTTAAGTTTAGGACAAGATAATTTGCGACATAAAGGGTGATTTTTTTGAGGTTAGGATTTTCATGCATTAGTATTTGACAGATCACGCGGGATTTCAGACATGGTGTCAAAGAGAAAGATGCTCAGTATGCTTTGACATTTCACTTACTAACGAGCAACGCTTGCAAATCATTGAATTTTATTACCAAAATCAGTGTTCGGTTCGAAATGTGTTTCGCGCTTTACGTCCGATTTATGGTCTACATAATCGACTAAGTGAGCAAACAATTAATGCGATTGTGACCAAGTTTCGCACTCAGTTTACTGTATTGGACATTAAACCAACCACACAGAAGAGAATATTGCGTCTGTTTCTGAGAGTGTTGCTGAAGACCGTGAAATGTCGATTCGTCGCCGTTCGCAGCAATTGGGTTTGTGTTATTCGACCACATGGAAGATTTTATGCAAAGATCTTGGTGCAAAACCGTATAAAATACAGCTCGTGCAAGAACTGAAGCCGAACGATCTGCCACAACGTCGAATTTTCAGTGAATGGGCCCTAGAAAAGTTGGCAGAAAATCCGCTTTTTTATCGACAAATTTAGTTCAGCGATGAGGCTCATTTCTGGTTGAATGGCTACGTAAATAAGCAAAATTGCCGCATTTGGAGTGAAGAGCAACCAGAAGCCGTTCAAGAACTGCCCATGCATCCCGAAAAATGCACTGTTTGGTGTTGTTTTGTACGCTGGTGGAATCATTGGACCGTATTTGTTCAAAGATGCTGTTGGACGCAACGTTACGGTGAATGGTGATCGCTATCGTTCAATGCTAACAAACTTTTTGTTTCCCAAAAATGGAAGAACTGAACTTGGTTGACATGTGGTTTCAACAAGATGGCGCTATATGCCACACAGCTCGCGATTCTATGGCCATTTTGAGGGAAAACTTCGGAGAACAATTCATCTCAAGGAATGGAGCGGTAAGTTGGCCACCAAGATCATGCGATTTGACGCCTTTAGACTATTTTTTGTGGGGCTACGTCAAGTCTAAAGTCTACACAAATAAGCCAGCAACTATTCCAGCTTTGGAAGACAACATTTCCGAAGAAATTCGGGCTATTCCGGCCGAAATGCTCGAAAAAGTTACCCAAAATTGGACTTTCCGAATGGACCACCTAAGACGCAGCCGCGGTCAACATTTAAATGCAATTATCTTCAAAAAGTAAATGTCATGGACCAATCTAACGTTTCAAATAAAGAATCGATGAGATTTTGCAAATTTTATGCGTTTTTTTTTTTTAAAAAAGTTCTCAAGCTCTTAAAAAATCACCGTTTATATGTAGAGTTTTACATTTGTTTAATGAGAGCTTTGCTCCTGAGTTATAACACCATTTTACAATATCGATTACAATTTTTGAAAATGTGTTTTTTGCTTTCTCTAAATCGTTCAGTTTGCACATGATGAAAATATCATCAGCGTAAACACAATGATCGAGAAGTTTATATATGTATTTCAATCATGACACTGATATCATTGAAAGCCATTAAGAAAAGCACAACAGATAATGGTGATCCTTGTGGGATACCATTATTCAGTTGTTTGGCTGTGGAAAAATTTGATTTGAATGATTTGATAATAAAAAAAGATTTAATGAATGAATATATTTTTGGACCAATTCCCCAATTTTTTAATATTAAGTGGATACTTATGCGGTCAAAAGCCTTGTCGAAATCTAATGAAAGTAGCGAAATGTGGCTTCGGGATGGTAACGCTTTTGATATGTAATGATCGATTTGTAGCAATAATTTTGTCTAAGACCTTAGACATGCAAGGAATTAATGAAATGGGACGATACCCTTCTATAGAGTCTATTGGTTTGTTGCGTTTTGGTAGTGGAATGACATTGGCTACTTTCCAAGTCTGTGGGATGATACCGGTATTAAGTATTTCATTATATAGCATAAGAAGTCTTGATTTAACAAATGGTGGTAAATTTTTTATCATTGGATATGAGATACGGTCTCTACTTGGGGTTTTTCCTTTTAAAGCACTGAGACAACTTTTCAATTCAATAAAAGTAATAGCGCTTTCTATTTGTTTCGCTGCAATGTTTCCAGTGGTTTGTGGAGAATAGCAGGAAATGCTATTTGTTTTGAGATTATTGAAAGATGTTGAAAAATTGTTGTCGTTTGAGAGGTCAGACCAAGAACATGCAAAGAAGTTGCCGATATCTAAAGATGAAGATATTTGGCCAGAGGGTGTTTTAATACATCTGATTGAACGGGGAACATCGGATAGGGGAAACTGGGGCACAGTTGACACTTAATTTTTAAAAGTCTGTTTTTCCGAAGATTATATATGAATTCCAATACTTTTTTATTTATAAGATGCATTGACTATTCTAGATAAGACTCACAGATACATTTTACTGTTATAACAAATACATCATCTTTTAAAAATTTGTTTAAAAAAAAAGTCATTTTGTCAAAAGTGCCCCGGGCATGGGGAACCTTTGACTTTACGCGGGGAACATTTGACAATTGCAGTTTTATCTCATGATCGTATGCATAAAAAGGATTAGCGGGTGTTTGAATGGAAAGAAAAGTCAAAAATTTATTTTAACAATATTTATTTTAACAATATAAAAAACATAAATAAATAAATTCACTTTCTTTAAAAAAAAAATAATTTGTGGGTTTTGGAGTTTGAATTTGATTTCACTCCTTAAAGTCAAAGAAATATATTCAACGGCTGGTTTAGTAAAAAGCCAACCTACCAATGATGCTTTCCTTAGATAGTTAACAGTGTAAGTAGAGTCACTGTTATATTCCCCCGCATAGTAAAATGCCTTCTTAGAATCTTCACCGAATTTCTCAAGAACATAATGTCTGACTTCCAATTTCTCATCATCTGTAAGCTTATAGTCAAAAAGCTCTGTTCTTTCCATTTCGAAATTATCTTGGTCAGAAATGAAACCGTTAGATTTATCAGATTCGGCATAGAAAACGCTTAGCATAACAATATTAGCATAACAAATCATGTTGGGGCACATTTAACAAATGTCAAATGTACCCCTACTATTAGTCAAATGTGCCCCCTTTGCAAAAGTCAAAGGTGCCCCAAAGGTTTTTCATAACATTTGTAATGTTTTTTTTATATTAATGTTTTGATTTAACAAAATTGGCTTTAAAATATTAATAATTTAGGAACAATGGTATCATAATATTAATTCACAATAACAAAAACTTTTTTATTTTGTTCACAAATCTCTTACAAACCTGTAGTCAAAAATTACATCAAAAATCCAGAAATCACAAAAACACGTGTTACTAGATGACGAGTTGAAGCAAAACTGCCGAAGTTCATAACGTTTCTTTATATTAATTGAGGCTTCGTTCACTATCCCAACTTTTCTTCTTAAAGGATGTGTTCACACCGAAAATCAAAAAGTCAAATGTGCCCCGGCGTCAAATGTGCCCCAGTTTACCCTATTATGCCAAATTTTTGCGGTGGACGAGTTTGGATTGATAGTTGATGTAAAGTCTGTCAAAGATTTTGCTTTGCTGATTTTTATTTCTCTGCGGAATAAAGGATTTGCTTTTTTGTAAACAATAAGGTTAGATTGCGAGGCATGCTTTTTAAAGGATCTCCAAGCTTTCATTTTTTGGTCTCTTAAACATTTTAAAACAGAATTTCACCAAGGAACTGTTTTGTTAGTAGCGAAAGGTGCACTTTGAGGAATGGAAACGTTGGCTGCGAAACGAATTGCTTTTTGTAACAAAGCAGCTTCTTTATTAATATTTGAAGATGGGGTGTTATTTTCTAAATGGTTGTTGATAATGAGTTGAAAGGAGTCCCATTTGTCTAAATCGGTTTTGTATTTAGGGTTTGGGAGAAAATCGGATTTGTTAGGTGAAATTTGTATTTGTATGAAAATAGGAAAGTGGTCACTATTATGAAGATCCTCTAGTGTGTTCCAAGTTGTAATTGGATAAAGTATTGTTGAGCAGCAAGATATATCGATGTGCGCTGAGAAATGAGTTGTCGACCCGTCATTCAAAATGGTTAGGTCATTGTTAAAAAGGAAGTTTTCGATCATGCTACCTTGGTGATTTGTGGTTGGTGAACCCCAAAGAACATTCCAGGAGTTTACATCTCCACAAAATAATATAGGGGTGTATATTTGGCTTATTATATTTTCAAGATCGGCCTGAGAGAATGTCTGTTTTGGCAAGATATAAACAGTTACAACAGTAAATTTAATCTTTAAATGTATTTCTACAGCGAGAATTAAGATGTTGGAGTTAATATTGATGAGTAAGTGGGGGATATTTTTTTTTAATTAACATTGCTATACCTTGTTTGCCTGTTAAGTTTTGGGAAGAATTAAGAAAATACCCGCAATAGGATTTGGGAGTTATAGGGGTAGATTGATACGCACAATGTGTCTCTTGAAGAGATATTAAACATGGCGATCTTTCTTTTATTAAAATTTTGAGCTCGTCGAAGTTGTTTATATAGCCTTGTATATTCCACTGGAGAGTTTTGAAATAATTTTGAGGTTGTACAAAATTTGTCTGCCTGGAAGTTGAATCATTGAGGCTCCCTAAAGAGCCTAAATGATTGAACCTCAAAACAGCAAGGTCAGGGTTTTGTAAATAATTATTATTGTTATATGGAATCATCATCTATTTTGGTGGGTGTGACAAAATAGTTGTCGTTTTTAAGAAGGGTTTGAGTGGCATTAGAGATAGGTGAGCTAGTGATCATAGAGATCTGTGAATTTTCGGAAGTTGCAAATGTGTTAAAGAGATTTATATTGGAATAACGTGTGTTTGTATTGTTATTTAAGGAAAAAGGTTGAAGTTGATTATTGTTTCCCTGTGATTAATTATGTTTGTTTTGTTATTTAATGAAAAAGGTTTAATTTGAGTATTAATTGGAGTGGTGGTTGCATTATTTATTGCACTGGAAAAGCTTTCTTGTTTTGATGTTTATGCCTCCGATGGAGGTAAAGAAATGTTTAAATATAATATGTATACTTCATAGGAATGAATAAATGAATTTGTTCCATTCAAAGCATTTAAAATGGTTTGGGTACCCTAGTCCCAAAGAAAAAATCCCCAAAATCTAAAATCTCCGAAATCAAAATCCCCAAATCCAGAATTCCAAAAATCAAAATACGTTTGGCGCCAATACTCGATATACTCGAAATACGGTGAATCTGTGATTAAGGATTTTGATTTTGGGAATCATTCAAAACAAAGCTAAGTTGTCTTTATCTTTTTATTCAACAAAAACATTAGAAATTAATACAACTACGTTTTTCAAAAATAAGAAATACATTTTGAATTCATGGTATTAAAGAAACAAATGTAACAAATAATTTAGCATAGTACATAATATACCTAATATAAATTTTAAAAATTTAATTTTTCAATTTTTGACCGCCTTGTTTTTTTTATTTTTAACTTCTTACAAGAATAACATCTGTCATTTCCAATTGTAGGACAGAATTCCCAAGCCGTGTGTCCCAATGTCCATTTTTTCAAAAATATAATGTCCCCCTTTTTGTAATTCCCAAGGCAATGGTTTCCAATCATTATTCATCCCAATGCCAATTTTTTCCAATAATAATGTTTTGAATTGATAGTACGGCTGACTAACAGCTAGATATGTAAGGGGGGCATGCTGCCACACCCCTGCTTGGATTTACTATAGGATTTGGGGTGGGTGCGAGTTTGGGTATAGTACTTGGGCAAAGTACTTTTTGCATTTTAGCACTAAGATCAAAGAAACAAGAAAAAATCAAGTGTGGCAGCACTGAACAAAAAACAAGGAATAAATGTCAAAACGAACCATGCTTGTGTTGTGAAAAAGTGAATTTTGAAAATTAATTTAAAATAGAAATAAATGTTTCCTCGCTCTTAAATTGCTATGATTATTATTTATTTGCACATACATATCTATCAACAATGCATTTGAGACGGCGATCAAGGGCGGATCCAGATTTTTAATCAGGGGGGGTCACGCATTCAACATAGACGAGTTTTTACTTACCGCTAAAAATTTTCTTTAATGTAGACTTTTTTCATATGAAAACATTCCAAGATTTTAACAGTTTTTTAAATATGCCATATTTAAGAAGAAAACACAATAGTTTTTGCTTTCTTCCAAACAAAATATATTCTTTTTTGCCAATTACATTAATGAGAAAAACGCAACAAAAAATTCAAAAACCCAGAAAAGGAGAAAGAATCTGATATCTGATATTTTGGGGAGACTATCATTACTATCCCTACCGTCTTGTTACGAATGACATTGGCTCGTTTTTTTTAGAGAACATCCCACATATGCTCAATGGGGTTCAAGCCCGGGCTTTGGGGGAAGGGTTGCTAATGGGAGGGGAGTGTTGTAAAGTAGCTACATACATACCCACTTTTTGGGCAGTGTGTTTGGGGTCATTATCTTGTTGAAATAATAATTATTTAAAAGACCCAGTTTTCTCGCACTTTCCTTTAAATAGTCTTTGAGAATATTAAGGTAAACATGTTGGTCCATGGTATTTTCTATTAAGACAAGATTTCCGACCCCAGATGCAGCCCTACAGCCCCATACTATAACTCCTCCACCACCGTGTTTTACTGTCTAAATCGGATTTAAGGCACCCCCTGGCTTTTGCCATACTTTACCTAAACGTGGATTCGTCTGAAAAAAATACCTTTCGCCAAAAGACCGGAGTCTCATTTCCGTACTGTTTTGCAAACGAAATCTTCTTTTTTCTATATTAACCTCACTGATTAACGGCTTCTTTCTAGGTACACGAGAATTAAATCCGGCTTCAAAAATGGCTCGTCGCACAGTTTCAGGATGATATATTTTATTATTGTACTTTTCAAGCTATCCACTTATCTTGGTCGCACTTATTAATGGATATCGGGCTACCAAGTGCTTGATTTTTGCATCAAAAACTACACAGAACATTTGAAAGATCTAGCTCAAACATTTGCTTCGCGTAAACTGCATGAGCAACTATCTTAAAAGTTTGCCAATTGTATCGTGACTTTTGTGAAAGAGAATTCAAGAGCTTGACGTAATTATTTTTTTAAATTATTTATTTATGACAAAATGTTTACTCTCTTATTATTGAAACAAGAAACAAATGTTAATCTGCTAAATTAAGTTAAAAATGTGAAATTTTGGATTACTTACTTGCTTACTTAAGGTGGCGCTACAGTCCTGTGTGAACTAGGGCCTCACCCAACAAACTTCTCCATCTAGCTCGGTCCCTAGCTAGATTGTTACGGTAAATTTTACCGCAACAAAAACCAGCCTTTGGCTTTTTTCTTTTCCCTAGTTATGGCTGCAAAATATCGGCAAAATTGAGCTCTGCACTATTCTTTCAAGCACGATGTTAAAAATAGAACATGACAGCGCATCTGTTAAGTTGCTTCCAACCTTTATGGAGAAGCGTGAATTCTCCATGGTCATCCTGCACAAACGGACGAGTTTGACAGGGATGCCAAAACTAGACATGGCTCTATACAGCTCGTCCCTGTATATGCTGTCATATGCGACCTTGAAATAGATGAAAAGATGGTGGGTGTCGATTTGGTGTTCTTGGGTTTTTTTTCAGGATCTGCCGTAATGTGAATATTTGATCAACTGTGGACTTTCCTGTTGTTGACGATGGGCTTAAGACGTTCACATATTACGGCAGAGAAGATTTTATAGGCGATGTTAAGTAGACTGATTCCTCTATAGTTGGTGCAGTTTATAGGGTCTCCTTTTTTCACGATCGGGCAAACAATACTGAGGTTCCATTCATCGGGCTTGTTTTCTTCCGACCATATCTTGCAGATAAGTTGGTGAATGCTCCCAACCAACTTATCTCCACCTGCTTTAAAGAGCTCGGCATTCAAGCCATTTGCTCCAGCGGTTGTATTAGACTTCAGCTTAGATATGGCAATCTTTGCTTCGTCTAAGTCGGGAGGACGGGATTGTTGGCCTTCGTCGTCTATGTTGAATGGATCATCCTGCCTGACAGCGGAATTCGGTTCGTCGTCGCCGTTATTCGACCGCAAGCTTCTCATGCTCTCTCTTTTTCCTTCTGAGAAGTCGGCGTTCCTGTCGCCTCTTCTGCTCATAGAGCTCATGAGCAGCTCTCGTCCTTTTATGCAGCGCCGCTTTGCGTGCCTGTTGTTTGGCTGCATTTGCCTGCCGACATTTCTCATCAAACCAGGGGTTCCTTTTTGGTGGCTGTTTGAAACCCAGCACATCAGAGGCGGCTTCTCTGATTGTATCTTGGCAATGTTGCCACTGGCGTTCGATACATTGTGTTGGTGGCAGAGAACTTTGAGAGAGGTTACTTGTAACTCGGTCGGAAAAGGATTTGGCGATTGTAGCCGTTCGACGTTGTACCTTCTCCCAGCACCTCCCTGTTTTGCCTTGGGTCTGGAAATCCGAAGTGCTACCTTGGCTACTAGGTAGTGGTCCGAGTCGCTGTTAGCTCCTCGGAAAGTTCGTACATCCATAATGCTGGAAGCGTGTCTGGCGTCGATCGCAATATATTCAATATGGTTGACGGTAGATTGATCTGGAGAAGTCCAAGTTCCTTTGTGGATGTTGAGGTGTGGAAAACGCGTACTGGCTACTATGACGTTTCGCCCCGCAGCAAAATCTATGAGCCTGAATCCGTTGTCGGAAGTGTTGTCGTGCAGGCTGATCTTCCCGATTATTCCACCAAAGATGTCTTCCCTTCCTAGCTTGGCATTAAAATCGCCCAGGACTATTTTAATATCGTAGCTAGGGCACTGCTCATATGTTTTGTCTAAGAGCTCGAAGAACATATCTTTGGTGTTGTCATCTTTCTCTTCTGTGGGGGCGTGCGCGCATATCAGGCTAATGTTGCCGAATTTAGCCTTGATGCGTATGGTCATGAGGCGGTCATTGATGCACCTATAGCTCAAGACTTCTTGCTTAAGTCTGGCTTCAATGACGAAGCCGCATCCAAATAAGCGCTGTTGGTTTTCGTGGTAGCAGTCAACATAGTAAATATCGCAGTTTTTCATCCTCTTTTTGCCCGGCATATCCCATCGTATTTCCTGGATGGCGGTGATATCTGCTTTATATCGTTCTAGGGCCTCCGCTAATTCTTCGGCCGCACGTGGTCTGTTAAGGGACCTAACATTCCACGTGCATATCCGAAGTTCGTTGTCCTTTATTCGTTTGCGTTGGTTGTCAACAGTAAAACCGTCCGTATCCGAGGCTTGTTGGTGCTTCGCAACTATGAAAGCTTTTACGTGGCCAGGAAGTCACCCCGACGCACAACCTCCAACCTGGAGGGCCAGATCCTAAGTATAACTCCAAGGATGGGGAGCCGGATAAAAACCGCTCCTTACAGGCCTGGGCTTCGAGTAAGTCGAAGAAGCCCTATAAGGTGTTCACTAAGTAGTTCGACCTTACTGGAACTGTAGACCCGATGTTCACCGCGGGGAGGAGAGAGTAGGAGTTGATAGACAGAGGTGGGTTTTGAGAAAAACCTGTGGACGCTTGTGTCCTCTTGAATGCACATGTCTACCACAAGAACAGATTGCGGTACGTATTATGTTTTTATTATATGTTCCCACTTTTCAAAAGCGTTTAAATACGCGATATCTTCTACGTGGCAAGCAACCATATAAACGGTGATATATATTAACATGAAGATGAATAACGAAACCAAATATCTTCAAAATTGGATGATAGCCATTTGAGGGGTTTTCAATCCTCATATAAGAAACTTAGTCACTCGTTAAAAGGATTTGAACTGCTCTCATAATAAAATTATTATGGAGTCATTGGCGAACGTGTGTGTTGTGCCGATGCCGCCACCGCCGGCCGCCGCCGTAGAGTTTGTTAAGTATGTATAAAAATGACGAGGGCTACGGCGACGATGACGATGAGCACAAAAAATCTAACCACCCAACAATTGTGCGACAGTTGTGTACACCTATTAGTTGCCGCAGCGACTACAGCCGCCAACCGCCAACGATTCCGCCAACAACACTTTTTCCGTGGTCTATCATAGTTTTAAATTTTTGTTGTTTGTTCTCTAAAGCTCCAGCTTCGAGTCTTGGTTTCGGTTCGATTTCCGGATATGACAAACGTGTGTATTCAGACATCATGGGGAGACAAAGGGCGCCAATCGGTGCTTGTTTGTTGCATACGCTACAATAACAAGTTGCTAAAATATTTGGGGGAAATATCAATGGCACAGCACACAAAGTTGGCGGCGACGACGGACGACCGCGTCGGCAGCAGTGGAGTGGCGACACAAAAACTATGACACCATCACCATTGCCACGGCTCTATGATGATGCCAGAGGCGACGGCAACTACGACGACTTCCAGACCTCCATATTATGCCACACCATACCATACCATAGACTGTTTCAATTTTTCTATGATGAATAAAAATCAGGAGCACTAAGGAGCCACCACATCACCAACCAAACCACATTTAGTTGTTTTTTCTATTCGTAGTTCGTACTCGTACTTGTGTCATTTTTTGTTGTTATTTCTATTCTCTTCGCTGAGACAGGGCGCGTGTTTGTTAAGCTGCCTCTGCCTGCATCCGATTGTCTCCCCATTGCGGCACCCGCTTTAGCACACTCCCTGGACAGCCAGGAACCAGATTGGTTTCATCTTTTATTGGAGGATGATATATGACCAAGTCATAGTCATAGTCATAGTCATAGAGCTGCGAAAGTAAATACATATTCGAGTTCCCATTTAGTTATTCAAATTGATATTCATCTTTGACGATTGGCGTCAAGGAGTAGGTCAGAGTCAGAATCAGAAGACAGAGATGAAGATGAAGAGTAATTGACTTATTGTATTGTTGCTGTTGAATCTGTTGGTTTATCCTTGTTCTTGTTTGTTCAATGGCGATTTATTGCTTATTTAGATCTATGACTTTGAGTCATGTTAACGAAACGACATTTTTATATTGTTCTTATTTAATATAAACATATTTTATTGTTGTGTATAATAAAGGAATGAGTTGAACGGTTTTTAGAGAAATTAATTCTTATTAGGGACGGATATTAAAAAAAGCTCTTTAATTATTGCATCGTCAGTGAATGTAATAAAGGGTGCCCTAATCATAACTTACAATTACCCTGGTTACAAGAGAAGATCGAGGAATCGAATCGAATAGAGATTTCGATCCAGGACCCATGTTCTGTAACTGGGTCGAGTATTTTCGCAGTCGATTAGAGGTGGAACGAAAAATTTCATCGTTTCTCTATATTGGAAAATGAACTGTGTCTACACTGAACCAAAAAAATACATAAAATAAATGAATTTGTGCATTAAATCAATGAAAAAATTCGTGGGAAATCAGCCAACGTATAAATTTATTAAATTTAAGAATCTTTTTAAGAACGAATTCATAAGGGAATGAATCTTTCTTAAAAAGTAAGAACAAGTTCTTAAATTTTTTGAATTCTGTTTTGTGTTCTGTTCTGTACTAGAATACACTCCAGACATTGAAGTATGTTGAGAAGGATTTTCGGATGCTGACTGGGCTAGTGACTCAGATGACAGAAAATCAACTACAGGTTATCTCTTTAAATACCAAGGAGGACCTATTTAGTGGAATGCAAAGAAACAACCTACTGTCGCTCTTTCCACCACAGAGGCTAAGTATATGGCTTTAGCCTCAACAGAAGCACTGTCGCTTCAATCTTTATTGGGAGAACTAATTAATTGGAATCAAGAACTTATATTGCAATGTGATAACAAGAGTGCAATAAACATATCTAAAAACAACGTTTATCACGCAAAGCACATCGATATAAGGCATCATTTCATTGCCTGCTGATGTTCTAACCAAAGGACTCCCTGCTACAAAAAATAACAACTGTTGTACTCTCATTGGTACAAAAATATACAAATCTAGTGGGGGTGTTGAAAGTTGAGATTTGATACTTTGTTTTTAAATACTTAGTTTATTTTAACGTTATAAAATTGTACTAATTTTTATATATTTAATGAATTTTAAGACATCACGTTAGAGACTGCTGAGTTTGTCGTAGTATGTGACTTTCTCCAGTGCAGTCCACCATACTGCAACCCCGTACATAAGTATTGGTGAAATGACCGACGTGTATAGCCAATAGGTTATGCCAGGTTGAAAAACACATTTGCTTCCTATGGCTTTCTTGCAAGTGAAAAAAGCTACTGTAGCTTTCTTAACTCGTTCCTGAATATTAGGTTTCCAATTTAATTTTTTTCTAATATCAGACCAAGATATTTGGCTTCATTGGTAAAAATGAGTGGTACACCTTTTATTGATTTATTGAAGAAACTACAATTACTGGGATCTTGTATTTCCGTGTAAAAAGGACGAGGTCCGTTTTTTGAGGATTATCTCAGTGTATTAGGGTGTTCTCCTGTGACGGCGATAACAACATCAGCGACATACGCAACCACTTTGTAGCCTTCCCTTTCAAGGGATATTAGCAGTTCGTTAACCACTATGTTCCAAAGGAGAGGGGACAGAACACCACCTTTCGGAGTGCCTCTACCGTTAGACATTTTCGTACAAAAATTCCCCATTTTAGAGTTAATGATCCTGATTTTTAGCATTAGATTAATCAACTCACAGAGTGGGTATTCGACGTTTAGGGTCGTCATAGCAGAAGTGATAGCGGATGTGTCAACGTCGCCCTCGATATCCAGGAAGGCAACATTCCTTTTGCTCAAGGGAGTATTCAATAGTTCTTACCAGAGTGTGCAACGTTGTTTATACCGATTTCCCTTTCCAGTAAGCTTGCTAAGATATTGATAGTCTCTTATCAATGCTATTACGTACATATATATCAATCAATCGTTCCAGAGTTTTGAGAATGAATGATGATAGGCTAATAGGTCTTAGATCTTTAGGGTTGGCATGGGAGCATTTGCCTGCCTTGCACTGAAAATAATATTTTTCGTAAAAATATGAAATTGCTAACGTTAACTGCATTTTCGGTGGTTTAACGAAAGTTTTAATTGGTTCAACGAACAATTTCATAATTTCGTAATATGAAAGTTTCATCATATAACGAAAACGCGTCATCAAAAAATTTCCCTATCTAAAAGATAGTTTTAGAAATTTTATTAACGTTTTCATCATTCTATGAAAAATTTCCATTGTGAAATCTACGAAAACTTTCATCAAAGCATGTAAATAAATTGATTTTACGAAAACTTACCATAAAGTGATTAAGATCCTACACCACTTCATGATATTTTTCATTCTTTAATGAAACTTCATCAAGTTATGGAAATTATTCATCTATTGATTAAAACCTTACATAAATTTAAGGAAATCTACATAAGATAATGAAAATAATTTGTTGGTTAATTCAAATTTTTCGTTAATTGATTAAAAAACTTCATCATATTATGAAGAAATTTCGTAGCTTGATGAAATTTTCCATTTACTAACTTGTTTTTTTATGAAATAAAATTACGACAATATTCATCAAGTTATGAAAATAAATCATTGCTTTATGAATGTGAAGTTTAAATTTTACATTGATTGATGAAAAATTTCATCAACTCATGTAACTAAATCCTTGCTTAATGAAAATGTTCATCAACTTATGAAAAAAAAAAGTTGGCTTTCGAAAATTTTACATTCACTGATGAAAAATTATTACATTTTGACATGAAGAAAATAACACTCCAGGGCTGTAGCTTAAAGGCCCGAAATGTAATAGTGGTATTGAAACCTCGAAAATATTGGAATTTATACCTACATGCCCCTATACATGATTGAAATTATGGCTCAATTAATATCAACACTTACATCATACGCGAGGTTTTTTTGTGAAATTGAAATTGCTGCTCTCTATTCAGTAACTACTTGGGAAGTACCAACAATTAGTTTGCAAGAAACAAATGTAATTTCATTTCTTAAATGGTTAGTGAAGTGAGTAAGTTTTACATCGGACTTCACTTGTACTAATATTGGGAAACGAAAAACATCGCATACGACTGTTCCTAACGACTATAGTCGAATACGAGTCAAAAGTACGAGTTGCAGAATATGGGTGATTATTGCGAAAACATTGTGGACGAACTACACCAAACAATTACATTCGTATATTTAACACCTATGTAAAGAAATCTGAGGTTATAATTCAAAATGATTAAAAAACTTTGTAATTTTTTCTTGTGGGGCTCCTGAAGGATTCACTCATGTATATAATTTCTTTTCATAGCCGCTCTTGTTTTGTTACAGACGCATTTTAATTTTCTTGAAATTACGAAAAACTTTATGAATTTATGAAAAAAAATTGTTGTTTAATGAAATTCAACATCAACTAACGAAAAACTACATCAGCATATAACAAAAAAATTGTAGCCTTATGAAGTTTATAATAAAATAATGAAAATCTTCATAAATTTATGAAAATAAATTGTTGTTTTATGAAATTTTACATCGTTTTACGAAGAACTACATCAACTTATGAAAATAAATCGTTGCCTTATGAAAAATTACATAAAATAATTGCGGAAAAAGGTTGTTAATGTTTGGTGCTTTGGTCTGCAGTCTGTGATAAGTTTTGGTGAGTGTCGGATGTGCTTTGCATTTTTTCCTTTTTTGTCGTGAAAATGTATATATGTACATATAAATTTTAAATTAAATAACAAAAAAAATTTATTTCAAAAGGCAGAAGTGTTAGTTCAATTAAAATAATATAAATGTGTCAATTACAGGAAATTAATACGGGCTTACATACATAATAAAACCAAATTAAGCACCCTCATTGGTCAAAAACGAATTTTACCTTCAGTAAATATCAGGTATGTACATAAATAAATCAAAAGTTTTCTTTAAATCTCTACTGAAAAGGTGAACTATACAATCTTAGACAAAATTTGTTTTATGACTTCTGTTCCCATTTTTGAAACTCAAGTTTGTATCGTTTTTAATAGAAAAAGTCAGTAATTTTACGCCTCGGAACAAATTCTTTCAAAAGTATTCAATATTATTATCTCCATACCTACATACATTCAAGAAATTCCACATTTCTTGGCCTACGATATAAAACCTGATATCTTGGGAGAGTTCACTATATTGAATTTTAATGATCTCGTGGGGCCACCATTAAATTGTATAAAAACATCAAAGGGGAGAACCATGATCAAGATTAAGGAATATTTTTCTGTAAATATCTTAAACAAAAATTGGTTTGTTTCAGTTTTTAAAAGTCAAGAAATCTTTCCACCACAATCAAAATGAACCAAACATTTGAAAATGACAAACAACACAATCAACTTAATTTCTCAAATACCTCAAGCAACCTTAATATTTTGTCTAATGAATCCATTCAAGAAGTTAACTTATGTGCTCTACAATTAAGTTTTGACCAAATGATAAACCAACCAAATAACCAAGATCAAGAACAACTTAATTTCAGTAGTATCAACTCAGAAAGCGTATCATTGACTGGGTTTCCAAGTAACTTGCAGGACAATATTAGTATGACCATTACTAATAATACTTTGACAGAGAGCAACGACAAAGAAAATGAGTTAAGGCAACTTCTCACAAGCTGGAACTTATTTATTTGGTGAATCAATTTATAGGTAAAACACATTTCAACAATCTATTTTAATAATTTCGATAGTAATACTAATGTTTTTTTGTTTTATAAAGAACAAAAAATATTCGTTAATGTATTAAAGGTCATGAAAACGAGACATATTTACTTGTACTTAAAAAATTTGGAGGACGGAGATAAAATTATCTTTGAGCATATGTTGGAACAGTGGAGGGAATCTATCGGACTTCCTATTGAAAAAGATCCCATGAACAGTAGTTTTTACTCGGAAAAATCTATGACACCAACTCAATCTCCAAGCACCAGCAGACAATCATCTCCATACCCAAATCCTTCCAGTCAAGGAGAGGAATACGAAAAACAGTTTGTAAACATCTCAATGATCTTAAACAATACAGCAAGAAGACAGTTTTTAGTCAACCATTACAATTCTTGCCAAAAGTTTGGTGAGGAACAAAGAAAAATGCTGATAAATACAATTGTATCTTATTTTGAGGAGAACCATGCCGTTTTCACCTTCAGGGATAGCCGTAGGATCGAAAAGGAGATCGTTGAAAGATTCCCCACTGAAAATCTTGTAAGTCACACTTTATATTTTACAATTTCAACAGTTTTTTATTTTAAACACATTAAAGAAACTGAAATCAGTTAAAACTTAATTAAAAAGTCGCACGAATACTCTTACTATATTTTATAGGGATCGTATCGGAATCCCGGTTTTTGAAATCCTGAAATCCCGAAAAAAAAAGTTTTAAAAACCCGTCTGATAAAATACTGCTTAAAAATCGGGATTATAAAAAAGCGGGATATCGTACTAAACCCCTTTTTATATTCTAAGGTTTATTTATTTGTCTAATGTATTTTGTAATAATTTCCAGGAATACTACCGAACGTCATCCAGAGGGCGAATATACAACAAATTTTCGAATAACAAGAAGTCGTTTCGCCTATCTGGAAGTCCTTGTTTTTTAGAACCGGAAGGAAACAATCCAGTACTTGGTAATTTCATTTTAATTACATACATATTTATCAATATAATTTTAAAGATATGTTTTATTTTAATTATAAAGATTCTGAATCAAACGCTTAGGAAATAATTAGATCAATCAAGTTCGATAACCTGACAGCGGAAGAGTTTGATAGGTATTGGCAGGCTTGCACAAACTACCGTCTTAATGAAATACAAGCTTGTAGTTCAACGGCTGAGGCCTTAGAAAAGTGGCCATATTATAAAAAGCCTCTTGGTTTTCGACTGGTAATACAAAATGAAAATCATATTTTCATTGACTTTTTAATAAAGTTATTTTATTAAATATAGATTGATATGGACTTTAAAGTTCTTCACTGTTGGACAACTGGGAAGCACAAAGAACAAAGATTGCTTTGTTTTTAACAAAGGATCAAAACTTAAAGGACTCGATTCGGATATCAATCATCCATCTTCGGACGTTTATTATACTGTATGAGTATAATAAACGCCCGAAGATGGATGATTGAATCGCGTCGCGTTATAAAAACAAATTTAAAAGTTGTGAGATTTATTGTTTATTTCAAAATAAAATAAAAACCAAATAATAAATATAAAATTAAGATTTAATTGTTCATTTTCATTTTTATCTTTCATTTTTATTTTTCGTTTTTTTTTTTATAAATATTTATATCATCATTTTTATCTTTCGTTTTTATTTTTCGTTTTTTCTTTATATTTGAAGTAATTATGTACATAATGTATGTAAATGTACATGTATTAATGTTAAATTTAGTTTTAATGTTAGAATTATCAAAATAAGAATTATCAAAATAAAAAAAAAGATCTTTAAAAAATAAACAATATTTGTTTTTGTTTTTGTGGAAAAAGTCAATTGTTATTAATGTCAATGGTTTCTAGGTCGTCTTTTTTGCTTCTTATTTTTTTAGGTAAACCACTTTTTAAAACGGTAAGTAATATAACGGTAAGTAATATATCATCTAATTTATTTACTTTAAAGTGTCCTTTTACTATTCAAAATAGCAGAGGCACCAGTCAAAAAATTGGGAAGAAAATAAGCTGAGTCTTATATTCTTCTCAAATTTTGTACTTGTGTTTCTACTTTGTGGGATGGTTTAAGGTCACTTTGATCTACAAAAAACTCATGATTCAAAGAAAATTTTCGTTAACTAATGAATAATTTAACATTAATTTGTGAATACAAAATTCATAATTTAACGAAAAATCTCATTAGCTTACGAATGTCATTTCGTTGATTTATGAATAAAATTCATGCATTAACAAAAAATTTCATTAGGTAACGAATGTTTTTTCGTTAATTTATAAAAATGATTCATGAATTAATGAAAAATGTCATTAGATTACGAATGATTTTTCGTTCATTTATGAAAATAATTCATAAATTAACGACAAAATTTCATTAATTAACGAATGTGTTTTCTTCCATTTATGAAAAAAAATTCATACATTAACAAAAAATTTCATTAGCTAACGAATATTTTTCCGTTGATTAATGAATATAATTCATGAACTAACAAAAAATGTAATCAGCTAACGAATGTTTTTTCGTTGATTTATGAAAAAAATGCATGCAATAACAACAAATTTCACTAGCTAATGAATGTTTTTTCACGTATTTATGAAAAAAGTTCATGAATTAACCAAAAATTTCATTAGCTAATGAATATTTTTACGTTGATTTATGAAAATATTCATGTTTGAATCAAAAATGTCGTAAGGTAACGAATGTATTTTACGAAGAAAATTAATTGATTAAACGAAATTATCATCAATCTATGAAAACCTTTTGTAAATTGATGTAAAATTACGTTGTTCACTGAAATTTCTGAATTTAAAGACTTTCGTAAATGCTACGAAATATTTCATGCTTTGATGAAGCACTTGATCAGTGTATGAAAGCCATTTCGTTGAGACAATTAAGTTTTTCATCGGCTCAATTTTAATTAAAATTTAATTGTCCCAACGAAGTTTTTCGTTACATTTACGTAAGGATTTGGTTCAGTGTGGGAATGAAAACTACCTTTACTTCTCTCCATCGCTGAGGTATATAGACCAGATATAGTTATATCGATTGTAAGTGGGGCTCTCAATCGAAGACAGTTCTGTGGACGTGCACAGCCGTTTTACCTATTTTGTCTTATGGATCCATTGTGTGGTGGCCTGCTCTTAACAAGAATCACAATATCAAGAAACTAAAACAGGTTCAAAAAATAACTAGCCTCAGCACTACAGGGCCCTTCAATCCTGCCCAACAGATGCGTTAAATGTTATTCTGCACATCCTACCAATAGCCCTACATCTTAAATATTTAGTATTGTGCAGCGCGCTGAGGCTTAAAGAATAAAAGTGTTGGCTTCCAGACCCTATGGGCATGGCAACACTAACGAACTAATTTCAGAGGATAACTTTGCGGTGGCTACCGGTTACTGCACCCTTGCCTTAGTAAAGATTTTAAAGTCATCTTTCTTGCCAAAAAGGTTTTGGAGTGTGGTTACGAAAGACTTCTATAGCACTATCTTTACTGGCGGGTCAAGTCTTTTCGGCTACCTAATAGTGCCAGTGTATTTCAAGCTCAATTAATAACAATCAGAGAAGTATGCAAAATAGTAAAATCAAACCCAAACTAAAATAGAAACACGGCTACCGGCACTGACAGCCAGGCGATTTGTATGGCATCAATTCAGCGACAACATCCTAGGGCCTGATTATGGGATTCGCCACGAATCGTTTTGCTATCAAGTTTGCATGTTTCAAGTATTGCCTTCACTTTCGCCTTCTTCGTTTTGAATTCGACCAATTAGCTAATTTGAAATGGAATAATGTTTGTTGACGAGTTAAAATCCGACAGCTTTTTTTTGTTTATTAATATTCACTGTTCGATTTCGTGGATTTTGATTGTAATTATATAAAAATATGAGTTAACTTTATTTTAATTTTCTTGTAATTTATCCACAATAAAACATAAAATTTAAAAATTTATTCAAGGAACGATAAAAACAAACAAATCGACATCAATTCTTGACTTTCGTGGAGTTTATGAAGAAAAACCAAAAGTGTCAAATCACTGAAAAATCATATGAAATACTGGCCGAGTCGAATTTGAAAACAATCCGCCGCGAACCTCATAATCAGGTCCCCGTTTACTGTTCCAACAATTTCGGGATGTACTATCCAGCCTCCACATCAACATCAACATCAACATTTTGTTTGGATCATTTTTGCGGCATCATTTTTCTGACAGAATCTAACCGCAGCTGGAACAGCTTAACGAACTGTACTATATCCAGGAAGATAATATGGCCTACCTATAACAAAAAAACAATCTATCGAACATGTAGACGCAGACATGATATAGCCAACGGTCAATGCAATATGTACCGGACAGAAGTATTCCTAACAATACTTACTGCCTTAGCTGCGGAGACTACCATTAAAGTTAAACTGTGATTCACTTTCTTCGTAAATGTCCTGTCCTGTCCAGTTCTAGAATGTTAAGCTTCGGAAGTGTATTCCTTAAAGAGCTTTATGAATTTCCCGAGATGAAAATCAAGGACCTTATTTCATTTCTGAACGTCATAATATTTCTTTTTATCTTAGGTCAAATGAATTTATGGTACCAGATTTTAAGAAATGTTCATACAATTTAAGAATTATTTCTTAAACTTTTTATTTTTTCTTTTAAGAAATGCTCATAAAAATCATGAATTATTTCTTTAATTTAATGTTTTTTTCCATAAATTTCGAAAAAAAATCAATTAAATGTTTCCTAAAATTTATATTCAATTAAATTTATGAAATAAATCATTAAATATATACGAATTATTTCTTAAATTTTAGGAAACATTTCATTAATTTCTGGAAAAAGTAGGTAAAATGTTTCTTAAAATTTATGAAATAAATCAATGATCTATTTCATAAATTTTATGATTTCTTATTTATATTGGAAAAAATTGAGTAAAATGTTTCCTTAAATTTTTGAAATAAATCATTAAATGTATGAATTATTTCTTAAATTTTAGGAAATATTTCATTAATTTCCGGAAAAAGTAAGTGAAATGTTTCTTAAAATGTATGAAATAAATCAATAATAAATATGAATTATTTCATAAAGTTGTAGATTGTTTTCAATTTATAAAACGTATGATAGATTACCATTTCAATCCTTCAGATCATTCCTGAAAAATAAAATTGATTACAAACAGGAAACCAACAGAAAAGAAACAACCCAATTTGAAAAACAGCAACGAAATCTGAAATTCTCAGTAGTTAAATAAAAGAAATGCTTTAGTTTAAACGTTATAAAAATGTTTTATTATTAAACTTAAAATAAACAACGAGTTTCTACTAAATAAACTATGTACACACATATTTACATAAAAATAAATTAAAATTAAATTCTTTTAAATATTTTTTAATTCCTCGGATAATATAATTACTTGTTTAATCTTTGGATTAAAACAAATAGGTTAAGTTTAGAAAAAATAAGTCTATTTTAATTTTTTTTAGATTTTAAGTAATTTTTATTTAGTTATAAGTTTTAACACAAATAAATTAATTAGCTTAAGTTTAGGTAGAACAAGACTGATCTTCACTGCGCGCAAGTTGAATCAAAAGTAATTAAAGTAAGCGAAAGGAAAATTATAAGATAAGCCAAGATAAGGTGATGAGCTGAATAAAAGCTCTGTCTATTATTCAGGCGCCATCTGGTAGCTAGGCAGATATATCTACCGCATTTAAAAAACTTTTAAACTGGTATTTAATACCATCTAAAATATTAATATTAATACCATATTAAAATATTGTTAAATTTAAAATGTTCTTCACCTATTCCGATTATAAACGGCTGGATGCTCTGATGTTTACTTAATAGGAAGTTGTTGTGGTCGTCCAGTTCCTGTGAGGTTTTGGCTTGATATAAAAATGCCTCCTGAGAGCTCTTCACTGTTAACTTGAGAACATTCGCTTTCCCATCAAGGTTTCTTTTGACACTTTTTTGCGTTTGGAAGAGGTAGGCCTGGCAGCACCACATTATTTTTATGGATGCATCATCTGAAAAGGTAGAAAGAAAGAAGTTTATATTAGTAAAATTTAAATATATTGTAAGATTTAAAAAATCGAAATAGAAGAGAGATTTTTACGAATTATTTTTTATTTTAAATCTTCCTTGAATATCGATGAAAATGAAAATGTTTTTTTTTTTTAAGATGTTAGTTAAAGTTACAATTACCATTTGCCACATCTTCTTCCGAGTTGCTTTGAAGCAGCTACAGTACAGCTTTCTCCTTGATATTTTTTTCTTGAAGTAAAAATTGTTTCAGTTAAAGGATTTATTCGGGCCATCTCGTGACCACCCCTGGTCGTTTGCCGAACATCACCTCAAAATCCTTGTTTATCTGAAAAAAAAATATTGGTTTTCATTTCAAAAATCATTTTTTTTAATAATGTAAAATACATAACTTACGAGTTGGTAGCCAATTGGTTTTTTGTATTCTGGCCAATTCTTAAAAACCTCCGTTAAGGAAGCTGAGTTTTTTATTCCCTGTAGCCGAAATTGACTACAGGCTTGTCAGCAGCTGTCAAACTGGGGTATTGACAAATACTAATTTTTTTTTTACACTTCACAATTTCAGAAAGTAGTAAGCTTATAGCAAGCGTCAAACTACGACCAGAGGCTCATCATAAGTGCGTGTTTTAGTTGTTAGTAAAAAATAATACAATTATAGCCTAACACACGCACAAAATACAAAACAAAATGAACATTTAACTATTACAGAACAACAAATAAAATGAGAACGTTTACGATAGTGGAGCACTGGTTCTAAACAATGATTTTAATCCCACCTTATTTAAATTTAAATCTATCGATGAACAGTTTAAGTTATATAAAATGCTCATTCGACTTAAAGCTTCATTCTTCCCATAGTTAGTTCTATGGAAGTCAATATGTATAAAATCAAATGTGTGCAGGTGATAAGTTCCGCCCCGGTAGTTCAAATAATGTACACAAGAAAACAAATAAGGCGCATGAATTTCATCATTAATGAGTTTATGAAAAAATACTAAGTCATTATTAACACGCCTTTGATGGAGAGATTGCAATAATTGAAGAAGTAGAATACGATGTTCATGGAGGTAGATCATAAGGATATTCCCAAGGAAAACCTTTTAGGGCAAAGCGAATAAAATTATGTTGAATTGAATCAATGGGCCCTATCGCGAACGAGATTTCCCGGGAAATATTTCCCACGTTCTAAAAATTCGTATCGTGAATGATGTTCGAAATTTCCCTCGGAATTTATTGCTATCGTGAACAATATTTGCATGGGAAATTTGATGTGATTTCTCTGGAATTTTTCCGCATTTATTTTGGCGGAGAAATTAAGGCGAGACGGAGCAATGTAAGTGCATTTGAAATTTTTTTGATAAATAAAAACAATTTTTTAATTTTATTATAGGACGAACTCAACAAATCAAAACCAATTAGAACTTCTGGTTAGTTTTATGGAAAAGAATACGGATATAGCGACTGGATTTACCACCTGCAGAGAAAAAGAAGATTTGGCAAAGTTTTGGAAGAAAACGGAGACTGAGCTCAACAGCCTTGGTCCACCAATCAAATCCGTATCCGATTGGAAAAAAGTAATATTTTTTTACAAAATTTACAAAAATTTTACTCACAGTTCTTGTGGTAGCTCCAAGGGGTTGGAATTATTCCTTAATTCGCGTCTTATAGACCTGATTTCACTTTTTTTTGTTTCTTCCTCCTCCACCGCCAGTAATACAAATCCTATGCTATGCATTTTAAAGATTTAAAATTCGATCTAACCAAAACAAAAATTATTCCAAACAACAAGAAATGTAACTGTCAAAACAGTGTTTTTAGATGGAGTGACTTTTTATTCTTCAAATTCTTCAAGAGTCAAAGAGGACAATTTTATGCTATTTTATGCCAATTTTGAGGAAACAAAAGTACCATATAATTCTTCCTTCACATGAAAAAAAAGAATGCATTTTAAATATTCCGGAACGAATAAAGAAAAACCGCAAAATGATTTATCCGGAATATTCTGCGGAATAAAGAAACATAAAATGATGATTCCAAATATTCTTAATGAATAAAGAAACAAAGTTGATGTTTTAAAAGATTTTACAAATTCATAATAGGGGAAATTTGTTTGGGTTATTGTTTTATTGTACAGGGAATTTCAACTAACAATTAAATTTTTTTTTAATAAAGATCCTATGATAACACTGCACACAATTCGAAATTGAGTTCCGAAAAAAAATTGTTTTTTCGATGTTGGTAGTTATTTCCCTGGGAAAAATTTATTCCGAGGGAAATTCACGATAACTCGAAATGTTTCTTGGGAATGAAACTTTCCGTGGGAAATAAAATTCCCCGGGAGATTCCCGATAAGGCCCAATACGTTTTCTATGAATTTCGTAATAGGTAGTCCATACCTGCGAAGCATATTCAAGATGAGGACGAAAATGGCAATTATACAAAGAAAGAGTAACATAGGGATCATTGAACTCCTTTGCCCAGCGTTTTATAAAACCAACAATTAACAATAAAATTAATGTGATGTGTAAATTCTAAGTTTGAACAGAAATGTACACCTAAATCTTTAAATGTGGAGACACGACATAGTTTTTGCTCTGATATACAGTAGTCAAATACGTTACTGATTAGTTTTTTAGTGAAAGTTATAGTCTGGCATTTTAAAGGGTTGAGTAAAAGGCTATTTTTCCCACACAAAAATGTGAAACTATCAATGTCGGCTTGTAAAAGAATACGATCATGGTTGGACTTTATTATTTTGAAAATCTTTATATCGTCAGCAAAAATGAGAAGTTCACTTGAGCGTAGACATGACGATACATCGTTAATAGACAGGATGAAGAGAAAAGGACCAAGATGGCTTCCCTGGGGAACACCAGATTGAGCAACAAAAGGTTCAGAATGACAATTTCTAAATTTCACCTCGTAGGATCTGTTTTCAAGGTATGACTTAATGCAAGCTAAGAAAAATGGTGGAAAACCAAGAGCCTTAAGTGTAAATAAAATAATTCCGTGGCTAAGTTGGTCAAAAGCTTTAGAAAAGTCAGTGTATACACACTCAACTTCATAACCTTGAGGAGATTAGTAACGGTTGATCTTTTTTTCACAAAACCATGTTGCTGTTCGCAAATGATATTTTTACTAAAATATGCTACGCTTTCACAAACAATTTGTTCAAATACTTTAGGAATACAAGAAAGCTTTGCAATGGGCCTGTAGTTGCTTATATCCGACTTGTTACCTTTCTTGAAATTAAATGTTTAATGCTAAATGAATATTACGTACAAATATTTGTTTCATTTACAGCTGTGGAGAACTAATTAGAAACATTACTTGCATCTCATTTCCATATTCACTTTATCACGTGTGACTAGAATAGCGGTATCCAAACCAGTGTAATGCCAGCGTTATTAGATAATTGTTTGAAAAGCATATTTTGTGCATAAGTCTTTGCAAAGTACACAATAAAATCAAGGTAGAGTGTAAAAAGTGTTCGTTTCAACTGGTCAACTAATTAGAAACAGTTAAATTATATTTGATTTGGGTGAAATAAAAATAATCTTTTGTTTTTATTTTTTTTTAATTTTGGAGGTAATTGCAATGTGAAAATTAAAGAGTTGTGATCCTCCTACAAGGAAAGCGATTCTTGAGCTTTGAAAGCTTAAAATGTATAATAGAGCAACTGCATCTCAAATGAACTGTTCTGTAAAGAAGGTTTTCAATGCAATTAAGCATTTTCAAAACTTCGGGACTGCTAAAAATGTACCTCGTAAAAAACGGGCCCGTACAAGCTGCCAAATAGATCGAGCAATTAGTAGGCTGGCCAAAAAAGACCCAAAAATAATCTCCACAGAGATACAACGCCAACTCTCGGTTGCATTCGATGTCCCGATAGGGCCACGCACAATCAGAAGAATATTGGTGGAAGTTTTGTTGCATGGTCGTGTCTCGTGTTTCTCGGAAGAAACCGTTAGTAACCGTAATGTAACGTAGACTTACAATATAGAGTTCGTAAGATCACGCGCCAACTAGACAACAAACGAATGAAAGTACATATTGTGGAGTGGCAAAACTAAAGTAAAAAGGATGGTCCAAGATGGTGCACGATGTGTCCGAAGGAAAAAGGTGGATTGGGCCGATGAAAACATGCCAGTGATATGGAAGTTTCAGCAAGACAACGACCCCAAGCACACTGCTGGAATAACGAAACAGTTCTTTAGGGACCAATGGATACAAGTTCTGGAATGGGCATCATCAAGTGCAGACCTAAATCCGAAAGAGCATCTTTGGGCCGATGTTAAAAAGCTGTTGCTCTCAAAAATAACTCCAACAATAATGTTCTTTCGAAGGTATTAAAGATAATAATAAGCTGCTTGGAGGGCTATACCCGTAGAGCAGTGCAGAAGGCTTATTTCATCAATGGAACGAAGATGTCGGGAAGTTTTGAAGTAAAATGGTTTTGCAACAAGGTACTAAAGATAAATATAAGGTAAATGATATTATAAAGTTATAACTTTTATAAGATATGATTTTTCTCTTTGTTTCTAATTAGTTGTCCACCAATAAACGCTGTGTTTTTCAAAATAAAAAATTATGAACATAAGGCCACTCGTGCATTGATTTAAAGTGTTTCCAGTGTTAATTGAAAAGCTTTACTAGTGTCAATAATCACAGCGGTTTTAACTGTCACAACCAAATTTCAAATGTTAATTTGACACTTTTGTAATATTAAGACAACACATATTCTACGTAAATAAGGGATGAAGACAAAAATACCATAAAATAATACAAATCCTTGAACCTCAATTATGCATCGGAGTCATGAAAACGGACAGAAATATTTCTGCATTCCATAATAATTCAAATAATAAAATCAGTAACAAAATGTTGGTTCAACAAAAAAGGCAAAATTCAATATGTCTACCGTAATAATATGTGAGATGCCAATGTCACCCAAAACCTATACACTTCTAGGTTAATTTATTCTTCAAATATAAATAAAAGAATATTAAAATTTCAAGGTATTAATTATTAATTTCGTATGTAATCATTATCTGTCATCTCTATTTCATATTTGAACTCGTTTGGTTTGATTGGTTTATTGTCAAATGACTCCAATCTCTGCTTTCATGCATAAATCATAAAATTAAACTGAGAAAATTTTGTTTCATTAGAAAACATTCTCTAACAATGCTTTAATAAATCTATGCTTGCACAAGATTGATAACTGCGAAATTCTCATCAATGACAATAAATAAATATTTCCAAAAATGTTGACATGCAACGCAAATCAGAAAATATGTTCAAAAATCTAAAGTCAAATACATGCGCTTATAGTTTTATGACATTAATGTGATTGAAAATGAAAAATGCAATTATGAACGGACCCTACATTTTTAATATTATTATTTATGTATAAAGTAATATTTCAAACAAAAACAAATCAATTATTTAATTTATTTTGATTTAAAAGAATCTGAAAATTTTTCACGTCAGTAACAAATATGTTAAGAACTGTTGGTAAGTTTTATTAAGTTCATGTTTCAAATTAATGACTTAAATAGATATAGAACACAAGTGCAAACTCTTCGGATACATAGTTCTGTCAAATGTTAATAAATAAAAGCAGCCAATATTTCATTCTTTTTTTGACATATGCCGTTTTAGACAGATACTGTCAAAATGAAATTAATCAAATTATTTTGCCCAATGTGATCTTAAGCAATGCAATAACTGGTGTGGAATCACCATTCTGTCCGTATTTCCAAAGTTAATGGCAACCATTATTCTCGAAATAATAAAATCTAAGATCGAGTCTACACTCAAAAGACATCAAACGGGATTTCGCAGTTTTCTTGAACAATCGTCGGAGTACTTATCGCTGATTTACCTCATGTTCGTCGATTTTGAAAAGGCCTTCGATTGCATTAGTCGTGATGTTATCTGCAGATCGCTTGTTGCTAGAGGCATTCCTGATAAAATTGTTGCTATAGTAAAAGAGTCTTACAACAACGCAAGGTGTTTCGTTTTGCACAATGGACACTGGACAGCTTTCCGATGCATTTGAAATGTGACAGGGAGTAAGACAGGGTGATGTATTGTCAACGATTCTGTTCTTGCTTGCTATTGATGATGTTATGACTGCTACGGTGGGTGAATGGCTCCTGAATTAAACATTAAGCCAACCGCTGTCTTCGTTACATTCTGAAGATCCCGTGGCCACAAACCATATCTAACGATGAACTGTGGCTCAGGACTGGGTAAACAAAATTGGATGTTGACATCGCGCAGAGAAAGTGGAGCTGGATTGGCCATACATTGAGGAAGCCGGACGACAACATAGCAAAGCAGTGCTTTCAATGAAATCCTCAAGGTAGAAGGCGCCTGGAAGACCAAGAGAAACATGGAGATCATCTGTCATAAAGGAAGCTCGGTCCCAAAACTTGGAGACGTGGTCCCAGATGAGGTATCGTGCTAGGAATAGAGAGGGATGGAAGGAAATGGTTGCCGCCCTATGCTCCAGGAGGAGTTAAAGTGCTGCTGCTATCAAATGAGCGTGTCTACCATCGAATTTGTGAGTTTCTAAGTTTTGTCTAAACCCGATAATACTTTGAAATTTTTCTTGAATTTCAATAACCTTGAAGTTGAGATCTAAATAAATAAAAATTGGCTGGTGCTACAGTCCGTTGGGAACTAGGGTCTAGTGACTTACAACTCTCAACCATTCTTGTGTGCGAGTAATGTTGTCAGGAAAGGAGGGGACCTACAGTTAATATGCCGAATCCAAACGGCTAATTTGAGAAAACACTTTTTCATGACAAGAGTTACTCTTGGAGAATTTGTCAATTCCTCGCAAGAGGCAGTACCCGTAAAAAGACTTTAGATGGCATAGGCAGGAATCGAACCCAAGACCTCTAGCATGACAGTCTAACGCACTAACCATCATGCCACGGGTACTACGAAGTTGAGATCATGTTTGTTGCATATTATCCATCTGTCATTAATATACAAACTGTCAAACCATCGTTCAGCAAGTACACACTATTTGTTGCGGCCACTAATTAAAACTAGATAACAACTTTAAGTTTTAAAAAGTGACTCCATTGAGATCTAATCCGTGCAAATTCACATCTGACTTTTGAATTTTATCCATCTGTCATTAATATACACACTGTCAAACCATCGTTCAGCGAGTACACACTATCTGTTGCGGCCACTAATTAAAACTAGATAACAACTTTAAGTTTTAAAAAGTGACTCCGTTAAAATCTAATCCGTGCAAATTCACATCTGACTTTTGCATATTATCCATCTGTCATTAATATACACACTGTCAAACCATCGTTCAGCGAGTACACACTATCTGTTTCGGCCACTAAATAAAACTAGATAACAACTTTAAGTTTTAAAAAGTGACTCCATTAATATCTAATCCGTGCAAATTCACATCTGACTTTTGCATATTATCCATCTGTCATTAATATACACACTGTCAAACCATCGTTCAGCGAGTAGTAGATAACAACTTTAAGTTTTAAAAAGTGACTCCATTCAAATCTAATCCGTGCAAATTCACATCTGACTTTTGCATTTTATCCATCTGTCATTAATACCATCTAGCTTTTAACCTAGTTGCAATTATGTCATCTGTCATTGTGAAATACCGAGAATAACATTAATAAACCATTATCCTATTTACAAGCAATTACTTAAACGCCATTCTCTGATTCAACATAGGTATGTACTTATAATTTTATCCTTCCATTGTGCAAACAATAAGGTGCCAGTTAGGCAATTACTTCTCTAATTATCGCCCATCTATTCAATCCTTAGTAACGGGTTGTTAACGTCAACATCAGCGACCATACTCGTATCAACATCAAAGAGTAAAAACAAAACACTATAACCTCATAAGCAGTCAACGGCGTGCATAAAAGTCCTAATTGAAAAATAAAAACCATTATAGTATATACTACACGAGTCGTCGTCGTCCTCGGCGTCTGTTGTTGTCATTCTGTTCTGTTTTCTATATACAGGGTCTTACCATCAGGCTCTATCGAAATCCTTCTCTCTTTAGCTCCTCTGTTGTCTATATCTACTATCAAGTCTAAACGTCAAGAGGCGACTAATAACCATCATCTTGCTTTGCTTTTCTTATTGTTCAAACGAGAAAATAATGAAATGCTGTTGACTTAAAAGCCGCCGTCAACATTTCTAGCCAGTTGTTTTTGACGGCGACAACGACAACGACAACAACACCGACGACGACAACGCACAGAGACAACAGAATCTACGGCGACAATATTAATGGCGACATTTTGATATTAGAAAGAAGCAAAACTGCCCCGGGAATCACCACCCATCCAATTGGAGTCATCACCATCATCATTGCTGTACACACATCTCATCCTTATTTAGAACCCGCCAATCGTCTAATCCCCCCAGCTTCATATACTTCCCATGAATTACTGCAACCCCCAACCAGGACAAAAAGTCGAGACTGATTATTTCGTACTCGGTGCCCGTTTTTCGGCGATCGAAAATAACTGTAACAAGTCTATCAGCCCAAAAATATACTACACTAAAGAAACCGAAGAAAAGAAACAAACATCGAACACAGTCCTTGTAGGGGTTCTTCCCAGTATCGAATTGAAAAGGATGTACCGGCATCGTGGCGGCCAAAATGTTTCCCCCAAAAGAAAAAGGGGCAAAGCAGTAGAATATGCATGACACATTACAAAATAGCGCCAACCACCATCAGCATCATCATCATAGTCGGACAAAATCATCTCTTGAATTCTCGTGGAAATATGCGAGGACGACAGTCGTCTTCTTCCTTCGTCGTAGTCGTTTTCGTTGTCGTCCTTCTTTTAGCTCCCAGGTTTAAAACGTCTGTACTGCTTTTGGCGGCCTGGCGACAACAACTTCGTCGTCGACGACAACGACGGCGGCGGCAGGAACTCAGGCACCCAATCTGCGCCAGTATTACTGGCTGGTGTGGCATAATACTGGCGCACATTCATATTCTCGCATTTGGCCATCATTGAGCTTCGTTAGCCTGTTCAGAGTTACTACAAAATGTTGTCCTCACCTTCTCTGGAGCAGCAACATACACAGTAGAGAATCAGGGAGCCATTGCCAAAAATATACAAAATCAAACATTTTTAGAGCCCTTCGGTCTCACCATCATAACCCACCGCATGCTATCGCTATGTCGCGCCGACTTTTCTATTTTACAACACACAAAAAAATAAATAAATAAAACTAATCGGATAAGGGGGAAAGGAACACAGAACACAGAAGAACCCTCTTTTTTATGCATGACGTGTATGTTTAAATGAGTTTTCTAACCAGTCACATTAAAAACGGTCCTTCAATTCATGAACCCAGAGGCGCCTTACACCATATCCAATACTCAAAAAATCACCCCAAGGACACAAAAGATAAACAATATAGAAAAAAAACGCTCTTCCGGATTCTGAATGGATTGGCGCCCAATGCGGGACAAACTCCAAAAGAGCAAGCGGAAAAAAAATTTACTACAGTGTTTATTTGTGTACGTACCATAAAGGCGTCCAATATGCCGGCGACGACGAAGACTACGTAACGTAGACGATGATGCCCAACGATTCGATTCTCATTCATAAATTCAATGGCATTGGTCGTGAGTGTGCATTGAGAGAAAAACACAAAAGAGAGATAGTTATACTCTCTCCCGCGTCGCACCACCCGCCCGTTCCACGCGTCTGCCTATTGCCATGTCGCGCCTTCTCAACTCCAAATTAGCCATTCCGAATTTTAATTCAACATATTTATGCGATAATTTTATGCGTTAGAAATCCCTTAAGGACACCCTCTTGTCAATAAAACACATCGTTTTCTCTCTTACTCAGCCATGCACACACACTACTTCGTATTAATAAATACAAATACGCATACGTATGGCAAATAAGGCGCCAAAAATGTAACAAGTGGCGGCGACCGAATTGCGGAAAATTACGAGGATGCTGTGTATTCCAACTGCCAACCGCCAACAAAACGGTCTGCCAATAGTTTGTTGTTGTCCTTTCGATGTATTTTTTTTTGAAAAGATTTCGGGGGGTGAGGCCACGATTTATGAGACATAAGAAGGATTGAGAGGAACTTGTTGTGATGATTCGTCCTAGTAGCACGTTTTCATGGGATTTTATTGTTGGTTTTATGTGAGCAGAAATCGAGAATAAAATTGGGGAGTGAGAAGAAAGTCTATCTGAATTTTTATTTCTTGTTTTTTATACCGATATCTTATATTTTGTTTTTATCTTGTAATAATTCCAATTTTTTTTTGCAAAGGCGCGTAAACTGTACAGTGACTCAAGATGTGTGTCTGAAGTTAGGAGAGATATTTGAATTTGGTGCCGCAATTCTATTCTATTCTATTCTATTCTATTCTATTCTATTCTATTCTATTCTATTCTATTCTATTCTATTCTATTCTATTCTATTCTATTCTATTCTATTCTATTCTATTCTATTCTATTCTATTCTATTCTATTCTATTCTATTCTATTCTATTCTATTCTATTCTATTCTATTCTATTCTATTCTATTCTATTCTATTCTATTCTATTCTATTCTATTCTATTCTATTCTATTCTATTCTATTCTATTCTATTCTATTCTATTCTATTCTATTCTATTCTATTCTATTCTATTCTATTCTATTCTATTCTATTCTATTCTATTCTATTCTATATTAAAATTATTCTTAAAATGCTTAATTATATAATTATTAAAATTTAAAAAACCGACTGTCGATTGTTACTTTTGACAACTTCTTACAAAAAAAAAGAACACGAAATGTGAGTTGCGCAGATTTCATTATTTGTGAATCATTGTTTAGAAATATTCTCCGACCAGGAACGCATCCCATTGAAATGTCACTTTAACAGCTGATCTCCGTCTTCACACATGACATATCTACTGCCACCAAAGTCGATAATAGAATGTTGTTCACATACTTACGTCTAGATTTGTGATTTTAGTTTTGAGTATAAATATATAGAAACATTCTTATTTTAATTAAGTGTTTAAACTCCAGCAAAAACGAATAAATGCGTACAAAATTTCCAGTGTTCGACTCAACCATATTCTTACAGAACTGGTAAGTATGTCATGTTTTTTGTCTTGTGCGCCGATCTTTCTAGTGTAAAAATAACGTTTCCGTAGCGGTCGTTTAATTTAAAAAAAATATTTGAAATATTTGTTTACTTTCTCTCCAACGAATTCGTTCTTTTTAATGATTAAGAGTAGAGTAATGAGACTCATTTGGCCAGTTTATATTTTTCTAAGATTTCTAAAAATTTTCTTAACCAGAAAGACAGAACTGGAGAATGAAATATAAACATAATTAACTATTCATTCTAAGCTAGCAATAAAAGTAAGGGCCAAAAGTAATTTTACACATTTAAAAAAGTCAATTCCAAACAAAAACACATTTAAATTATAAGAATCTAATTGACACTAATGTTAGGATAGTAAAATTTGCCTTTAATTATTAATTTGTCTTTTATTATAAACGTCTGTAATTAAGTCCAATAATAATTTTTGCATTCTTTGAAGGTATTCGCAATTTGACTGCCGGTCAGAGTGGTTGTGTTATTTTTCAAGAACTGTGAATTTATACGAAAAATAAAACCAATTAAAAGTTGAAAAGAAATAATATTTAAATTCGCATTTGCCTACCGTGGCTCCGGATAAATTACAAAATAATTTAGTTCTTCCATCCCAAATAATTAGTGAGCAAGATAAAAGAACGATATCGAACAATGTAGAAAACGTTCTTTGGTGGGATGATGCCGACATTGAAGATGACGTACAGCTAGACACTAGCGTATCTATCTGCAAATGGTAAGAGTGAATTGTACAATTTACAAATTCCTCGAAATAACTGTGTGCACATCGGCACAAGTAACGGATTGTCTGGATCAATTCCACAAGTAAAAGCCTCAACTATCAATGATAGTGCAACAGAGGAAACTCTATGTAAACTTCTGTCGAACGACAAGGAAATTTACACTCAAGTTATAGCGCGCAAAAGGCGCCAATCATATTCAAACTGGGAGGCGATAAAAGTAGCTTTTGAAGCTCCAAAAAATAGAAATTATAATGCTCCTTTGGATACGGACGAAAACGAAGCCGAACATAATTCTGCAAAGGGCATCAAGGAAACTCAAAGTAATGGACGCAACAATAATATCATCAGATCCGGCAAAGTCAACAGCAGCGATGACATCAATAAAAAGACGACTCAACAGCAAACCGAGGAAGATTCGTGGTGTCCTCTGATCTTCCCCAAAGGACTTTCATCAAAAACAGTAATTGAATTTTTAAGTAAGTCAAAGTATGATTTAAATAATATAAAATTTGTTACAAACGGCTTTTGTAGATTGAAAATATTTGTAAGGGGGATTGAATTACATAGTTTCCTTATGGAATATTTTAAGAAGTGTAGCATTGATGCCTTTACTTTTACTCCTAAACAAAAGAAAAAGTTTAATTTGGTTCTTAAAGGGCTAAGTGGTAATTTCTCACTTGTGGAAGTGCAGAAGGAGTATCTGAAACTTGACGCCTAAATTCGGAAAGTGTGAAGTAGGTCCAAAAAGTGAATCTTCTGTGGCGTCATGTGTGAACTGTGGAAAGGCAGGCCACCCGGCAAGCTACAAGGGTTGTCCTAGTCGTGTAGAATACCTAAAAAAAAAAGGAATCTGTCTTGGCTGCTATTAAGAGTAGTAAGGCTGGTTTAAGAAATTCGGTTAGTTCCCAACCTATCATTTTCCTACGCAGATGCAGCAAGAGGGGGTAAGTTTCAACAAAATCCGGCCTCAGCACAGCCCAATGTAATACCTGAAAACGATATTTCGGACATTATGGAGGAATATAACAAACTGTTTGGCTTACCAATAAGCCAATTAATTGCCAAAATTCGAGATTTTTGGCCAAAATACAACAAGTTATGATAACCAAAAACCAGGTGCAAACCTGTCTTTTATTATTAATCCAAAGTTCTCAAGTGTTTTTTTCAAACAATATAATATCCGCCACCATAGCTTCAATACCTATAAAATCAATTAACTAATCTAAAGTTTTAGCATAGTTTCAGTTTACATTCCGTGCAACATCGGTTCTGGTATGATTCCGGCCCTTAATGATCTTTTCGCTTGCTTAGATAACTTTGATTACGTTATCGTGGAAGGTGACTTCAACTCACGGCATTCCTTATGGGGTGACTCGAAAAGAAATTTTAACGGTTTTCACTTTGCCAACTGGTACTTTAATTATCACTTTCTTGACTTTGACCTTGCCGCAGCCGTAGGTCCTACTCGTCCTAGTTCTTGCTCACATATTGATTTTTGTATGATTTCATCAAATCTTTGTGCTGGTAACAATATCGCATGAATCACTTTAGACCTAATTTCCGACCATTTTCCGGTCTTTATGAGTTTGTAACTAAGATCCGACTGTCCTTTTTCTACTTTTCCTCGAGCGTTCACATGTTACAAAGATACAAACTGGGCCAATTTTAGTCGTTCTCTTGAAGCAAAGCTGACCAATATTGCTGTTCCAACCGATCGGAACTTATCAAATGAAGAAATTGATGCATACATAGATTCTCTGTCCAACACCTTAACTGAGTGCATGAATTTATTCAGCAAGAATAAAAAACTCGGCCCTAACCATTTTAATATTTGTAATGATACCAAGGTTGAGAAAAGTATGGAAAAAAAAGTTGAAAAGAATTTTCCACCGGTTTGGTGATCGTAACAGTCGTGAGTACTCCGAGCTTTCTTCAAGAATAAGTTGTCTAAGCAAAATCATTAAAGACAAAGTAAGAATCGAAGTTAACGAGCAATTAAGAGAAGAATTAAATAGCTTAAAGCCTTCTGCAAATGTATTCAGAGTCATTGATCGGATAACTGGTAGAAAAAATAAAAGTAGGGACGGCAATTCTCAAGTGCTAACTTGGAGCGATAGAGTGCTCACCTCTCCTTGTGACAAAGTAAAAGCATTTGAAGAATTCTATGCGGATCTTTATTCCTTGATAATGCCTACATTAGACATTCAAAATTCACTGTTAGCAACAACCACCAATAGCGCTTTCTCAGAATGGGTTAATAGTTTGGTTTGGCTCTTGTACATCTGACACATTTCCGAACCACTGTTCTGGCGATTGTTTTTCCCTTGATAGGCCTTAATCTTTGTTTTATTGTTGTTAATAGTGCTTGTGGCCTGCAATGTAGATTTTTCTTGTGATAAAAGTCCATCAACATCCTCGTAAATGGATGAGAGTAAGGCTCCCTCTTCATCGATAAACGGGGATAAGCTGGTGATTGAGCTGCCCTTTGATATTTCATTGAACTTTTGAAGGTGTTTCATGTCTTGGTCAAATTCTTCTCCTTGCATGGTTTTGACTATATAAATGAGAGCCTTATAGAGCTCTGTTGACCTGAAGGACCCACATTTTTTGATGAGTTCGTCCTTCTTTGCAGCTGTCAGATTATAAAAATAGCGAAGAATACAACTCGCTGTAGTCTTCTGAAGTCATTGTTGTGCTCAATTGAATAAATAAAGCTGGCTGGTTTTTCTACAGCTCATAATGTACATATGTGTTGTTGCTCTTTTCTCCAAATCACATTCCTGTTTCTTGGTGTATGGTGGAGGCCATGATGATTCTGCCCCATGGAGATATAAGGGTCCATAAAACCACAAATTGCATGATGCTAATTTATCAGCTGGTATTCCACGCGACAGTAAGTCGGCAGGGTTGTCTCTGGAACGAACTTGCCGTCACTGTTGAATTGATGTGAGTCTTTGTATGGAAGATATTCGGTTTGCAACAAAGGTGTGAAAAGATGATGATAAGGAGTTGATCCAACCAAGCACTATCTCAGAATCATTCCATATAACGGTCGGACAAGCCCGGCAAAATCCTCATTCAAACCCTCCAAGTGGGTGCCAGGCGGACAATGATCACCACACTAGTCCTGTGCGTTTTTGGCAGGATGGTGATTAGCTAAGGTTGAGTTGGATCGCTGAATTGTTGTAACTCCTCAATAGTGCAACGTTCGGAAACCCAATTTAATCATAGTTTAGAGGTTCCTAATTTCAGTGATGGCGTGAGCGTACTTGTACGAAAACCGTGCCGAACAATGAAAGGCTGGGGGATAAACCAGCCATTAACGAGCTCTTTCGGATGCTGTGGCAAGGTCCGTCAAGAAGGGACACCACATGTGGAATTGACTCGAAGGGTGAGGGCACACCCGGATTGGTATCGGTAGCGACTAACTCTGGAGGTGGACCCACATCTGTGACACTCAAACATAGCTCTGGGCCGGCCAAAAAGAAGTCCAAGAAGTCACAGGCCAATCGAGACCAATGCAATGCTGAAAGGATTCTAGCCGCAGTCGTTGTCATACCGGTGGCGGAAATAACCCCAGAGCAAACGCGTAAACTCGAGTGGGCTAGTGGCTTTCTCAGCAAAAAAGCTAAACCGACCTGCGTCGACTCAACGTCAAAACGAGATAGGTCTTTCGAGGGTGACAAGCCCGAACCAAAAAGGCAGAAGGTGCTTTCCAACAGCCCAACAGCCGTCAACAAAGATCTTTCCTTCAGCGACGCGCTCAAAGGTAAGATAATTGCCGCGGTCATTGACAGGAGTCATGTGGATGGTAACATCTCTCATGATCATTGGGCAGAGGTCAAGGCTCACCTCGGTTTCAGATTTTTATCTGTCATCGAGGAAAATCCGGGGCCTCTCCCAGATACAGCCGATGCAGGATGGTACCAAAGTCGTATCAAACTCATCGCCTGTGGTGATCAGAGATCTTTCGATCTATACAGGGCTGCTGTCAATGGCTTGCCGGAAGTGCCAAGCTCGAGGTTGTTGCAAGGGAGAATATTCCTTGCCGGCCAAGAGCACGTATAATGGTCCCGGCTCTTAACAACTGTCCAGACATGATCAGGAAACTGATCAGAACAAGTAATCCGGGCCTACCTACGCACGACTGGAAAGTACCAAAGGTTGAGAAGGAGACAGTGGGTCACTATAGATCGGGTCTCGTGCTGATCAATAGGGGAATCACTGGCTCCACTGGCCGCAACCAAAGGCGTGATTAGGTATGGTTTTGATGAAATCTTGATCCGTATAACGGTCGGACAAGATTCTAAATGTAGATCCTTGGTTATGCGGTGAACTAATTCAGCTGCTAAAGTTGCAGCACATAGCTCCAGGCTTGGGATAGTTAGCTTTTTTACGGGAGCTACTCTTGATTTGGCACACAGTAATCTAACTGTGATGGTTTTGTCTTTGTTGATTGCTCTTATGTATATGGCTGCTCCATATCCCTTTTCTGATGCATCAGCAAAGTCGTGGACCTGCACGGAAATTGAAGTCCTATGTGCAAATATATGACGATCGATTTTGATATCTCGCAAGTGATTTAAGTTGTCTCTGAATTTGGACCATTCCATCAGTAATTCCTTGGGAAGAGGGGTGTCCCAGTCGAAACCACATGTCCAGAGTTTTTGTAGGAACGTCTTTGCTGTAACAATGACTGGTCCCAGAAATCCAAGTGGGTCGAATAGTTGTGATATGTCAGACAAAGCCGTACGCTTGGTGATTTTTTCGGTTTGCTGTCTTGAATGAGTACTATAAATGTGTCTGATTTGGGGAGCCATCCTTGGCCAAGAGTTTTGATTTGTGTTGTGTTATCAATATATCTAAGTCAAGCTGCAGCGCCACGTCATCAACTGAAATCTTTTTTAGCAGCGCTTGATCATTGGCACACCATTTCCTAAGTGTGAAGCCAGAGGACTTTAGTAAGGCATCCAATAGTTCTTGCATTTCGATCCTGTAAGTAATCCTAAAGTAATTGGACAGACTTTTGAAAGATAGTGCCTCTAGTGTTGACGTGTGAGCTCTGCACTATTCTTTCAAGCACGATGTTAAAAAAATCACACGACAGCGATTCACCTTGTGTAAAACCTTTTTTTGACATCGAAAGGTTCTTTTAAGTTCTTTCCAACCTTTATGGAGCAGCGTGAATTCTCCATGGTCATCCTTCACAACCGGACAAACTAGAAATGGCTCCATACAGCTCGTCCCTGTATATGCTGTCATATGCGACCTTGAAATCGATGAAAAAAAGGTGGGTGTCGATTTTGTGTTCTTGGGTTTTTTTCCAGGATCTGCCGTAATGTGAATATTTGATCAACTGTGGACTTTCCGGGTCTAAAACCACACCGCACTGATAAGGACCTATCAGGTTGTTGACGATGGGCTTTAGATGTTCACACATTAAGGCAGATAAGATTTTGTAGTCGATGTTAAGTAGAATGATTCCCCTATAGTTGGTGCAGCTTAAAAGGTCTCCTTTTTTCAGGATCGGGCAAACAATACTTAGGGTTCATTCATCGGGCATGCTTTCTTCCGACCTTATTTTACAGATAAGTTGGCGCATGATCCTAACCAACTTATCTCCAGCTTTACTTTAAAGAGCTCGGCATTCAAGCCATCCAATCCACCGGCTTTATTAGACTTCAGGTTAGATATGGCAATCTTCGTATAAGTCGGGACGGGAGGACGACACATAACTGCCGACCAGGGGTTCCTTGTTGGTGGCTGTTTGAAACCCAGCACATCAGAGGCGGCTTCTCTGATTGAATCTTGACAATGTTGCCACTGGTTTTCGATACATTGTGTTGGCGGCAGAGAACTTCGAGAGAGGTTACTTGTAACTCGGTCGAAAAAGGATTTGGCGATCTCTGGCGATTGTAGCCGTTCGACATTGTACCTTCTCCCAAAACCTCCCTGTTTGCCTTGGGTCTCGAAACCCGAAGTGCTACCTTGGTTACAACAAGGTAGTGGTCCGAGTCGATGTTAGCTCCTATTAAAGTTCGGACATCCATGGAAGCGTGTCTGGCGTCGATCGCAATATGATCAATCTGGAGAAGTCCAAGTTCCTTTGTGGATGTTGAGGTGTGGAAAACGCGTACTGGCTACCATGACGTTTCTCCCCGCAGCAAAATCTATGAGCCTAAATCCGTTGTCGGAAGTGTTGTCGTTTAGGCTGTTTTTCCCGATTATTCCACCAAAGATGTCTTCCCTTCCTAGCTTGGCATTAAAATCGCCCAGGACTATTTGAATATCGTAGCTAGGGCACTGCTCATATGTTTTGTCTAGGAGCTCGAAGAACATATCTTTAGTGTTGTCATCTTTCTCTTCTGTGGAGGCGTGCGCGCATATCAGGCTTATGTTGCCGAATTTAGCCTTGATGCGTATGGTCATGAGGCGCTCATTGATGCACCTATAGCTCAAGACTTCTTGCCTAAGTCTGGCTCCAATGAAGAAGCCGCATCCAAATAAGCGCTGTTGGTTTTCGTGGTAGCAGCCTCCATGGTAAATTTTGCAGTTTTTCATCCTCTTTTGCCCGGCCCATCCCATCGTATTTCCTGGATGGCGGTGATATCTGATTTATAGTGGTCTATTGCCTCCGCTAATTCTTCGGCCGCACGTGGTCTGTTAAGGACATAACATTTCACGTGCATATCCGAATTTCGTTGTCCTTTATTCGTTTGCGTTGGTTGTCAACAGTAAATCTGTCCATATCCGAGGCTTGTTGGTGCTTCGCAACTATGAAAGCTTTTACGTGGCCAGGGAGTCACCCCGACTGCACAACCCCCAACCTGGAGGGCCAGATCCTAAGTATAACTCCAAGGATGGGGAGCCGGATAAAACCGCTCCTTATAGGCCTGTTCTCCGAATAAGTCGAAGAAGCCTTTTAAGGTGTTCACTAAGTAGTTCAACCTTACTGGAACTGTAGACGCCACCGTTGATTCCATCTCGGGAATTCACCCGCTGCCGGCCGTCTGGATAATAATAATAATAAATTTCCTATAATTCGCATTTTCTATCTCCTATCTCTGTCCAACTAATTTGATTTCAATATTTTAAGTCCCATTTTTGTGCAGGTTTCAAATTTAAAAACAACATAAACCAAAAATCTTTCAAAAAGGACAAACATCCAAGGAATTATAGAAATTTGGTTAACTTTATTGATGCACTGTACCTAAATGTTCCGTGACGGCATAAATCTTGTTATCCTTTTGCAGACCCAACCAAACCAGGATAATACGTATATACAGTTATTCTAAGCACTAATATTTATAAACCTGATTATGATGTTTGTTGTCGTCGTCGCTGTTTGAACATTGTTAATGTTGTTGTTACTGATTTGTTCGGATGTCCTTCGTCCTTTCATAGATTTTCCCACATTAACATTTTTTAGAATTCGCTCTGCGGGTAACGGCGGCCGGCGGTAGCGGTGGCGGCGGCGTGAGTGTAAAGTTTTCATCGTCCATTTAATTGTTTGTTGTTTTCCTTTTTAGTTTCCAATATACGAGTGTGTGGTGTTTTTTTTGTTTTTGTTTCCAATGTTTGTATTATTTTTCTTCTGATCAGCCACCAAGGAGACTAGACAACGAATGTCGCCAGAAAATTTGGTGCTATATGGCAATAGTTACCATAATTATGGTAGTAATCATATCACCATTTTTTCTGTTGCTGATTCTCCCAATAATACTCTAACTCCTTGTATTATGGGGTGTTTGGGTGGCGGATTGTGGGTTGTGGGTAAGTTGGTTGGTTGGTATGTCTACGTCTATTTTTTGGGGGGGACAACAGCTTGGCGGCGACGTTGGACGCCGCCAACAAGGATATTTCCCGTAGTCTTCGTCGCCGTTGTCGTTGTTGTCAGAATTGTGCAAAGGGATGCTCAGCTCATATAGTCGAATGTCCTCGATATATAAAATGAGTCAATTGTTTGAAGATCTGTTTAGTTTGTTAGTAGCAGGCAAGCCAGAGGGAAGTTCCTTCAAGTATAGGATGTTAATAATTTCTATGAATAAATGTGCTTTACGGGATTTTGATTTTTGATAAATGAAATATTTTTTAAAAATTGAAATAAAATTTAAAAATATTACAGCTTCTGGTAACAAAATTGTTAGTTATAAACACAAATAATATTTTTTATAACAAAATACAAAGTGCTCTTAAATTAAGTGATTATTTTTTCTAAATAAATTTAGTGATAACGCTTTTACTTATAACTACGTGTTTTATTATATTTACAAAGCTTACATCTTAACTATAATCATAAAGTTATAAATCTATATTCAATGTTAAATAAAAACTTTTTATAAAATTTTAAAAAATTAACGTTAAAAAAACATTTTATAAATAATCATACAAAAATAAACGCCGCATAGTGCCATCACAATTGTAGTTAAGGGAGACTTTAACGGATTTTAACGAAACAATACTTAATGGGTGAGTCACTGGGTTTTTGAAAATTTAAACTTCAAAATAACTAGAACACATTCAAATTTGTTGGATTGCAATGAAAAAAAAAATGTATTCTATTTTGTTGGAAGATATTTTTGAAATGGATTTTTAACTAGAAACTAAATAGAAATTTGAACCCAAATAAATTAATATTTTTAATCTTATGTAATATCTTTTATTGATCTATTAATAACTTTTAAAATGACTTGTTTCATTTTTATTATGTTTAATATACCTTAGTTCTAAGACACCTTTGATATAAAACTGTTTCCAAAACTGAACGAAAAATTAATTGACATCTTAAAATTACCTTAAAGTAATTCTTTCAGTTTGAATATTAAATTTTTATTTGGCAAATCGGACGTCTTCGAGAATTTGATATTAAACTATTTCCAAAAACTGAACGAAAAATGAATTTTAAGGCATCTAAAAATTACCTTAAAATCATTGTTTCAGTTTGGATACTAAATTTTTATTTGGCAATTCGGACGTCTTCGAGAATTTGATATAAAACTGTTTCCAAAAACTGAACGAAAAATTAATTGACATCTAAAAATTACGTGAAAATCATTGTTTCAGATTGGATATTAAATTTTTATTTCGAGAATTTTATATGAAACTGTCCCCAAAAACTGAACGAAAAATTAATTGACATCAAAAATTACCCTAAAATCATTGTTTCAGTTTGGATATTACATATTTATTTCGCAATTTGGACGTCTTCGAGAATTTGATATGAAACTGTTTCCAAAAACTGAACGAAAATTCATTGGCATTTAAAAATTACCTTAAAATCATTGTTTCAGTTTGGATATAAAATTTTATTTGGCAATTCGGATGTCTTCGAGAATTTAATATAAAATTGTTTCCAAAAACTGAACGAACAATTAATTGACATCTAAAAATTACCTTCAAATCATTGTTTCAGTTTGTTTCGAGAATTTGATATGAAAGTGTTTCCAAAAACTGAACGAAAAATTAATTGACATTTACAAATTACCTTAAAATCATTGTTTCAGTTTGGATATTAAATATTTATTTCGCAATTCTGACGTCTATGAAAATTTGATATGAAACTGTTTCTAAAAATTGAACGAAAAATTAATTGACATTTAAAAATTACCTTAAAATCATTATTTCAGTTTAAATAATAAATTTTGATTGGGCAATTTGGATGTCTTCGAGAATTTAAAAAGTGTTTCCAAAAACTGAACGAAAAATTAATTGACATCTAAAAATTACCGTAAAATCATTGTTTCAGTTTGGATATTAAATTTTTGTTTGGCAATTCGGACGTCTTCGATAATTTGGTATGAAACTGTTTCCAAAAACTGAACGAAAAATGAATTGACATCTAAAAATTACCTTAAAATCAATGTTTCAGTTTGGATATTAAATTTTAACTTGGCAATTCAGACGTCTTCGAGAATTGCATATGAAAGTATTTCCAAAAACTAAACGAAAAATTAATTGATATCCAAAAATTACCTTAAAGTCATTCTTTCAGTTTGAATATTAAATATTTATTTCCCAATTCGGACGTCTTTGATAATTTGGTATGAAACTGTTTCCAAAAACTGAATGAAAAATGAATTGACATCTAAAAATTACCTTAAAATCATTGTTTCAGTTTGGATATTAAGTTTTTATTAGGCAATTCGGACGTTTTTGAAAATTTGATATAAAAGTGTTTCCAAAAACTGAACGAAAAATTAATTGACATCCAAAAATTACCTTAAAATCATTGTTTCGGTTTGGATATTAAATTTTTATTATGCAATTCGGACGTCTTCGCGAATTGCATATGAAAGTTTTTCCAAAAACTAAACGAAAAATTAATTGATATCCAAAAATTACCTTAAAGTCATTCTTTCAGTTTGAATATTAAATATTTATTTCCCAATTCGGACGTCTTTGATAATTTGGTATGAAACTATTTCCAAAAACTGAACGAAAAATTAATTGACATCTAAAAATTACCTTAAAATCAATGTTTCAGTTTGGATATTAAATTTTAACTTGGCAATTCGGACGTCTTCGAGAATTTGATATGAAACTGTTTCCAAAAACTGAACGAAAAATTAAGTGACATCTAAAAATTACCTTAAAATCATTGTTTCGGTTTGGATATTAAATTTTTATTAGGCGATTCGGACGTCTTCGAGAATTGCATATGAAAGTGTTTCCAAAAACTAAACGAAAAATTAATTGATATCCAAAAATTACCTTAAAATCATTGTTTCAGTTTGTTTCGAGAATTTGATATGAAACTGTTTCCAAAAACTGAACGAAAAATTAATTGACATCTAAAAATTACCTTAAAATCATTGTTTCAGTTTGTTTCGAGAATTTGATATGAAAGTGTTTCCAAAAACTGAACGAAAAATTAATTGACATTTACAAATTACCTTAAAATCATTGTTTCAGTTTGGATATTAAATATTTATTTCGCAATTCTGACGTCTATGAAAATTTGATATGAAACTGTTTCCAAAAATTGAACGAAAAACTAATTGACATCTAAAAATTACCTTAAAATCAATGTTTCAGTTTCTGATAGTGTTAATTTGAAAAAAGTTACACTTCTGATTTTCGAAAAATAAACAAAAATTTCAAATTGATTTGCCTTTGGAAACGAAATGAGAAGCACTCAGACATTCATATACTTTAACGTCAAAAATTATTTTGCACTTTACTTTAAAAAAACTTTACTTTTTTGATTTTAAATTGGATGACTTTAAAAACAAACTTAAAAATTTTGACAGGTATAAAATATCATTCATATACATACTTAAACGTCAATAAGTATTTCGCACTTTCCTTTAAAGAAACCTTACTTTTTTGATTTTAAAGTGGATGACATTAAAAACAAACTTATAAGGTTTGACAGGTATAAAATAAGACAAACCTTCAAATTCGAAAAATGTGTTCATTAATTCAGTTGGGTTAGTTCCTAAAAGTTATAAAAAAAAGGTTTAAGATGACCGGGATTAGACGCATGGTCGGTTAAAGCCGGTCACCCATTCTGGTAATGGCGGTCATCTCTTCTATAGGCACAAATCGCATATGTATCCAGATGGACTGTCCCAACCTGAACATTCAGCATGAACTCAGTCTGCACAGCGTGTGCACCTATACCACATTTCGTTGTTGCGCCCAAATTCTCCACAAATAAAACATTTATTGCTATTGCTACCATCTACTATGGAGTCATCAGAGTTATCATCTACAATCCCTTCAGCAGTTTCATCAGACTCGGGTGTGGATTCTTGAAGAATCTTTTTTGTCACCTTGCGAATCGCTTTTCTCTGGTTCTCCGGTACTTTTCAACACCTTGTTTTTCTTCTTTTTTTGTTGGCTGCTCTTTCTAGTTCTTTTTCTTCCTAATTTTGTTTCATAGGTGTTGATGTTAGAAGAGTAGCATGTTGTTTATCAATACACTTCCTTTTACGATTAACGACAGACTTTCTTGGCACTGGGAGAAGGGTTTTGATACTTTCGTTCAAGACAGCAGATGTAGTCGAAGGGGCCGATGTGGGCACATTTTCCGTGGCTTGCAAAACAGGGTTTGAAGTTTGTTCCCTTTCTGATTCGACTAATCTTGTACCTTCTTCTGTTTGGTCAAAAAGCGCTTCAGATGGAAAGAAGTGTTGATCACAAAAGACTCCAAGATTAATCGGGAAAATTCCAGTTGCCCTTAACCCAGATTCTTCTTTGGCAACAGACGCATCGCTAGCAAAAGCTTCTCAAAAAATGAATGAAGAATGATTGTCCAGGATAAGCAGAACTTATTCTTCGTTCGTTGACTTATCATGGATGAGGAAGTGCTCTAGCCAATCTGCAAAAAGATCTTCTGTTATGTCATCCATCCACTTTTCGAGCATTTGTAGAGAGCCCCAGGTGGCCCACCATGTTCAAGGCTAAGAGAGTGTCTTGTACGAGGAAAAATTAACATTGGTGGAATGAAACTACCGGCAGGGCATATAATTCCGTTATATCGCGCCCTCTCTCCCAGCTGATTATAAATCCCACCCTTTTCTGACCAGTTTCTGCTAGAACTTTTCCAAGATCCTGGACGGTGGAAAACCCAGTTTCATCCGCATTGTAAATGTTTCTCGGTTGAAATTTATATTTCTCCATCACATCTCCCATCAATTGGTAAAATAAATCTACCTCTTTTCGATTAAATGCAGTTGCTCTGCTCAGGCTAGTTCCTTCGGCTTTCCGGAAAGATATTTTGTATCCTTTTTCCCATACAAAATTTTGGCGAGATGTTTGATCTGAGTAGCGATTTCACATTCTTGATCTTTGGTGAAAATCGTGTGCTGCCCCAAAGACGGTTCACAAAATTTGTTTATTTTTAAGGCGTTCTTGCAGTGTTGAAAATTGTATTTGCGCAGACTTGGCTGCGGCGCGAATTGACATATCTTTTTCGATCAATTTGTTGGCGTTGTTAATAGCCACCTGCGACCACGTATAGTGAAATATTAGGTTGAGCAAAACAAAGTAAAATCAATTTATATAAGTAATAAAACACAACCTAAAATATGGAAAATATCACTCTATTGATAACAAATAAGGAAAAGTACTTGCTCTCAATTTTCTGATCACTTTTTCTTATAATAAATTGACCGAAAATACTAAAAGGTCTGTCACTTCCAAAAGCCAAAAATAAACTAGATCAACAAACTGTCCGCTATGAAAACTATCTTCGGGAGCACTAACACATTTAAAGAGTTAATGAGTGGGCGTTCTCGTTCTCGAGAAAAAAGGTGACCGGTATTACCGACTGACCGGCATTACCAAGTTTTACCCTACGCGGTCGACGTAAATGGTCAAATTGTTAAATCTCTGACGTCACAAAAAATCAAAATTTTCTCTGTGAATGCACCGTCAATGTTCATTGTGTCAGTGCCTAAAACGTTGAATGTCACACCTCCAGTTAATGCTGTCCTAAAATGCGTTGACGCATATGTGAATCAACATAGCGATTAGTTTTCTCTGAGAACGCATTGACTAGCAAAACTTAGTATGTGTATGTACATATGTAAGTCAATTTAAGGCGACCCTAGAAACTACACTTGTGTGCACACCGGTGTACTGAATGAGTGACGTTGAAGCTTTTATTGGAAAGACGCACTGCATTTACCATTTTACCCATACACATCACACCGATCGAGACACTAATACACAAAAATCGAAAACTTGTGATTTTACTCGGAGTCTGCTCCAGCCGACACGAGTGTGAATACAAGTGTGGTCTATGGGCCGCTTTAGTCTTATAAATAGTTTAAGGCTGCGATTTCATTAAAATATAAGCATCTGACACATATGTTTTGTGTAGTTTTTAATTGCACGTAAAAAAATTAAAAGGAATTATAAAAGTTGGTTTCAATATTTGATTATTGATTAGAACAAATAATCAAAAAAGTCTTACAAGTTTTGATCGTGAAAGGATGTTTTTATAAGGAAATTTATTTATCTCAAAAAGGACCAAACATTAAAACAGAAATTTGTGGAATATCTGGACAATATTTAATTAATGTACCCGTCAACGCGCTGACAGCATTATTCATTGACAATCACACGATATGACACCCTAAGGACAGATTTCTACGTCAGAAAGTCAAATCGTTGGCTTTTAATATTGACCATCTAACAGTAGCTTTACTCATAATCTTACTCTTTCTCAATAGAGTGAAAATTCCATAGTGAAATCACCAATCAAATTTAATCGATGACTGTCAGAATAGAGAGTTGGTTCAGTGACGTTTCATGGCATTTAGTTGTAAAATAGAACCGTAAGTGCAATCAGTGATGTAATTTATTTTGGTGTTTTAAATTTGATCACACTCCCACAAAAGTTCACGGTTTCCATTAGGTGTACCTAATACAAAATATTAAGACATCAAATTTGTTCGCCTAAACAGAGCCTAATGTGAAAACTGCCCAAACGTGCATTAATTCGATTAGATCTGTTTAAAAAACTGTATTAAATGTTTTAAGATTTAAGGCCTGTTCGTTTCCAGTTGATAATCATAGAATGCGGAATCCTATATTTAGCAGTTAATTGGAGATTTCGTTATTCAGCCAAGTTTGCTCTATTTGATCAAGGATTACTTACTTACTTAAGGTGGAGCTACAGTCCGGGCGGACCTGGGCCTCAACCAACAAGCGTCTCCAGCCAGCTCGGTCCCTAGCTAGCTGTCTCCAGTTTCGCACGCCAAGTTGGTTGAGGTCCTCTCCCACCTGGGTGCGCCACGTCAGTCGCGGTCTTCCTCTACTGCACCGTCCCTCGGGAGTGGATTCGAAGACCTTCCGGGCTGGAGCGTTGATGTCCATCCGCTCTACATGACCTAGCCATCTAAGCCGTTGGACTTTAATTCTGCTAACTAGGTCAGTGTCGCTGTACAGCCCGTACAGTTCGTCGTTATATCTTCTCCTTCATTCTCCATCTATGCGTACGGGACCAAAAATCACCCGAAGAATTTTTCTCTCGAAGCATCCTAAGACGCTCTCATCTTTCTTTGACAGGATCCAGGCCTCAGCGCCATAAATGAGAACCGGGATGATGAGTGTCTTATAGATGGTGATTTTACATGTTTGAGAGAGGACTTTACTTCTCAATTGCCTTCTAAGTCCAAAGAAGCAACGATTTGCAAGAGTTATTCTTCGTTTGATTTCAGCGCTGGTGTCGTTGTCTGCATTAATAGCGGTGCCTAGGTAGACAAAGTCCTTAACTACCTCAAAGTTATAGCTGTCCATGGTGACGTTTTGTCCAATACGTCGTTGTTCAGTGTCCTTTTTTGATGACAGCATATACTTGGTTTTGCCTCATTGACCACTTAACCCATCTTCTTCGCTTCCGTCGTAATGCTCAAACGCTCCACTGGCATCACGCTTTGATCTTACAATTATGTCAATATCATCTGCGTATCCAAGTAGTTTGATGGACCTTCGGAAGATTGTGCTTCTAGTGTTGATGGTTGAGTTTTGCACAATTCTTTCCAGAACGATGTTGAAGAAGTCGCATGACAGTGCATCGCCTTGTCTATAACGTTTTTTGACATCAAATGGATCGGTGAGATCTTTTCCGACTTGATAGAGCAGCGTGCATTCTCCATCGTCATTCTGCACAAACGGATAAGTTTGACAGGGATGCCAAAACTAGACATTGCTCGGTAGAGCTCTTCCCTATAGATGCTGTCATACGCGGCTTTAAAATCGATAAAGAGATGGTGGGTATCGGTTTGAAGCTCCTGGGTTTTTTCCAAGATCTGCCGTAGTGTGAATATTTGGTCGATAGTGGACTTTCCTGGTCTGAAGCCACACTGATAAGGACCAATCAGGTTATTGACAAATGACTTCAGACGTTCACATAATACGGCAGAGAGGATCTTATACGCAATGTTAAGGAGACTGATGCCTCTGCAGTTGGCGGAGTTTAGAGGGTCTCTTTTCTTATGTATCGGGCACCCTATGCTGAGATTCCACTCATCGGGCATGCTTTCTTCCGACCATATTTTGCAGATGAGTTGGTGCGTGCTCCGTACCAAGTCATCGCCTGCTGCTTTGAATAGTTCGGCAGCGATGTCGTCAGCTCCAGCAGCTTTGTTTGACTTAAGTTTAGATATAGCTATCTTCACTTCGTCAAGGTCGGGTAGGCGGAATTGTTGATCTGCGTCGCCGAGGTTGAGTGGTTCTATCTCCCTTACAGCGGAATTCGGTTCGTCATCGCGGTTATATAATTTGGAGAAGTGATCTTTCCATATTCTCAGCATGGACTGCGGTTCTACTACGATGTTCCCCTGATCGTCTTTACAGGCTTCGGGTCGTGGCTGGTAACCTTGGGAGGTTTTTTTTACCTTTTGGTAAAATTTACGAACCTCATTCCTGTTGTGACATCCCTCTAACTCCTCGATCGCGCGCTTCTCATGCTCTCTTTTTTTCCATCTAAGAAGCCGGTGTTCCTCTCTCCTCTTCTGCTCGTAGAGCTCGCGAGCAGCTCCAGTCCTTTTGTGCAGTGCCGTTTTGTATGCCTGTTGCTGTTGTTTCGCTGCGAGCGCTTGCCTGCATTCGTCGTCAAACCAGGGGTTTCGCTGTGGTGGCCGTGTGAAACCCAGCACTTCAGAGGCGGCATCTCTGATGGCTGCAAGGCAATGTTGCCACTGGTTTTCAATGCTTAATGCAGGCAGCATAGGACTCCGTAAGAGGTTATTAGAGACTCGATCGGAAAAAGACATGGCAGTCTCTTGCGATTATAGCTGTCTAACGTCGAATCTTCTCACAGTACTTCCTTGTTTTGGCTTGGATCGGGATATCCGTAGCCGTTCCTTGGCTACAACGAGGTAGTGGTCCGAGTCAATGTTGGCCTCTTGGAATGTTCGGATATCCTGGATACTGGAGAAGTGTCGTGCGTCGATCGCAATGCGGTTAATCTGGTGGACGGTTGATTGATTAGGAGATTTCCATGTCCCCTTGTGGATATTGAGATGCGTGAACAGCGTACTAGCTACCAGAACGTCTCGCCCCGCAGCGAAATCGACCAGCCTGAATCCGTTGTCGGAGGTAGTGTCGTGCAGGCTGTATCTCCCGATTATGCCACCAAAGACGTCTTCTCTTCCTAGCTTGGCATGAAAATCTTCTAAGACAATTTTAATGTCATAGCCAGGGCACCGTAGTAGATATCCCATCCCATCGCATTTCTTGGATGGCTGTAATATCTGCCTTGCAGCAGTTTAGGGCTTCCGCTAATTGTTCGGCTGCACGTGGTCTGTTAAGGGACCTAACATTCCACGTACATATCCGAAGTTCGTTGTCCTTATTTCGTTTGCGTGGGTTGTCAACAGTGAATCCGTCCGTATCCGAGGCTTGTTGGTGCTTTGAAACTTAAGGTATTTTTACGTGGCCAGGAAGTCACCCCGACGGCACAACCCCCAACCTGGAGGGCCAGATCCTTAGTATAACTGCAAGGAAGGGGAGCCGGATAAACCACTCCTTACAGGCCTGGGCTCCGAATATGTCGAAGAAGCCCTATAAGGTGTTCACTAAGTAGCTCAACCTTACTGGAACTTTAGACGCTACCGTTGATTCTATCTCGAAAATTCGTCCGCTGCCGCCTGGATAAGGAGAGGTGCCTTAGTGGAAACACCTCTCCCCCACCCTCTCTCGTTTGTTCATTATTATTAAATTTTTAAATAAAGACTTATATTTTTAAACTTAGTACTTTAAGTTTATTTTCAAGTGACAATAATTGTTTAGTTATTATAATTGTTCATAATAAGATCAATCAAATTTATATATAGTATATGTGTATGTATATGTATAGACTGGTTAAGACATATTCCTGAAAAATAAATTTAATTATACACACTTTTTAAGTTATAAATAAGAATTTATTTACTTTGCCTCTCGTTAACGCATTTCTCAAATCAAAATCAACGAACGCAAAATGTCACAAACGTCAAAAAAAGAATTAATTCTTGATTAAATTTTAGCAACAAATCTGACAGAAAGACTGGAAAATGGAACAATTATTGGGAAAACCATAATTAATGAATCGAGCTAAAAAAAAGTGAACCTACAGGTTTTGAATAATGGATTAAGAGGAATCGGTAATATTCAAACTGCAGATTTAACCCACTGTGAACAAACTGACGCTTAGAGCCATTTACATATGTCAGTTACACTATAACTTTTTCTTATTAAATACATATGTAATAATTATGTTTTGATATTTATGAGTTACTAAAACAGCTTTCCTTCTAAGAGTTAAAAGCTTTGTTTTTTTATTAGTCTACAACAAAAAACTAAGAAATGTCACAAATTTAACCATGGTAGGAAATTGAAGACGTTAAAGGTGTCCACTCTTAGTCAAGTGTATGTCTTGTTTGTTCTCAATCGTACACAAGCGTACAAATATTTACCACAATCGTGGTTTAATATTTGACGTTTGTATTTTGTCGAAGGTAAGCCGTGGTTCAAGGTTGTAAAAGTTAATAATAAATACATGCAAACTGAAACCATGTTTGACTTAAATCAATAAGAAAAATAAATATTAAGTGTGACATTTACTAATATGGTTGTGTTTCTTATTCTTTGACACTTATTTACACAAACTGTCATTATTTTGGATTTACTAATATGGTTGTGTTTCTTATTCTTTGACATTTATTTACACAAACTGTCATTATTTTGAACGTGTTTAGATGAAGTAGGAGTATAAAGAGTACTAACAATTTAGAAATACGATCATTAACTAATATGGTTTTGTTTCTTCTTTGACACTTATTTACACAAACTGTCATTATTTTGGATTTACTAATATGGTTGTGTTTCTTATTCTTTGACATTTATTTACACAAACTGTCATTATTTTGCACGTGTTCAGATGAAGTAGGAGTACAAAGAGTACTAACAATTTAGAAATACGATCATTCACTAATATAGTTTTGTTTCTTCTTTGACACTTATTTAAACAAACTGTCATTATTTTGGACGTGTTCAGAGTTCAGATGAAGTAGGAGTATAAAGAGTACTAACAATAAAACTAATAAAACATAATTGAAAATTATTCTAATTTTGAATTGTTGTGGAATGAAGTTTATTGTTTACGACTGTCATGCCAAAGGTCTTGAGTTCAATCTTTGCCTGTGTTACCTTAAGTTTTTGTCACGGGTACTGCCTCTTCGAGGGATTGAGAAATTCTCCAAGAGTAACTCTTGTTTTGAAAAGTGTTTTCTCAAATAAGCCGTTTGGTTTTGGCATAAATCTTAAGGTCCCCTAGTTACTGGAATTACTCGCACACATGAATGGTTCAGAATTGCAAGGTGTCTGATTCGAATGTTTAGTTATTTAGTTCTGAGTTAGATCAAACTTCTTATATTTTTCACTACTGATTTTATTTTAAGAAATTTAAGATTAAGAAGTTAAATTCCATTCCTGTACCATTTTTTGTATTAAAATAAAACAAAAGAGTATTTCCAATACATTCGTCGGAGTTTTTGCTTAACCCTACGCCGGCCGTCGTCGTCGTCGTCGATTGTACCTAAGTGTCTTAAAGGATGGCGCCAACCGCTTACGATTGAGTGGGTTCACTATCATCATCACCGCATGCAGCTCTTGGGAATAACTTGTTTAGCCATTTAACCCGTGTTTTATTCCAAAGGCAACAGGAAGACCACAACCACCATGAAAGTCACTCGTCTGCTGTCTGTCGAGCTCCCTTCCATAAGAGAAGGTTAGGTATAGGTAAGGTATGCTTAAGTACGACGACGCGACGTACGAGTATCTTATGTTGGTTTCCAAACATCATCATTACGATCGTCGTCCGTCGTCGGTCGCTGTCTTTCGGGGTAATCATACTGTGCCCTTTTTGTTTGGTACACGACGACGACTGTAGGACGACCTCTCTGTCTACACAGTCTACATGCGCAAGGAAGAGTCCATCAGCAAGGCTTCTGAAAGGTGCGTAATTGTTCCGAACGATGCGTTGCGTTGGCTTGAATTTTTCGTTTAAGAGGTTCACGAAGTGCAGATTCAATTTTTTGGATAGAGTTGCCAGATCTATTTTTTATGAAGCTTCTTTAATGAGGTTCAACTATAGAGATCCACTAATAAAAATTATCACCATTTGGTTTCTTTACGAAGAAAGAGTTGCGCTGAGTTTTGAATTTAAAGAATATGGCAACCCTTTAACCGAATGAATCCATCAACAGAACAGAGTAGCGTCTTAGTTCTTTTTTATGTTTGACCTATCAAGCAATTAAGAAGGCAGGAAAGAGGTTAGGGACGAGCACTCTTCAGTAGAACCACCAGGAGGACTTATACAGGTACATTACCTATGTAGGCATGTGAGACTAACATGTTTTCATTTTCATGTGCTTGGGAATTTTATAATTGGGACAGTGAGTTCTTTTTAGTTTGTTTGTGGTTCGGGATTTATTATGATTTAATTGGACCGTGGACTTAAATATTTCTATTTTTTGTTTTTGCCAATGGCTTGAAATTTACGAAGAGCACAGATTGTTGGTTATCTTAAGGGTGGTCCGCTTATATGTATTTGTATTCCCCTGGGAACTTGACAATTGCCTTTCAAGAATGACAGTTGCTTGTTTACGCAATGACGGACGGCAGTGGCGGCAGCCAAACGGTTGCGAGTGGGGTGGTCCAGTTTCTTGATTCCCTGTCCGGCTCTGAGCAATGATCTTTTCATGTTCATCAACCATTATTATTAGGTATACATATTGTCGGACAAGCAGGGTCTATCAACACAAAAAACCACCGACGCACATAATTAGTTAGGGAACCGAACCTTGCTTGTTCATGTAACGTTAACGTATTTAGTGCTAATTTGTCCAAACCAAAGAGCAAGAGTATTTTGATATGCAACAGGTGGTGCTCGTTAACCTGGAACCTGAATTGATAGAAAAGACAAAGAGCATGAGGCAGGTGCGTTTGCCTACACGAGATATTGAAACATTATTCCATGGTGGACGTATCGGAGCTACATATTTGTGTGACTTGAAATTGAAATCGAAATGGGGGAAATATGATCTTCTTTCTCTCCCCCATGTAAGGAAGTGGAAACGCCAGGGATAATGACATTGTAATAAATGTATACGACTGTAAAGGCGCCGGCAGTGGCCGGCATTCTATGGCCATATGATATGTTTGTTGTGTATATTTTTGTATTAATTGACGACGCGCCAATGTTATAGTTTGAGATAAAGAGGGTGTCTGGACAGTTCCAGTTCGATGGCAGCTTGGCGGCCCTCGATGACTGGGGAATAGATATGGATGATGGGAAGAATTTGCCTATGATAATAATTTTGTATATGCTTTTTGTTCTTTATTTATTATATTTAACATGCATTGGTCAACTAGTTGCAGACATTTGCTCGAAAAGAAACGCACCCGTTGATACAATATTCAATTGGAAAGATGAGAATTATACATCATCGCTGTGATTTGCGTGCATGGGTGCCATTGTGAGTGTTAAACCTTGTTATGACAATGATCTATGCATTCCAGATTTATATCAGCCGTCATGGCTACCTGTAGGGTAAGGAGTATTTTGTTATAATTGGACAGGAAATGTCATTGGGTTGAGGTCATTTTTTGAACAAACCCTTTGTATTGCTTGGATGGTTTAATGTGGAGGGGGTTTTCCAATAGATCCAAGTAGATGTCGTAAGTTCAATAAAAGACACACGTAGTTCCGAACCTTTAATGTTTTAATGATGGACTTAACTATGCTGTAAGTATCTACTTCACAAACGTCAAATTAGAGTTCACATTTGCCACCGTTTCCTGGTCAATAACCGCACTGATAAAAACCTTTCAGGTTGTTTACGATGGGCTTTAGACGTATATTACGGTAGAGAAGATTTTGTAGGCGATGTTAAGTAGACTAATTCCTCTATAGTTGGTATAGTTTAGAAGGTCTCCTTTTTTCAGCTAGGGACCGAGCTGGATGGAGAAGTTTGTTGGGTGAGACCTTAGTTCACACAGGACTGTAGCGCCACCTTAAGTAAGTAAGTATTTACCACAGTTGTATTGTTTTGTTGTGTGAAGACCATTGGAAATTGTATGCAGAATTGTCAAATTAAAAAAAAAAATATTTAAATTTTAAAGAACCTATTGTTGAGGTCTTAACATTTTACTAAGTATCAATTTCCTAAAAATTTAGCAATTTACTAAGAACTTCAAATGTTTAAAACTTCGTTTTCCCTTTTTCTAAATTATTAAATTGCTAATTCCCTTTTATTTAAAAAAAACTGTCATCCCAACATGTCTAAATAATGACAGTTCGTGAAAATAAACGAAGGAAACGAACCTATTCATTATAGTTCGATTCTATCCACTACTCTTATAACGATAATTGTATAGATGTCATATGGATTTAGCATATTGTTAAAAGCTAATTCCGTGATTTTTGAAGTTAGACTAATCATCTAATGACATCCGTCAAATATTTTGTTTATCATTGAGTCGTTTATGCCAAATCATCATTGCAAGTTACACGATTGAAAGTGTAACTTGACCATAGACAACGCCTTGTGTTCGCTGACATGGCCTCGTATCGTTTGGAAGATGAACCAAATTAGCTGAAAAATCATCTTTAGTGACGAGGCGCATTTTCGGATGAATTTCTGTGTTTACAAGCAAAATTGCCATATAAGGGAGGACACCAACCCACACGAGGTTCAACAGGTGATAATGCATCCCTAAAAAGTTAGCATTTGGTATGGATTTTGGGCCGGTGGCTTAATTGGTCCGTACTTTTTTGAAAACGATGTTAGTGAGCGCTACATAACGATGATAACTAAATTCTTATGGCCCAAATTGAACCATATGGACCTAGACTACATGTGGTTCCAGCAGAACGGGGCTACATGCAAACAGCAAACACCACGATTGACATTTTTTGTTGACGATGTTTCTAGACAAGAACATTTTGTAAAAACATTTGGTAGTACGAATTGCAGTGTGGTTGCTACGAACTGTCAAACTCTTTTCGCGTCCCACATACCATCCACACTGCAACGAAGAAATTGTTTGAGCGTAAAGCATCTTGCACATGAGCGAAAATTGTAATTATCAATTGACAATTCGTCGCTGTCTGCGAATAAAAATAAAGCTCATGTGAAAGAAAAGTCAAAATATGCGAACATCCACAATTCGCAGTTCGTAGCTCATGTGCAAGATGTTTATAGGTAATGAACTGTCAAACTCATTTCGCATTTTGGTTCCACATACAATCCACACTTCAAAGAATTAAACGTCCGCTTAAAAAATATATTCTAGTCTTTATTGTGTGTCTGTAATAAAGAATATAAAGAAGTCATGTGTTTTTTTATTTCTTAAACTACACGTCTACAAAAACACCCTTTACTTGTCTAGTATGTGTTCATATGGTAAGAATCCATACGGTGCCTTACGTATAGGTTGATGGACGTTAAAAATGACAACCTATGATACTAACAAATTCTTAAATATACATACACACATGGAGAAAAGTTTTGGCCCACTAGCATTTTTCAAATGTTTAACAATATGACATAACAACAAAAAACTATTTTTATAAAATTTGTTTTAAATATTTTGTATTTATTTATTTTCTACTAATGTGGAACAAAAAATAACCATTTATGATGTTTTACACATACTCGTTGTTTTAAAAAAACTTCAATTTCACAAGGAAGAAACTATTGGCACACCCTATAATTTCTCTGGAAATGTACCGCTTTATTTTAGTAGCATGAAAAAAGTTCTACTCTCTCAGCAGCTCATATATCGACAGTCGTTGTCATGATAACTCATTTCAATTGAGTCATAGGTGAAGAAAGGTTGTTTTAAGTTTGTATTACATTTAAACATCAAATAATGGCTATAAAAATAATTCTAGATCTGCATTCGAAAGGGAAATAATTATCAGAAATCGAAGAAATTGTCAGCAGAAGCCGTTATACGGTTCGCAGCATAATAAACCGATTTAAAGATTCAAAGTCTTTAACAAGTTGCAGAAGAAGCGGTCGTAATAAGAAGTTGACAAAAAAGAAGAGCGGTCAGTAGTAAATTGTAGCAAACAAAATTTTAGAACCACTTCCTCAGAACTTGTAGCAGGGATATGCGAACAATTTGGCAAGACCGTCTCAACTAAAACCGTTAGAAATATCAAACACAAGGTCGGTTACTTTTCACGGATTAAAAGACTTAAACCGTTTATCAGCAAAGTGAATAAAGTTAAACGTTTAGAATTTGCAAACCGTTACGTTAATAAGCAAACGGAGTTTTGAAACCATGTAATCTTCTCCAGATGAAAGTAAATTTAATAATTTCCGGAATGATGGCCGAGAACTTACTTACTTACTTAAAGTGGGGCTACAGTCCTGTGTGAACTAGGGCCTCACCCAAAAAGCTTCTCCATCTAGCTCGGTCCCTAGCTAGATATCTCCAGTTTCGCGCTCCAAGTTGGGTGAGGTCACCTTCCACTTGTGCGGTCCACTGATCCGCGGTCTTCCTCTACTGCGCTGTTCTGTGGTGCGGATTCGAAGACTTTCCGGGCCTGAGCATTGGTTTCCATGCGCTCTACGTGACCCAGCCGTCTTATTCGTTGGACTTTTATCCTTCTGGCTAAGTCTACGTCGCTGTACAGCCCGTACAGCTCGTCGTTCCATCTTCTCCTCCACTCATCTTCGATGCATACGGGACCGTAGATCACACTTCTTTTCACACAACTTTTCTCTCGAAGCTAACCAAGGTGCTTTCATCCGCTTTTGTCATAGTCCATGGTTCTGCACCGTATAGCTGGACATGAATGATAAGGGTCTTATATAGCAACACTTTGGTCCCTCGAGAGAGGACTTTGCCATTCGATTGCTTTCTTAGCCCAAAGAAACAGCGGTTAGCAAGAGTTATTCTGCGTTTGATCTCAGCGCTGGTGTTGTTTTCTGCGTTTACAGCAGAGCCTAGGTAGACGAAGTCCTTGACTACCTCAAAGTTACGTCTGTCGATTGTGACGTTTTGACCAAGACGTCGGTGTTGTATGTCCTTTCTAGACGACAGCATGTACTTTGTTTTGCCCTCATTAACCGTTAAACCCATTTTTGCCGCCTCTGCCTCAATACTCACAAAAGCCCATTGACATCACGCTGAGTTCTTCCGATTCACCTTGTCTAAAACCTTTTTTGACGTCGAAAGGTTCTATTGAGTTGTTTCCAACCTTTATGGAGCAGCGTGAATTCTCCATGGTCATCCTGCACAAACGGACGAGTTTGGCAGGGATGCCAAGACTAGACATGGCTCCATACAGCTCGTCCCTGTAGATGCTGTCATATGCGGCCTTGAAATCGATGAAAAGATGGTGGGTGTCGATTTGGTGTTCTTTTGGTTTTTTAGGATCTGCCGTAATGTGAATATTTGATCAACTGTGGACTTTCTGGTCTAAAACCACACTGCACTGATAAGGACCTATCAGGTTGTTGACGATGGGCTTTAGACGTTCACATATTACGGAGAAGATTTTATAGGCGATGTTAAATAGAATGATTCCTCTATAGTTGGTGCAGCTTAGAGGGTCTCCTTTTTTCTCGATCGGGCAAACAATACTGAGGTTCTATTCATCGAGCATGCTTTCTTCCGACCATATCTTACAGTTAAGTTGGTGCATGCTCCTAACCAACTTATCTCCAGCTGCTTTAAAGAGCTCAGCATTCAGGCCATCCGCTTCAGCGGCTTTATTAGACTTCAGGTTAGATATGGCAATTTTTACTTCGTCTAAGTCGGGAAGGGAGGACGGGATTGTTGGCTTTCGCCGTCTATGTTGAATGGATCATCCAAGAAGTGCAGAAGTGGTCCTTCCATATCCTCAGCATTGACTGCGGTTCCACTATGATGTTTCCACTTTCGTCTTTGCAGCCTTCAGTTCTAGGTTTATGTACCTGTGAATTTCATTTCACCTGTTCATAAAACTTTCGATACTCATTCCTGCTTTTAAACCTATCAACATCTTCGACCGCACGCTTCTCATGCCTTCTCTTTTTCCTTCTGAGAAGTCGGCGTTCCTCTCGCCTCTTCTGCTCATAGAGCTCACGAGCAGCTGTCGTCCTTTTATGCAGCGCCACTTTGCGTGCCTGTTGTTTGGCTGCATTTGCCCGCCGACATTCCTCATCAAACCAGGGGTTCCTTGTTGGTGGCTGTTTGAAACCCAGCACATCAGAGGCGGCTTCTCTGATTGCATCTTGGCAATGTTGCCACTGGTTTTCGATACATTGTGTTGGCGGTAGAGAACTTCGAGAGAGGTTACTTGTAACTCGGTCGGAAAAGGATTTGGCGATCTCTGGCGATTGTAGCCGTTCGACGTTGTATCTTCTTCCAGCACCTCCCTGTCTTGCCTTGGGTCTGGAAATCCGAAGTGCTACCTTGGCTACAACGAGGTAGTGGTCCGAGTCGATGTTAGCTCCTAGGAAAGTTCGTAAATCCATGATGCTGGAAGAGCGTCTGGCGTCGATCGCAATATGGTCAATCTGGTTGACAATAGATTGATCTGGAGAAGTCCAAGTTCCTTTGTGGATGTTGAGGTGTGGAAAACGCGTACTGGCTACCATGACGTTTCGCCCCGCAGCAAAATCTATGAGCCTGAATCCATTGTCGGAAGTGTTGTCGTGCAGTCTGTTCTTCCCGATTATTCCACCAAAGATGTCTTCCCTTCCTAGCTTGGCATTAAAATCGCCCAGGACAATTTTAATATCGTAGCTAGGACACTGCTCATATGTTTTGTCTAAGAGCTCGAAGAACATATCTTTGGTGTTGTCGTCTTTCTCTTCTGTGGGGGCGTGTGCGCATATCAGGCTAATGTTGCCGAATTTAGGCCGAAGTTCGTTGTCCTTTATTCGTTTGCGTTGGTTGTCAACAGTAAATCCGTCCGTATCCGAGGCTTGTTGGTGCTTCGCAACTATGAAAGCTTTTACGTGGCCAGGAAGTCACCACGACGCACAACCTCTAACCTGGAGGGCCAGATCCTAAGTATAACTCCAAGGATGGGGAGCCGGATAAAACCGCTCCTTACAGGCCTGGGCTTCGAATAAGTCGAAGAAGCCCTATAAGGTGTTCACTAAGTAGTTCAACCTTACTGGAACTGTAGACGCCACCGTTGATTCCATCTCGGGAATTCCTCCGCTGCCGTCTGGATAAGGAGAGGTACCTTAGTGGAAACACCTCTCCCCACCTCTCTCGTTTGCTGCCCCCAACAACTTTCCACTGGAGTTGGAACCCAATCTCCAGTTGAGGTACTAGGCACCCGATGTTCACCACGTGGAGGTGAGAGTAGGAGTTGATAGACAGAGGTTGGTTTTAAGAAAAACCTGTGGACGCTTGTGTCCTCTTGAATGCACATATCTACCATTTGAACATGTGTTGGATAAATGTATACGAAAACACGCCATTAACAACAAGGCTCATCTTAAAACGGTTCTTGCAGATGAGTGGGCCAAGTTAAAATAAAATATATTATTTTAAAATTGATTTAAAATAAAATATTTTAAATCAATTTTATTAGAAACATGTTTTGGTTTTATTTAACAATAATTATTAAAATTTTAATGAATCATATGATTTTCTTTTGAATGCAAACAAAAATATTGAAGATATAATTTCACCAGAATCCGTTTGATATCTTAATTACCCACAAAATATTATGAGACCAGTCACGTCTTTTATGTTAACAACGTTGACTGCACTTAATTTCCTCCATTCACCATTTATGCATTTATTATGTATTCGTATATGAAAACCTCTTTAAATCTGATGCATTATTATTTAGCTGACTGCATTAACATAATACATACCAAAAGCTATTATCCCGTTACGTGCCCATCAATGAGCACATAAAGCGGATGCGTGTAATTTCGATTGGCCTTTTCCGAAAAGATATGTCTTCCCGCCCGACATGTAGTCGTCGTCGATGTCGTTGTTGTAGCTATCGACGACGCCGGCCGCCGATACGCCGCCACCACACTGGCCGCGACGTCGTCGTAGTCGTTTTTGTTGCCTTATTTCTTCGTTCCACTATTCTATCCATGAAGTATTTAGTCAGACTTTAAACTTCAATTCACTCATAAACTTCAACATTCTCCGATGTAAGTTTTATGAGGGGAGCGACCGAGATGGTCTCAATGTCGTTCGTGATTCACCATAATATGCGGCATAATATGCATGTTGTACCTATGTACATCCAACGACACCCATCATCTAACTATCATTTTGACGTTTAGAGGGAGCTGGCTATCATATATTAAAAGCAAACGCTAACGCACAATCCATCGTCATCCTGCCATAACTCTAGAGCCATAGCCAGACCAGCCCGTCTCGTAATGTTGATGGGTGATATGACAAGTGGTAGTCAGAGTCGCCCATCACTGAGTGCGTTTCCCACAACCACCACTAGAACGAGAATCCGCAAGAAATCGAAGATGGGCGCCACGCGGCTGCATTTTATCATCTTTTATTCGCCTCGCACTAAGTGGTATTACTCTGGTGGTATAGTCTTGTATTGTTGTAAATATAGTTATCTTGCTGACGACAAAAACGAAGACCACGAAGAAGACAACAACGCAACGACACGGTCGAGCTCTTGCACCCGCTTACGCTACCTGCCCCATCGCTATATAAACTACACATATCGTTGAGCTGTTGTCGTTGTCGCTGTCGTCGCAAAGGAGCCGGACGATTTTAGTTCGTAATCGTTGTCGGCGGCTTGCACTTAGTACACGGTACACCTTCTTTTCTTTTATTTACCCCCTTTTGGAGTGTTGTTGAGTCTGGTGATTGTGCTACAGTATCACCACTGGCACTCACCGTCACCGTCGTCCGTCACCAGCCATCGTCGTCGTCGTCGTAGTTGCAGCAACAACAAACTGCACTGCACAGCAGAGCACAGCAACAAAACAAAAGTCGTAGACAGTTCGAATAAAGGCCGACAGGCAGTCGCCAATTCATTTTTGATGCAAAATGACGGTTTTTGATGTCTCGTCTGGAATTGTATCGCAGTTTTGTAGTGCTGCTGTCGTCGTTGTCAATGTCGTCTTCTTCATTCTTCATTGTCGGTTGATTTGGATTGGATTGGATTGGATTGGGTTTGGGTTGGACGTTGGATTGGGGGTTATATGGTGACAGGGGTTTTTCCGTCCATTTAACCCGATATGTGGAGGTTTTGATATATTAATGCTAAACCTTGAGTTAGTAACTTAGTTAATAACTTTCAATATTTTTATTTTTTAAAAAGATGAATCTTATCAATCAATTCAAAAGTTTTATAAATATCAAACACACTTGAAGGCATTTTTAGATTTAAATGACAATTTAATCCTTGTTTTTATTGTATTTCATATGACATTTTAATATAATGCACTAATTTACTGTGAATAATTCGTGAGTTTTGACATTTAATTTACATTATTGTACGCTGACAGTTGTGAATAGTACCTATATACTTATGTTTCAAGCTGATGGTTAAGTTTACATTTGTCAGTTTGTAGAGAATCATAGTCGTCAATCAATTTTATGCAGTATAATTCTGTAATTAAATACATACATATCTACAGTGGTTGGTGGGCATAACTATTTTGACAGATGTACATCTCTGGCTCTTGTGATAATAATTTATAACGGTTAAAGTTTCAAGAGATCAAATCGATAACAAGTTAATAAGTATGCTATAACAGATCACGTGATGGTCTTACTCAGTCATTTGGATGGTGTTCTGTTGCAAGGTTGCTCTTTTTGTATTTAAAGTGTTATTTTCTGAGTCACAAAACTATTTTGACGGATGTTCTTGGTAAGTTAAAATATTTTTTTTTTACAATTTTAAAGCATATATTAAAAAGTTGAATTCATTAAGGCTCCGATTTGTGCGAAAATGGTTAAAAAGAACTAAGTATTGAGGTTAGAGCATCTATTGTCGCAAGATTTAATTCCGGCGTGTCTATTAAACAAATATGCAGAGAACTGAATTTATTAAGACAAACCGTACAGTACCAAATAAACAAACATAAAAGAACGAATTCTGTACAAAATCTACCACGGAAGGATAGAAAACGAAAAACTACTCTAAAAGAAGACAGACACATTTTGAGGGTATTCACCAAAAATCCTGTATTAACCCCTAAGAGCTTGGAGATTGAAATGAAATGCCTTCGAAAAAGTTCCGTTAGTGAAAGAACAACTCGCAGACGTCTCAAAGAATATAATTTTGGGACGTATACCGTAGGAAAGATACCATTTATAACTCCAAAGAACAAATTAAAAAGATTGAAATTCGCAAGGGAATATGTAAATAAGCCTCTTAGCTTCTGGAACAAAGTTTCATGGACTGATAAAAGTTCCTTGGAGTTTTATGGATCACCTAAAGAGAAATCTGTTTGAATGCGGAAAGAAATACATAAAAAGTTTGCTCCAGTCTTGCAGACCATGTTCCATGGCGGTGGATCAGTGATGTTTTGTGGATGCATTTCTGAAAGTGGTCATGGGGACCTAGTCCCAATCGATGGCTCCATGAACCAAAGCAAATATTTAGATGTGTTAAATGAGAACACATTTCCATCTGGCGATAGACTAAATGGAAACTCTTTCATTTTTCAACAAGACAATGCCCCTCGCCACAAAAGCAAAATGATCACCAAGTTTCTGAATGACATTGGGTTGGAAACCCTAAACTGTCCACCCCAAAGCCATGACTTAAATCTTGTAGAAAATGTATGGGCTTATATAAAAGGAAAGAGGAATTCATCATTGAGTCGCAAGAGGGATGAGACTATTTTTAAGGTGAAAACTCTTTGGGAAGAAATACCTCAAGAAATGCTCCAGAAATTTTGTAAAATCAGTTCCAAGACGACTTCAAAAAGTCATAGATGATAAAGGAGGCTACATTTTCTACTAATTTATCAATAATTTAGTTTTAAGGTCTACAAATTGTGTTTTTTTTTTGAAGTTAAAATAAAACTATCAAAATAATTATGCCATAACAAAAAGAGATTTTTATTTTTATTCACTAATTAATCTAATTATAATAAAAAAACTGTGCCATCAAATTATCCATTTTTTGCCTAAGATCCAATTCCTATTTCAGTTTTGTCAAAAAATCTTTTAAATATCAACATATTCACTCTTTCAAAATAGTTATGCCGACCACTGTATATGTATGTACGCGTAGATAAGTCCCTTTAATTTATTTGTTAAAAGTTATAAAAATAATAATAATAGATGCGGATTGATTTTGACAGCTCGTGGGAGCCATATTGGCTGCGTTCTATCTCGTATTGGATAGAGTATCTTCGATAGGTGGATTTGTAGATACCTTGTTGAACGAGTTGGATAGATGCATTGAGATAGCTGTCAAAAAATAAAAACAACTTTCAGTTGTTCACAAAAAGCAGAGCAAAACTTAATCTTCGAAGTCAAAATTGATGTAAGATAAAACATTTAACGGATAATTCAACTGACTCGTCGGACAATGATGAATTGCGTAACAATGCAATAAATAAGTCAATTTTAAAGTTAAAAAAAATAGATCATAATTAGTTTCTAAAATTTAGAGGCAAATAGCTTATTCATCGTCTATTATGTAGAAAACATTTACAAATACAACTTCAGCTAACATTTTGCATCTTTTTGTTTACCTACCAACAAATACAAAAAGCTGAAATCAATTTTCAACCATGTGTTGAACCAGCTTTTCTGTCAGATACCCCAGAAATTCTTGGATACCTTTGGATTTCTTTTTTGACATCTCAGCTGTTTTTGATCAGCTGTTATTTTACACGTAAAACATTAACAAAAAGTTATCCGGATACCCTATCTGTCTGAGATTGAACGCAGCCATTGTTTCTTTTTATATCTGTCAAACTATCTTCTTTAAATCAGTCACTTAAGAAAAATCGAGCAACACGTGCAAATGTGTATTTTACTACCAACATGCAGTTAAGTTTATCCTCATTTTGGTAAAACAAACATCTTTAGCGATTGGTTTAATTTTAGGCACGTAAATAAGCAAAGTTTGCGGATTTGAAATGACACTTATTCACGAGTTGCCAATATACACATGAACACAAAATTTGGTGTATATTTTGGGCTAGATGCGTCATCGATCAGTTCTTCGAAAATGAAGCTGGCCAGAAAATCACCGTCAACGGTGATCGCCATAGGTCGATGATCACTAACTTCTTATGGCCTGAATTGGATGATGGTGGTAAGTGCCACACGACTCAAGACATGGTGTTGACATTGGTCAAATTCAGCGTTATTTATGCGCCAAAGTCATCGATTACTGGAACTTTGAAATGCGAGTCACCCAGCTCTAAATAAATGCTCAAAGATCATGGCAAAAGTTAAACCAAGTGATATCCATGCTTTTAAAGATGGCTGGATGGTTGGAATTGGAAGGCCTTCGGAGCACGGGGAATTGATTTTAAATATTATGAATGAACCTTACTTACTTAAGGTGGCGCTACAGTCCACGGCGGACCTGGGCCATCTAAGCCGTTGAACTTTATTCTGCTAACTAGGTCAGTGTCGCTGTACAGCCATTACAGTTCGTCGTTATATCTTCTCTTCCATTCTCCATCTACGGGACCAAAAATCACCCGAAGAAGTTTTCTCTCGAAGCATCCTAAGACGTTCTCATCTTTCTTTGACAGAGTCCAGGCCTCAGCGCCATAAATGAGAACCGGGATGATGAGTGTCTTATAGATGGTTATTTAAGATGCTCGAGAGAGGACTTAACTTCTCAATTGCCTTCTAAGTCCTTCTTGGTTTTATTTCAGAGCTGGTGTCGTTAATAAATACATAAATTGGGTGGCGCAAGAGTCCGTTTGGGAACTAGGGCCTAGGGACTGACAAATCTTAACCATTCCTGTGTGCGAGTACTGTTGTCAGGGATGGAAGGGTAGATGGTGTCGTTGTCTGTGTTAATAGCGGTGCCTAGGTAGACAAAGTCCTTAACTACCTCGAAGTTATAGCTGTCCATGGTGACGTATTGTCCAAGACGTCGTTGTTCAATGTCCTATTTTGATGGCAGCACATACTTGGTCTTGCCCTCATTGACCACTAAACCCATCTTCTTCGCTTCCGTCGCAATGCTCAAAAACGCTCCACTTACATCACGTTTTGATCTTCCAATTATGTCAATATCATCTGCGTATCCGAGTAATTGGATGGACCTTTAGAAGATTGTGCCTCTAGTGTTGACGGTTGAGTTTTGCACAATTCTTTCCAGAACGATGTTGAAGAAGTCGCATGACAGTGCGTCGCCTTCTCTAAAACCTTTTTTGACATCAAATGCATCGATAGAGCATTGATAGAGCAGCGTGCATTCTCCATCGTCGTTCTGCACAAACGGATAAGTTGACAGATATGTCAAAACTAGACATTGCTCTGTAGAGCTCTTCCCTATGGACGCTGTCGTACGTGGCTTGAAAATCGATAAATCGATCCAAGATCTGCCGTAGTGTGAATATTTGGTCGCTAGTGGACTTTCCTGGTCTGAAGCCACACTGATGTGGACCTATCGGGTTGTTGATGAACGGCTTCAGACGTTCACATAATACGGCAGATAGGATCTTATATGCAATGTTAAGGAGACTAGTGGACTTTCCTAGTCTGATGCTACACTGATAAGGATCTGTCAGGTTCTTGACGAACGGCTTCAGTCGTTGACATAATACGCCAGAGAGGATCCTATATGCAAGTTAAGGAGATTGATGCCTCTTTATGTGGCAAAACTAAGAGGGTCTTCTTTGTATGTATCGGCAAACTATGCTGAGATCCCACTAATCGGGCATGCTTTCTTCAGACCATATTTTGCAGATGAGTTGGTGCATGGTCCCTACCAAGTCATCGCCTTCTGCTTGTCGTCTGCGATGTCGTCAGCTCCTGCAGCTTTGTTTGACTTCAGTTTAAATAGATGTAGCTATCTTCACTTCGTCGAGGTCGGGTAGGCGGAATTGTTGATCTGCGCCGCCGAGGTTGAGTTATATAATTTGGAGAAGTGGTTTTTCCATATTCTCAGCATCGACTGCTGTTCTACTACAATGTTCCCCTGATCGTCTTCACAGGCCTCGATTCGTGGCTGGTACCCCTGGGAGGTTTTTTTACCTTATGGTAAAATTTACAAACCTCATTCCTTTTGTGACATAACTCTATCTCCTCGATCGCTCGCTTCTCATACTCACTTTTTTGTCTCTCCTTTTCTGCTCGTAGAGCTCGAGAGCAGCTCTGGCCCTCCTGTGCAGCGCCGTTTTGTATGCCTGTTGTTAAGCTGCGTGCGCTTGCCGGCATTCGTCGTCAAACCATGGGTTTCGCTGTGGTGGCCGTGCGAAACCTAGCACTTCAGAGGCGGCATCTCTGATAGCTGCAAAGCAATGTTGCCGCTGGTTTTCAATGCTTAATGCAGGCAGCATAGGACTTCTCTACTAGAGACTCAATCGGAAAAGGAATATGAATTAATCTACTTTTAGAAAAATAAACGAGGGAAACAGTTTATAGAAAAGTCTAAAATTTATGTGAACATAACATTTTGTAGGCTAATATCGCCAGAACCAACAAGAAATGTAAGACAAAGTTTGACAGTGACAGACGTCGTTTCTTCAGCCATTTTACAATTGTTGACATATGTTGAAACAACGATACTCTGCGCGGATGCAAAATTAAATGAAGAAACCATCAGATGAAGTAATCATAAAACTTTGGAACAAAATCTGTCAAAAGTGTCAATTTTCATTTTAAAAGGTAATTCGCGGCTGTCAGAGCACAAACTGATCTAACAATATTCTAAGATTTGTCAATTATGTCTACACTTTGGTTGAGACTGCTTCTGCAAGTATACTTTTTCCACTTCCCGTTTCCCTTATAGTTCTTCCTTAAGTTACAATATTTAGTTCAAATGAAAGAGCGAGTGGTGAAACTGCAATTAAAGAACTGTCCGAGGCAAAGATTAAATCTTTGAAACAAGGAAAACAATCAATCAGTAACTCTAGACCTCACCTCTTGAAAAATTTCTTGAATTCTTTATTTCAAACCTAAAATAGCTTTCTTTAACAATTCTTTTCTCAAATCCCATGGTAAATAATTTTACCCATCTATTAACGCTTAATCAATAAACTGCTGGCTGGCTGGCTTGATGGCTGGTAGAACTTCCTCCTTTATATCTCATCAAATCAGAATAACAGCAGCAACACAATTCTTAGAACGTAAACGCCAAAACAAATAAAACTTTGTATAACATTACCCTTGAGGGAATCAGAACCCCGACTTCCGTCCGCTTCTTTGATGTGGCTTTGTTTTGAGTGTGTTTCTCTTGAGCCTGATGCTGATCTTAAAAAACAAGAAAAGTTATTATACTTGGAAACAAATTATCTCGATCGATTAAGAAAATTTGCTCAGCGACGATAATATGCATGTGTAACGACGCAGTAGAAATAAGATTCCACAAAAGTAAAAGATACTTCTGATCGAATCCTGCCTGACTCAATGGCTATGGCTGTTGCCCAGGCCCAGGTCCCTCAGCTATGTAGGTTCAGAACAGAAACAATGAAGCTCCAACTAGAAGGGCCACGATATAAATAATATTATGTTCTCGTAACTCGTTGGAGTACTTCGAAAATGGTTTGGCAAAATAACCCAGAACCTGAACTCACTTGGAGTAATAGGCCCTGTCCCGTTGCATCTCTTCACAGCAAGAAGAGGCGGACTACGGACGAATATAAAATTGTAATCTGTCTGTAATCAGAATGCGCTGCTTTGTCCTTTTTGTTTCTTATTTTACTGGCGTTTTCATCAAAAATCATTCCATGCCTTTAAGATGCATCAATGGTCGTTTTCGCTCTCTTATACCTACGTTACACTCGTACCTACTCTCTGTCTGACTTCACTTCGATAAAAATACGAAGCGGCCTGTCATTATTTTAATCGGAGCCTATTTGCCCTTGTGCATGATGGTGGAGTTGATGGTGCATGGTTTCTCAAATTACACCCCGCCTCACATCCAGCCATCTTTCTCCCATCCCGCCATACCTTCTCGTATGAAGTGAATTGGAGTGAACAAGGCGATTTCGGATTTCATCTGCCCTTCAAGTTAAAGTTGAAGTTGAAGTTTTGGAAAGACAAGAAGATATTGTTAACATCTGAGTTGTCTTTTGGATGTGGGGGATTGCTTTAAGTCATGCGCGATCGTGTGTTCCCTTAAGGTAAACACAGACCTTACGCTCCTTCACTTAAATCAGCCAAAGGTTTGATTTGCAAGTCTTATGGTATGATGGATTATGGATCATAAAATGTTAATTACTTAAAGTACCGGCACAATAATGACATCATAAACCTTTCAATCGAGTATAAATGTGGAAGAAGTTTAGGAGGAGGGTTGGTCGGAATGTTTATACTTGAAGCTTGCAGTCAAGTTGTTTTTTTAGGTTAAGGGTTATTGTTGTGATTAAATTCGAGCCGCAATGCAAACTTGAATTAGTTTTCTTTAATTTGAGTCCATTGTCTTGATAGAAATATTTCAGTTCGAAATGTCAAATAGGTTTGATTGATTCCCAATGCAATGCAAACATTTATCTGCTGGATGTCAAAACTTTACATATGCACAATACATACATACAGTGGTGGTCAAAATAATAAGAGTGCAAACGATTTTTTTCCATTAATTTGCTAAAAACCACCTTAGCCATGTGCTTGGGGTCGTTATCTTTCTGGTAGATCCTCACTGAAGGCACATTAACTTCCCATTGGAAGGTATTGTAATGAGTCCGATTTGTCAAATTGAAAATTTTGACATTTCTCGACGTTTCAAGGTCCCTAGAGTCGAAATAAAAGATTTTTAGAAAGATGTCTGTGCGTGCGTGTGTACGTACTTTCGCGACGTTTTTTTACGTAGTCCATAGCTCAAGAACCAGAAGAGATATCGATTTCAAATAAATTTTGTTATACAGATAATAAGGCAGAAAGATGCAGAAAGGGCTCTCAAGAAAATTTAGTGGGTGGTTTTTTACCCACTTTACAGTTTGAAAAAAAAGTAAAAATGTTGGTTAACCCTAAATATCTTACGAACCAAAAACGCTAGAGACTCGAATTAAATTGTATATATTGACGTGATATTGTAACGTGATATCAAAGAAGTATATTTTTTATAAAAAAATCCATTAAATGGTTTTTTATAAATCAAAAAAACTGAAAAAAAAAATTTGTCACCTCCAAAACTTTACGACTAAAATATGATTTCATCTCCAAAACAATTTTGTGCAACGAAGAATAATGTTTTTGACATCTGATCAAATTTTGAGAAAAATCAGATTGACAGTTTTTTGTTTGTAAGAAATAAAAATTTAAAAAAAACATTACTTAAAGTTGGTAAAAATTGAATATCGATTCAAATATCTTTTCAAATACTTGAAATTTAGGCTTCAAACTTATTTTATCTTATAACAAATATTGTTTTCAACAATTTGAAAAATGTTGAGAAAAATCGAATTGACAGTTTTTTTGCAAAAAATAAAAACCAAAAAAAAAAATAATAAAAGTTGGTAAAACATCTTTTCAAAACTTTGAGATATTGGCTTTAATTTACTTTTATCATTCAAAAAATATTGTTGTCAATATTCAGTAAAATTTTGCAAAAAATCTAATTGACAGTTCTTTTACAAAAAAAAAAACCTAAAAAAAAATTAATAAAAGTTGGTAAAAATTGATTTTCGATTCAAATATCTTTTCAAAAATTGTAGATATTGGCTTTAAACTTCTTTTATCTTTCAAAAAATATTGTTGTTTACATTCCGTAAAACTTTTAAAAAAATGGAATTGACAGTTTTTGTACAAAAAATTAAAAATCTAAAAAAAAATTTAACAAAAGTTGGTAAAAATTGATTTTTGGCTCAAATATCTTTTCAAAAATTTAAAATATTGGCTTCAAACTAATTTTATCTTATAAAAAATATTGTTTTCAACATTCGATAAAATTTTGAAAAAAATCGAATTAACAGTTTTCTTTACAAAAAATAAAACTCTAAAAAAAAACAATACTAAATCTTGGTAAAAGTTTACTTTTGACTCACATAGCTTTTCAAAAATTTGAAATTTTGGCTTCAAACTTATTTTATTTCACACAAAATATTGTTTTCAATATTCTGTAATTTTTATTTAAGAATCCAACAGTCCGTTTTTTCATAAAAAATAGTACGCAAATTTGGTAAAATAGATCCGAATACATATAGACAAACTTTTAAGCAAGACAAATCGACAGACATGATGGGAAGTTATCAGTGTGGGTCGCATCCCAGACTCGTTTTTTCTTTGGCATGTAGAAGCATTACATTTTCCAAAATAGGTCACATTGTTCATATTATTTTTTATCCAATAGATTGGACCTACTCCAGCATAAGAAAAACAACCCCAGATTTTGATGTGGCCGCCATCGTACTTAACTGTTTTATGGTGTTCCTATGGTTCAGCTCTTCATTGGTCCTTCTTCTCACACAAAGTCTGGTTTCGTAACTAAAAAGAACATTTCGCCATTTCTGCAAGTCGATTGTGAAAATTTACTTTTACAAATCGTAAAAGCTTTTTTATCTTAGAACTACGCAACGGAACCTTCCTCAAAATTCAATCATGTAAATTTTTATTTTGCAAAACGTCTGCGGATTGTGCTAGAGCTTATATCCAATAATAGATTTGCTTTCATACCGCTTGACGTTGTAAAGGGATTTTGAAGCACCTCTCTAACAAACCTGTTGTCCAGCAAAGTTGTTTTTTTTTGGGCGTTCTTTTTTCTGTGAAATTTGTTAGTAGGCTTCGCTCCTATACTCCTATAGCACCCTAGCAACAACACATTGAAAGCATCTGCAATGAAACTGTATGTTTTGCCTTGATCTCTTAGTTCGAGAATCAAACGGCGTTTCTAATCCGACCAATGCCTTCCGCGTCCCATTACTTAAAAAATAAATGCACTTTAAACACTTAAATACAAGTCTAACGCTAAATTTAATAAATAAATGGCGATCGGAAGTGAACAAGACCGGAAATAATGCAATTCTACTCAGCAATCTTATTTTTTGACATTGCTAATCTGACATTTGTAAGTAAAACTAACGGTAAATTGGAAATGACTATCATAAATCATTGGTAGCACTGGAAATGTTTTACAGTCAAGTCAAAGAATATTCGAATTTATAATTTGCTCCAATTAAAAACGTTAAAGGCATAGATTTTATTATGAAAAGAAAAAAAAATGATCCACTCTTATTATTTTGGCCTTCACTGTATATTGTGATCACAAATACAATATATCAGTGAATTGCAAAGTAACTGTTCTTAGCTCAGAAAAGAGTTATGAACAAAGTCCAAGCATGCCCTGCACATCATCTGAACGAAGTTCTTTCTAAACTCTCTAAATTAATTTGGAAAAGCAACTCAGCTGTCACTATTTGACATTTATGGATTTACTTGTCATATTCTTCTACAGAAACAATTAAAATGGAAAAACTACCTTATTGTAATCAAACGAGAATTAAATTCAGTTTTTGAAGCATGTGAGGATGGAGATTTTGACCCTTATGTTCAGCATTGAACCAAGTTTGCTCAGTTATTTTATTCTGAGCTCGTAGAGCGCGTTCTAAAAATTGAAAATCTGAACATAAAGACGTCAAAAAGATACACAAACTTTAAGAGTTTGTTCCAAACTTTTAACACTATTCCGACCGAAGGTGTCAAAAGACACCTTTTCAAACTTTGACTTGAAATTATTTTTTAAGTTGAATAATTTTTTCAAATTTTTTTTTTTTACAATTCATACAATAGTTGTTAAAATAATTTTGTGGCATCACTATACTCATCCTGAAACTCAAGATACATACATGGTATACCTATTCCGACCATGGGGTGTCTTTTGACACCTTAAAGATTTTACTACACTTTTCAACCATGAACTCTTTTTTCATAACCATTTGAATTCTTATGAACGTTATGGCATTCCAAAATTTATATAAAATCTACCGTTATTTCATGGAATTTGTTATTGCATTGTTTATTTTTAGAACAAAGCTTTACGTTCAGGCAATTTGTTTTCAATTTACCGCTATTTTCTTAGAAAAAGTGATCTTCGATATTATTGTTTGTGTGATTGTTGTTTGCAGACAGCATTCTACTATTGCACATTGTAGTGATTGGTCATAAGAATAATTGATTACGAAAGTTCTGGAGTAATTACTTCGACTAAATTTTGTTATTAGGTATGAACCGTGCTTGCAATTTTCCTTCAATTTTTTTACATTTTTTATTTTATTTTCTAACCTAAAGGATGTCCAAAACAAGAACAATAAATGAGATATTAGAAGAATTGAAAAGTATAGATGAAGAATGCTCTGAAATAGATGAAGACTCGCAATCTGAAGGAGAAGATGAAGATGTTGAATTTTCCAACATTTTCATTCATGAAATTGGTGGAGAATATGAAAATGAATCTTCAAATACCGAAGAAGAGGAAATTTTGATTGCAAATAGAGGGCGAAAGAGAATGAGGTTGATATCAGATTCTGAAGACGAAGGAGAAGAAATCGCCATGGATGGGACAGTATGGAAAAAGATTGACACATGTTCTACTCCTGGCAGACGACCCCTTCATACTATTTTCAAAGGTCTATCAGGTCCAACTGGGCACGCCAAAAGAAATATTATGAAAGGAAGTGTCAGCTCAGCATTTTATTTGCTATTCGACAATCATATGATGGAACACATTATAAAAAGTACGGAAGCGGAAGCAAGAAGAGTTTTGGGAAAAGAATGGAGCTTATCTCGAAATAAATTAGAGTCATTTATAGCCATTTTATATATTCGTGGTGCCAATGAGCAAAAAAATGTTGACGCAACGTTTTTATGGAATAAAAAATGGGGTCATCCATGTTATTCCAATGTCATGAGTCGTAATTGCTTCAAGGAAATTCTAAGATTTATGCGCTTTGATAATAAAAATGAGCGAAGCCAACGGTTAGGAGTGGATAAATTTTGCTTTGGCATCTAAAATATGGTATGCATTTATCGAAAACAGTCAAAACTGTTATAATCCGGACAAACATATCACAGTTGACGAACAATTGTTCCCAACTAAATCTAGATTTCGGTTCACCCAATACATGCCTAACAAACCGGATAAATTTGGTATAAAGTTTTGGCTGGCATGTGATGTCAAAAGCAAATATGTTATAAATGGATTTCCTTACTTGGGGAAAGACGAAAATAGACAGACATCTCTTCCATTGGGTGAGTACGTGGTTTTGAAGCTTATTGAACCATTTACTGGCAGGGGTAGAAGTGTTACTACCGACAATTTCTTCACAAGCAGTACTCTGGCAACAAAGCTTTTACAGAAGAATACTTCTTTAGTTGGAACAATACGTCAAAATAGGAGAGAGTTGCCAAGATCTGTAAAAATAAAAAAGGACAAAATGGAACGCTTTTCAGTGCAAATTTACGCAACAAATAACTTGACTCTAACCGTTTATAAAAGTAAACCGAACAAAAAAGTACTTTTATTAAGTTCATTCCATAAATCTGTACAAGTCGAAAAGAACGGAAAGCGTCTTCCCGAAACAATTAAATTTTACAACAGCACAAAATTTGGGGTCGATATGGCTGACCAAATGGCAAGAAAATACAGCGTGAAATGTAAGTGCCGTAGATGGCCTATGCACGTGTTTTTCAATGTCCTTGATTTCATCGGTATAAATGCATGGATTCTTTATAAAGAAACGACAGGTGAAAACATTTCACGGAGAGATTTCTTATTCCAGTTGGGAGAGGAACTATCAACTGCATATAAAGAATGCAATGAGAGAACAACAAATACGGCAATATCATCAGCTGTTTCATGCCATATCAGTTCCATTCCAAAAAGGGTGAAAAAGTGCCAAATAATGTATTGTTCCGGTAATAGAGCCACTACAATTTGTTGTCAGTATAAAAAATACTCGTGTGGCAAATGCTTAAAAGACCAACCATTCACCTGTAAAAAGTGTTGTATTGAATAAGAAAAACAATAGTTCATTTAATAATAAATATATATAGGTCATAAATAATAATATATATTATTTTCGATGAAAAAAATAAACAAAATGTAGAAAAGAGTAACTTTTAAAGGTTTTTCATTTGTAATTGGCTAAGGTGTCAAAAGACACCTTTTGGTCGGAATAGGTATACACAACATCTTGGTCTGAATAGTGTTAAGCACATTAACTTCATGCAGCCCAGGACTGAACAAATAAAATAAGTAAATTGGGTGGCGCAACAGTCCATGAACAACCAGGGCCTAGTGACTTACAACTCTCAACCTACAGTTTATATGCCGAATCCGAACGGCTTATTTGGGAAAACTATTTTCATAAAAAGAATTACCCTTGAAGGATTTGTCAATTCCTCGCAAGAGGCAGTACCCGCGAAATTTTTTTTTTTAATTAAGGTGGCATAGGCAGGGATTGGACCCAAGACCCCTTGCATGACAGTCCCACGCACTAACCATCACGCTATGGGTACTACTTGGATGGTTTCTGTCCTTCTTTAAAAACTCCTCTGAGACAAAAAAGAGATTGACAGACAGGTGCTCGCCTGATTTTGGGTACAGAGGTGCGTTCAGCAGACATGTTGCACTTTACAAGTTTTTAAAGCATTTCTGACGTTTAAATTGCTCAGGAACGTTTATAGCTTTAAGGTTTAGAAAAACGATGATTTTGAATTCTTGAGTATTATATTAAAGCGAAAGATACAGATTTGTAAGACAGTCCTCATTCGCGTAGTACGGCTAAAGAACGAATATCTGAGGTAAAAATATTACGACGATTCCCAAGCGAGTCATATGATTCATAAGCGTAGCAAAGGTGAAAATTAAAATGAATCCCTATTGAAGAATGCTTACAGGCTCAGAATTTAACGATTATTATAAAGCAACGTAGCACTTAGCTGTCACTATTTGACACTTATCAATTTACTTGTCATTTTCTTCTACAGAAACAATAAAAAATATTCAAAACTTAAATAAAAATGGAAAAACTACCGTATTGTAATCAAACGAAAATTAAATTCAGTTTTTAAAGTAAGTGAGGATGAAGATTGTAATGCTTGTGTTCAGCATTGAACTAAATTTGCTCAGTTATTTTATTCTGAGCTCAAAGAGCGCGCTCTAATAAAGCTTAGAACAAAAAACATCAAGAGGTAAAAAGTTACGCAATTTTTTGGACTATATTCAGATGTTCGTAATGTAAGCAACTTTTTAATATTTGGTGTAATATCGCTTGTTTTTTGTAACTTCTGGACATCGTTTTGGCATAGAGTCAATTAACCGTTTAAGTGTACTTTTACTAATACGGAAACATTTTTTTTAAGACCCAAAAGTAGTTAATTTTTATTTTTAAATCGACAGCTGCCGATCTTCCTTTTGAGTATTTTAAATAAATTCTCAATTGGGTTTTAATCTGGCGATTGGGCCGGCCAATTCATGACTTGGACCCCATTTGTTGTAAACCACTCTTTTACAAGCTTTGAGATGTGTTTAGGATCGTTGTCGTGTTGAAACTCAAAAGCAGCGGCATTTCCCATTCGGCGTATGGGAGCATATGGCTTTCTAAAATGTTCCGGTATACAAATAGCTCCATTTTTGTATCGACCTCGATGATGGGCCCTACTGCTGTTCCAGAAAAACAAGTCCACACCATGACATTACCTCTGCAATGCTTTACTATACCACGACAGTAACGGGGATGTAACCGTTAAAAGACTCATAGCTAAATAATATTGAATTCCATTTTTCGGGTGTCCAATTGAGATGTTGTGTTGCAAACTCAAGCCTAAAATTACGGCAAAGTTTAAAATTCGTTACAGGGTCTAGGAACTTCAAAACTTAACTTGTTTTTAAATGTTTCATGGTTAAAATTGGTTTCTTGGATGGTCTGTAGCTTCTTCGGCTATTTTCTAAGGTACGTTTCCTTACTGTGCTAGAACTTATATTTAAATTAAGATCCTGAACAATTTTGTTTGATGACACAAAAGGATTTTTTTTTTAATAAAACGAACGATTTGTTTGTCCTCTCTGTAATGAGTTTTTCGTGGTCGACCTTTAGAATAAATTGTATTTATACCGACCCAGTCGCTTTATATTTTTAAAAGTCGAGAAAATATTAATTTATATTAAATCTTTTGGCGATCGAAATTTGCAAATCACCTTTTTTAATAAAAAAATTACAATTTTCTCGTAAAAAAACTAGATCACGAGACGACGATCGAAAAGCAACTAAAATATTTAATGATTTACACTTGTAAAATAGAAAAATGTTGAAAAGAAAGTGAAAAAAACCGTTAGACCTCTTATTTTAAAGGTCACTTAGCAGCGACAGAAAAAATTGCTTGCATTACGAACAGCTTTTTATGGAGTTTATTCGTTTGTCTTTTTGAATTATTCTATTTTTAGACTAAAGCATAATTTTGTTATTGTTGGCTTATTGGTGGCTCATCAAGTAATTACAAAAATATGGGCCATTCCACATAAAATCATATACAAAGGCGTAATTAGAACTTGAATGCAATTCAAAAATCGGTTGCTTAGTTTACGAACAATACTGTACATCGGTATATAGTTTATGGTCTTTGAACTTCAGCCCAGACAATACAAAAGGTCCAAAGAAAGAAGAATTTATCAAAACCGAAGGAACAAAGTTATTTCGATAAGAGAGCTTGATGTCAAATTTAATCAAACACTTTTAAAATATCAATAGCAATAATATTACTTTCTAGAAAACAATGTAAAGATTCATTCCCTGCAAAAATATTACTTCACGATAACCTGAAAATTGATCAGTTTTCATGATCTTGAAAAGAAGGGTCGTAAGATCAATGGGTTGATAATAAGAAGAGCAGGTGCATTCGACTATTCTAGATACAGGCTTGCCAAATGCTGTGTTGCAGCGTTAAAAATCTACTCTTCCGAAAAGCATGATTAACTGCTGGAACATAATGGTGACGGAGCCGGAACCGGAGTCGTAACTGGAATCGGAGCTGCAGCCGGATTTGGAAGAGTTGACCAACTTTTAACTTTGACGTACGATGCTTATGACGTCTATCAAAAGTGGTTTCAAAATACCCCTTTTCATTTCTTTCCTGGTACAATGGCCGCACCATACAAATATACAACATTTCGAAAAGAGACATTATTAAAACTATATCTTCGTTTTCAAAATCCATTCTATTAAATAATTTTAAAACTCAAACCAAATGATAAGAATCAAATCAATAATTTCAAAAAAGAACTAAATCTATATCAAACGTCAAAAAGTCGTACGACGCTTTGTGTGCGTACTTTGTGTTAACGTATATGACAAACTGTGACATCTATTCCGGCTCCGGCTGCGGCTCCGATTTTTGCATTGTGTTCTAGCAGTAAGATGTTTTGAAAATTCGGCAATACCTCCAAACGACTCGACAAAGTCCAATCACAAGTGACAAATTAGCTCAGTCATCTAAGGCCACAATAAGTGCATAATTTATGGTATCGGAATTTCAAACAGATGATTTTAGTAACTTTGGAGTAGATAGGTTGTAACCTTGTGTCAGACGTGACGTACCGGAGTCCAGTCACCCGAAGTGAAAATGCTTTTCATTAAACATTCCATCTCCTCCTATCCATAGTTATAAACGTCAAAACATAACTTTGGAAAAATGATTTCAGGCGACATCATTTGCCGTTTTCCAATTTATTTTCCAAAATGCAATGCGGGAATTACAGAGTTCAACAAAAGTCTAACGGTAATCATCTCGAACTGGAGAATTCTTTAGAACATGTTCTATATGTACAATCATGAAAAAGAAAATCTCTTTTGAAAAAAAAAACTTCGAATTGTTTTAAATTCAATGATAACCTAGCCTTGGATAAATTTATGAGAACTATAACCATGTGATTGACCCACTAATAAATTAATTTTTTAAAACCCTGCGCAGGCATGGCGCCATGTGGTTATATTTGTATTGTGCAGCTGATTTCAATATATTCAAGAGTAGACAGTAGGTAAATTTTATAAGTCATTTCACTGCTACAAGCAGGGTGGTGTTTATTTTGCCTCTCATTGTTTTTCTTCTCTTTAATTTTAGGTTCACTCTGACTCTGTATAGCTGCCAGAGTTTACAGATTAAAATATGATATTTAAAAACTTCAAATCTAAATCTACTTTTACTGAATAAAAAGAACAACATGGTTGCCGTGTTATTTTACTTAAACAACTCGTTGACGACAGTAGTGGCGCTGCTAGTACGATTGCAAATAGATAGATAGTGATATGACATATGAAATTGTGTTGGGATTTTTCTTTTTAATTTTACACAACAAGTTTTTCTCTCTCTCTCTCTCTCTATTCTCTTCATATATCAATGTTTATTTTCATTGATTAATTGCGTTGATGTTTCTTTGATTGGGAGTGTAAATTTGTGGATGTGTAAGTTTTCTTAGTACGATATAAAAAGTACTTTGGAGTTGCCATTTTATTTTACCCTACCTTTTGATGATAACATTTCTAATCACAATAATTTGTAGAATAGTTTTATTTTTGTTGAAACGTTCATTTTCATTCATAATTTTTTTATTGAGTTCTTTAGAAAATGTTTTTAAACAAACTGAACTTATTCAACTGTCTACTAAGTGTCTGTTTTGAGTGTCAAAACACTTTGGCAGCATAAATTTGACTTAAACGACATATAATAAAGTAAAATTAAAAGTAAAGTTGGCATAGATATCCCAAAAATTGCGGGGTTGGTGATTTCTTACCATTCTCAACTCTAACAGAAAAAAGTTCTTGACAGTAACCTAAGTGTCAATTCAGCCGTTCTTCTTAATGAGAGTACTTCTTAACGATTTTGTAAATATTGGATTACTGCCAAAATTTACCTCAACAAGTTGAACTAAACTGGAAAACTGTTCATTTCAATACTATTGAATAATTAGTGCTCTAACATCACCTTATATTGACACTCTTGGGGAACATTAGGAGTTGGAAAAGAAAATCGCGTTATTTACTTATCCCAAATAGTTATGCTCACAAAGAAGCTAAATTATCAACCAATGCAGCAATTTCTACGAAAATGAAGGAATCTGTAAAATTCCATGTAAACTTTTACACGCAATAAATCATGTTTAGTGGAGACAGATGTCAAAACAATGTTCTCTAGATTGAATTGTCAGCTATTATTTATCATCTATTAACCAAAGTATACCCTATAGACAACATTAAGAACAACAATCTCCAGTCAACGAGACATGGTTTAATTAAACTATGTACATATTGTGTAGAATGAAAAGCATTCAGCCCAATTCTAAATATTAACCGGGAAAAGGGAACAGAATTCTCTTATTCTGAATTCCGAAGGGAAATTATCTTTCCCTTCGAAAGTGGAAAAGAAAATTATGAATGATCGAAACAGCTGTTTTGCAATATTTGACATATGAAAAAAATTTTAAAGAAAAAAAAAGTTTTACTGAATGTGAACAGTTGTCCTTAAAATTCTTTTATTATTTTATTAACAAATAAAGTAGAACTCAACAAAAAAGTTCAGCATTGTACGCAGAATTTTACATGAAAAGGAGGTTGAAGAAAGCCGATATCGACAGCCAAGAGCTATCAGAAGATCTTTAAGGGATGCATTCAATCCTTTGGAGTTGCCACAATGGCTGTGTGTACATTTGCTCTTTGTTTGTTTTCAGACGACATGTTAATAAACCTTTTGGTTTTTACATAGATTTCAAAAATATTTTGGAGTCAACAAAATTGCTTTTAAGTACTTGTTGGATGCCTTCATTACATCCTGTGAACCAGGTAAAAAGTGGTTTTCAGTTCCTCCAATTGCAAAATTAAGCGCTTGCTTGCGTTTCTTTGTTGAGGGATCATACCAAACGGGGGTTGGAAAAGACTTTAATGTCGGTTTATCAAAGCCTTGCTTCAGTAAAGTGGCTTAGAGAAGTCCTGGAAGTCCTAGAAGAGCAGTTATGTCCACAATGGATAGAAACATGTCGAACAACCGCGGATAAAAGAAAAGTTGCGTTTGCGTTTTACACAAAAACCAACTTTCCTGGCATTATTGGATGTGTTGACGGAATTCATGTACGGATTCAAAATCAGAAAATTTGTATTCCTTGTTAGGCCCACCACCAGTGGCATTTTTTGATTTTAAATTTTCAGCCGCCTTTGCTCTGACATTTTTTTTGATCACTCCACACTTTTGATAATAAGATAATAAACAATAAACATAATAAGAACAAACAAATTCAGCAACATTTGCAGCTGCTACTTATTAATTGTTTTGGACCTATAAAATTATTAAAACTTTAATTTTTTTTTGTTTCTTTTTCTCCAACAAATTTTTGGGCAAAATTCGGCGGGAGACGAGTAAAAACTTTTCCTTTTTCGACATTTAGAATTCCTAAAGTCACATCTCCAAATAAATCAACTTTTTGGCAAGTCGAAATGATCAAGTTGTTGCTTCGACAGTGCTTTTTGAGATATATGTATTTAATAAAGCAGCCGATGGACTTCAACAAATTCCAATGCAATACGCAGAATCGTAATAATTGCATAACATGCATTTTTTGGAATCCGATTCTCTGCCAGTTTGCTGTCTTTAAGAATAGATTACAAGGTTGTAAAAAGAAAACGTCTGTATGCTGCCCAAAATTGTATGCTTATGAAAGCAGTATAAGAACAAGCGAATATCACTAAAACACCTTCGAAAGAGAGAGAGACATAATGTCCAGAAAATTGGATGTTTATATTCACCAGGTCCACTTAATAACTAGTTAACATAAAGTGCTATCGAAACTCTACAGATCATATTCTCTTAAAAGATATTGTGGAAATAGTCAAATGGCTTTGACAGTGACACGCGAATATTAAGCATGAAATAATTATTTTTTTTCGAATGAATGGATTTTAACCTTTCAAAAAGTTTATAACAAAGAAAACTATACAATTTATGCAACATAATTAGATGAAACTAACATTGTTATTCCAAGGGTCAAACATAAGCAATACCAGGCTTATAAAATAGTTTAATTGAAAGTAATGGCTGCGTTTAATCTCAGACATATTGGCTGCGTTCAATGCGTATTGGATAGGGTATCTTAGTTAGGTGGATTTTTAGATACCTTGTTGAACGAGTTGGATAGCTGAATTGAGATAGCTGTCAAAAAATAAAAACAACTTTTAGCTGTTCACAAAAAGCAGAGAAACATTTGAGTTTCGAAGGCAAAATTGTTGCAAGATTAAACATTCAATGGATAATTCAACTGACCTAGTAAATTGGCTATCTACAAAATGAGAACAAAATAAGTCAATTATGAAGTTTAAAAAAATGTTGAATCAGCTGTTCTGCCAGATACCTAGATACCCCAGAAATTGTTGGATAACTTTGGATTTATTTTTTGACATCTCAGCTGTGTTTGATGAGCTATTTTTTTTACACGTAAAACACTAACAAAAAGGTATCCGGATAACATATCTGTCAGAGATTGAACGCAGCCAATAAAGCTAGATGGATTCTTAAACAAGATTTTGGCGAGACAATTAAAGCCAAGACAGCAAAAAGTTCCTACATCGTATGTCTTACAGAAGCTTATGATTGGCTCTAGGGACTGTGCATTGAATCCTTAACATTTTTTTTGTGATCAAAATTGTAGAGCGTGTCTGAAAGATTTCTCATAGAAATGTTTAAATGTTAGAGCCCGTTCACACGATCCCGAATCGGCGGTTGTGCCGTATTGTCAATATAATTTAAATGAGTATGTTCATACGATACGGCATTTAACTGTAAACGGTAAAATTACCGATTATGTCGATTTTGTCTTTCGGTTTTGTCTCCGTAAATCGTTTTCGGTTGTACGGTAAAAATACCGATTCTTCTCATCGTGGCAATGTATGTATAGACAGTGCGTTCAGACGATTCGATATTTTGACCTATAATGCGTAACTTCTCGTCTGGGCTACTGTCGAATAAATTATTGCTAGTATATAGTCGTAGTAAATCGTCGGTGTAGGGTTGAGTACGGTGTACGCTAAAATTACCGTACCGTCTGAACACTCCAACCAAAAGACATCGAATCGAGAAAATATCCGATACGGTGAAAATATCGAATCGTGTGAACGGGCTTTAAGATAGAGTTAATTGAAGTAGTGTTTAAAATATGAATAGAAACAGTGTGTGCTGCTAGAGATCGATGGCCACAACGTCTAAGGACTAGCATTTAAGCTGAGATCGATCAATTTGATGAAATTTTTGTTTTAATTTAACTAATATTGTGGCCATTTTAATGAAGCGACAATGAATACAAAATATTTTGTAGTTGCTGTCTTATCGTGGTACATTTTAGATTTAGATTTATTTCCATTTCGTGTTTAGAATTATTGTCTTAGCAAATTAATGTTTAATTATAATGAAAGGGCTAAGTCATCAGCAGAAGCAACCATTTTTTCTTTCAAAAACAACTGAAAAATTTACTTTATATAAACAATAAAAAGTAAAGCCCCGAGCACTGACCCTTGGGGGACGCCTATGCATGCACTAGTGATCGAATAACTTATAGTTGTAACGATTCGCTCATGATTGGACCTGTTTTGAAGAAAGGATGAGAACCAATTTAAATTGTTACTTCTACTTCTTTCGTCAGATCAAGAAACAGAGCAACTCTTGCTTTCCAAGAGAGTCACTACTAGAGTCACACCTTTTGTCACCTTTTTTATGTATCGGGATAAAAATTGCAGTTTTAAGGTATTCTGGGAATACACCACTTTCAAATCTTATGTTTACAATATATGATAAGAGCCTTGTTATAAAACCATGTATTTTTTGTATTACTATGCTGCTTTAGTCATCTATTCCAAAGGAAGTTTTTGATTTCAATTTAGCAATCACATAATTAAATTTAGCAGCACATATTCGGTTTTGGATTGTATGGGAACATTTTAATACCCGTTTTTTGTTTTAAAATCTATCCATAGTATAGTAGAATTTTACACGAATAACAAAAACAATATCCATAGTATGAATAACACCGATAAAAGTTAGAGTAGAATCTTACTATGGATGGGTTTTTGACATTTATACAAGTCTCGAATGGATTTATGCGATTTCGTTCTCAAACGTTAGTACGATTGATATTGCATTTGTATCTCGATGGCTGTGTTCGTTGAGTAGTTGTGCATTTGTAATCATATGTGTTTTCCATTGGGGGAAAGAATCAATCTATAACTGTTGATATTATTTAGTGTTGTTGGTATAAATGGTCTTATTTTGTTAATTAAGTTCTTCTTTGTTTCCACCGAAGGTTTATTTCAATTAAGATGAAATAAATCTTCATGGTTTTCCACCGTACATGTAGATTTAAAAATTAATAAGTTTCTAAAATTCAAATGGTGTTTCGATGTTTCTTATGAAGTGCAAGTGAGATAGTTTGATTCCTGTTAAACAATGAAAAACTGAATAGTTTAGCATCATATAAAAATATGCTACCTCCTTTTTTTTATTTGTTTAAACCAAAACTATATTTTTTGTACACAAACATACAAATAAACAAGCCATAATGCATCTGTAAACCAACTCCTCCATACAGGTTTTTCTTCACAATCGAGTCAAATCAAGCTCATTTCAACTCGATTCAGTTATATAAAGAATTGAAATGATAATGTAGAAGTCTACGAACAAACTCCTTGAAGCTCTTACTCTATGTCAAAGTTGCAATTGTTAAATGAACTTTTTTATGGAAACTCAATTTCCAAATGTTTTCTTCCATTTCTTCTTGAAAATTGTATATTTCATTAGTTTTGGTTAGTTTTTTTGCTAAGTTAGTTTTAACATTTGATTTCACAAAACTTTCTTCTATTTGTGTGTGTTTTTAACTTTCCATAGGAAGTTATTGTAATGGGTCTGATTTGTCAAATTTAAAATTTTGGCATTTCTCGACGTTTCAAGGTCCCTAGAGTCGAAATAAAATAAAGGGCTCTCAAGAAAATTGCGTGGTTGGTTTTTTTTTTATCATAGCAGTTTAAAAAAAAGATGAATATTTTGGTTAACCCTAAATATCTCTCGAACCAATAACGCTAGAGACTTGGATTAAATTTTATATTATAAATTGTAACGTGATACCAAACAAGTATCTTTTTGGAAAAAAAAATCCAATCAACGGTTTTTTTATAAATCAAAGAATCTCAAAACAAATGTTGTACCCTCGAAAATCTTACGAACAAAAATGATTTTATATCCAAAACAATTTTGTGCAACGAAAACTAAAGTTTAAATTTTGAGAAAAAAACATTACATTAAAGTTGGTAAACATTGATTTCCGACTCAAAAATGTTTTCTATACTTTGATATTGGCTTTAAACTTATTTTATCTTTTAAAAAATATTGTTATCAAGATTCCGTTAAATTTTGAGCAAAATCGAATTGAAAATTTTCTTACTAAAAATAAAAAAATCTTAAGAAATTAGTAAAATATGTTAAAAATTGATTTTCGACTCGAATATCTTTTCAAAAATTAAAAGTATTGGCTTAAACTGTTTTATCTTATAAGAAATATTGTTTTCAACATTTAGTAAAGTTTTAAGAAAATTCGAATTGACAGTCTGTTATTTTTACCAACAAAAAAATAACACCTAATAAAAGTGGTAATGCTTTGGTAAGTTGGTAAACATTGATTTTCGATTTAAATACCTTTTCAAAAATTTTTTAAATAAAAAAAAAACACATAAAAGTGTAACATCATCTGAATTAATAAAAAATCCCACATAAATCTAAAATCCTCAGCAATTTAATTGTTGGATTTTACATTATTCATCGACCTAATGTCAAAATTACAAATAAACAATGAAAACAAATGGGTGTTGTAGGGTGAAACGTACGAAAGATTCCGGACTTTATATGAAGTGTCTTTGGAATAAGACTTAATCACCTTGCACGTGAGCGCGAACGACGAATGAATTACAAAATGTGAGTTTATATACCTTTGAAGACATATTTCCACACAAATTCTAAACAAAACGATAGCAATATAGTTTCTATTTGGTTTATGATGCATACTTTTACTTTTCAATATCATATATTAATAAATTTAAGAAAACAAATTTATTCGTCGAGCAGAATATTGTAGTTGATACGAACTGTCAAACTTTATTCACGTTCCCCATTATCCACACTCGCAACGAATAAAATAATCATGCGTACTTAACCTAAGAAAATCATTCTTGCTTTGTATTTGGTGGTGAATGGTGTTCGGCTTTCAAAGTCAAACTTCATTCGCGACGAATTAAAAACTCTCATGTGAAAGAAATGTCAAAATCGACGAAAATTCGTTCATTCGTTGGTCGTGCTCATGTGAATAGTGCTTATAGCTCATGTGAAAGAAAAGTCAAAATATGCGAAAATCCACAGTTCGCAGTTCGTAGCTCATGGCTGTAAATGAGTACTAAATCTGCTACTAAACTCCTCTCGGTTATGCTTCGCAAACACTTATTTTTACAAGTTATCTTTAATCTGTCTACTCTTTCGCTCTCGACTACCAACAAACCAAGTCAAATAAATGTGAATGTGATACAAACTACATCCATCCATCTAAAAACAACATATTGTGCAATTCGAGTTTTATGTGTGTTGTTTTTGTATTTTATAAGTTGCTCAAAATATTTAAAAATGTATCTTTTTCTTATAAGAGTTCAGTTGTTTCAGTTTTTCGATGTGTATGTGTCACTATTATCTCGAATTCGATGGTTTATATCAATGTATGTGAAATAAATAGTGTAAAAAGAAGAAATAAAAACACGGAAAGAGAGAAAAAGAAATATGTGATTAAACAAAACAAAACGAAATGAAATACTCAACAAATACCATTACACACACAAACACACGTTCAACTTAAAGCAAAAACACATAGAATTTTTCTCCGAAATGAAATTTCGTATTTTAGTCAATTGCTGCAACTAGTCCGTTGCACGTCGTCGTCGTCGTAGTGTCGTCGTGTATTCGTATGTTCTCTTGATTTTTCTTTTTTAATTATTGTCATAATACAACAAAATTAATTAATAATAATTTTGAATGTTTTTACTGAGATAACCTTACGGACATTTTCCATGTTTTGTTTTTATTTTTTATTTTTAAATTAAATTTCTATCTTTTACTCTCCATAATTATATTATATTTTATTTCAAAACGTATTTTGTTATAAAAATTAAAGCAAATAAAAAGAAAATAAATCGTGAACAAAATAAAAAGAAAGCAAAAATATATCTGTGTATACATATTTAGAAAAATAAAATAAAAATATCAAATTCTCTTCTTGTTGATTATTGATTATATTATCTGCTATAATTTCTGTTGTTGGATCCAATAGATGAAAGAATGTGAATTCTCTTGCATGAGTGAAGGAATGAAGGAAGAAAATTGTGTTCTCAATAAAAAGCAATTTAAAGTGAAAAAGCTATAATTATAAAATTATATATATTACATATCGTGAAACGGGAATTATTCGGATACATATCATACAAAAATAAGAAAATATAATATACATATATCTGATCGCGGAACGTACAAAAATAAAAGGAAAACGAGTGAAAAAAAAAGTTTATTTTGTTTTTCTTATTTTATTATTTAAAAAAAAATCAAATCGAATAAAGGAGTTCGCCGCGAGGAAGGAGATATTTTTCGGCGAAAAAAAAAGAGAAAAAGTGAGTTTGATATTATTGAATTTGAAAAATTTCACTAAAAATGGAAGAAAACTCAAAGTGTAATCTCTGCCTTGTCAATTAAACAATTTATAGTTGAAAACTACTAAATGTCACTAAATGACAGGAGATTTAAAATACCAGTGTGTGCATTTCGATCTTATTATTTTATTTTATAAGAATTACGTTAAATTTTCTTCCACTATCATCATCTTCATCATCATCCATGAATTTATTTAAATGTATGTGATCTATTTTTTCTTGATTCGAATAGAAAATAAGAATTAGTTGACATAAAAGGAAAAATTAAACGAATAGGCAATATTAACAATTTACTATTCACAATAGAACAAAAACAATATGGAGAGTATGGAAACGGTAATTTATGACACTTGGAAGATTCCTTCAAACCTTCAAAGTTCATCGAAATAACAGTAATTTTTTGTTAGAAATTGTGAAACTAGAAATATTCGAAAAGATACGAGGAATTTAATTATGCGGTCGCATTTTGATAGATATGTAGTTTAGTTTTTCTATAATCATCTTCGTACTTGTCGAAAAAGAAAAGTCAATTTTATGAATGTTTATAGGTGTGTCGGTGTGTGAGTGTGTGTTTGTGCATGAAACAACACAAGCAAGAACAATAAAAAAAACTCACAGACATTCACACACACACACACGAATTATATGTGAAAAACAAAAATATAAAAACGGATTTTGTCGGCCACCGGCAAGGAACCGACTTTGTATCTTTGTGGTTGTACGACAAGTTCGTGTCGGTGTATATATATGTATGTGTGTGTGTGTGTGTCTGTCTGGCTGGCGCCAGTGCGACGACGTTTATCTTACTTTTTATTACGTCAGTGGCGCCCACTGGCGCCTATAGGAAAACCATACACACAAAAACAATTTATAATGAATATAATATGATGGTGGCTTTTTAGAAGTATAACCTGCTTGGATTTTTATAAATTCACACATACCCCACCTGAGTTGTTTTATTTTCTTTTATTTCTAATTTAATGCATGCAATGTGTATTGCTGTTGTTGTTATTTTGTTGCTTTATTAAAGGGGATTGCAGTGAGTTCAGCAAATATTCTTGTTAGATGTTAGATATTTTTTTTGTTTATAATTTATTTTTTTCATAGACTGATATAATTTTGTTTTCTTTTTGAGGAATAATCAATCTTTTAATTGCTTTTATTTGAAAATTCATAAAATTTTTAGATTTTAAAAATAAATATTTGGTTTTTGTATAGGAAAATATAAATGGCGCCCAACGTGAATACATAATTAGATGCAATAATCATACTAATTAAGTAAGGTTTTATTTTATTTCGGTATTATATGGATCTGGATGTTTAGAAAACAAGAATAGAATTTAATGTCTGCTAAAAAAGCGCTTAACAAGCGAATTTTCAATATAATTTTAAATAAATACTTTTAAATGATTGTTTGAGATTCTTATTGAAACTTGATTTGATTTTGATTTAAGTTTAATGCTTATGGATTCTTTTTCTTCAAATAAGACATAAAATAATACTCTTATTTCTATATATTTAAAGTCCAGTAAAATGGCGCCCAACGTGAACCTTTTCAGTTAAATGATTTTTTGAGCTTCTTATTGAAACTTGATTTGATTTTAAGTTAAGTTTAATACTTGATGAATCCTTTTTCTGTAAATAAAACATACAAACTAAATTCAAAATAAAAGAACTTAATGTCTACTTAAATGGCGCCCAATGTGCAAATTTTCAATTCAATTTTAAATAATTAAATGTTTACTTGAGCTTCTTGTTAAAACTTTATTTTATTTGTATTTAGGTTTAATGCTAACAAATCGTTTATTTGCAAATAAGACACAAAATAATACTTTTATTTCAAAAGAAAAGAAAATGGCGCCAAACGTGAACCTTTTTAATTAAATGATTTTTTGAGCTTCTTATTGAAACTTCATTTTATTTTTATCTGAGTTTAATTCTTTATGGATCCTTTTTCTGCAAATAAAACATAAAAAAAAATATCAAAATAAAAGAAATTAATGTCTACTAAAATGGCGCCCAACGTGAAAATTTTCAATTCAATTTAAAATAATTAAACGATTGTTATTTAAACTTGATTTTATTTTTATTTAAGTTTAATTCTAACGGGCCCTTTCTCTGCAAATAACACAAAAAATAACACTCTTATTTCAAAAGAAAATAATTTAAAGTCCAGTTAAATGGCGCCCAACGTGAACATTTTCAATTAAACGATTGTTTGAGCTTCTTATTGAAACTTCATTTTATTTTTAGTTAAGTTTAATACTTTCTTTATCTTTTTTCCGCAAACAAAACATACAAACAAAATTCAAAATAAAAGATTTTAATGTCTACTAAAATGGCGCCCAACGTAAACATTTTAAATTAAATGATTGAGGTTTTTATTGAAACTTGAATTAATTTTTAGTTATGTTTAATACATTATGGATTCTTTTCTGCAAATAAAACAAAAAACAATTATTTCAAAATAAAAGAGCTTAATGTCTACTAAAATGGCGCCCAACGTGAGCGTTTTCAATTAGATGATTGTTTGAGCTTCTTATTAAAGATTGATTTTATGTTTAGTTAAGGTTAATACTTAATGGTTCCTTTTTCTGTAAATAAAACATACAAAAAAAAACAAATATTTCGAAATAAAATAATTTAATGTCTACTAAAATGGCGCCCAACGTGAAACTTTCAATTCAATTTTAAATAATTAAATGATTGTTTGAGCTTCTTATTGAAAGTGGACTTTATTTTAAATTAGGTTTCAATCTTAAGGGTGATTTTAATGCACTTATTTAAAAAAAAATATAATTGGCGGCCTCTTAAATGGCGCCCTACGAAAACATTTTCAATACAATTTAAAATAATCAAATGATGTTTAAGCTTCCTATTAAAGCTTGATAAAAGTTTAATGTTTACGGATCCTTTTTCTCCAAATATGGATCTTTTTTCATTCAAATTAAATATATAAAAAAAAACAAATATCACAAAAAAAAATTAATAATAAAATGGCGCCCGACGTGAGCATTTTCAATTCGATACTGTTTAAATTTTCTATTAAAGCTTGATCTAATTTTTAACTAACTTAGTTACTTGATACTTACAAAAATAATACAATAATTAACAAAAAAAGGATTGATTGCCCTCTTAAATGGCGCCCTACGTGAACATTTTCAATTCAATTTAAAATAATTAATTGATTGTTTAAGCATCCTGTTAAAACTTGATTTAAGTTCAATGTTTATGGATCCTTTCTCTCCCAATATGGACCCCTTTCCATTCAAATTAAACATAAAAAAACAATAAGTCCAAAGTAAAAAAAAAATAATGTCTACTAAAATGGCGCCCAACGTGAGCATTTTCAAATAGATGATTTTTTGAGCTTCTTATTGAAACTTGATCTAATTTGTATCTAACTAAGTTGATACTTACAAAAATAATATACTAATTTAAAAAAGGAATTTAATTTCTACTAAAATGGCGGCCAACGTGAACAGTTTTTGTATTTTAATTTCATGTGGATTCTATTTTTAAAATAAAAATGAATAATACACATATGTACATACATATATCATCCATTATTCGAAGCTTGACTGGGTGTTTTTTAAACTTGTCTTGGGTAGTTTGAAACATTAAAATTAAATGACTATCAATCGCTTATATTTTATAACATGAATTCGCAAACGTATCTGTCTATTGATGATTTTTGTTTAAAATAGCTTCTAAAAAGGCAAAGCTAGGAACATGTGAAGATTTGTTTAGTTTTTTTTGATTTAAAATATATTTTTTGACTTAATTTTAGTACTTAACTCGCAAATAAAAAAAATCTAGTAACTAGCTCCTTAATGAAACATATTTGTGTTGAATATTTTTAACAACTAATAATTGTTTTGTTAAAATACATACAAGTATAGACTGATTTTAATTCAAATACTTCTCCAAATATGCGAATCACATAAATGGCGCCCAATGCAAGGCTCATAAAATAAGTAAATAATACACATCGAAATGCACACACACTAAAATTTCCTGCTAATTAATTTAAATAAGTAATACCATAAATATTTACATTTATTTCAGCTGTGGAATTATTTCCATAAAGAAAAAAAGAAAAAAACTCAACATCAATCTCTCTTCAACTTCCAATTAATACAAAACAAGGACACAATATTATTTTGTTGTTACTTTAAGCTTTCGAATGTAAATCCTACATATCAAAATTAAAAATAATCAAATTAATTTAATTACAAATAAAATATCCTTTTCAACCAAAAAGTGCTTTAAATATCAAAATTCAATTTAAAACAAAAAAGAAAACTTAACTGAGCAGTTGTAATTATAAACAATTAAGAATTTAATTCGATAATAAAATTGTTATTCTCGTTGTAATAAAGAAAACCCCAAATTGTTACACGAATGTAAAAATACTTGCTCGTGCCATTGCCACCTAAGGATATATAAGTTTCAAAGTGCCCTATCAAATCGCGCTTCAATAATAAATTATAATTATAAATTATATAAAAAGTCATTCGCTTATACTTTTCAATTTTGTTTATATATCTTTTTGATGTGATATTGCTTAAGTAAATTTAATTAAATATATAAAAAATCTAAAATAAAAGTGATTTATGTAATAAACAGCAATTAAAAGTTGTTGTTAACGCACACTAAATCTTAAATTAAAATAACGAAGACAAAGAAAAGCAAAGAAATATACAAAAAAAAAACATATCATCTATCGATCGAGTGTGATACAATTTAAATTTAATTGCATCAGTTTTAATCGATAATGCAAATACGATAGATCGATGTTACCAATGCATTTTATGTCCCTCCATGTTCATGTTTCAAAGCAACAAACAGAAAAAAAAAGACAAACTATGGTTTGCATGCCAAACGCGATTTCAGCAGTACAATCAAGACATCGATGTAATGCCAAGTGTGCAACCACAGCGGCGTCACCCTCAACATCTACTCCGCCCTCAGCAACAGTATCAGACGGCACATCAGCTGCTACACCAACAACAACAACAACAACAACAACAACATCAACCTTTGATACTGGATCCACGGGAAACGCCTCCACCGCAATATGGTCAAATGAATTTCTCTGGAAGAAGCTGCTGCAGCATGAGTTCAATGCTGATGGAGAACAGCGGGAACAACAGCAGCAGCAGCAGCAATCAACAGCTACTGTATCCAATGAACACACCTCCGCAATGTGTGTGCTCGAACAGCTGTTTTGGAAGCGTCGCCGACGAAGTGTCATATGCAATGGAACTGGAATCCGGCTCGGAGGAAATGAGCATCGAGCAGGATTACGAAACCAAGATAGGTGGCTCTTATTGCGAAAGTTATGGAGACAATTCAACCGATTGCAACGAAGGAGACGACTACGATCATCAATATTCCAACTTGTCGGCGAAAGCGACGAGAGCAATGATCGGCGAATTGAACGCGGACCGACTGACGAATTGGCAACAAAACCAGAATCTGGCATTTCATCAAACGTCAATAGCAACAACAACAAAAACGAACAACAAGTCAACTGGGACCACGATAGCGGGAAGTGTTTTACGGAGTTGCTGTTACACCGCTGGGGATTCTATTTCGAACGAATCAACTGGCAGCAACTGTCACCACCCACCACATCCCAATCAAAACTTTTCTCACAATGCGATGGCAGCGCCATCATCCACAACTGTAACCTCGGCGATAACTGCAACAGCAGCAAATGTTTTTCGAAATTGTTGCCGAGGTGTTGGGTCCCAGTCAAACGAATCGAGCATAGGGAACTATCCCGAGCTGCCTCATCAGAACAATCGCAATTTTGCTCTCAACAACAACAACAACAGTGCTTTTGGCAACAACAACAACAACAAAAACAACTTCAACTTCTACGAACAAAAAACCACAGCATCAACCCTTTTATCGAGCGACTCTTCTGGTACGTTAAAAGTAAAAGAACTATTCAAAGCCCTTATGAAAAAGCTAAAAGATCCCCAATTAGATACCCTATGTCAAGTTGTCGAAAACCGTTTGAACGCCGCGAACGCCGGTACCGACGCGAACAACAGCGGCAGCCTTTCCGTTTGGCGCCGTCAAAATCAAATCAATCGACCGTCGCATCAACCCTCGACATGTGTTCTTGTACCGCGCGAATCAATCGGAGGCGAGGAGCCAAATGTGATTGCCTGTCGGTTATGGTTATGGCCGGACTTGCGCGATTCAACGGAATTGAAACGAATACCAATGTGTCCGAATGGCAAGGAAAAAGTTTACGTTTGCTGCAATCCAGCACATTGGAATCGGATACTAATACCAGGTGAGATTTAAACATTAATTTTTAAAAATATATTTACATTTGTAAGTATTTTTCTGATGTGACATTTAATAGAATAAATGGAAAACCGCAATGAAACTGACAGAAGACGTCAGTGTCAAATTGCATTACTGAATATTTAATTTGATTTTTAACGGATTTAGCTATTCAGTCAGTCATTTGTATGATTGTGGTTTGTTCTGTTATCAAATACCATTTTGTGTGGCTTAATTACTTTATTATAGCATATTTTTCATATGATTCAGGAAATTATTATTTGAAAATGTAATTTTTACAACATTTACACAAAATTAACGAAAAATATTAAGAGAAAACTAAAATTTGTTGATTTTATGACATAATAATTGTTTGTGCTGTCAAAGTGAAAGTACGGCTTAAGGAAGTTTGTATAAAAAACAAAAACGTAAGCACGAGTATTTAGCTATATTTTAGCCCTATAATTGTATATTCTATCTAATTCATAAGATCTTAACTTTTTGGCCCGTTTTTAAGGGGCGATAAACGACCAACGAATGAACGCAAATTCAACCATTATGACATTTCTTTCAAATACGTACTGTAACGCTTACAAGAAACTCAAAAATTGGACATATAAGCGAGTGTCTCTTTTATTCTTATGAAAAACCAGTTTCTTATACGGATATACACAGGAGTGTCAAAAATGTATCATCATGCTCAATATTTAATACGGAAATTTTGAGCAAAATTAAAAACACAGCTGACATAACAAAAAGACAACAAATGTCAAATGAACAATGAACTGAAATTCTCTTCAAATGTCAAATTGAAATGATATTTGCATCTGTGGCTTTGAATTCTTTTTAAGGGTCTGTTCATATTTTCACATATTCGTGATTTTTTGGAAGTTTCTTAAATACAACAACATTTAAAAAAGAAAGTTCGTTATAAATGTGTTTTTTGTAAACGAGGCTTTCTTAAAAGCGAAAAATACTGTTGTTTGTTTTTATAAGTCATTAAATAACAAAGACTAGAACGAAATTTGTAGGTTAAAGAGGCTTTGTACATGAGACCGAACAATGAATGAACAAATTGCATTTTATTCTCTATAACAAGCCAATTTTGTGAAAACAATTTGGTAATAACGAATTACAATCATATTGCAGTGTGGTTGCTACGAACTGTCAAACTCTATTCGCGTTCCACACACCATCCATACTGCAACGATTAAATTGTTCGCGTTCAACTTAACCTCGAAATTATACCACTCTTGTTTTGTTTGTTGAAAAGGGAAATAATAAATTGGCAATACGTCGCTGTCTGCGAATAGGAAAGTCAAAATATTTTATTCGTTGAAACGTGGATCGTTTGCAGAACGTTAATTGTGTTTGACACTTCGTTACAATTATATTGCAATTCTAGAATTTCTCTCATTTTGGCAGTTAAAAAGTTTATTCTATTGATTAACTGAAGCTATATTTCTGCCTTTTTGCTAACAATATTTTCTTCTTTGAGATGTGGATCGTTTGTGGAACATGAATGGTGTTTGACACTTCGTTACAATCATATTACAATTCCCGAATTCCTCTCATTTTAACAATAAAAAAGCATATTCTATTACCTTAAGATTAACTAAAGCTATATTTCTACCTTCTTGTTAACAATATTTTCTTCGTTGAAATGTGGATCGTTTGTGGAACGTGAACTGTGTTTGACACTTCGTTACAATCATATTGCAATTCCCGAATTTCTCACATTTTAGCAATGAAATAGAATATTATATTACCTTAAGATTAACCTTCCTTTTTGTTAACAACATTTTATTGGTTGAAATGTGGATCGTTTGTGGAACGTGATTTGTGTTTGACACTTCGTTACAATCGTATTGCAATTCCCGAATTTCTCACATTATGGCAAAAAAATAGCATATTTTATTACCTTAAAATTAAACTTCCTTTTTGTTAACAATATTTTATTCGTTGAAATGTGGATCGTTTGTGGAAAGTGAATTGTGTTTGACACTTCGTTACAATGATATTGCAATTCCCGAATTCCTCTCATTTTGACAATGAAATAGCATATTCAATTACCTTAAGATTAATTAAAGCTATATTTCTACCTTTTTGTTAACAACATTTTATTCGTGGAATTGTGAATCATTCGTGGAAATGTGGATCGTTTGTGGAAAGTGAATTGTGTTTGACACTTCGTTACACTGATATTGCAATTCCCAAATTATTCTCATTTTGACGATGAAAAAGCGGATTCTATTACCTTAAGATTAACTAAAGCTATATTTCTACCTTTTTGTTAACAACATTTAATTCGTTGAAATATGGATCGTTTGTGGAAAGTGAATTCTGTTTGACACTTCGTTACAATCATATTGCGATTCCCGAATTTCTCACATTTTAACAATGAAATAGCTTATTCTATTACCTTGAGATTAACTAAAGCTATATTTCTACTTTTTTGGTAACAACATTTTATTCGTTGAAATGTGGATCGTTTGTGGAACGTGAATTGTTTTTGACATTTCGTTACAATCATATTGCAATTCCTAAATTTCTTACATTTTTTCAATAAAATAGCATATTTTATACCTTAAGATTAACCTTCCTTTTTGTTAACAATATTTTCTTCGTTGAAATATGGATCGTTTGTGGAACGTGAATTGTGTTTGACACTTCGTTACAATCATATTGGAACTCTCGAATTCTCAATGAGAGAAACTAAAGCTTTATTTCTACCTTTTTGTTAACAATTAACACAGAATTTGAGTTTCTAAATTGTAAAGAATCACATTTATTTATTCATTAATCGATCGTTGGTCACTCTCTTGTGAAAAGTCCGTAGCAGTTACAAGCCCTACAGGCTTATCATTAGAAAACCTCAATTTTTAAATCTATAAACCTGAAGTTCAACTCAATTTCAGGAAATTATAATATTTTTTACAATTTAGAATAGTTTATCTTAACTCGAGATAAGGATACAAATATATTTCCTTCTCTATCTTTTTCGTTGTTACTGATGCTTGGTATTTTCTTCTACTCACTGCAAATCACTTACCCCAGCACAATCTCCATAACTTTCAATGTGTTGCATTCTAAAAATATGAACATTTTCAAATGAAAAATAGAACCATAAAAATTAGAAAACTCACTTAAAAAGAACAGTGTGTTGAAAAGGGGACGCCGCAGCCGCCCACCACGCCGGTGGCGATGTGCCATTGCCAGTCATAGTGATACTCGTGTTTAGGAAGTCATCGAATGAGGAAGGGTTTTAGCTGTGTGCCTTGCATCGCCGCGCCGTCACCGACCATGCAGTGCCGTAGCAGTTCTACTGCATGTGCAATGTCTCTCTGTTTGGAAGCATGCTTTTTTTTGTTGGCTCTAGACAAAAACCAAATCAACCAGGCGCCATTATATTACATCGCTGCTGCAGCAGCAGCAATAACATAGTCCACACATAGAGAAATGCGCCGTGTACACTGTACACACTCATTGGTAGCATTCAGCCCATAAACGGGATGTTCTTCATTTCGTGTGCGCTGTCAAATGAAACAGTAAACAAGTTTGTATATATTTTGTTTTTGTTCAATTTATTTATTACATTTGTAAATGGGACATGATTTAAATGGGAAATAAATTAAATTATTTTTGTTTTATTTATACGGCTGCTGATCCCTCTAAAAATATCCCATTGTATTATTTGAAATATTTTAAGCACGCATTGGTGGCATTAAAAACAATGTGTGTGCCGTTCCGTTCAGTGAATGGTGATGGTACATAAAATGCCATTGGCATCAAGATTTTGTGTGATTAAGAATGAAAACTATTTTGTATTTCTTTTTTTTTTTATTTTTGTACCTACACTTAACTAAACTTAGCCGATGACCAGCGAAAATAATAACAACAACAACACCTAAAGACCGCCGCCGCACCGCGTCGTCGTGCCGCAGTGCCAATGGGATAGCACCATAATGCTGATCGGCCTTTATAAAACTCGAATCACTGTCGCCGCCGCTGTGCGTCGTTTCCATCGCTATTAGTTGCGGTATTTGTTTGTTGTTCTTTATTTTGAGTAAATAAAATTTAAAGTTTTAAAATTTTTTTCTCACCAATCACTTTTGCGTGTTTTATTTATTTGTTGTTGTTTTTATTTCATTAAGTTGTTCATTGCTTCGTGATATTAGGCGATTTGGCAGCATTCAGTATCAGTATTGAGAATAGCACGACGCGACGTAAAGCGATGAGCGGCAATGGCGGCAGAGGCGCCTGAGATTATTTCCTGGCGCCAAGTTCCTCTATTTACGAAAATAATTTTAAAATCCGAAAAGAAAAATTGATTGTTTTTTTTTAGCTTTTTTTTAATTAAGGAAATTAAAGCGATTAGTAGACTTTAGTCCACGCAGTGATATGATTTAATTTATTTAGAATTTAAATCTAAAATTAACTTATTCTCAACATTTATGTGTCTTTAAGTATAAACATAATTATATGTGCAAATCGTAAAAAGATCAAGCAGATTCTTTATTTTTAATTTTATTTCGAATTGAATAAAAAGAAAAACGTGCGATTGACATTTACTTAAACCCAAACCAACTTGTCTCTTAGTCACTATTTATTAAACTTAATAAGTGCAACTTGATCACGTTTTTATTTAGTTACTTCGTAAATTATATTTGGTATCTAAGAATGAAATAAAACTTAACAAAATAGAAGTGAAGAGTAAAACTTGTTGCTCTTCTCGAGAATACATATTTAATATATTCTGGCAACTCTGTTGCTGCTGTCAAACGCTGACAACTTCAATGCATCTGTCAAATAAATATAATTCTTTTTGCCGCATTTTTTCGATCGATTTTCACATCTGTTCCGCCTTCAGCATTGATCCAGCTCTAATTAAAGTAAACATCGTTAACAAAATTTAAGTTAAACCATTTTCAGTGGTCTTTTATTTCGGGTACTAAATCTGTCAATTTTTGTCTAAAAATTAAAGTAACTTACTTAGGTCCTCAGACCTGTTAAGTCAGTTGGGAACCCCTTAAGGGCCTCTTCTACGCCTACGCACCATCGTGTACGGTTCCCAGAGATGTGTTTCAGCTCCCTCCGACTCTTGCCTAGTGATGCTAATTCTGCCTCGGCTGTCCTGCGCCATGTGCTTCTCGGTCGGTCGTGCAGCTCTTCTTCCTCCTTGTGTGAGCGGATTATACTGAATTGCTTGTTTTGCAATGCAGTAGTTATCTTTTCAAAGCGTATGTCCAATCCATTGCCACTTACGTCTCCGTATTATAGAGTCTATAGGTTCCTTACCTGTCATTCTATGAAGGACATTATTGGATATTCGGTTTGCCCAGAAAATTATTAGGATGTTACTAAGACATCTGTTTACGAAGGTTTTCAGCTTTCTTGTTATGGCTGAGGTAACCTTCCAAGTGCTGCATCCATAAAAAAGCACAGATTTGACATTTGTGCGAAACAGCCGTAGCTTTGTTCTGAAGCTGATAGAGTAATTCCCACAAATGTTCGACAACATACCGAACGTCACTTTTGATTTGAGATGCGGCAGATGACGTTTTGATCGGTTCCGCCATCGATGGAGACGATACTTCCAAGGTATTGAAAGCTCTCCACTTTTTCCACCGGTTGCAAGAAAATATTTATTTATTTGAGAGGATGGTCAGGTTCCGAGGCTGATCGTTTTTGTTTTGCGAGAATTCATTTTCAGCCCACAACTTCTGCTTCTCTCTCCACACTTGTTGGCGTTTGAAAAAGGCCCATCCCCATGATCCAATGAGAGAATAAGCAATCCAAGTGCTTTAAATAGGATGTCAAAGTCCATTAGGTCCCTCCGCTACCTGACAAAACTGCGAGCAGTACATCGCTTATCACTAACAAAAACAATATTGGCTACAGACTACAGCCCTGCCTGACTCTGCTACGGATTTCAAAATCATCTGACAGCCTACATTGTTCAGAACGTGACACTTGGATCCATCATATGCCCTCCTCCGGAAAGCTAACCAGATATACACCCTATTAACGCTATCAAAGGCCTTCTCAAAGTCGATGAACAGCAGGTGTAAAGTTGGCTTCAATTAAACTTTTAATGACAGAATCAGCTTCTCTTGAACATCATGTAAGATTAAAGCCGTTCTGTGAAACAGTTTACTAATTAAGCTTCTAGTACGCAAGTCTTTCGAAGAATTTTAAAATTTATTTGAGGATATCAAGAGAATGAAGATAAGTAAAGTAAAGTATTTACATCTATTTAATAGCTTAAGTAAGCCTATAAGTTGGCGTCTTAAATCATACTTAAGTATTCAAATTTTTCAATTAAAGCTTTAAACTACCAATCTTCTATAACGTTTCTGAATATTGCTAACTCTTTCCGAACTTGTGTTGTAGCAGAGGCTCCACATTACGGAACAATATTCTAAAACAGATCGCACAAAGGCATTAATGGCTGAATCACAAACACGCTTCAGCTTCGGCTTCACATTACGTTTACGAGTTCAGCCATAGGAATTCAATGCATGCTTTCACAATGGAGCTTCAACCTCACGTTTCGTTTGACAATCGTGAGGAAAAGAACGTTATGTAACGTAATGTGACTCCAAACGGAAGGTCTAGTTCAATTATCTGAACATTTGCTTTGTCTGACAGCTCAACAGCTGTAAAAAAATGTCAACAAACAAAATATATGCTCTTAGGAGGGATGAAATAATAGAAATGTCATTCAAAGCAACCTCGAAGCATTCCCACCGTATCGCAGTTAAAGCCGAAGCTGATGTGTGTGTGTGATTCAGCCATAAAGAGAGATTTGAGAATCTAAGGGTCAGTAAGTGCCTGGCAGTAAATGTATGCGAAAACCGGGCTTGATGTAGAATATAATTTTTAAAAATAAGAAATAAAAGCGGTCCCCTGTGGTTTCCTTGATGAACTCCGGACCAAGTGTGAATTTAGTGGAACTAAGCATTATTTATAAGAACTTTTTGAATACTATCACATAAATAAGATTGAAGCCAATTCAAAAGATTAGACAAAAAACCTAAACTTTCTAACTTTTGCATTATAATATTGAGCTTAACTTGATCGAAAGCTTTGAAGAGTCATAAGATTCGTTGACCTTTACTTACCAGATACAAATCCATATTGATATGTTGCAATTATTTCCACCCGTTTGTTTTTCATCCGGTCTACATGACCCATCTTAGTCGTTGGACTTATATCTTTCTGAATAAGTTTACGTCACTGTACATAACGTACAGCTTGTCGTTCCATCTTTTCCTCAACTATCTTTTATGCATACGGAACCGTAGATCACGCTAAGAACTTTTCTCTCGAAACGACCTAAGGTACTTTAATCCGCTTTTGCATTGTCCTTGCTTGACATCACGCTGTGTTTTTCTGATTCTGTCAATGTCATCAGACAGACTTTTGAAAGGTAGTGTCTCTAGTGTTTAAGTGGGAGCTTTGTAATATTCTTTCAAGGACGATGTTAAAAAAATCGCATGACAGCGCATCAACTTGTCTTTAGCATTTTTTGACATCAAAAGGTTCTGTTAAGCAGTATTCAAATGAGCGCGACCAACGAACGACGAATGAATTACAAAATGTGAGTTTTTATACGTTTAAAGACATATTTCCACACAAATTCTTAACAAAACGAAAGCAATATAGTTTCTATTTGATTTATGATGCATACTTTTAATTTTCAATATCATATATTCATAAATTAAAGAAAACAAATTTATACGTCACGAAAAATATTGCAGTTGATACGAACTGTCAAACTTCGCGTTCCACATTATCCACAATCACAACGAATAAAATAAACGCGCGTATACCTAACCTAAAAAAATCATTGTCAATCAAATCAATTGTCAAAGTCAAACTTCATTCGCGGCGAATTAAAAACTCTCATGTGAAAGAAATGTCAAAATCGCGTTCTCATGTGAAGAATAGTGCTTTAATTTGTTTCCAACCTTTATGGACCAGCACGAATGTCATCTAGGGTCTCCTTTTTTCAGCAAGCTTATGCTTACAAAAATTTGGAAGACATTAACTATTTACAATCCTGTCTCTTTATAGGAAGAATTTGACATCAATTGAGAGTTTTCGTCTTTCATAAAAAGGGTTAGACAAAATGTAATTCCGAATGAAAAACAATAATGCTAACACAAAGAATCCGATTATGACACATTGAAAAGGATAATATCTTTTTTAAATTTAAAGAAAAAAAAAACAAAAGACAACTCCCCTAGGACAAGTACAACAAAAAAAAACGTGACTTAAAAATTCAAGCAGCTCGAAGCAGTTCAGGATAGGACAGAGCATACAAAAATGCGCATCTTAAGTGCGACTACCTGTTTTCATCATCTGCTTCCTTCGTATGTCTGTATTTGGAACAACACACGACTTCTTGAAAAACGAACTCTACAGAAGAGATATTTTCTTCCAACAACATCTAAAAGGCGCTCCATGTTAAGAATTCTCAGAAATGTCTTCAAAAGAAATACAGGAAGATAAAAATACAACAAAAAAAAACAACAAAATTGAAAAGAGGATACCATTTTAATGAAAGGAAAATAAACTAAAAAAATAAAAAAAGAAAACATACAAAACCTGTTAACACTAAATACTCACCAATGATGCAAACTGTGCACACAAACAAAATCGATTAATGGAGGCTCTTTTTTTTCTTTGCCTTATGTCATTCGTCTTAGATTCTTCCTGGAAAAATCTTAAAAAGAATCGATGAGATTCTTACCTTTTCAAATTCAGATCACTTACCTTTAAGTGAAGAAGAACCACAGTGGCTGTCATGCACCCTAACGGTGGTTTGTCTAGCAATTCTACTGTCAATAGATAAAACGTTCAAATAAACACTGCTATCTGCATCAAAGCCTTTTTAATTTTATTTGTTGTTGATAATGAATGCATTATGCACTTAATTGTGACAAAAACACACTTGCCGACAACGATAATGTCATGGAGGAGGATTAGAAACGGAACTCCTTTCGAATGCAAATCGTGTGGATCAGTCATTTGACATTTTAAAAGCATCGGAATGACAGTTCCAAAAGAATACCGCGCAGTTCTTTCATTTGAGTGCACTAATTAGCGTCTTCGCTTACAAAGTGAACGCATCCACAATTTTTGGCATGTCATTACAAACAAATATGCAAAAGAAAAACAACGATCTCTGAATGTCAGAAAATAATAATAAAACAAGAACAATTGAGCTACTGTGCACAGCAGCAGCCAGCGCACCCAAAGCAGCTAACAAGAACAAGACACGGCGGCGATCTGTCATTATAGGTATGTATAATGTACATATATCTTGGATTCGCTTATTCTACGAAAGATGTTAACAACAATAAAATACAAAAAAAAAAATAATGCAAAACCCTCCATTAAGATCGAAATACACATAAAACCGTGAATCTACCTGTGGTCTCGATCGCCGCGCCGGCCGATCTCCAATGGAACAGATTGAGGTAATTTAAGTTTCCTTTTAGACCCCTCAGGAGCATGAACAGAGGAAAAAAAAAACACAGCGCACAACGAGGAACGAGTTTCGGTTTCCTTCAAGCAAGATTAAAATTCCTCTATCCAAGTTCCAAGCCCATGTCTCGCATCCTTCACCTTTTTTTTTTTTTTTTGAATATCCATGTTGGTATACCTGCCTCTTTTGGTATTCTCATCCCCATGGCGCTGAAATTCTTAAATAAGTATACATAATGTGCCCTGTCCACGATGAGGAGCTATAAAAAATACTTCACTATGCATTCCTCAAGCCATTATGTCCTCCTTGTGTTGTATGTCTGTCTCGCTTCGTCTTCAACCGATGGTATTACACCTGTAATTACAAACGTTGTTCTTCTTTTCGTGTCTTTCATTGTATATAGTTTCGTGGAAGATAATTTTTTATTTTTTTTTAAATTTTTGTTTGCATTGATGCTCAACTCCCAAATTAAAATCGATAATGTCCGTCAGTTAAGTGGATAACATGGTCAAGAAACCGAAGCGATGCATGGTACAAAAAAGGGAAAGAGGCGTTTCGATGCGAACAACATCTAGAGGGTATAAGTTGGATACAGTATTGCCTGCAGTTAAGTAGCCACTTATGAAAATTAATGCCTTTTTTTTGTTTTAATTTCTTGATAACTTTTTCTACTCGATTTAAATTTAAATAGACTAAGATGATGTTTCGTTTTGGCTATGGATACAAAATTTAATAAAGTTTTAACCTAAATCGTAACAATATTTTAACTGTCAAAATAAAAGAAAGAATTAACTGATGACATTTTCGATTGGTCATCTTAAAGTTTTTTAAATCTGACCCAGAACCTTATTGGATTTTCCAACGGTTAACAAACTAAATCAATTTATTTTTGATCTAGATCTGTCAAAACACAATTTTCACTGTTTTTTTTTTTTCATTTTATGTATTTATTTCTGATTTATGCGCCAGTTATAGCTATCATTGGTTTTCATCATTGAAAACAAACATCGGAATATTTTGACAGGTCATTTATAGCTATCATTAAAAATGTCTGTCATTGAAAAAAATGTCCTGATTGGAATCAACCGACAAAATTTTATTGACATATGTATGTAAATCTGTCATTGGAGTTGTGTGAAATTGAAATCAGTGGGACAATTCGTTTCACTTTTGAATTCCGTCTGGAAAATAGAAAAATAAATTTTTAGAGACAAATAAATGGGCAATTACACTTTTTTCCCTTTAAAGGGAAACACAATCAAATATCGATTCAAAATTCAATAGTAGCTATAACTGGCTCCTTAAGCCTAGTACATACTTGTGAACCATCTCGTGAACCCATACAAATTTCAGTTTTTGGTTCACCAGTGAACTTGCTCGTGAAGCTGAGTGGAGAACAAAGTGGAGAGTTTTCGTTCACGGGCAATTCACGTGCAAAATGTACGGGAACTGTTGGTGAAGCTTTGACATTTGGTTTGTTCATGTTCACAACGTGTACTCACAAGTGTGTACCAGTGAGCAATGTCAAAAGTTCACTTTCTCCACTGGCGAACGTTCACTTCACGAGGAAGTATGTACTAGGCTTTAAGATCAAATCTGCAGATCTGTATTTTTCGGCACATTAACCCTTCTTTGCACTCTTACTAATACGATTTTAAAAAATGTTAAGCTGGAAATTTGACAGCTCTAGCGCACTCGTTAACACTTACATGAAGTTACACTAATACAATGACAAATAAAACAATCCCAACCGTCTTCCATGCACAACGATAAAAATAAAAGTTTGACGGAAATCTGAATCTATGACAGATTGATCTGGATTTAGATTCAGATTTTTACAAAACGTTTTACTGTGGCCCTGATGTGCTTTGATAGGAGTCCTGGGGGATAATTTTGTTTAAATTTTTGTAGGAATTCTCTTCAATTCAAAACTTATCGTATTGCGATAATGGATATGACCCCCCTTATATTTTTAAGTATTTATTTTTTATATTTTTATTTTACTGCTTTAAATTGTGTTGCTAAAAATTTTAACTGAGGACTGGACCAAGAATCGGAAATCCATCCCTTTTTCCAATCGCTAAGCACAAATTCATCAACTTTTGACCAATAAACGATACTGAGGAGGTCATATGAGCCGTAAAGCTTATACAGTTTAGTTTAGTATAATTAAAGATTTCATCTTAGGATTCATTAGTAATTTAACGATATTCACCAAAAAGCAATTTGCTGTCAAAAACATCTAAAACCTTTAAATTATTTTCATACGATCTTTCTGAGAAAAAAAAGCAAATATTCAGGTTCCTAAGAAGTAGCCTTAAATAAAAGAACGCCAATTTAAAAATAAGTTTCATTTACATTCCTGAAACTCGTCTTCAATTCCGTTTTATTTTGACGCACATAAATAGAGTAAGACTTTCTTGAATTAGTTTTTCATTTTAAATAATTTTTTTTTAAATATAAAAACTTTTAAGATCTTTAAAAATTAAAGAAATCTTATTTTTGAAGTGAATTTGCTTTGGATGCTCTTGAACTGAGATGTAAACACATCCTTATGTTAGGTGTGTGACGGCTCTCTGATTGAATGTTAGAGTCCGTTCTTGTGTCAAAGTAAGCCAACATTTGCAATGGTTGTGTCAAGTGCAAACCATACTTTAGCCCCAACCCAAAGTTTGTAAATATTTTATCATTTTTCTTATCCTTATGTTAAGTGTGTGACGCCTCTCTGATTGAATGTTAGAGTCCGTTCTTGTGTCAAAGTAAGCAAACATTTGCAATGGTTGTGTCAAGTGCAAACCATACTTTAGCCCCAACCCAAAGTTTGTGCATATTTTATCATTTTTGTTAGTTTTAGCTCAAATAAACATGTGAAAATACATAATGAGAAGTAAAAGAAATCAACAATGTTTAGATTTGAAATTCACGACGCATTTCTTGTTGAGTGACAGTTATCTAATTTCACAAATTTGACGTTTGTAAAATAACGAAAATGGGCGTTTTTCTTTTTTAGTACAGATTTGAGCACTGAGCAGAGTCTGAGCGATCGAGTATGTTCAGAAATCTCTGATTTAATTATGAAACAACTTGAGCACTAAACTGTCATGATTTAAAATGTCAACTGTTTAAAGGCGTTCACAGTTTGTTTTAATCAAATTAATTAAAAAACAGTCATAGAGTTGGTTCATTTGAAGCCTGAAATAAATTTGATTCATAGAAATGCTATACGCAATTATTTTTTTTAAATTATCTTTCCATTGCACTAGAGCCTCTTCCGCCATTTGTATTGATTTTTTTAATTTACGGGCTTTCAAATATCAAATTGTTTCTGTTCAGCACTTTACTCTGTTATTTTATTCTGAGCTTACAGAGCGCACTCTGAACATGTTCAGAACTAAAAAGAAACATGAATTTGAAGCTCTGAACGATCAGAGCTCAAAAAGAAACACAATTATTATTGTGACAGTTCGAGCTTTTGCTCTGAACTAAAAAAGATAAACGCCATTATAATACAAAAGTAGAATTTAAGGTTGTATTCACATGAGATACAAATTTAACATTTAATTTTTGCATTCATGGGTAAGTGAAATTCGGACTAATGTAGGTGATTTAAAATAGAGGTTTAACTGTTGCCGTTGAAAGTTTGCTATTCTTAAAAAACGCACAAAATATTGAAAACGTCATTTTTGTGTACACTTTGATTTATTTTATTGTTAATAAAAACTAAAGCCAAAATACTTTTAAGAAAGTCAGTGATCCTCCTTTTTCTTATCGAAATGTTTTAGCTCTCTTTTTTTGTTGTTTCAATTTTGTTCATTTTTTGTCTACCATGTTTATTAAAGACTGAAGGTTTTTTTTAAAAAACGAAGGAGGAAGGATACTAAGAAATTCAGAAGATTTTACCGCGACTGGTTTGGCTGCGTCTTATTTTATACCGAATCTTGTGGAGTTGCTTTAACATTTAGCCGCCGCGCCGGTTGTCGTCATGTCGTCGTTGTAAGTAGACCTTCATATTTAATTTTTGATTCATGTGAACAATTTTTTGTTTTTGTTTGGCGAATAATCAATTTTCGTTCGATGTGTGTTCAGTTTCTTTTCGGTAGAGATTTTTTTATTTTGAAATTCCTTTTTTTTACCAAATTTTGGTAAGAAGGATGCATAAAGAGAAGAGAAGGATATGTTAGATTAGGCTGAAAATATCTGATTTCTAGACAGGAAATGCCTATCTGAATGTTATATGACGGTGCTTTTGAAGATGTGACAAAGGAAGTGTGGTCAAATATTTAGACTTATCAAAATAGGTACAACCTCCATGAATATCAATTTAGTACTTTAAATAATAATTATTAAAAATATAAACAAATGGGGAAATAGTATTTTATATTTACAACATGACAGTAAAAGATGTTGACTTAAGAATCATTTCGTTCAATTTATAGTGACAAAACGTTGCATGCAACTTAATGCTTTTTAAAAGGTCAAAACTTGCATTTCATGTTTGGGAAATCAAAAATGCTATTGTTTAACACAATTTTATTTTGACAAGTGATGTCAAGTTATGTACATATCAAAACTATATATAATAAACCGCCTAAAGGCCTATTCACATGAGAGATACCAACGACCAACGAAGATTCGTCCATTATGACATTTCTTTAACATGGCTTGTTTTTATTTGTCATTAAATAATTTTTAGGTTTAGCACGTGGACATTTTACTCATTGAAGTGTGGACCGTATGTGGAACTCGAATTGAGTTTGACAGTTCATTACAATTAGGTTACAATTTGTAACGAAGAATTTGTTTTCTTAAATTTCACTTAGTGTCATTGTATCATTTACTATCCTAAAATAATGTTCACAATAGAAACTTGAAAAAGAAACTATAAAAATTCCAACAATTCTTAAAGCGTAAAATCATAAAATTATCAAAATTTTTTGATCTTATAATTAGATTAGCTGAATATTAAAAAAATTAATGGGAAATTAAAAATAATCCTTTCTGAAGTCTGTTATTTTTTTAATTCACTCGCATTTATAATAAGTGGCAAGTTCCAAAGGTCAGTTCATTAACTACTCTTATTCATTAATTTTCTATAATTCTTATTTATTTCTTAAACTATTCGACTGTGCATAGTTTCAATCCTAAATTTATCGTGAAATTTAAAAAGGCCATTGAACACACACAACCTACATAATGAACCAGACTGCCAAAACAAAATAACAAAGATTTTTAAAAAATTAGCTGCGTTTTTAGTTTGTTTTTTTTTTAGAAATGATATCATAGATACATCACCGTGATTTGCGCAACACTAAACTTTGTCGCACGGTTGAATCAAAGTAAAAAACTTGAAAAAATAAAATAAAAAAGAAACAAGAAAAACTAGATTTCGGCTAGACTGTAATATAAACAAATTCAATAATAAAAAGAAGAAACAACGATTAACATTATACCAGAAAATACAACAAAATTGTTTTGAATAAAATAAATTAAATGTTTTGTATCTTAAAGATGCAGAGTTTTTGTATGATGTGTGAATACAAGGAATTCTTGATAGGAAAGTACTTTTAATCGAAACCAACTCAATTCTGTATGATAAATATTCACAATGGTAAAAGCTCATCTGGTGATTTAAAATGTCACAATTTGATTAATTCTTGACTATTTCACTCTTATTATAATTAGTAATATAATATCGCTTGTAAGAAACAAAATATCATAAATAAATTAACCCAAATGTACACTACATTAGTGAAAGATTTAAATTAAAACATTCAAAAAGTATTTACATTTTGCAAACAAATGTGATAGGTGCCTTAAAGAACTATTTACATGAGACCGACAAATAAATAAATGTTATTTTTTAACACTAATTCTGTGCAAATTGTAAACAAAAACTTGATAATATAGATTAAGTTAACCTTTAGGTAATTAATTTAGATTCTCTATTGCCAAAATAAGAGGAATTTAAGAAAACTTATTGTTCGTCGAGTGTTGCAACCTGATTGTAACGAATTGTCAAACTTAATTTCCGTTCCATATACAATCCACAATCAACAAATCCACAAACAACGAATACATTTTTCGGGCGCCTTAAGGTTGAATGTGAATAGTCCTTTAATTGGTCTGTGGATTGCGTTATATGTAAAGCACTATTGACATGAGCACGACCAACGCCTAACAAATAAACGAATATTCGTCGATTTTGACATTTCTTTCACATGAAAGTTTTTAGTTCGTCGCGAATGAACCAAAACAGGAATGTTTTTTTTTCAGTTAAGTACGCGCGATTATTTTATTCTTTGCGAGTGTGGATAATGTGGAACGCGAATGAAGTTTGACAGTTCGTATCAACTTCAATATTTTTCGCAACGAATAAATTTGTTTTCTTAAATTTATTAATATATTATATTGAAAAGTAAAAGTCGGCATCATAAATCAATTAGAAACTATATTGCCATCGTTTTGTTAAGAATTTGTGTGGAAATATGTCTTCAAACGTATATAAACTCACATTTTGTAATTCACCCGTCGTTCGTTTGCCGCGCTCATGTGAATACTGCTTAAATGTTGATTGTTGTGTATGAAAGCTTAAAGTGGTTGAGTTTTCACATTTTATAACAAAGAGACAAGACTTCCTGAAACTGCTGTTCATTTTACAAAATAGAATACAAAATGATTGTTTTCATTTTAGTTGACATTTCTGACAGCTATAAATATTAGCTTTTCTTTACTGATTTTTATTTGGGACTGTTTGTTTTGAAAATTGCAGAGCCCAGTAGTGTTTAGAAATCTAAATTTGATCCCACCTGAAACCAAACGTCAAAAATAAATCATTAAATTTAATAAAAGTTTTACCGAAATTCACGCTCGCTCGTTTTACAATAACGAATACATTCCAAACAAGAATCTGCACCTAATTTAAAAGATATATCTTCCTTATTCATCATCATTACGGAAACGGAAATGGTGGCACACATAAATTCAAATAAACTACCAATCGATATGCAGTTATATCGTATAAAAAAGTATAAGACAAAATGAAAAAACACATCTTCCATCCATCTAAAGATCTAAACCATCCTACAACACCACTCAAGCATCCATTTCATGAATGAAATAATCACAAGAAAAAAAAAATAAAATAAAATTGTTTTATATTCATTAATGGAAAAAGTGAGTTCTCCTCCTCAAGACCAAATGAGATGAAATATAGACAGAAAAAGAAAAAAAAAAAAAGAAGAAATAGAAATCTATCTTATTCCATATGGGGGATTTCACATCTGTTTTGTTACATAGTTGTATCTTGTATTAATCTTTTCAATATTATAACAGCTAGTTTGACCATAGAGAGACAAAAGCACTTCAGAGTTAATGGCCGTTTCTTGAAAGTGATATCGGTTTGAATGTCTGATGAAGAGAAACTGAATTAAGAAATAAACAATTATAAAGCAACGCAAAATAGCAAAGCCGCATATTTAAGCTTAGATGAGTATATGGATATTTCAAGTTTTATTTTAACATATATGTACAATAATATACCATACACCAAAACTTTACTAATTTAGACCAAACCATACCTTTTGACAGATGGTGCTTGTGAATAGACATTGGTGGATTATATTTAGGTATCAACTTGACAGCCAAAAGTGTTTCCTGTTCAACTTCCATTGATTACACTGGTCGGCAAAATTAGGATTTTTGCAATACATTTTTATACGATTCCAATTTTGCCTTTAAATCTTTCTATAACATCAGGTTTTAAAAAAATATGCAACTTTAAAAATTGTTAAGAGCATCAAAACCAGGGATTTATTAAACTTGGCTTAATGGAATTAGTTAGACTACGGATTTAATCAATTTGTGATTTCTAAACCCATTGTTTTTATCATGATTGTTCTTGCACTTGCAATCTTGTACTGAACTGGAGTTTATTTTAAAAATCTATTACAATTATACTTCAAATAAAGATATCTGACGTGAGAAATGTCAAAAAGCATTTTAAAAAAATGTTCAAACTTCTGCAGACGAGGCAGACAGGAACCCAAGACTTCTAGCATGACAGTCCTACGCACTAACCATCATGCCACGGGTACTACACTTTAATGTATAGATGTATTCATATGCGCAGAAAATCTACGCTAGTACAATCGCATTTCTTTTCTCATTTGTGAACGCACTCCCAATGCAGGATGTCTGCAGTAAACAAAAAGGTCTGACTTAGTCCGATTTGTATGTAAACAGAGTTCATAAACGTAAACGTGCCGAAATGGCGTCCTCCACAATGAAAATCTGCCCGACGCTGACGACAGTCTGACGTTTATGAGCGGTAGGTACTGCAGTTCGACTAGGTTAAGTAGTATTCACATGAGCGTGACCAACGAACAAATTCCTAACAAAACGATAGCAATATAGTTTCTATTGGATTTATGATGCTTACTTTTACTTTTCAATATCATAAATTAATAAATTTAAGAAAACAAATTGTAGTAGATGCGAACTGTCAAACTTTATTCGCGTTCCACATTATCCACACTCGCAACGAATAAAATAACCGCGCGACCCTTCCCAAAAAAAATCATTCTTGTTCATTCATTCGCCGAATTAAAAACTCTATTGTGAAAGAAATGTCAAAATCGACGAATGTTCGTTCATTCGTTGGTCGTGCTCATGTGAATAGTGCTTTAATTTGATCGAAAATCTGACTTTATTAATGCAGATAACGCAGTTCTTAGTTAGGCTGACGTTTATGAACACACCCTATAATAAATTCAATTTAATTTGCAACCAATCAAAAGACATTTTGACATATAAAAGCAAAAATGGCAACTTAAAATATGTTTACGAATAGCTTAAACTTGTCAAAACATAGCATTAGTTTAAAAAAAAACGTCTTCAAAATTGAATATACCTACTTCTATGTGAATATCAATTTGTATAAGCTTGAAGTTCGGTTCAGCACTTCTTGTAAAAGTGGTTTATATATTCAGTTATGGATTCTACATATAAACAGGGAAAATATTGTGCCTATAGTGAATCTCCCTGGAAATTTTATTTCCCTCTGAAATCTTTCCTTAATCGGAAATCTCCCTGGAAATAAGTTTCCCTCGAAAAAAATGGATACAATTACAGTTCAATTTCCCCAGAAATTATTGTCCCGATAACAAGTAATTCAAAGGGAAACTTTTAAGCATTACTAGAAACATTCGGATTGAAATTTGTATTCACGATAACTCCATTCAAAATGAATGCATTCAGCCCAAAAGAATACACTTTATGACATATTTTTCTATCTTTTTGAAACATTTAAAAATTTAACAACTAATCGTTAATTTTATTTGTAAAAACCAAACCATGCTAAAAAAACAAAATTATTATACTTAAATGAGTAGTTTGCCTTTGGCACAATAACATATCTAGACTTTTTCAAAAGATTATTTAGTGAAGTATGCAAGGTGAAGTGGTTTGTTTTTATTGTTTTTAATAAGAACAATTAAAAAATTATAGAAAATTCTTTTTAATTGCCTTCCGGAAAATAAAAGTATGTGTTACATCATTATTAGAAATTTAATTGCGTAGTCTTATTGTTAAATATTGATGTCATAAATCTCTGAAATTCGGAGTTTCATATCGTTGTTGTTTGCCTTTCAAGTAAGTTAACAGATTTCATATGCTATTTAAATTGATACGGGTTCAAATTAAATTGAGGTAGATACACTGAAATCAGGAAAATTGTGTTGACACATTAAAATGAAGTTTGATTGTAACGAACTGTCAAACTCAATTTGCGTTCCACATACGATCCACACCTCAACTTTCTATATCAAAAACTTTGTAAAACCATGTTCTTAAATTATTTCTTAATTCTATTTTCAGAAGCTGCACCTCCGCCTTATCAGCAATCAGTAATGGACAGACTGAAACCCGAAGGTATGTTTGATTATTTTTGAAATGCATTTACAAGTGTAAGATTTTCTTAACTACAACTAAAAAATACATTTTTAAAAATTCAAAAACTGCATAACAGGTGTTTTTGTCTCGAATACAAAACGCTTAATTCTACTTAGCCTCACTTCTGTAATCAGACAAGTGTATCGTGAATAAATATAAAACTATTCACTTATCTTCTAGTTTTCCTCGTTGAATTTATAGGTTATTTTTTGTATGTATTCGCCACTACTCTCACCACTCTGCGCCGCACCTTTTCTTCAAATCTTGATTTCGCCTTCATGATACCCCACACTTAATACAGAGACCAGCAACGCCATCAGCAGAAGAAGAGCAACAAAACTTGTCCACGACATTCGTCGTCGGGCGTTGAATTAAAAAAAAATAATAATAATAATAATAATAAACCTACATCCACTTAGTTAATTTGTGAAGAATTCTGGCGCCGCCGCGCCGCCGACTTAAGCAGCTGCTGCCACAATGTTTTTTATTGATTTGTGGAATGTTCTGTGTGGATTTGCCTTTGAACACAATAATTTTTGTGTTGATTTAAAAAAAAAACAAAATCAAAAAAATAAGCAATCTCCTATACATCTCATCACACTGACTAATCGTTTTCGAAATAGAAAAATTAAATTCGAATTTTCGAAATGTAATTCCTGGTTTAGATTCTATTCGATTAAAAACTTTTTTAAATTCCCAATAAGATTTATATGCAGTTGCGTATGAATATCGCGAATATAAAAAGGAAACGAATCAACTCGTGAAAAGAGGGAAGAAAAATAAAGTGAAATTGGCGATGAATTCAAACCAAATACCGAACTAATTTTCGAAAATAAAACGACGCCATGTGTATATGTAGTTCTGGTTAGTGGCGCCAAATATAAACACTATGTTTTTGTTTTGTATAATAGTGTACTTATCGATGTTTTTAAAAATATCGTACTGCGTACGATCGCACTTAGTTAGTTTTTTTTTTTTTTTTATTATTTTGTCGTTTGATCAATGTCATTTGACGCACGAGACAATGTTTGCTGTCGACGACTATGAAGACGAGAAACGACGCCACGGTTGGCTACGTTCGTCGTCGTGGAGATCGAAGGTGAAATGAGATAAGAAACGTTTTTTTTCGGAACTAATCAAAATCGATGCCCACTTTAATCATCTTTGGCTAGACAGCCGATTTATAATTGTCAAGTGTGTCGAAATGAGTTTATGAAGAATGTATTCTGCTTTTATTTAAAAATTAAATAGCAATAAAAATCACCATTAACACGTTTGATGAGTATTAGCCTTTCTGACCTTTTTATTTTAGTTATTTTTCTTATGCAAATATATCAATGTTTATGATTTTTAATAAATATTTCAATTCATAATTCTATTAACATGCTAATACGAGAAATAACTATAAAACCGTATGACAAATCTCTTCGTGTAAATGTTGCTATGACACTTGTCACTTCCAGTAAAGTGGAAAGTGTTTCAACCAACAAGCACTCCATATGAAGATATAAGTCCACGGCAGCCATATTGTTTTGCCTGCAAGTTAAAGCGAAGAGATGATTCAAGGGCCTTGCACATGAATGAACGAATGGATGAACAAACGTGATTTTACACATTTAAAAAAGTCAATTTCAAACAAAAACACATTTAAATTATAAGAAACAATTAATTGACAATTATGTAAGGATAATAAAATTTGCATTTTGTTCTTTAAAACAAGAAAATTTTGTAAAAACAATTTGGTACTAACGAATTGCCGTTTGGTTGCTACGAACTGTCAAACTCTATTCGCGTTGCACATACCATCCACACTCCAACGAATAAATTGTTCTCGCTCAACTTAACCTCAAATTTATACCACTCCTGTTTTGTTTGTTGAAAAGGGTAATTATAAGAGAAATAAAGCTCATGTGAAAGAAAATTCAAAATATGCGAACATCCACAGTTCGCAGTTAGTAGCTCATGTGCAGGATGCTTTAAGGACTAAAGGGTGATTTTTTTGAGGTTAGGATTTTCATGCATTAGTATTTGACAGATCACGCGGGATTTCAGACATGGTGTCAAAGAGAAAGCTGCTCAGTATGCTTTGACATTTCATCATGAATAGACTTACTAACGATCAACGCTTGCAAATCATTGAATTTTATTACCAAAATCAGTGTTCGGTTCGAAATGTGTTTCGCGCTTTACGTCCGATTTATGGTCTACATAATCGACCAAGTGAGCAAACAATTAATGCGATTGTGACCAAGTTTCGCACTCAGTATACTTTATTGGACATTAAACCAACCACACGAATGCGTACAGTGCGTACAGAAGAGAATATTGCGTCTGTTTCTGAGAGTGTTGCTGAAGACCGTGAAATGTCGATTCGTCGCCGTTCGCAGCAATTGGGTTTGTGTTATTCGACCACATGGAAGATTTTACGCAAAGATCTTGGTGTAAAACCGTATAAAATACAGCTCGTGCAAGAACTGAAGCTGAACGATCTGCCACAACGTCGAATTTTCAGTGAATGGGCCCTAGAAAAGTTGGCAGAAAATCCGCTTTTTTATCGACAAATTTTGTTCAGCGATGAGGCTCATTTCTGGTTGAATGGCTACGTAAATAAGCAAAATTGCCGCATTTGGAGTGAAGAGCAACCAGGAGCCGTTCAAGAACTGCCCATGCATCCCGAAAAATGCACTGTTTGGTGTGGTTTGTACGCTGGTGGAATCATTGGACCGTATTTTTTCAAAGATGCTGTTGGACGCAACGTTACGGTGAATGGCGATCGCTATCGTTCAATGCTAACAAACTTTTTGTTGCCAAAAATGGAAGAACTGAACTTGGTTGACATGTGGTTTCAACAAGATGGCGCTACATGCCACACAGCTCGCGATTCTATGGCCATTTTGAGGGAAAACTTCGGAGAACAATTCATCTCAAGGAATGGACCGGTAAGTTGGCCACCAAGATCATGCGATTTGACGCCTTTAGACTATTTTTTGTGGGGCTACGTCAAGTCTAAAGTCTACACAAATAAGCCAGCAACTATTCCAGCTTTGGAAGACAACATTTCCGAAGAAATTCGGGCTATTCCGGCCGAAATGCTCGAAAAAGTTACCCAAAATTGGACTTTCCGAATGGGCCACCTAAGACGCAGCCGCGGTTAACATTTACATGAAATTATCTTCAAAAAGTAAATGTCATGGACCAATCTAACGTTTCAAATAAAGAATCGATGAGATTTTGCAAATTTTATGCGTTTTTTTTTAAAAAAGTTCTCAAGCTCTTAAAAAATCACCGTTTATTTACATAAAAGCGACAACCGACCAAAGAATTAACGAATATTCGTTAAAGTGTGGATCGTATTTTCAACGAGAGTTGAACAGTTGAGTTTGACAGTTCCTCACAATCTGATTTCAATCAACAATACCTTTTATAATTAATCTATGGTTGATTTAGGCTCCGTGCACATAAGTAGATATTTTTAGGATTACTAAATAGTCTTGTGCATGCGAAATTATTTTAAATATGTACTCGAATCTTGGACTACCTTGTTTATTATTGACAATTATCGGGTTGCTCTTTTCTTTTAAATGTGAAAGAATAGTTTTATTTCGCAATTTGTGATTTTAAATATTCTAAAAGTCGTTTGTCTATCCAATTGACCACAGAAATATTGCACAAGTGCTGTAAATAATTCCTGAAAGTATTCTTAAATAAAATAAATTGGTGTCGCATGATTCACTTGGCACGTTAAAGACAGAGTGTGAGTATCAGGAAAAAAAGAAATGGTTTACAAATTCTGATTGTAAAGACATTAAGAGGAGGCAGGGTGTGGTAAAACATTTCACATTCGCGTAGTACGGCTTATGGACAAATCTCTGTATTTGACAATTAAATTGTATATGATCAAAAAGTAAACCTTAAGTAATGTTTCTTCCTACTTTATGTTTTCAGACCGTGCTCCAAGCGAAAACCTAAAAGACGGAGGTCTATCCACAGTCAGCAGTACCACCACTGGTCGACGAGTTCAAATTCCAGAATCATTCACCACTAACGGCGAAGGTGAGTTATTCTGCATTTTTTATTTTATTAATTTAATAAACACGGACTTAGTTAAAAGGTTAATTTTGAACAAGTTAATACCTATTAAAAAACAAAGACTCGACGATAAAAGGTTATCGCAATAAAATTGGAAGGGCTTTTATTTTATTATTTTCGCATAAATATCTAAGGTAATGCATTTTTGTATTTTCACAATGCACTTTTGTATACATAGAAGGTAGGAATCTCTGTTGTACTTAGCTGTTCAACCCAACCGCATTATTCGTTTTGAAGGCCGTTCGTTCGTTTGTGGATTTTTCAAGTACCTAGAACCCAACAACGTGTCGAGTTGAGTTGACTCGACCAGCCAAAGCCAGCAGCGCCATGCCACAAGCACACCTCTGTCGTTCACTCGAATATCCCAACGTGTGGTGTGTTTTGTGTATGACTGTGTATGTTCAATAACTTTGTTTTTCTTTTTTTTTTATTTGTTCAAATAGTGTGTTACGATTATTACTTGATATTGTAGCTTTAGCTTTCAACCGTAAAACGTCGCGGCGCTGCGCGGTGGTGGCGGCGATAATACCAGCAACAACCAAGCAACCAGCACCAGCAGTCAGCACCACCCAGTTGGTTGTATCGAAAAGATATGCACATAATATCTACAAAAATATAGCGTGTATGGCTGTAGATAAAAGTATTTTCTTTGGCGCCGGAATGCCGCCGCCACTGTGCTACAAAAATACACCGCTAGCTATAAGTTAAGCTATAAGTCTATAGAGAGAGCAACTTTTTTATAGCCATCCGACGCGACGCGCCAACATTAAATACTTGTACTTTACTATCTACGAGCTTATGGAGTTTTTTTTATTTTTTGTATAGAATTTTTAAAGTATGACCGGCCGCCATCACCAGAGTTTAATGGTGGTTAGTAGCAGGTATTTGGCAGCACCTTTATAGTGTATACGTCCATATCTACTCATTGATTATTTTAATCGATTTATTAAGTGTTGTGCTTATGCGGGTTCATGACTGGACTCATATTATTTTGCGTTACATATTTTTCAATTCTTTGAAGGTAGAATAGAACAAAACCAGCTAAGGCACAAGTTACATTTGTATGTCTAACTGATCTTCGTTTAAAAATGGTGGGTAGAAAGATTGCATTCCATAAAATGCAGTCCAATACGTCACAACACAAGTTGAAATCCACACAAAAGAATTTTGACGTTTCAAGTCTTTTGAACCATATTGAATTCAGAGCCGAAAAAAATAAAAGAGTGGGAGTATTTTAATAGCTTTTGAGTCTCTTTCTTTTGTGCTAAGCGCCACTCAACGGCGAATGTGTTAGCTATAATAATAATCAAAATCAGATAGGTGCTACAAAACAAGTCTCTTAGTTCCACACACTTTAAACAAATCTTTTATCGTAGCGCAGTAAACATAATTTGTATTCCTCGAAAGGTAAACATCTGGAATACAAAATAGTAAAAAGGTTAAAACAAAAAACTGATAGAAAAATGGTCAAATTGTTGCCCGTATTTGGACCAACGAACGTTTTAGTCGGATAAATTTATTCATGTAGGCGAGTGAATGTATAGATGAGTGTGGAACACGTGTTGTTCTGACGACGCGATATAAATAGGCTTTATTTTTTTTTTTGGTTGGATTGTTGGCGTTTAGATGTTTGGCTATGTTTTTGTTGTCTTCTTTATTTTGAATAACATAAAAGCTATTTATTAAGACGCTCCTAAACGGATCGAATGACTTTGATAACAATGTACCCAATTTAGTGATTTTATTGTTTTGTATTCCTTCATCATCATTTTTCGGTATCGTTTGATTTTATGCGTCAACCGGCCCACATAATCTACCTATACCTATAAAATGTGGATCGTATTGGTTGTGTTTAAAAATTATAATTTATTCAATCAGCTTTTAGATGTTTAACATTTTATTTACTGTATATTACGTCTCGTTTTGAATTTTATCCCTTTATTTTATTCTAGTTGTTGGTGAGGTTCTTAGTTTTTTTTTTTTTTTTTTTGATTGAAAAATGTTAAATTAATGAGATAAAGTATAGCCACACCCTTAAAGTAATAATTTTTTGTTTGTGTGATCTCATTAAAGCCATGTTTATATTAGAACAAGTTTTCTGTTTGTATAAATTCATTGATATTTTTAGCTTGTCTTTGATGGTGTTGGCCATAGAAGCGAAGAGTGTCTTAAGTAGAAATGAACTTTAAATATAATGCAAAATAAAATATTATGCAGATTAATTTTATAGGATAGACGTCCTTCGTTGTGTTGGGATTTTTGACATATTGAAGAGATTTGTCTTGATATTTTATTTCAATCAGTGTTTTTTGAAAAATTATTCGGCTCTGCCATTTAGTTTTTTAAAATGGAATATGAAAATGTCTGGATTCCAAATCATTATTCAATAAATAAAGAAAAAAAGACATTGACAGGACACAAATGTCATAATCTTTAATTTTCTAACGACTCACATACGTTACGAGTAATGTCACTTATTATTTTGATGTTGTTGTTATTTTATAGCAAAAGTCACTGGAAAAAAATTAAAACAATTGTTGCCAAATTTTGTTAACGAAGCCATGAAACCACCACTATTTCTCGCCACTTAAGCTGTTGCAACGTATAAAATACTTTCATTTCTCGCTACTATTTACTTAACTAATTTTTTTTTTTCTGGCAACCCATGTATAATCAGATGCTGGTTTTTCCAAAGCAAAGAACACGCCACACATGTTTTGATATAAAAAGAGCCATACTTAAAACAATGAGAACCAAACAGGGGCAACTTGTTAAAAATTCAACTGCGATTGTGAGTCAAACGTCAAACCTGAGATGTTGTCAAGTGAATGTGTTTTCTAACATTCCTTAAATGTGCTCCTTCAAATATATACTATATACACTAAGTAGTGACTACTTTTTTTCGTATCGTATACACAGAAATTATAGTAAATTCAAAATGTGCTAGACATACAACTCATTAATTACGTTCATTTAGATGCCATGTGCTAAAGGCAATCACTTACGCCAACAAGAAACTCACGATACAACAACTCTTAGTGAAATGAAAATCAAGTCATTGAAACAATACCGGAATTGCTACTTCATCGAAAACACGTCTGACTGCAACTTTGACATAATATAAAGTGGAGGCGCCTTCCTGCATATACATATTTTCTTATGGGATTTTGTTAACTTTTTTTAAAAAAATATCTTTTTACACTTACTGGCAATAATTTATATTGTTCAAATAACATGACTTTAACTTAATTAAACATCAAGACAAGTGATTTGTTTTAAAATAAATATAAACATGCTTAAGAACTATTTTAATCCGCTTGGCATTTTATAAGCGAGCTATTTGTACTAAACAAAGATTGTATCTCTGGTAAATAGAATCTGCGTCAGTTCTTTGGAATTTTTATCAATTTTTTACTGTCTATTTGTTTTTATTTTATTTATTGCTTAATTTTTCTCAATCCCAAATAAAATCTTTAATTATTCAGAATGTAAATACGATTCATACTTAAGGGCCTTGCACATGACAGCGAACAATGAATGAACGAATGGACGAACAAAACTGATTTTACAGATTTCAAAAAGTTAACTTCAAACAAAAACACATTTAAATTCTAAGAAAATTTGCATTTTGTTCTTTAAAAGAAGACAATTTCGTAAAAACAATTTGATAGTATCGAATTGCAATGCTGTTGGTACGAACTGTCAAACACTGTTCACGTTCCACTACTATCCACACTGGAACGATTAAATTGTTCGCCCGCAACTTAGCCTCAAAATTATACCACTCTTGTTTTGTTTTTTGTGTGAAAGATCATGGCTGAGGAAAATATGGTGAAAAGGGTAATTCAATTCGTCGCTGTCCAACAAAGGCTACATTTTATTTTTTGGATGTAAAGACGCGCGTTAATATTTTTTTTTGGTTATGTGTGGATCGTATGTGGAACACGAATTGAGTTTGACAGTTCCTTATAATCTGATTGCAAATCACTAACAACAATTTGTTTTCTTAAATTTCTCTTATTTTGGCAATGAAATAGCTAATACTCTTTCATGTGTATAGTCCTTAATGGCTGAATCACAAACACGCTTCAGCTTCGGCTTCGTCTACCTTACAATGGGCCTGCTTCGAGGTTGATTTGAATGATATTTCTATTATTTCATCCCTCCAAAGAGCAAATATTTTGTTTGTTGACATTTTTTTACAGCTGCTGAGCTGTCAGACAAAGTAAATGTTCAGATAATTGAACTAGAGTTTCCGTTCGGAGTCACATTACGTTACATTTTGTTCTTTTTCTTACGATTGTCAAACGAAACGTGAGGTCGAAGCTTAATTGTGATAGCATGCATTGAATTCTTAAGGCTGAACTCGTAACTAACGTGGGAGGATGTGCTTGATGTTACTTTAGTAAACAACCGTAATTTATTAGTGGAGAATTGGAGAGTTTCCCCTTTGAATTCGTCTTCGGACCACAAGTGGATTCTTTTTCAAATTAAGTTGAAAAACCCTCCGCCTTATAGAAATCTCAAAAGAACTGACTGGACGAAATTCAGTGAAATTACAAAGCCCAAACCAAAACTGAAATGTGGCTATCTTTACAGAGAGTCAGGTAGCTGTCAAAGCCATTAACTCGGCCATATCCTCATCTAAATTGGTCCAGCAATATCGCGATGAGCTTGCGAGCCTGAATATTAACCTCGGTGTCACCCTGATTTCGTGGGAAATTAACGGGCTAACGAGCTAGCCAGGCAAGGATCGGCCCTTCATAGCTCACTTGCAAAAATTGTTAACATTCCTCTTGGTGCTATGAAGGGTAAAATCTTTTCTATCTACCAAACTGAATCAAACAGCTGTTGAGCTGTCAGACAAAGAAAATGTTCAGATAATTGAACTAGAGCTTTCGTTTTGAGTCACATTACGTTACATTACGTTCTTTTCTTAACGATTGTCAAACGAAACGTGAGGTCGAAGCTCTATTGTGATAGCATGCATTGAATTCCTATGGCTGAACTCGTAAACATCAGGTGAAGCCGAAGCTGAAGCGTGTTTGTGATTCAGCCATTAATGTCGCCGTATATAAAACGTTGCTGCAAAATTAAAAGAAAATGAAATAAAGAATCTGAAATGTATCAATGGCAACTTTTTCACTATCTTAATTTAAAGAAATTCATCATTTAATGTAGCAGACAGTAATACAAACAATTTTAACTAGAATTATTAACACTCACGCGTTTTTTAATTTGTATTTCTCTTAACAATGGGAAGTCACACAAATAAATAAAATTAAATTAAATGAAATGAAAAAAAACTCGGTCATGTATGAATATAGTCACGCTTAGTTGCACAAGTACTAAACTAAATGTTATTGTTGAATAATATTTTATAATTGACCTGGCGCCAGTAGAGACAATTTAAATGAAAAGATAATTTGTACCCATAATATCCATTGTTTTTATAAGTGCGATGGGAAAATAAGTTAAGTTAATTCCATTGAAATTTATAATTTTCGACTTAATGAAACCTACAAAATTAAACCTAAACTTGATCGTCTCATGTCGGTTTGTTTTTATTGTTTTCATTTGGAATACATCAACAAATTAGATCATAAAGAATTATTCAAGAAGAATTTGTAAAGCTTTGTTACGTCCGTTACGTTAACGCTAATGCAACCGATGTAAACACACCATTATTCATTTGTTTGACTTGCCCAATCAATCTATCTGTCATCTGTCATTTCTACCAAGACAAAAATGATACCAACTAAACATTTTCATATTTTCTACAATTATCTCAAAATAATATAGTTTTCAGAGAATTCCATAATATTCTTCTTTAGTAGGTAATTTAACCAATCAAATGCTATAATCTTCTTTTGCTACTCTTTAATCATCGATATAAAATGCGATAACAGAAAAATCGTCAGCGTGTTCTCATATCTTATCTGACAACGACTCGCAGCCTATCACTTAAGTAATATGCCATAATAACAATAACCAAAGCGAGACACATTATTTAGATTTTCTATCTAAATTTATACCAAACCAATGCCATACTTATTTGGTTTGCAAAATTCAGTTCAAAACCAAAGAATAAAAACTAATATTGTATAAATTTACATGTATTTCGACACGTAGGCAATTTTGTTATCGATGTTTTTTATCGCATCTTTTGATAATATATTTAATTAAATAAAAAATACAATTTTTATAGTTCAATAATAATTGTTCTCGTGGTCAGTAATTTATTGGTTAAAATGTCTTTAGCAAGCAAAACAAAAATTCCAATGTTTTGGGGTGTGTTTGCACTATCAGTCCTTTATATTTTAGCAATTGTTTTACATGACTTTTAGCCATATGTGTCATAATCTTTATCGTCACATTATACTTATATTGAATCCATTATCTCTTATCGTCGCGCATCTATTTTTGTACTGATAAATTGAACATGTTGCCAAAGCTAATTAAAACAGTAATCAAACGGCGCCATCCATACGAACACCTTGAAATTAATAAGCCATAAATACTAAACTGGCATGACTACTACCGTCCATTCACACACTGAATCAAACAGATCTTTTAAACGGTGTCGTGTGTTCACTGTTCAGTGTTGTCTGTTTCTCTTGTCTAAAGACTAAAGCGAAACTCACACTCATCACATTTGGATGAAGCAGAGATACAAACGCATAATGGAAGTATTTAACCATCTATATTACTTCCGACCAAGTGCTTATCTAATCAACGATCTCATATCTATTTTATAGGAATATATCTTCTTACTTGGATTACCAAATATTGCTCGTAGCTTACCAGCGAATGTTGCTATAAAACCAAAACAAAACGAAAATTAAAAATTATAAAATACTGACCGGGACTAATTAAAAATTATTCTTCTCAGATGAAGAACATTTATAAAGAAAAACACGCCACCTATACGTTTAGTATAGCTAACTAACTACTACTACAACGGTAACATTGGCGCTAGTATAGTCTGTCTATTTTTAGAGAATGCTGTAATAGTAATAAGACCTTTGCGTGGTGGCCGTATCGCTATTTTCTTCTTTGTTTTTTTTTTTGTTTGTTCTTTCCTATAAAAACTGCCTCTTCTTGATTAGTGATAGGATGGCATGCTATAAAATATAAAAAAAAAACACAAATACAAAAGTAGTAATAATAATAAACAAGTATAAGGAGAGGACGATGCCGTTCGCAGTTCGTCTCTGTCGACGCCTTAATGGCGCTAGATAGCGCTAAGATCAATACAATTATTTCTAAAGTTTATGTTGTTTTCTTTTTATAAATATAAGAAAATACATCTCACTCTAGTCTTAGCTCCTATAATCTTAGCTTTATAGCTAAATGCTATAAAAAAGTGTAGGTAGTCACACTATTTTGTTTTTGCTAACTGTTGCAAATTATGATTTGTGTCCGTGTGTGGACGTTTTGTGCATGAAAAGAGCAACAAAAAATTGTTATTGTTTAAAGTGAAATTGATTATGTACACGCATACAATATACATTCATGAAAATATGAAGAGTAGAATAGGGGAGTAATAAGATTCCGTTGTTATATTGTTTCTGGTTTAAATTTATATTTTATGGTTCATGATTTGGTTGTTTAGATTTTATGGTAACTATATTATATCATGGTAATTTAGGGGGTTAGTTTAGTTTTTGTTTATTGTTAATTTGATTGGTTAATTATTTTATGCCTGGAATTCACCGATTGCTGATTAGTTTAAATAGTCGATTATTCAATTAATGAGCTCATTGATTAGTTGAAAACAAGATTGAGATCATTTAATTGCTTGTTTATGGGTAGTGTATAGACATGAATTAGCCTGAATTATAGCATATTAAATCATTTTCTTTTTTTTGCTTAATAATTAACAGTACTTTAAACAAAGTGCAATTGTATTTTTGATATTTTCAAGTTAGATTCCAATATAACCCAAACTGACAGTCTCGTACATTTTAAACATAGAACTTCGTGACATCACTGTACACACATTAAAGGTGTAAATGTCAGAAGTGATTAAAAGTGACAGCTGGGATAAATAATGAAAGAAAGAAAAAAAGTATTGATAAGTGAAGAAGCGCTGATCTCCCAATTCTGAAAGAAACAAAACTTTTTAGTTTGAGTTGTTAGCTTACCACACAAAATAACAGTTCTTCTTATGATAAAAGAAAAAAATTAATCATTTCTTTATTCTTCTGCAGTATCTCATTTCTAAAAAATATTTGATTCACTTTTTGACTTTTTTATGGGAAACAAATTTCAGGTCTCATGAATGAATGAAGTAAAAAATGTACCTTAATTATGAAGAAAAGTAAAACGGGATAGGTGAATGCCATACAATCAAAATCCACTTCACGAATATGAATATGTTCATCTTTACATTTGCATTATGACACTTCCTATAATTTGCATTCAAAAAGATCTCTAATTTTTGTTTTGATTTGTCCATCCAACTAATGTCACCTCAATATTTTGGTGAATGCCAAAAAATCCAGTGTGTGAAAGAGTTACTTAACGAATATGAATATGTTCATCTTCACATCTGCCTTATGGCACTTCCTATAATCTGCATTTAAGAAGATCTCTACTATATTTATTTGTCATGTAATTCTTGTCAAAAATGACACTAGTAAAATTGCACCAATGAAAGCAAGAATGCTTTGAGAAATTTAAACAAGTCTGTGCTATATAATTATGAAGAAAAGTAAAACAGGCTAGGTGAATGCTAAAAAATCCAGTGTGTGAAAGAGTAACTTAACGAATATGAATATGTTCATCTTCACATCTGCATGATGGCACTTCCTATAATCTGCATTTAAGAAGATCTTTTTCTTTTGTTATGAATTTTCCCAACCAATATTAGGAATCCTTTTTTTCTGTCAAAATAAAAGTGTAGAAGAATCCTTACGTCATCAACACTTACACACCTTCTTAATTCGAAAAAAAATTGAAGGGTTGTATTGACTTTGACATTTCTTTCTTTTTTTATTTATTGGTCATACAATTCTTGTCAAAAATGACATAAGGGAAACATACTAAGGAATCGTTATCAGCTTAGTAAAATTGCACCAATGAGAGCAAGAATGCTTTGAGAAATTTAAACAACTCTGTGCTATAAATTTTTGAACCTCAAAATGTATATAGTGATCTAACAAATACTTTTGTGTATACACAAGTCATGCACATCTACTCTTATATTCAATGTGCAAATGTATTGTTTTCTAAAATAAATACAAATAATATCTCATCGGCATTCGGCAAATGATCAAAGCTCCTCGGCAAGACATCAGTTTGATTCTTTGAAATTCACCGCAGCATGACGTTTCCTTTTTAATTAATTTTCTTCAATTTCTCAAAACTGATTTAAATATACACAAACGACGTGTAAGAGAGATTAAAAAGGTAGGTTTTTATTATAGAAACAATAATAATAAAATAAAAAATCAACTTAACCTAATCTGATCTCTAACCTCCCTTATTAATGCCTGTGCTCTGCGCTTCGTTTCGCTTTTGCCATAATGATTCAAAATTTATAACGATATATTGGCGGTTGCGGGAGACGACGGAAAAAATACAACACATAAAAGAAATTGAAATCTATATTCATTTTATATTATTTTTTCTTAACAACTGGCTTCTTGATTTATGCATATATTTTGTTGTATTCAAATGACCTCAAAGTAGCAATAATAATCATAAAATATATGACACATACTAATATTAATAATGATAAACAGGCGCCACCTAAATAACTCTCTCTCTCGCCATCGCATCGCCACCGCGCCGCCATTCTCCACTAGTATCTCCTCTTTTCCGCGCTCTATCACTTTCGTGAAAAGTTATAAATAATTGCATTTAGTGCGACAATGTGTCGACAACGGCCCGTCGCGGTCGCGCTCGCGTCGCCAAAGCCACCATCGCATTATGGCACGCACACACTTATGAATTTTTGACGTTTAGTCTTATATTATTTTTTCTTTTGAAGTAGCTATTCGTATTTGTATTTTTGTAGCGAGTGTCACACAAGGCAACACACAACAAAAACACAACACATTGATAATGAATTGTGATGGTCGGTTCGGTTCGGTCATCGTCATCAGATAACCATACATTTGAAAATGGAAGGAAAAATGGTTTTGTAACCATAAAACAGACAATAAGCCTCGATTAGAATAACTAGCTGTCATTCTCGTTTCATCGTGCGTTGCCGTTGTCGTCGGTGCTACTGCTGTCGTTCGCGTTGCCGGCGACAATCAATGGCGGAAAAAATAGTTGTTTTTGTGCTCCCGTAAGATTATAATTCCTTTGTGAATATGGGAATAAGACCGGGAAAACATCCACTTATTTATGATCAACTGACATTTGAAGCGCTATAAAATACAAAAATTTACGAAAACTTTTCGTTTCATCCAACGAATGTACGTATGTACATTTTTGGTTCATTTGTTGGACTGGACGTTGCCATTTCGTAGCCAGTGGTGTAGAAAAGAAAGGAAACGGAAAAGTCGATGGAGCCAGGCAATTAATGTGTATTTCTGAAGCTTCCGCGTGCTATGCTAAGTGCTATTTGACGCCACAATTGCAAGTTGCGCTACGCAGCTATCCCTCTCTTATAACCCCGAGACTGACTACGAGTATATCAATAGTTGCTTGCCCCTTATTTTGCTCGAAGAGTGAATGAGCGTGTCGTCTCATCACACTTTTGGAGATCGTGTTATTTTTGTTTAAATCAATTGATAATGTAGTTTTTTTTTATATTTACTTTTTAGTCGGTTATATAGTTGCTTGTGCACGCGGCCAATCTAATGTGTAAGCAAAATTTATTGGCGAACGTGATGATGATCACACCAAGATGGGTAAGATTGGCGTCAATAACGACGACATCGCTATTGCTGTTGTAGGTAGGTACGTTGTTGGTTGCTGGCGGTGGCGGCGGCGGCTGGCGTGTTGTTGACTACTTTATTGTCGTCACTGCTGACAACAAGAAATTATTCAGTGGAGTCAAGTGGCAATAAGCGTTTTGTTGCCCTGACTAAGCAGTTAGGCACCCACTTTGACATTTGATCATTTCTTTCCGCTTTAACATCAGGTGTATTCATATGTGTAGTTCAAAAAAGCTGACATTTGTTTAATCGAACTGCACCGGCTGTCAGTAGTTTAAGTTGTCATATGCTGATAATTAAAAAGATATCAATTTGAACTTGAAGAGGGCAAAAAAATTGGATAACCACAAACTGAATTGTTGAAGATTTGTCAAACTGACAACTATCACAATGGAAGGAATTGAAGAAGATTATTTGAGACTTCTCTATTTTCTTCTGTTTGTCTTTCCAGGAGCGCTTGAAAATTGACATTTCTTAAATTTTGTCCTGGTTTTCTTATTTAAGTTTAACCACAAACTGAATTGTTGAAGATTTGTCAAACTGACAACTATCACATTGGAAGGAATTGAAGAAGATTATTTGAGACTTCTCTATTTTCTTGTGTTTGTCTTTCCAGGAGCGCTTGAAAATTGACATTTCTTAAATTTTGGCCTGATTTTCTTATTTAAGTTATTTAAATGAAGTTTACCTTTCAATTTATCTGTCGGCCTGTTTAAAGAGTGTTGGAGACTTTTGACTTTTAGAGTTTCGTGAAACTTTCGGCGTTGGCAACTTAAGAAATATGTATACCAGTAAATGACATTTTTGAAGCAGCATTGTCAAGGACAACGGCGAGATCTTGTCATATCTCGAAAGAAAAGACATTTAAAATAATTATTTCAAGATGTAAAACTTGGCTAAGAAGATCATGGAAATGTATAAATTATAATTATGCTATTCACGGTAATTTATTATGATATAAAGTTTAAGCGTCATGTCACTAAAGTTAAAGCCTTTTAAATTTGTTTTTCGTTTAAAGACAATAAAACAATAGTCTTCGTCATCGTACGAGTACAACCTAACTTTATACAAAGTTGCAATTTTATTTTTTGTTTCCATTTGTTCCTCTCTCTCCCTTTCTCTGTATTTTTCTTGATTGCCTCAAGCGATATCAATAAAAAGGGCGGTAGTGTCAACATTGTGTACGTACTTCAAGTTCCAATGTCTAACTACAAAGGCCTCCAATGCCTATCCGCGTTTCTATATACGTACTCCACCGCCGCCGTGGTCCTGTACTCACAGTCTTGTGGTTTTTCGATATGCATTTTAAATTTAAATGCGAAATAAAAATTATGCTCGGATAGGCGCTATGTGAAGATCTGTTGTCGCGCACTAAAATATTTTGCGGCAGCAATGACGGTGATGCATTATTTTATGTTGTTTAGTGTGGTGTGGTGTGGTGCTGCATGTGAGAATGTGATGGTTCTAAGCTGAGTTTGGTGGGGTAAAACTTATGGAATAACGCCGCGCCATTGCCGCCTTCGTACCGCAGCTCGGCTAGCGGCGCTGCCATACCAACTCTACACCATCAGTCTACAACGATGGCTTTGAGCATCTGCGTCACATCACGTAGTAATAAAATGAATATTTTGTTGGGTGGCGGTGGTTTAGTGGTTCATTAAAGTCACGGACGAGTGCGGCGGCATCATATTGTCATGACTATTGGTAACGACAACGACGACGCGTCAGTGCCGCCACCGCAAATAAAATAAGAAACTTCAATATCATTCGCATAATACGCCATCTAGAAAAAAAAAAACTTATTTCGCACTGTAGATTTTGCGTTCAAGCCATTTTTTTTTTAGACAGACAGACATAATAGCAGATAGTTTAAAAAGAATTGTAATTACTGAGGTTTGAATAACGTTAAAAAAGAACGCGGCTTAGTTCATAAAGCTTTGTACTCAACTTGGTTTATGAAAGTTTTGTGTGTGTATGTATGTGTATTTCACTGCCTTGATCTTAATATTTGACATTTGTTTGCAAACACATATCAATGGAGTCAGCGAAACTAGGTTTTAATTATTAAACCGCATCTTATCCAGTAAATCGATTGGTTAATGAGTTAAACTTCGTTTTGTTAGTAATTTTATATTATTTTTTAGTGTTTACTCTTATTTATAAGAGTGCAACACATACTTGAAAACTTTAAAAACAAATAAAAATTAGTAAACAAATATCAATCACTTTAATGATACTATCTGACGTATGTTTATCTTTTCTTGAGGGTTCTCGTTTATCTGACTCTCTCTAAAGCAAATCATTTTGACGTCTCATTATTTTATATCGATCTAACTAATGGCTTGATAGTATTTAAATTTCTATCACACTTCTTTAACATTTTTCAACGATCAAGTAGGAATGAGATTAATGTATGAACCTTGGAATTGAATTTAAACGTCAACGAGCTTCATCTATAAATGACATAACTAGAATATGGGCTTTTGGGTGCGTTCAAGAAAACTGTTTGCCATTTTCTATATCTTAAATGCATTTTTTTTCTTTTTACATTGGCAACTCTGTCACAACTGTCATTGTCAGTCCGATCAAAGTCTAAAGTACAAAAAGGATCTCACTAACAAAAGTTAAGAAACTGTCATGATATGAATCTAAATTAACTTCACGTAGGAATGAGATTAATGTATGAACCTTGGAATTGAATTTAAACGTCAACGAGCCTTATACATGAATGACATAACTACAATATGGGCTTTTGAGTGCGTTCAAGAAAAATTTTTGCCATTTTCTATAACCTAAATGCATTTTTTTCTTTTCACATTGGCAACTCTGTCGCACCTGTCATTGTCAGCCCGATGAAAGTCTAAAGTACAAAAAGGATCTCACTAACAAAAGTTAAGAAAATGTCATGATATGAATCTAAATTAACTTCACGTAGGAATGAGATTAATGTATGAACCTTGAAATTGAATTTAAACGTTAACGAGCGTCATCCATGAATGACATAACTAGAATATGGGCTTTTGGGTGCGTTCAAGAAAACTTTTCGCCATTTTCTAAATCTTAAATGCATTATTTTTTCTTTTTTACATTGAAACCTCTGTCACACCAGTCATTGTCAGCCCGATCAAAGTCTAAAGTACAAAAAGGATCTCACTAACAAAAGTTAAGAAAATGTCATGATATGAATCCAAATTAACTTCACGTAGGATTGAGTTTAATTTATGAACCTTGGAATTTAAACGTCAACGAGCCTTATCCATGAATGACATAACTAGAATATGGGCTTTTGGGTGCGTTCAAGAAAACTTTACGCCATTTTCTTTATCTTAAATGCATTCTTTTTTTCTACTACCATTATGGCAAATCTGTCACATCTGTCATTCTCAGTCCGATCAAAGTCTAAAGTACAAAAAGGATCTCATGAAAAAAGTTAAGAAAATGTCATGATATGAATCTAAATTAACTTCACGTAGGAATGAGATTAATGTATGAACTTTGGAATTGAATTTAAATTTTAAACGTCAACGAGCCTCATCCATGAATGACATAACTAGAAAATGGGCTTTTGGGTGCGTTCAAGAAAACTTCACGCCATTTTTTTTATCTTAAAAGCATTTTTTTTTCTACTTACATTATGGCAACTCTGTCACACCTGTCATTGTCAGTCCGATCAAAGTCTAAAGTACAAAAAGGATCTCACTAAAAAAAAGTTAAGAAAATGTCATGATATGGATCTAAATTAACTTCACGGCGCAAGAGTAAATAAACGAGTATTTTCAATTTGACAATTTAAAACAAAATAAAAACAAAGATGAGAAAAATACCACACACCTACTTGGATTCAAGCTCACATTCATTTCGAGCAATTTATATATATTTTTCATCAACTTGTCAATTGAATCTTTTTAAGTTCCAATTCTAAACGTTCATATTTCCATCTCTACATCTCCCTGGTAGGTTAGGTACCTAACCTACAATGACGTTTTGCATCTTGAATTTATCAGATGTCACATTTCTTAAGGAGAACAAGTAATTAAAATGCTGTTTCGTATGTATCTGACAATCACAAAGATTGTTATTTAATTTATTAATGATCATTTATTTTTTATATAAACAAATTCTTATCTATAAAAGTTATAATGTATTTCTATCTACAACTTATAATAATATCTCTTATTTTAGTTTAGTGTGAAATAAAATCGAGTTCTTTTTCGTCTCTCTGCCTTGATCTTTATTCTTTTTTCTTATATATTCTCTTATATTGATTGCTAGCACACATTTGCTAATGGCATAAATAAACAAATCGTTTCCAATTTGCCAAAAGCAACACAACAAATAAAAAAAAAAAACATTAAGTTCCGAACAAAATTTGTGTATGGTGTTGACTGACGCTGACGCGCCCTGTTTGGAGGTCTTCACTTACGTAATGAGTGGCGCCAAAAATATTGTCGTTAAATGCTTTTTAGCTGTTATTTAAATAATTATTTTTTCTCTTATTTTGGTAGGTAAAACATCGAAAAAATAAAATATCGGTCAGGTGTTGGGCAAAATGCTTAAAGCAATAATCATTTATTAAGCCAGAGCAACTTTTAGCACCCAGCCAAAGCCAAACAAACAAGTAATACAGCTTGTGTATTTGACGTTTAAGCTCGACACATTCACACTAGGAGATTTTTTTTTTAAATACTTCTTAATGGGTTTATAATCGCAGCATACTTCTAGTTAAAATATTTTAAAACTGTCCTCTTGAGCTATTAATTTCTAGAGCGCATATATTTCACGGTTTTCTCTATGGGAATAGTTGTACAAACTCGTAGTACATGTACACCGCTTGCTTATTCAAAGTGAAAATGTCACCGAGAGACACAATTATATATTATGAACTTGAAGATGGCCGCCATTCGGCTAACCAACGATACAGAAACAAAATGCCAAATTCAACGACACGAGCGACGCGACGTAATTCGACGGCAAAAATGTATCCAAACAATTTATGGGAGAAGGAAAAAAAAACTATAAGTATATTATACATAAACAACAGGGAAGGGCAACAGCAAGAATGACAGTCAAACAAAATATAATGATAAATAAATAGGCATTAAGAATAAAAATAAAGTGATGGTAATAATAACTTTATGCCGCCAACGTATTTGCAAATTAGACTTTAAATACGTGATTTTCATGGCTAAATATAAAGATGATGTTTATTGTTATTATTTTCATTAATATGGTTGCAAGTTGGAAATGCAATCACTGAGAAAGAAAGAAAGGAAAAAGCATAGCAAGAAAAATGGCACAGTGTAAATAGTTTGAAAAGATAATAATCATATGCAGCACGTCAAAGTGAAACTTATAGAAATGTCAAAATATATAGAAGCTGTTTTTGGATTACAAAAGTTTTGAATTTATAGGAAAGTATGTTGAGAAAAGAGATTGAATTCGACCATCTGGAAAGCTTCAATATATAAAATCTGTCAATTAGAGTGTGAGTGGGGTTTATTTGAACGGCCGAACGTCTTGTTATTAGACCACACTGAAAATATAATATGTACTTGCAACCATAACTTTTATTAATACATACATACATGTATACATATATAAATTATGACTCTTTCACTGAAATCATTATTCATATAAACAAGAATTAATACTCAACAAAAGGACAGCAGCTGTCATCTGTCAAAAATCTCAAATTTAGACCAGTTTTTTTCTGATACAAACAAATATTAATTATTTTTTACTTAAAAGTTGACAAGTTAAAATCTAATTTGATATGATTTGCTGTCGACAAAGATGACGTTTTGTTTTATAATGTATGTGTGGTCTAAACAAGCTGAAGTAAATGTTGATTTAGATTAAAAAAAAAAAACGTTTTTCAATTTAAGTTGCGGTGTTGAATCTGGCAAAACTTGATCGAGCGTAACTCACTTGATTTGAAAAGATATTTTGACAAAACAGGAAAATGAAATTTGAAAGATGATTGAAAGGAAAAGAAATACACCTGAAATAAATTCCTTCCTCAATATTATAAAAATTTGGTTAGTTGTCAAAACTTAACGCCATGTTTTTTTTTTCACAAATATGTTTTTTGACTCTCGTCATGTGTCACTTCAGTAAGTTGTTTACACCCTAAAAGAAAGACAAATGACAGACTGTTTTAAAATATAATATAAATTATGACATTTTTGTTATGTAACACACGAGTAAAACTGCACTTTTTCATTATTTTGTATCAAATAAATTTCTCCTATAAAATCAAGAAATAAATTAAACATCGGAAAAGTTTACATTATATAAATTAGTATCAATAAATTTCCTTACGCAGGCAATAATAGCCATAACAACAAAAACCAGCAGAAAAGTTAAATAAATAAAATATAAGACAAACTTTGTTAGTTGCAAAATGAAAATTTACCTGAATTTTAATGTAAACAAATAAATAACGGAAACATAAACAAACTAGCCATAAAAATGTATTCTTATTATTTGTATATTTACTTTATAGAAGATAGCCGGTATTATATCCTTTAAGCTTACCGGCGCCAAACTATAATTACTTTGTGCCATAATACATTTCGCATTTATTAGCAAACTTTATGGATTGAGAATAGGGTACAAATAAGTTTGAGAATTTTACTGAATGTCATAGAGAGAAATTAAATTTGCAACACTGACTATTTGACAGCTGTCATCCGTTTGTTTCTACTTTCTATAATAAATGAAGGTGTTCTTATTAAAAATTAATTTTTTGACAGATGTCAAGTCAACGTTTAAGTGTAACCTAACTGCTATAAAATCACCAATAACTGTTGTTTAGTGAGTCAATGGGAAAGATTACGATATCAAAGACCATATTAGAATAAGATTGTCCACCTCTCGAAACCGAACATACAAATGCCCTTGTGAAAATTTTTCACTAAAACTACTCATAACAAAAAAACACCCTATCATACACCTCGAAGTGTAGTCTTAATCAAGGGTGCTTCTTATGTAAATACACAAACATATGTATATCTACATACATTATTCACCTTTATAATGCAGACAGTAAATATTTACACGGCGGCGCTGAGTTTTATTAACGTGTTTGCTATAATCCACCGGTGGCGCCACCTATAAGATACTATATACACAAAGAAGAGAAACCAACCAAACTACTTCCAATTTTCTCTTTTTCTTTCCGCACCTATAATGAGGATTCAATAAAATAACACGAAAAGAAAAATATAAATTTGCAAAATGAACTGAGAGAAAAAAAAAATAGTAATAATAAATAACATAAATAAACTTTAAGAAAGAAAAATAACAAGGTGGAACCACAAGAACGAAGACCAAAGATATTTAAAATAAATATACCAAACACGAAATTAATAACAAAATATACTCGTACCAACAACAAAACATAAAAATATTTCAAATTATATTTAATTTTTCTTTTTTTTTTGTGCTTTTAAGCAATTTATTTTATAGCGCCTCGCTGCCGACGCCGACGGCCCACTGACTAGACGACGACGACGGCGGCGGCACCAAAATTGCATGGCGCCTGCCATACTAGCTCAATTTGTTTGTGTAATTGGATTTTATTTTTTTGTTGGTATGCGTGCGTGCATTTTATACGCGGGAGTTTTTGAGGTGGTTTCGGTCTGTATAGTTTTTTTTTTTTAATTTTTTCTCGTGAAGTAAGTGTAATCGGGGTATAAACCTCAATCGCAATCGCACACACAACACACCCGCCGCTCTCTTTTTCCATGACACACGAAGAGACATGCTATCGGCGCATTAACTCGAACATAAAAGCGTCTGGTTTTTGCTTTAGCTGCTTCGTGTCGTGTGTGCTTATGATGAATTATGGTAGAGTTCATCTTTTTGTATATTATGGAAACAAATGTGAATGGGTTTCACTTGATTTTCGTTGTTGTTGCTGTTGGGTTTTTGAAACTCACTTGAAACTGGCCTTGATGTGATCGGGTTTTTAAGTACTCCTCCCAATGCAAACGCCTTTTTTGAGGTGTGTATAGAAAAAGCTCGTTTGTAGGGTACAATACCCTTTTTATAGGAAGGTAGGCAAGTGATTTCCTGTGCGACAATATTGGGGAAGAGAAATTACTACACATTCATGATGTGTTCGTTATTTTAAGGGCTTAACACATTTTCGCTGATGTGTGGTATCTTAAAATAAAGATTTATGTGTTTCGGCATTTGGGTGTATACGTATTTTTTGTATTGATAGTTTTTTTTTCTTGTCAATTTAACACATTTTCTATACTAATTTGATGACTTATTTAGAAAGGGAGAAGGGTTTTGTCTGGGAACTATAAATTATACAGCAATGGCCAAAATATAATAGAAACAATTCTTAATTTTGAGGTAACACGTCATGGAAAGGAGATGTTATACAACAGTTAATAAGTTGTTAACCTTTTAGAAAAAGAAATTTTATAGCTGGTCAAAATAACAGCACTTGAAGAAAAATCTCATAAAAAAGTCTTGTTTGGTTAAAGAATGTCAAATTTATTGTCAAAACTGTCCTAATTTTCCAAAATTTGTGTAATAGAGACATATTTATAACGGCTTATAGAGTTTGAGTTCGACATCTGTCAAACTAAGTTGTTGACGGTTCAACATGCCACATAATTTGGATATGGCTTTATTGCAAGAGATATTTCCGATTTGCGATTTGATACCGGTTGACGTTTTTTTGTGGGGCTACGCGAAAGACCATGTGTATGCAGATAAACCTTTAAGTGTTTGAGCACTTGTCACTAGTCAAGTCATGACTGAGATATCGCCCAATATGTGTCAAAAAGTGGTCGAAAATTGCCGCAAAAGAATCGATGCTTTGAACATTGAACACACACCTCTACTGCGCTGTCCTGTGGGTGTGGATTCCAAGACGTTCCGGGCCGGAGCATTGATTCCATACGCTCTACGTGACCCAGCCATCTTAGTCGTTGGACTTTTACCCATCTGGCTAAGTCTACGTCGCTGTACAGCCCGTACAGCTCTTCATCCCATCTTCTCCTTCAATCCCCTTCGATGCATACTGGACCGTAGATCACACGTACAACTTTTCTATCGAACCGACCCATGGTGCTTTCATCCGCTTTTGTCATAGTCAATGCACCTGCACCGTCACTGCGACACTTCGGTCCTTCGAGAGAGGACTTTACCACTCAATTGCTTTCATAGCCCAAAGCAACAGCGGTTAGCAAGAGTTATTCTTCGTTTGATCTTAGCGCTGGTGTTGTTGTCTGTGCTTACAGCGGAGCCTAGGTAGACGAAAGATAGTTCCTCTAGTGTTGACGTGTGAGCTCTGTACTATTCTTTCAAGTACGATGTTAAAAAAATCACATGACATCGCATCACCTTGTCTAAAACCTTTTTTGACATCGAAAGGTTCTGTTAAGTTGGTCCCCATGGTCATCCTGCACAAACGGACGAGTTTGGCAGGGATTCCAAGACTAGACATGGCTCTATTCTGATTCCTCTATAGTTGGTGCAGTTTAGAGGGTCTCCTTTTTTTCAGGATCGGGCAAACAATGCTGAGGTTCCATTCATCGAGCATGCTTTGTTCCGACCATATCTTATAGATAAGTTGGTGCATGCTCCTAACCAACTTGTCTCCAGCTCCTTTGAAGAGTTCGGCATTCAAGCCATCCGCTCCAGCGGCTTTATTAGACTTCACCTTAGATATGGCAATCTTTACTTCGTCTAAGTCGGGAAGACGGGATTGTTGGCTTTCGTCGTCTATGTTGAACGGATCATCTTGCCTGACAGCGGAATTCGGTTTGTCGTCGCCGTTATACAATCTGCAGAAGTGGTAATTCCATATACTCAGCATTGACTGCGGTTCCACTATGATGTTTCCCCTTTAGTCTTTGCAGCCTTCGGTTCTAAGTTGATGTAAATGTGAATTTAGTTTCTCATGCCCTCGGTCGGAAAAGGACTTGGTGATCTCTTGCGATTGTACCCGTTCGACATCGTCTCTCCCAGCACCTCCCTGTTTTGCCTTGGGTCTGGAAACCCAAAGTGCTAGTGGTCCGAGTCGATGTTAGCTCCTCGGAAAGTTAGGATGTGTCTGGGGTCGATCGCAATATGGTCAATCTGGTTGACGGTAGATTAATCTGGAGATCTCCAAGTTCCTTTGTGGATGTTGAGGTGTGGAAAACGCGTACTGGCTACCATGAAGTTTCGTCCCGCAACAAAATCTATGAGCCTGAATCCGTTGTCCGAAGTGTTGTCGTACAGGCTGTTTTTCCTGATTATTCGACCAAAGATGTCTTCCCTTCCTAGCTTGGCATTAAAATCGCCCAGAACAATTTTAATATCGGAGCTAGGACACTGCTTATATGTCAAAGAGCTCGAAGAACATATTTTTGGTGTTGTCATCTTTGTCTTCTGTGGGGGCGTGTGCGCATATCAGGCTCATGTTGCCGAATTTAGCCTCATTGATGAACCTATAGCTCAAGACTTCTTGCCTAAGTCTGGCTCCAATGACGAAGCCACATCCAAATAACAGGTTCAGATCCTTAGTATAACTCCAGGGACGGGGAGCCGGATAAAACCGCTCCTTATTGGCCTGGGCTCCGAATAATAGCCATCTTAGACGCCACCGTTGATTCCATCTAGGGAATTCCTCCGCTGCCCTCTAGATAAGGAGAGGTACTAGGCATCCGATGTTCACCACGGAGAGGTGAGAGAAGGAGTTGATAGACAGAGGTGGGTTTTGAGAAAAACCTGTGGACGCTTGCGTCCTCTTGAATGCACATGTCTACCATTTGAACATCTTTTGACGATTAGTGTCATCATAAAGTAATAATTTATGCACGAGGACACTTGGGCGTATACATAACTTGTACTGATATTTTTGTATATGAATTTGACACGTCTGCTACTAATTTGATGATTTATTTAATTGAGATGTTAAAAGATTTAGATGTTGAAGAAATGTTGAATTTAATTTGTATTTATTTTATTTGCTTACAGATCACTCATCGACATCTCCAACATGGTGCCAAATAGCCTATTGGGAATTGGCGCAACGTGTTGGCGACCGGTATGAGGCTAAAAACTCCACAGTTAATATCTATTCAGAAGGCAGCGGTGGAATGTGTTTAAAAGATTTGGCCGACAAAAAGTTCACAGCAACATCAAGTTCTGTGCAAAAAACAAGACAAAAAATTGGTTTAGGTAAATTATATAAAATTAATAAAGAAGTTTAATTAAACAAAGTAAATTTTACTTTTCTTTACTGTAGGTATTACTCTTAGTCAGGAAGCAGATGGCGTTTGGTTGTACAATCGTTCAGAAGCACCAATATTCGTACATTCTCCTACATTAAACGATGATTGCCGGCATGTTTCCAAAGTGCCACCAGGTTATTGTTTAAACGCCTTCGATATAAATAGGTAAGTTTTTAAATTATTGTTATAGCTTTTTAAGTCAGTAAGTTCTTGGTAGTTAACGATTTCATTTGTCTCAGAATCTCCGAACACATCCTCTCAAATTTCATTTCTGATAGACCACCTTACTTAGGGTGGCGCTACAATCCTGTGTAAACTAGGGCCTCACCCAACAAACTTCTCCATCTAGGTCGGTCCCTAGCTAGATGTCTCCAGTTTCGCGCTCCAAGTTGGGTGAGGTCACCTTCCACTTTTGCGCGCCACCAGATCCGCGGTCTTCCTCTACTGGGCTGTCCTGTGGGTGTGAGTGCGGATTCGAAGGCTTTCCGGGGCGAAGCATTGGTTTCCATGCGCTCTACGTTACCCACCCATCTTAGTCGTTGGACTTTTACCCTTCTGGCTAAGTCTACGTCGCTGTACAGCACGTACAGCTCGTCGTTCCATCTTCTCCTCCACTCCCCTTCGATGCATACGGGACCGTAGATGCCACGAAGAACTTTTCTCTCAAAACGACGCAAGGTGCTCTCATCCGCTTTTGTCATAGTAAATGCTTCTGCACCGTATTAAAGGACGGGGATTATGAGGGTCTTATAAAGCGACACTTTGTTCCCTCGAGAGAGGGTTTTGCAACTCAATTGCTTTCTGAGCCCAAAGAAACAGCGGTTAGCAAAAGTTATTCTTCGTTTGTTCTTCATTTGTTTTGACAGCAGCCATCAGTTGTTTCGTTAACATTTAATTGAGCGCTGAATGTTTCGAAAGGTTTGTTTGTTTATCTCTTCTTTGAATTGATAAATACTAGTGGCATGTTTTATATAATAGGCTTTTCACACCAAACCCAAAACCAGGTTTTCGGCAAAAAGTTTTCTTAAACCCAAAAATCGTTCACACCGAACATTTACACGTTTTCATTTGACATTTAAATGTATTTAACAGCGGCTGTCAAATTTTATATTGATGAAAAAATTGGTGAGCAAAAAGTTTTGCTCTTCTCAAATTATTTGTAAATATAAAATGAATCCTAACTAATTCAAATTGATTTTAACGTAAGACTAGCTCGTCTCGAAGAAGAGTTTCAACTATAGTTTAGGTAACGAGTGGAATGGGCTAACGACAGGAACCAATAAGAACTACAAGCTCGCTTAACTGCAGCTATCATCTATGTTCACTTCAACTGGTCCGAACAATTCACAACCCAAAATACTAAGCTTATGACTATTGGCCAAATGTGGCTTCAGAATCGCCATATATTGTGGCCGTCCGAGCAACTTTGAGAAGATTCTGAACGATTTCGTGTAGGTCCTTATGGCCGGAGCAGCAAAAGGCGAATTCCTAGTTACAGATTCGTACCAAAATCACACTTATCCCGAGCGATCACTGAAGCTGTTATGATGGGCTGCCATTTCTTCACTTTCTTCCTTTGAACACTCGCCTGGCTTGTCCAAAGGATTAAGGATCTTCTTGATGTTGGCATCGCTGTCCATCAAGGGACGATAGCCCACTGCTGTAGTTTTATTCACTGGAACAACGATTCCCACGTTGTGGAATGTTTTGGCGCAAATCTTCTTAGCCCGGTGCGATTTAGCCTCCACCAGAGATTTTCTTTTTTACTTATTCTCCTCCACAAGTGAACTTATCGCACTTCCTCATATCTGCTAAACCCTTGTAATTTGAAGGAGTTACTGGAAAGTCTTTCTTCAGGTAGTAAGCGAAAGCATAGAACATATTTGTGGCTACGAGTTCGAAGATGCATCCCTTGGAAACGTCATTCCGAACTATGATGAAGTCTTCCACGTCCTTGGGTCGTGACGCCAGTAGCCATAGTGAATTCCGGTTCCTCGCTTAAAAAAGAGCGTTTGAAACTCTGGAGGATCATAAAAGAACCGCCAGTGCCGAAAATAGTCACTGGGCTTTTATTCTCAACGTTGTTTTGTTGCCACGCAGCTCAACCAAAGTTTTCTTAATTTTTTTCTTTCATATTTTGTTAATAAAAAAAATATTACATACCACGGCCAAATTTATTTCAAAATGAAATATTTGTTTTGACAGCAGCCATCAGCTGTTTTGTTTACTTTAATTTGAGCGCTGTATGTTTCGAAAGGTTTGTTTGTTTAGTTCAACTTTGAACTGCTTCTACTTTTCGAGAGGTTTTATATAAAACTTTTTACGAAAACTTGTGGTTTACCAAGAATGTATGGGAAAACTTGAGTTTTCGATGTAGGTTTTAGGCCAAAACCGATAATTTCGAGAAAACCGGGTTTTGGACTTGGTGTTAAAAGCCTATAAATACTTACATGCATGTTTTCGTTTGACATTTCAACTTTTGCAACATCAACTGTCATCGATTTGTAAGTAAAAGTGTAGCCCTTCAATTATTATTTGTAAAAATAAAATGTATTCTGATCAATTAAGTTGATTTTAATACATGTATAAAAAGAAAGCTTAACACATTTTCAATGTTGAAAAACAACTTAACAAACATTATGCTTACAAAACACAACTTTTTAAACACTCTTTTGTCTTCCACAAAATTCTTTCAACAGAAAAACCTTGTTTTAAACAGAATTTCAAAATATTAAAGTGAAATATATGTTTTGACAGCAGGCATCAGCTGTTTTGTTAATGTTTCGAAAGGTTTGTTTGTTTAGTTCATCTTAGAATTGCTACTAGTTTGGAAAAACTTGAGTTTTCGTTGTAAGTTATCTGGATTTGGGTTTGAAAATGAAATAGTTTAATGCACAAATTGCAGAAATGAATAACAAAAAACGAGTAATTTTCGAAAAACAATATGGATTTAAATTCTGCATTTTTGTAGTCCAGCCTCTTTTCCTTAACGATCAAAATTCTTTTATATTTTTAGCAATTCTTAATAACCTAGTAATAATTTGTATATTTATTTAAATATTCTAGATAAATAATAATCAATTTGTTTATTTTTCTTGTTTCAGGGCTCGAACGCAAAAACTGGTGTGCTCACCTCAAATAGCTGGTGCTCAAACAGGTCCAATTGACACATTTAGCATGCAAATTAGTTTTGCCAAAGGTTGGGGTTCAAAATATCGTCGAACCGACATAACCGCCTGTCATTGTTGGCTGGAAGTACTTTTTGCGAGACGGTGACAGTTTGTTAATGGTTTCCATACACTTAAATCACAATCATCGTTAGGCAATGGAAATACAACAACAACAACAACAATTGTCGGTTTTTCTTGTAAAAGTGACGTTGCTGTCACTAAAACTAATGCTGCCATCTCTACCGTTGATGTTGATGCCGCCACAGCCAAAGCCATCGCCACCGCTGCTAACACTAAAATAACTGTTAACAATAATTGTAACAGTAATATCAGTGACAATTTATGTTATTGCAGTAGCTGTCATTGCAAATGCACTTCAAATCGAATTTTATGCACCAAAGTAGCAACAAAAACACGCTTAAAGCCTTTGTTGTCGTTATCATCATTATCGAAGAAACGAAGTTTGCGAAAAATTCACACAAAATTTGCAACAATTTTAAAACTTTGCTGGAAGAGGTTTGTGTAGTTTAAACAAAAACTTAAGTTTTTTGTTTTGTTTTTCTTTTTTTAATTTAAAAAAAAAAATATTTAAAAAAAAAATTAAAGAACTGGAAAGTTAAATTATTAAATGGTTTTTCCATAGAATATATATATCTCAACAAAGTTTGGCTATAGAAACACTCACATACTCATTGCGAGAAATTATATAAAACAAAAACAAAAACAAAGAGAGAGAGAGAGAAAGAAAAAAAACGAAAAAGATAGAGCTAAGAAAAAGGAGTATTGTTAACATTTTTCTATTGTTAAAACAAAAATTGATTACAAAAAAAGTGCCCCTTCATAAAATTAAAATAAAAACAGTTTACAAAGACTTAAAAATAAATTTTAAATATTTAAAAACAAAAAGAAATTTTATTTGCATCAATGTATCCATAATGTTTAATGTATATAAAACAAAAATCATTGCACCCTGTACAGAAAAACACACCCAGTGTGAAAGCCTTCAAATGTATAAAAGAAGAAAAGAAAAAAAAAACAAAAATCAAAATACAATTTGATTATAAAAAAACAAAAATTATATATATTTTTAGTCATATTTAATTTAATTTAAATTATTTATTTGTGTAAAAACTACAATGAAATGTCATTCTGAAAATAAGCCGCCTCCTGGATCTGTCAAAATCAAAATTTCCTACAACTGACTTTGTGTTTTCAGTGTCAGTTGCGTTTATATGAATGTAAATAAATTCAACTAACAGCTGAAAGGTCTAAAGATTGTCAGTTGTAAATGACAGATGAGTTAACTGTCAAGGATATGAAAATAGATGACATTTACATGGCCTTTGCAGTTTCAATTAATTTGACACCAATCAAGAAAGGCCTTAAACATTCCTATGCAATGCAAAGATGTCATCACAAAAACATGGTTTAAAATTAAAAGTCACTTCAACTGTCAAAAACATACGTCATTTGTCATTTGTTTTGTTTTAATTTGTATGTGTAGTAAAATATCATTTGTAACATTTTTTGAGTTTATGTTTAATTTATGATATTTTTGTGTGAAATTTTGTTCTTGGTTTATAAAAAAAAATCTAGTCATACGCCGCCCTTTTCCAGTTTTGTGCGTGTATTTGTTTTTTTTTTTGTTTATTATTATTATTTTATTTATTATTATTTTTTTTTTAAACTTTTGTAAAACTCACTTGTGTTTCTAGTCTAAGGAAATGCAAGGATGAGATGTCCTTAAAAGAAATCGAAAAGAGAATTTTAACAAAATTGACAAAATGGTTTTGATGGAAGAAGACAACTTTAATTAAAACAGGATAACGTATAAATAAAACAAAACTTATGGAACACATCCTTCCAAATTATGATGGTGGCTTAAGTAGGAAAGACATTCCAAATGTAACATTGGTACCTATATAATTGTTATATGAGATCTTTGTGAAACTTAATTTGTATGTAAATAGTTTCTTTTCTTTTGTTTAATAAAAAATAGAAAAAAGAAAACTATTATATTCCATTCATTTGCAATACAAAAATATATATTTGTAAATTTTGTTTTAATTTTTCTAAGGTCATTACTTGCAATAATTAATTATAATTAATAGAAAACACAACATAAATTAAATGGAATTTTGTAAAGCCTAGAAATTAAACAACAACAAAAAACTGATTTATTATACCAAACAGTGATCCATACAATTACTATATTATTATTAATATTATCATTATTATTATTATTATAATTATTATGTACGCATTCTAATAATTATTTTGTACAAAACAAAAAGAAGAAATTATTTGAAATAGAAAAACTTGTAAATTCTTAAATTTAAATGCGCGAGGGATTAAAATTTTAAAATTGTTTTTTATTTAAACAACAAAGTTATCGCTATTATTTAATTAATTAAAATTAAAGATGAAACAAAAAACCATTATTTTTTGAAATTAAAAACAAAAAGTCTTTACCATTAGTAGCTTACATAAAACAGAAAAAGAAAAAGAACTATATACAAATAATAAAAAAGAAGGAAAGAGAAGAAGAACCGAACAATTGTTTATATTTTGTTTATTAAAATGAAAGTTTATACTTAAAAAAAAACCTATTAAAACTGATAATTTAAATGAAAAAAAAATGCCGAAAATATAAAAATACATAAAAGATCAAAATTGTTTTTGTCTTTAATTCAGTTTCAGAAAAAATAAATATTTGCATGTTTTGCTCGAGGTGGTGACTTAAGTATCTTGCACATGAGCTACGAACTGCGAACTGTGGATGTTCGCATATTTTGACTTTTCTTTCACATGTGCCTTGTTTCTATTCGCAGACAGCGACGAACCGTCAATATATTATTACCCTTTTCAACAAACAAAATAAGAGAGATATAGTTTTGAGGTTAATGGCTGAATCACAAACACGCTTCAGCTTCGGCTTCGCCTGACGTTTACGAGTTTAGCCATAGGAATTCAATACATGCTATCACAATGAAGCTTCGACCTCACGTTTCGTTTGACAATCATAAGGAAAAAATCGTAATGTAACGTGATGTGACTCCAAACGGAAGCTCTAGTTCAATTATCTGAACATTTGCTTTGTCTGACAGCTCATTAGCTGTAAAAAATGTCAACAAACAAAATATTTGCTCTTTGGAGGGATGAAATAATAGAAATGTCATTCAAAGCAACCTCGAAGCAAGCCTAACGTAATGCAGACGAAGCCGAAGCTGAAGCATGTACGTGTTTCAGCCATAAGTTGAGCGCGAACAATTTATTCGTTGCAGTGTGGATTGTATGTGGAACGCGAATAGAGCTTGACAGTTCGTAGCAACCACATTGCAATTCGTTGCTAACAAATTGTTTTTACAAAATTGTCTTGTTTTAAAGAACAAAATGCAAATTTTATCATCCTGACATAAGTGTCAATTGGTTTCTTCTAATTTAATTGTGTTTTTGTTTAAAATAGACTTTTTTAAATGTGTAAAATCACGTTTGTTCGTTCATTCGTTGTTCGCTCTCATGTGCTCTTTAGTTAGAGCTGGGGAATCAAAAATTAACTTACCCTTCTAAACTTTGATACTTAGGTTAGGTTAGGTTAGATTGGAGTGGAGTGGCTGTCCAGATGTCATTGACACACGTAGACCTCAAGGGTCCATTGTGATACCACTAATGAGGTTATTCATGGGAGAGTAATGAACTTAAACAAACCATTTCGTACTTTTAATAAAGTTAGAGAGACGTTTTGTGTCAATCGTTGCCAGTTCACTGGTATTATCATCGAAGAAGGGATTACCGAAAAAGTTATTCCTTCTAATGGAGAGTGCTGGACATGTACATAGAAGGTGTTGGACCGTTTCCTCTTCCTCCTCGTCCATGCAGCTTCTACAGAAGTCATTTGTGTAGACCCCTAGCCTCAGAGCATGTCTTTCTATGAGGCAGTGTCCCGTTATTATATACTTTGTCTGCTCAGTGATATCAAGCCTTTTGACCGTTTTAAGTCAATACTTGGCCATATTTGCTTGGTTGCTAGGCAGGTGGTACTTTGTGACCATCTAGCATTTGTTGTTTCTAGAGCATATTGCTTGAGAAGATATTTGCATGTAGCAAGTGGTGTTCCTATGTTATGTTTTTGTATAACATTGTTGCAATATTTTCTTCCTTTAAACACAACCGAGAGAGTGAATTAAATTATAGAATTAAATTCCGATTTATTAAGGAACTGCGCAAGCTAAGTTCGATTATGATTATGAGCTGACCCAACCGAACGAAGAACAAAGTAAAGAGAAAATAAAGTTGCAACAACAACTGCAATTCCCATGCAGCTCACCGACTAGTCAGCTGGGGTGGGTTCTTTCGAAGAAAATTTTTGTATAATTTTGATAAACTGGAATTGATTGTTGAATTAATTTATCATTATAATTAATAATTTATCAAATGGATATATATTTTTGTACACTAGGGTGCAAAAGAAAATGATAGGGGCACCAGGAATTTTGTTTGTATATTTAGAAAATTCCAAAACTAATGAAATAGAAGATTTAGGTGAATAAAAAAAAGAGAAATGGATATATTTGACTATATGTATTATATTTTACTTTACTTTGGGAAACCGTGGGATAGAAAATCCCTGGATTAAAACCCAAATATTTTCGAATTGAAACTGACAAAAAATTACAATTTATAAATGGCCGTTGTATTGAAATGCAACTAAGTGAAAAAGTTAAAAGTAATTACAAAAAAATGGGTCTTCACGAAATAACCGAAAAATGAAAACGCACTACGATAGAAATATATAAATATTTCGGGAGACCGGGGACAAAAGTAACATTTTTTGCATTTGGGGTTCCTGCTCTGGCTGTTATTTGAATAATATGCCATCTTCAAGATGACTTATGTCACTACAAAATGCTGAAGTTAAGTTTTAATAAATCGACGATTTCACACAGCTGTGATATTTTTTCCAAGACTCTTCCCTTGTTACTTTTGTCCTATATGTCCAGGACGAAAATAACACGCTCTGGGGAAAAAAGTAACATACATAAGTAGTTAAAGATATTGTTGCCCAAATGATGATATTTTTCGTTTTATATTGCGTTAAAAATTTATTTCATTTATCACAAGATAAAATTATTATAATATCTCTTAGATATTTGAAAAAAAAAAACATAACAGTAATCCAATAAACATAAAAAATTCTTTAAAATAGGATCATACTCATTTGGAGAGCATTATTATAAACTTAAATTATTATTTTCAGTTCTTGTATCGAATATATGTACATACGTGAGATCATTTGAAATGCGAACTTTCTCTACGGGAGAAGTAATAAGGCTTCAAAGCTATACTTGATTCAAAAAATTAAAATTCATTGAAAGGTTTTCATTCTGAAAGACAGTTGTGACACATGTAAAAAGGATCACCCTTTGTGCATGCCTCATGAGCCCAACCCTTGCATTCGTGACATTGGACCCATTTTTCATCTCCACAACTTCGGCTGAACCACTCCAAACATACCAAGCATAAGCAATCGTTTTTATTGTCACCTGAAGTGTCGCTTTCTGATGTTTATTTTGGTAGTTTTTTTCCCTTCTTTTTGGACTGCCCTCTCGGCCTTTTCATTGCAAACACAAATTTCTTGGCTTTTTGTCGATTTTGGAAATCTAGCTCGATTTCCAATTTTTCGTGCGTGTCTGTAAGGATAGCAGTTTTGCGCTTCTTCCTTCCCCGCCTTGTGTTGAGTCTTAGTCCAGCTTTTGGAAAAGGAAGAACTTCTTGAGGTTAAAAAGGGATTGGTGCCGATGTACTTGGTGACTGCATGGGTTTTGAAGGGTGACGATTCTAGAATGCAATTAAAAGAGTTACAATATAGGAACTTTTATTTTAATATTGTCTAACTTACATTGACATGACCGGATGTTGATGGTAAATTGGGATCGGCAATCGAACCAGTTTCAAACTCAGGGAGGACCTATAAGGTAATTATTTTTATTTTAATGCTAATGGCTTAGTATTTTGTCTTGTTTTAAACTCACATTAACATCACCAACTGATGATGAAACATTTTGTTGAAGATTTAAATCAGCGTCGTTTTGGTTTTCACTATTGTTTGGCAGTGGGCGATCGGTAGCATAAGACGGTGGAAAGTCTACACATGTAAAAATGCATCTGTTGAATGGACTTATTCCAGTACATTTGAAGCCAGCTATTGCATTTCTATCAGTGATAGACAGTGGGAAAGCTTCTTTTACAATGCTGGGAATATTGTGGATGGACATGGTCTTTTCAGGATTAGTTCGAATCCAAGCATCTACTGCTGAGTTAATCATTTTTTTTAAATGGCCCATATACTGCCCGGTCGAGGGGCTGTAATTTGTGGGTGCAATGAGGCGAAAATGATAGCAGAACGATTCCGTTGCATTTGCAAAAATCAAGACATTTAATGGATAAATGTGACTCATGATTGTCGAGCAAGAGCAAACATTTATTCTCTTGTTTTGGTTTTACCTGTCTCTTAAAATGCTCGAGAAAAAACAATAACTCTGCTTCTTGCATCCATCCACGCTCAGCAGATGTAATGGCACCAACTTGTTTTGTTCCGCGTTTGGCTAACACACGGTTTGGTTTTTGGACTGTTGTAACTCCAGTCTCGTCTACGTTCCATATGTCCCGTGGCTCGAACTTATACCGGTCCATAACCTCCGTAAGCTTGTCAAAAAACTTTTTGACATTAGTCTCATTAAAACTTGTTGCACGAGCTAAACTTGTTGCTTGAAGACTGCGGAGAGACAACATTGGATGTCTTTTTAAAAAGCCGGAAAACCAGCTAGCTCATTCTCATGCCACTTAGTTGGGAATCGCTTATTATGTTTTACTGCCATTTGGTACGAAAGGCGCCTAACTTCTTTTGGTGCAAGGCCATAGAACAATTTGGATGAAGAAATAAGGTAATTCTCGAGTTCATTTTCCTCCTCTACAGAAAACACCCGTTTTGCACTGCGATAGCCAACTTTGGCAGAGGGATTACCCCCTGAAATTTGTTGTATGTACCGGGCAAGAGTTACATGGCAGAGAGCGATTTGTTTTGCGGCGGCCCTTACACTCTTGTTCTTCTTTAGAACTTCCTCAGCGGCCTGTTTATAAACAGACGTGGCAATCATTCCCCTATTAGTTCTTCTTATGCGAGTACGAGGCATTCTAAATACCAAAAACATTATGATAACATTCAGATAAAAAAAATTAAACTTCTAGTGGACGAAAGTAATATGTTACGTTCGTCCCCATGGTATCTTGTTCCTTCGTCCACGTGCCCTCATTTTAAAATAAAAACTTAATAATTCACTCAGATTCTTAGATTTGTTTAAATGGCGAGTAAAATAGGTAAAGAACATATAAAAGAAGTAGAAACTTACCTTTAAATATTGATATTTAACACTTTTTTTCATTCAAAAAACTGGCGGACAAAAAATTTCAAATAGGGCACCTTTTCTTTCTTTTCACTGTGGCACGTGCGAATCTCTTAACCGATCGACAACAACTGAATAGGAGAGGAGAAAGTCAATTTGTTTACAGAACTGCATACCAGAAAATGCTCTAACACATTCATATAGGCTGTGAATGGGCTTGTTACTTTCATGACGTGTTACTTTTGTCCCCGGTCTCCCCTATATATATATATTTCTATTTGAAATTAAATACAACTACTTAGCTTTTTTTTGGTATTCCTTCTTTCTGCTATCCTTATTTTTTCCTTTATCTTTCCCTCCTCGAACCCTGTTTAGGTTAATCAAATTTCCTCCTTTTGATTTTTGCTAATAAAATTATCTTCTCCTTCTCAATTTCTATTCTCTTTTTCTCCAAAATTTCTCGATCTTTTTTTTACAACTCTACTTTTCGCTTTCAAGGTTCTCCTAAGAGTGCCTTCCAAGCGAAACTTTCTAACTATCCGTCCTCCCTCGTCCATTCCAATCACTCACACATACATACAACTCAACCAATCGCTTACGGGATCGTCGGTCACGGGATTACGGCTTCCAAGAAGCTTGACGCTAACCGAGAAAGCAACCGTTGTAGATTCTCATCGAAACTTTACTCTCACACACACAAGCATGGTTTCGACAAGTTGTTGGATGTGTTTCCAAAACTTTCCGAAACGTAATGGCGAGTTCAGACCCCCCTTCCAACTAAATTTTCTTTCGAGGAAAATTAAAAAAGGAGAATCAAATCGAGAAGGAGCCTCAATTAGGCTTATTAACGCGGAATTCGAAGTGGGACTTCAATTAAAATAGGTTCGGATATGTAGAAAACAGTGTTATATAAACTACCATTTTTTTTTCTAAATGTCAAAACTTATTCTTACTATTAAAATTTACCGGCGTCAAAACCCATTTTGTACAATTCATAATTTAAGTAAATTTAAATGAAAACAAATTATAAACTACTTTAAGTTAATTACATCAAGAACATTTATAACTTTTCGGCTCGTCCGCCGGAATAAAAGATGCTGGAACGCGAGACCGCCCGTCCGCATATCAATTTTGGAACCACCCGTTCCATTTGGTCATCATGATCGCTGGGACCCCTGTTTTATTGCTTTTGCAGCATATTGGCTAAGTACACCACTGGTTGATGGAACCATGGTTGCCCTCAAACTCACCAATATTTTTCAGCAGCAAAGAAAGTAGAATAGGGAAGTCAAGCAATCGAAGGCTAGTCATTGTTGCGGTAAATTTTACCGTAACAAGTCCTTCCTTGATAACAGCATGTACTCTGTTTTGCCCCCATTAACGGTTAAACCCATTTTTGCGATGGATAACTAGTCTGATTCCTCTATAGTTGGTGCGGTTTGAAGGGTCTTTATTTATAAGGTATGCTTTATTTGTGCATGCTCCTAACCAAATAATCTCGGCTCGGCATTCAAGCCATCTGCTCAAGCGGGTTTGTGACACTTAAACTAATATATTGCACTCTAAACTTCGTTTTAGTCGGGAAGACGAGATTGTTGGTTTTTTTGTGGAATTCGTTATAAAGTCTGCAGAAGTGGGGATTCAATATCTTCAGCAATAACTGCGGTTCCACTATGATGCTTCCACCTTCGTCTTTGCAGCCTTCGGTTCGAGGTTTATGTACTTGTCAATTTCATTTCACCTGTTCATAAAACTTTTGAACTTTATTTTTGCTCTTAACTTCTCAACATTTTCTCCTTCTGAGAAGTCGGTTTGCCTCATCTTTTTCTGCCCATAGAACTCGTAAGCAGCAGTCGTTCGTGTATGAAACTAAATCTCAATCTAAATTTAAAGTAGAGATCGGGTTAAATGGTTTCCAAAGTTGTCTTTCGATCGATTTCATAATTTCAAAATGTAAAAAATCCTTTTGCGTTCTTTAAGATAGGTTATGAAGGACTATGGGAAAACTCCAATATTATAGAAATGTGTTTGATATAAGGTTAAATTCGGTTGCTTGCAAAAATTAATTTCACTTATTAAATAATTGTTTATTAATAAAGTTTCGTAAAGAATTTTTACATCTTGAAAAATGCTTTCATGTACATACATATGTAAGTTTTAAATTCTTTACAAGATGAACGTAACATACAGCTCGACGATAACTGGGCTCAACTGCTTGACGCGCTCTTTCAATACTTTTTGGAGTCCTTACTTCCCCGTTTAGATCTATGTCTCAAAGAACCAGTTCTGTGAGAACTATTCACCAACTTCATAATCGTATCAAGCTTTGGAACACACTATTAAAATGATTTCAGAATCGTCTGTGTTTTCAATGACCGTGTTATAAGCAAAGACATTAGGGTTTCTGGCACTTCGCTTGATAATGTTCATACTATTGAAATTACATCCGTCAGTAACGTTTTCAAGGTATTGTAATCTCAGAAAAAAAAAAACTTAATTTTGAAATTAAACACACACAAATTTTATATATTTCAGAGTGCTCTTTCAAGCATATAAATATTTCGCAAAAAAATATACTTTAATAAATAAAATAAAATAAAATAATAATAAATATAAAAGTGCATTTTTAACACTACTCCAATCTACCATTCGAATGACATCACTAAATCGTGTTTTCGGGATTTTGACATGCAACACATATTTCTCCAATATCAAGCCAACATTCCTTACAATAAATAAAGTTACATTTTGAAGTTTTACATTCTATAAACTGACCTAACAAGTTATCGTCAACTTTAAATTTAAAATTGAATAATAAATAAATTAATTAGAGTTAGTAAATTACTAAAAGTCATCTGTAAATATAAAACTTACCATTTTTAGGCTCCTTCTCTTCGCAAATTAAACAATTTCTCCTGGCAACATTCAGACATCGAAGCCACCCAAATGAGTTTGGGAATTTCAGAACGAGCCACTAGAATTAGAATATGGAAACATTTACTTGTAAGTCAGATTATACATCAAAAATTGTTGTTTTCATATAAAACAAACATTTTAACTTTCATAAAAATTTTTACCCCGATGTTCAAATGGTAGACATGTGCATTAAAGAGGACAGGTTTTTCTCAAAACCCAACTCTGTCTATGAACTCCTACTCTCACTTCCCCGTGGTGAACATCGGGTGCCTAGTACCTCAACTGGAAATTGGGTTCTAACCCCAGTGGGAAGTTGTTGGGGCAGCAAACGAGAGAGGGGGGAGAGGTGTTTCCACTTAAGCACCTCTCCTTATCCAGACGGCAGCGGAGGAATTCCTGAGATGGAATCAACGGTGGCGTCTACAGTTCCAGTAAGGTTGAACTACTTAGTGAACACCTTATAGAGCTTCTTCGACTTATTTGGTACCCAGGCCTATAAGGAGCGGATTTATCCGGCTATCCATCCTTGGAGTTATACTTAGGACCTGGCCCTAGACTGCTATAAAGCAGATATCACCGCCATCCAGGAAATATGATGGGATGGGCCGGACAAAAAGAGGATGAAAAACTGCGAAATTTACTATGGTGGCTGCTACCACGAAAACCAACAGCGCTTATTTAGATGTGGCTTTGTCATTGGAGTCAGAATTAGGCAAGAAGTCTTAAGCTATAGGTGCATTAATGAGCGCCTCATGGCCATACGCATGTAGGCTAAATTCGGCAACATTAGCCTGATATGCGCGCACGCCCCCACAGAAGAGAAAGATGACAACACCAAAGATATGTTCTTCGAGCTTTTAGACAAAACATATAAACAGTGTCCTAGCTACGATATTAATTTATTATTGTCCTGAGCGATTTTAATGACAAGCTAGGAAGGGAAGACATCTTTGGTGGAATTATTGGGAAAAACAGCCTGCACGACAACACTTCCGACAACGGATTCAGGCTCATAGATTTTGCTGCGGGCCGAAAAGTCATGGTAGCCAGTACGCGTTTTCCACACATCAACACCCACAAAGGAACTTGGAGATCTCCAGGTCAATCTACCGTCAACCAGATTGACCATATTGCGATCGACTCGTTTCCAGTATCATGGATGTCCGAACTTTCCGAGGAGCTAACATCGACTCGGACCACTACCTCGTTGTAGCCAAGGAAGCACTTCGGGTTTCCAGACCCAAGGCAAAACAGGGAAGTGCTGGGAGAAGGTACAATGTCGAACGGTTACAATCGACAAATCCTTTTATGACCGAGTTAGGCTCTGCCTAAAAGGATGAGAGCTGCTCATGAGCTCTATGAGCAGAAGATGGAAGAGGAACACCGACTTCTCAGAAGGAAAAAAGAGGGCATGAGAAGCATGCGGTCGAAGATGTTGAGAGGTTTAAAAGCAGGAATGAAGTTCGAAAGTCTTATGAACACGTGAAACGAAATTCACAGGTACATAAACCTAGAACCGAAGGCTGCAAAGATGAAAGTGGAAACATCATAGTGGAACCGCAGACAATGCTGAGGATATGGAAGGACCACTTCTGCACTTCTTGGATGATCCATTCAACATAGACGGCGAAAGCCAACAATCCCGTCCTCCCGACTTAGACGAAGTAAAGATTGCCATATCTAAGCTGAAGTCTAATAAAGCCGCTGGAGCAAATGGCTTGAATGCCGAGCTCTTTAAAGCAGCTGGAGATAAGTTGGTTAGGAGCATGCACTATCTTATCTGTAGGATATGGTCGGAAGAAAGCATACCCGATGAATGGAACCTCAGTATTGTTTGCCCGATCCTGAAAAAAGGAGACCTTCTAAACTGCACCAACTATAGACGAATCAGTCTACTTAACATCGCCTATAAAATCTTCTCTGCCGTAATATGTGAGCGTCTAAAGCCCATCGTCAACAACCTGATAGGTCCTTATCAGTGTGGTTTTAGACCAGGAAAGTCCACAGTTCATCAAATCACATTTCGGCAGATCGTGGAAAAAAACCCAAGAACACCAAATCGACACCCACCAGCTTTTCATTGATTTCAAGGCCGCATCTGACAGCATCTACAGGGATAAGCTGTATAGAGCATTGCCTAGTTATGGCATCCCTGCCAAACTCGTCCGTTTGTGCAGAATGACCATGAAGAATTCACGGTGCTCCATAAAGGTTGGAAACAACTTAACAGAACCTTTCGATGTCAAAAAAGGTTCTAGACAAGGTGATGCGCTGTTATGTGATTTTTAAACATCGTGCTTGAATGAATAGTGCAGAGCTCCGTTAATTCAATTCAATTCAATTCAAACTTTATTTTCATAACTTACACAGTAAGATCTTATTTGATAGTGCAAGCTTCATTGATAATTCTATTTTTAATATTTAAGTGAATGTGTTAAAATTTATAATAAAAGATATTAAATGTAAAAATGACAAATAAATGTTATATGTAATTATTTTATTTTTTTTAATTAGCAAGTATTTATAACATTACTTTTTGAAACAAAAAATAAATAAAGAAGGAAAAAAAGAAAAGAAAGAAAGAAAGTAAGAAAGAAAGAAATAAAGACTGGAATATCTAATCATCATCTGGGTGCCTCCAAGTATTGTCTGAGCTTAATCCCAAACAAGGTTATACTACTTATTGGCCTAATGGCTCGGGGAAGGGAATTCCATAAACGTATCGCGTGGATAAAGAATTGTCGTTCAGAAATCAAACAACAATAATTGGTATGATTAGTGTTTTAGCTTAAACTAATCTGGTTTTTAAAGGTGTTACCGAGTGTGTTGCCAAAGTGTGCGAAGACCTTCGTAAACCCTACCCAAAGTCAACCTGATGTGGTTATTCCATGTAAGAGTTTTTGTTAAAAGTTATACCTAGATTTCTTGCAGAATCAACAAATCCGATAGGACTGTTATTAAGATAAATATACGGAAAATATGAAGTATCTACCGGTTTTCTGGAAATAATCAAACATTTTGACTTGGATGGGTTTAAATGGAGACCGTTCATGCGAGATCATTGAAGAATCCTGTCGAGATCTTCATTTACTTCACAGGCAGCGTTTTAAACTAGACCCAAAACTTCATCATCTGCAAACATGTCAACCGAAGAACTAAATAAAAACTTAGGCAAGTCATTAATGTACATAGTAAAAAATATTGGGCCAAGAATCGAGCCTTGTGGAACACCTGAGAATAGTGGAAGAAAGTCTGATATGGAATTATTAAAAACAACTGCTTGAGATCTACAATTTAAGTAAGAAGATATGAGTTTTGTGGACGATGAAGAAAAATTGAATTGGCTTTGAAATTTTTTACAAATGCCTTTGAAAAGTCAAGTAAGATAAGAAAAGTTACTTGATAATTGTCTAAAGCTTGTCTTATATCTTCTGTCATATTTATTAAAGCAGTTGTACAACTGTGTTTTGGTCGAAAACCCGATTGATTGTCACACAATAGATTATTATTTTAAAGAAATCTTTGTATCTGAGAACTCATAATTCTTTCAAGTACTTTAGATAAAAACGGTAGAATGGCAATTGGTCTGAACTCATTTTGGTTTTTGGGTACTGGTATTATTTTAGCACGTTTCCAAGCTAAAGGAAAAACTCCCGTCATAAATATGGAGTTAATGATGTGTGTAATGTATTTTAGGGTAAAAGGAAGAATAAATTTAATGAAAACCGGACTTATTTCATCAAACCCTATCGAATTTGATTTTATAGACAAGATACTTTTTAAAACCTCAACATTATCAACAGCTGAAAAGCAAAAATTAGGAGAGGAGTTGTTAACATTCGCAAAATGCTCTTCACTGTACCTTACATTCGAAATTTCGCCGTCATCGTCGTTGAGAGTCGGAAAGGAAACAAAAGACCTATTTAACTCATTACAGTCAATATTATCCATATTCCTTTTGATTCGTTTGCCTAAACCAATTTCCTTTAAATTTAAAATGTGGCGATGGCGATTCGGTGTCGGTTTTCGGTCTTATACGAAAATACTTTTTATCGTTTGTGATTAAAGATCAAACGAAGATTTTCATTTGGCAAGAGTGGAACGCCGTGTAAGAGTGCATCACTTATCGTTTCTTTAAGCAGCTGGTGTTCATCATTGGATTCCAGTTGCATGGAAATAGTTTTAATTTTATCATCTTGCTCAAGTATTTGTTGTTTAAGCTCGCGAATTTCCTCTTTTAAGGGTTCAAACTATGCTTGTTTTGCTTCAATCAGGGATAGCCGTGTATTTATACTTTCAGTAGAGAGTTTTAATTCAGTTACATCTTTGCTTATTTTATCAGTGATTGTTCTTTCGGAATCAGCAATCTGTGACGTGATAGCCTCGGTTTGTGCAATCATAGATTTCTCAATTTTAGCAATCAAGTCCATAGTGGAAAGTTTACTTCAAGAGCTTTTTTTTTTTGCTATCTCTAGTCGTTGTTACCGATGTTCAAATGGTAGACATGTGCATTCAAGAGGACACAAACGTCCACAGGTTTTTCTCAAAACCCTCCTCTGTCTATCAACTCCTACTCTCACCTCCACGTGGTGAACATCGGGTGCCTAGTACCTCAACTGGAGATTGGGTTCCAACCCCAGTGGGAAGTTGTTGGGGCAGCAAACGAGAGAGGGTGGAGAGGTGTTTCCACTTAAGCACCTCTCCTTATCCAGACGGCGCAGTGGAGGAATTCAACGGTGGCGTCTAAAGTTCTAGTAAGGTTGAACTACTTAGTGAACTCCTTATAGAGTTTCTTCGACTTATTCGGAGCCCAGGCCTATAAGGGCGGTTTGATCCGGCTCACCATCCTTGGAGTTATACTTAGGACCTGGCCTTCCAGATGAAGGCCCTAGACTGCTATAAAGCAGACATCATCGCCATCCAGGAAATACGATGGGATGGGCCGGACAAAAAGAGGATGAAAAACTGCGAAATTTAATATGGTGGCTGCTACCACGAAAACCAACAGCACTTATTTGGATGCGGCTTTGTCATTGGAGCCAGAATTAGCGAGAATTCTTGAGCTATAGGTGCATCAATGAGCGCCTCATGGCCATACGCATGTAGGCTAAATTCGGCAACATTAACCTGATATGTGCGCACGCCCCCACAGTAGAGAAAGATGGCAACACTAAAGATATGTTCTTCGAGCTCTTAGACAAAACATATGAACAGTGTCCTAGCTATGATATTAAAATTTTCCTGAGCGATTTTAATGCCAAGCTAGGAAGGGAAGACATCTTTTGTGGAATAATTGGGAAAAACAGCATGCACGACAACACTTCCGACAGCGGATTCAGACTCATAGATTTTGCTGCGGGCCGAAAAGTCATGGTAGACAGTACGCGTTTTCCACACCCCAACATCCACAAAGTAATTTGGACTTCTCCAGATCAATCTACCGTCAACCAGATTGACCATATTGCGATCGACGCCAGACACGCTTCCAGCATCATGGATGTCCGAACTTTCCCAGTAGCTAAGATCGGTTCGGAATACTACCTTGTTGTAGGCAAGGTACCACTTCGGGTTTCCAGACCCAAAGCAAAACAGGGAAGTGCTCTGAGAAGGTACAATGTCGAACGGTTACAATCGACAAATCCTTTTGCGACCGAGTTACAGGTAACCTCTCTCGAAGTTCTCTGTTGCCAAAACAAGGTATCGAACAAGAAATCCCTGGTTTGATGAGGAATGTCGGCAGGCAAATGAAGCCAAACAACAGGCACGCAAAGCGAAGCTGCATAAAAGGACGAGAGCTGTTCATGATCTCTATAAGCAGAAGAGGCCAGAGGAACGCCGACTTCTCAGAAGGAAAAAGAGAGGGCATGAGAAGCGTGTGGTCGAAGATGTTAAGAGGTTTAAAAGCAGGAATGAAGTTCGAACGTTTTATGAACAGGCAAATGCAGCCAAACAACAGGCACGCAAAGCGGCGCTGCATAAAAGGACGAGAGCTGCTCATGAGCTCTATGAGCAGAAGAGGCGAGAGGAACGCCGACTTCTAAGAAGGAAAAAGAGAGGGCATGAGAAGCGTGTACTCGAAGATGTTGAGAGGTTTAAAAGCAGGAATGAAGTTCGAAAATTTTATGAACAGGTGAAACGAAATTCACAGGTACATAAACCTAGAAATGAAGGCTGCAAAGACGAAAGTAGAAACATCATAGTGGAACCGCAGTCAATGCTGAGGATATGGAAGAACCACTTCTGCAGACTGTATAACAGCGACGAAGAACTGAATTCCGCTGTCAGGCAGGATGATCCATTCAATATAGACGACGAAAGCCAACAATCCCGTCCTCCCGACTTAGACGAAGTAAAGATTGCCATATCTAAGCTGAAGTATAATAAAGCCGCTGGAGCGGATGGTTTGAATGCCGAGCTCTTTAAAGCATCTGGAGATAAGTAAGTTAGGAGCATGCACCAACTTATCCGTGAGATAAGGTCGGAAGAAAGTATGCCCGATGAATGTAACCTCAGTATTGTTTGCCCGATCCTGAAAAAAGGAGACCTTCTGAACTGCACCAACTATAGAGGAATCATTCTACTTAGCATCGCCTATAAAATCTTCTCTGCCGTAATATGTGAACGTCTAAAGCCCATCGTCAACAACCTGATAGGTCCTTATGGGTGTGGTTTTAGACCAGGAAAGTCCACAGTTGATCCAATCACATCACGGCAGATCCTGGAAAAAAACCCAAGAAACCAAATCGAAACCCATCATCTTTTCATAGATTTCAACGCCGCAACTGACAGCATCTACAGGGACGAGCTGTATAGAGCATTGTCTAGCTATGGCATCCCTGCCAAACTCGTCCGCTTGTGCAGGATGACCATGGAGAATTCACGCTGCTCCATAAAGGTTGGAAACAACTTAACAGAACCTTTCGATGTCAAAAAAGGTTTTAGACAAATTGATGCGCTGTCATGTGATTTATTTTAACATCGGTCTTGAAAGAATAGTGCAGAGCTCATACGTCAACACTAGAGGCACTATCTTTCAAAAGTCTGTCCAATTACTACCATATGCTGATGCCATTGACATAATCGGAAGAACTCAGCGTGATGTCAACGGAGCTTTTGTGAGGATTGAGGCAGAGGAGGCAAAAATGAGTCTAACGGTTAATGAGGGCAGAACAAAGTACATGCTGTCGTCAAGAAAAGACGTACAACACCGGTGTCTTGGTCAAAACGTCACCATCGAGAGACGTAACTTTGAGGTAGTCAAGGACTTTGTCTATCTAGGTCACGCTATAATCACAGAAAACAACACCAGCGCTGAGGCTCTGGTGACTCTTGCTGTTTCTTTGGGCTAAGAAATCAATTGAGTGGTAAAGTCTTCTCTCGAGGGATCAAAGTGTGGCTATATAAGACCCTTATCATCCCCATCCTGCTATACGGTGCAGAAGCAAGGACTATGACAAAAGCGGATGAAAGCACCTTGGGTCGGTTTGAGAGAACAGTTCTTCGTGCGATCTGCGGCCCCATATGTATCGAAGGGGAGTGGAGGAGAAGTTGGAACGATGAGATGTACGGGCTGTACAACGACGTAGACTTAGCCAGAAGGGTAAAAGTCCAGCGACTAAGATGGCTGGGTCACGTAGATCGCATGGAACCCAATGCTCCAGCCGAAAAGTCTACGAATCCACACCCACAGGACAGCGCAGTAGAGGGAGACCGCGGATCATATAGCTAGGGACCAGCTAGATGGAGAAGTTTGTTCAATTTTAAATTGAAAAAAACATTTTAAATTTAATGTTTAGAAAAAATGATCAGTGCTTACCAAGAAAATGTTCAAATTCATCCTTAGCCTTTGTGCTTCTACATCTTCCTTTATTTTACGGTACATTGTTTCGAATACAGTCTTGCGGTCTTTCAACATTTTATTGTAAAGATGTAAAGTTCTTTGTTTATCTCGTTTATAATAGAAAAATCCACAAATATACATTTTAGACCGCATTGCTAGAGTACTGAAGTAAATAAGCAGCAAAGTTGCAACGTATAACCCAATCAACATCAGATAGTATCTTAAAAAATAATAGCTTATTAAATCGAAAACTATTATTCGTTTTTTTATAAATATTTGAATTTTCTTAAACACTTACCGCCTTGATAATTCTGATGGCTTAGGTAAACAGGCTTTATTGGTTAGAAAAGATGACACCTTTTCATGCATATTGAAGTTTTTTAAAGTTGTTTCCATCAACCGAGCCATGAGACCTGTTCCATTTATCTAATAAATTGTTTAATTAAATTAAGTCAAACTATAAAAAAAAAAAACTTACGTAAAATGAAATCTTATGTTCACCTTCTTGATAATATGTAATTTCCGAATTAGCAGCAATGATATTTAACAGAACAACGATCATGTGATCTAGGAGCAAAAAGAAGCCCGATACAAAGAGTTCGAGGAGAAATTGAATTAAGAAAAATGTTATAAGTCTTGATTCAGCTTTTGTTCGGGTGCAAGGTTTATCAGTGTCAATTAAAAAGTTCTTTTGGAACTGAAAGGAAAAATCAAATTAAATTATAATTTCGAGAATAGTTTCTTAAAAAATTCGAATCTAGCCTTACAATTTTTCTATCACACATCTCAAAGCACACAATTTTTTTCTTCTAAGCAAAACAGTTTAAATTCGTGCGCTAAAGGGGATATGACTACCTTTTTATGTAAAGACACAGTGTGAGCATGTCTGAGAGGGGTTGAAAGGTCGGTGCACATTGGTTTTGAATTCCTGAATATTGCAATGGCTGGGTAAAAATTTCACATTCGCGTAGTACGGCTAAAGAACGAATCTCTGTACTTGACAGTACGAGAGAAGCTGGGTCGAGTCTACACTGATGAGCATTCCTAGAAGCGCGAGTATTACAGTTGAATTGGAGGAATGCAATTAGCTATTTTACCAGAGCATAAACCGTTAGATAAAAGGTAAAAGAAGGTGAGACAAGAAACTTTACGACGATGTTCGAGCGACGTTGATAATTCTATGATGGTATTATCACCAATCAATCAAAAGAGACTACTGTCAATACTGTCTAAGAGGTTTAAATAAGTTGCACCAGCCCAAATATGGGAGTTATATTGAAGCTTGGGACGTATATAAAGCTTGTAGATAACAGCCACATCAGAGGGGGAGAAAAACTTCTTGCAACGCCTTAGAAACCCAAACATCTTGCGGAATTTTTGGCGACATCGCGTATGTAATCGTTTCGTTCGAGAATATGGAGATGTTCTGTCTCCTCGATGAAAGTCGTTTAACGATACAAGACAGCATTGGGTTTTCGAAGCATTAAATTCCACTTGGTTTTTAATTCCCCGTTGTACAATGCTATTTAGGTCAGAATTATATTTTGTCACTGCAGTTTCACATCAAGAAAAAAAATGATGTGGTTCCGAAAACGAATATGAAAAGCTGAGAGTACTGTCGTCAGTGTATTAAAGAGTGTTGGAGATAGAACAGAGCCCTGGGGAACACCAGTATTAATTTTGTGGTTTTCAGACTTGAATTCATCCAATACTATTTGTATGAAACCATCCGAGAGGTAATTACTAATCCAATGAAGGAGGGATTCATAAAAACCGAAAGCACGCATCATAGATAAGAGAGCCTGATTCCAAACCCTATCAAATGCTTTTGAAATATTTAGTGCAATAATACTTTCTCCAAAACGATTTAAAGATCTGCACCACTGTTCGGTGAGATGAACCACGAGATCACCTGTAGACCTATTGGTGCGAAAGCCGTGTTGTCGATCATTAAAAAGCTTTTGATCTTCGAGATATTTCTTGAGCTGATAATTAATCAGCGTTTCCATGGGATGCTTACTTACTTACTTAAGGTGGCGCTAGAGTCCGGCGCGGACCTGACCTCAACCAACATGCGTCTCCAGCCAGCTCGGTCCCTAGCTAGCTGTCCCCAGTTTCACAAGCGAAGTTGGTTGAGGTCTTCACCCACCTGATTCTGGGTCTTCATCTACTCTGCCGAACCTCGGGATTGGATTCGAAGACTTCCGGACTTGAGCGATGATGTCCCTTCGCTCTACATGACCCAGCCATCTAAGCCGTTGGACTCTAATTCTGCTAACCAGGTCAGTGTCGCTGTACAGCCCGTACAGCTCGTTATATCTTCTACTCCATTCTCCATCTATGCGTACGGTACCAAAACTCACCCGAAGAATTTTTCTCTCGAAGCACCCTAAGACGCTCTCATCTTTCTTTGACAGGGTCCAGGCCTCATCACCATAAATGAGAACCGGGATGATGAGTGTCTTATAGATGGTGATTTTAGATACTCAAGAGAGGACTTTACCACTCAATTGCTTTTTTAATCTAAAGAAACAGCGGTTAGCAAGAGTTAGTCTGCGTTTGATCTCAGTGCTGGTGTTGTTTTCTGCGTTTACAGCGGAGCCTAGGTAGACGAAGTCCTTGACTACCTCAAAGTTACGTCTGTCGATTGTGCCGTTTTGACCAAGACGTCGGTGTTGTATGTCCTTTCTTGACGACAGCATGTACTTTGTTTTGCCCTCATTAGCGGTTAAACCCATTTTTGCCTCTGCCTCAATACTCACAAAAGCCCCATTGACATCACGCTGAGTTCTTCCGAATATGTCAATGTCATCATCATATGCTAGTAATTGGACAGACTTTTGTAAGAAAGTACCTCTAGTGTTGACGTGTGAGCTTTGCACTATTCTTTCAAGACCGATGATAAGAAAATCACATGACAGCGCATCACCTTGTCTAAAACCTTTTTTGACATCGAAAGGTTCTGTTAAGTTGTTTCCAACCTTTATGGAGCAGCGTGAATTCTCCATGGTCATCCTGCACAAACGGACGAGTTTCGCAGGGATGCCAAAACTAGACATGGCTTTATACAGCTCTTCCCTGTAGATGTTGTCAGATGCGGCCTTGAAATCAATGAAAAGATCGTGGGTGTCGATTTGGAGTTCTTGGGTTTTTTCCAGGATCTGTCGTAATGTGAATATTTGATCAACTGTGGACTTTCAGGTTGTTGACGATGGGCTTTAGACGTTCACATATTACGCCAGAGAAGATTTTATAGGCGATGTTAAGTAGACTTATTTCTCTATAGTTGGTGTAGTTTAGAGGGTCTCCTTTTTTAGGATCGGGCAAACAATACTGAGGTTCCATTCATCGACCATGCTTTCTTCCGACCATATCTAATAGATAAGTTGGTGCATTCTCCTAAATTACTTATCTCCAGCTGCTTTAAAGTGCTCGGTATTCAAGCCATTCGATCCAGCGGCTTTATTAGACTTCAACTTAGATATGGCAATCTTTACTTCGTCTAAGTCGGGAGGACGGGATTGTTGGCTTTCGTCGTCTTTATTGAATGGATCATCGTCCTGCCTGACAGCGCAATTCGGTTCGTCTTTGCCGTTATGCAGTCTGCAGAAGTGGTCCTTCCATATCCTCAGCATTGTCTGCGGTTCAACTATAATGTTTCCACTTTCGTCTTTGCAGCCTTCGGTTCTAGGTTTATGTACCTGTGAATTTCGTTTCACTTGTTCATGAAACTTTCGAACTTCATTCCTGCTTTTAAACCTCTCAACATCTTCGACTGCACGCTTCTCTCTCTTTTTCCTTCTGAGAAGTCGGTGTTCCTCTCACCTCTTTTGTTCATAGAGCTAATGAGCAGCTCTCGTCCTTTTATGCAGCGCCGCTTTGCATGCGTGTTGTTTGCCTGCATTTGACCTGCCGACATTCCTCATCAAACCAAGCGTTCCTTGTTGGTGATTTCTTAAAACCCAGCACATCAGAAGTGGCTTCTCTTATTGCATCTCTCTGATTCGACTTTGTACCTTCTCCCAGCACCTCCCTGTTTTGCCTTAGGTCTGGAAACCCGAAGTGCTACTTTAGCTACAACGAGGTAGTGGTCCGAGTCGATGTTAGCTCCTCGGAAAGTTCGTACATCCATGATGCTGGAAGCGTGTCTGGCGTCGATCGCAATATGGTCTATCTGGTTAACGGTATATTGATCTGGAGAAGTCCAAGTTCCTTTGTGGATGTTGAGTTATGGAAAACGCGTACTGGCTACCATGAAGATTCGCCCCACAAAAAATCAATGAGCCTGAATCCGTTGTTGGAAGTGTTGTCGTGCAGACTGTTTTTCCCGATTATTCCCCCAAATATGTCTTCCCTTCCTAGCTTGGCATTAAAATCGCCCAGGACAATTTTAATATCGTAGCTAGGACACTGCTCATATGTTTTGTCTAAGAGCTCTTTGGTGTTCTTTTCTTTTGTTCCTTTCTGTGGGGGCGTGCGCGCATATCAGGCTATTGTTGCCGAATTTATTCCTGATGCTAAGGGCTCATTGATGCACCTATAGCTCAAGACTTCTTGCCTAAGCCTGGCTCCAATGACGAAGCCGCATCCAAATAAGCGCTGTTGGTTTTCGTGGTAGCAGTCACCATAGTAAATATCGTAGTTTTTCATCCTCTTTTTGCCCGCCCATCCCATCGTATTGCCTGGATGGCGGTGATGTCTGCTTTATAGCAGTCTAGGGCCTCCGCTAATACTTCGGCCGCACGTGGTCTGTTAAGGGATCTAACATTTCACATGCATATTCGAAGTTCGTTGTCCTTAATTCGTTTGCGTAGGTTGTCAACAGTAAATCCGTCCGTATCCGAGGCTTGTTGGTGCTTCGCAACTATGAGGCTTTTACGTGGCCAGGAAGTCACCCCGGCGTCACAACCCACGGTGAGGTAAGAGTAGGAGTTGATAGACAGAGGTGGGTTTTGAGACAAACCTGTGGACGCTTGTGTCCTCTTGAATGCACATGTCTACCTACCATTTGAACACTGCTGGTAGTTAAGGTCCCAAAACAGCTTCATCCACCACCGCAGTCTCCAGATCTCAATATCATAGAGAGATCTGGGATGAACTGGAACGGAGGGTTCGCGAATTTAGGATAACAGATCAAAATTCAATGAGAACATCTCTTGCGAATGCTTGGTCTTCAATAACCCCTGACGTCACCGAAAATTTAGTTCAGTATATGCCTCGAAGACTCAAAGCTGTCCAGGACTCACAAGGTGGCCCAACAAAACATTAAATTGAATTTATTTTATTATTTTGGCACTATACGTAGACTTTTGTGACAGTTTTTTTAATCGACCCGCCTTTAATGGAAAACCCTTTTTATTCCTTTTTATATATTCCATTTTACGAATTTTAAAAGGCAATATCTGAAAAACCTTGGCAGGTTCATGCGACATTAGGGACTTGAAATTAAGGCAAGATTCTAGTTTCCGATTGGCCAGCTGCCAAAAAATTAACTTAAGGCAGCTTCAATGGAAAGTTGACTGGAAAGTTAGTCAAGAAAAATCTCCCTAACTATCAAGTCAAGTGTACTTCTGTCAAAATGACAGTTGATCATGTTTTTTTTATTTAACAGAAAGCTTAACTTTATTACTCTATGATTTATTGGTTTTCTGCACAAATTTATTTAATATTTTTTGTAAAAAGGTTTCTTGTCAATTTGGAAAAGAAATAAGTAATACTTCTTTACAATACAATATAAGAATAGTGATGGACTTCTGCTTGCCTGAGAGTGTTTTGTAGACAATAATTTTGTTTTTAGTATTTGTACTATTAACTTAAAGAAGAGGTTTAAAGTAAAGTTCTGAATTTGAAATTCATGACATTTGAAAAACTAACTAGTTGTCTTGGTCAAAATTTACGTTCAAAGAATGAAGTTCCTTATGTTGTCTGAACCTGGCCATTGCCTTCAACTTTATTGGAATATTGACTAGAAAGTAAATCAAAAAATATGTTCCTAACTATCAAGTCAAATCTACTTATGTCAAGATGACAGCCGATCATGTTTTTTGATTCAACGTTCAAAGCTGAACTTTATTACTCTGTAATTTGTTTATATTTTGCACAAATCCATTTTATGTTTTAGGTACAAATTTTTCTTATCAAATTGATAAAGGAATAAGTAATATTTTTTTTAAGGTACAAAATACAAGTCGAGATGGACTTGTACCTTGCCCTTTTGCACGATCCACTGAGAATAGAAATTGGTAAAGTAAAGTTCCCAATTTGTACTTTATGACACTTTACCAACTAACTAGTTGCATTGGTAAAATGCACGTTCAAAGAAAGCAGTTGAAAGGCAGGAAAATTATGCTCCAAACATTTACAATCTTTCCCATCAATTTACCCTTAAGCTTAACTTCGGCCGTACTTTAAGGTATAGATATTGTTTTCTCGGCCGCACGTCAAGAGTGTGGAATGCTTTACTCAATTGTACTTTCCAACCCCATTTTCATATTCAAAATTGCATGTCCTCATAAATCGTTCTTTATATTCCTAACGCTAGCACTCCCTCCAAGGAAGGGGAGCGGTTTATCCGGCTCCCCTTCCTTGGAGTTATACTAAGGATCTAGCCCTCCATGTCTACTACGGCGACTGCTGCCGATAACAAAGACAGCGTCTATTTGGGTGTGGATTTGTTGTTGGAACTAGGCTCAGGCAAAAAGTCTTGAGTTTCAACAGTGTGAGCGAGTGCATCGCGACAATCCGCATCAAGGCTAAATTCGCCAACATAAGCCTAATATGCGCTCATGCCCCAACAGAGGAGAAAGATGAAGACACCAAAGACATATTCTTCGAGCTCTTGGACAAAACATATGAGCAGTGGACTGGCTATGACATTAAAATTGTCTTAGGAGATTTTAATGCCAAGCTAGGAAGAGAAGACATCTTTGGTGGCATAATCGGCAGATACAGCCTGCACGACACTACCTCCGACAACGGATTCAGGCTGGTCGATTTCGCTGCGGGGCGAGACGTTCTGGTAGCTAGTACGCAGTTCACGCATCTTAATATCCACAAGGGGACATGGAAATCTCCTGATCAATCAACCGTCAACCAGATTGACCACATTGCGATCGACGCACGACACTTCTCCAGTATCCAGGATATCCGAACATTCCGAGAGGCCAACATTGACTCGGACCACTACCTCGTTGTAGCCAAGGTACGGCTACGGATATCCCGATCCAAGCCAAAACAAGGAAGTACTGTGAGAAGATTCGACGTTAGACGGCTACAAGACTGCCATGTCCTTTTCCGATCGAGTCTCTAATAACCTCCTAAGGAGTCCTATGCTTCCTGCATTAAGCGTTGAAAACCAGTGGCAACATTGCCTTGCAGCCATCAGAGATGCCGCCTCTGAAGTGCTAGGTTTCACACGGCCACCACAGCGAAACCCCTGGTTTGACGACGAATGCCGCAAGCTCACGCAGCAAAACAAGAGGCATACAAAACGGCGCTGCACAAAAGGACTACAGCTGCTCGCGAGCTCTACGAGCAGAAGAGGAGAGAGGAACACCGGCTTCTTAGACGGAAAAAAAGAGAGCATGAGAAGCGCGCCATCGAGGAGATAGATGGATGTCACAACAGGAATGAGGTTCGTAAATTTTACCAAAAGGTAAAAAAAAACCTCCCAAGGGTACCAGCCACGAACCGAAGCCTGTAAAGACGATTAGGGGAACATCGTAGTAGAACTGCAGTCGATGCTGAGAATATGGAAAGATCACTTCTGCTGCTGGAGCTGACGGCATCACCGCCGAACTATTCAAAGCAGCAGGCGATGACTTGGTAGGGAGCATGCACCAACTCATCTGCAAAATATGGTCGGAAGAAAGCATGCCCGATGAGTGGAATCTCAGCATAGTGTGCCCGATACATAAGAAAGGAGACCCGCACAACTGCGCCAACTACAGAGGCATCAGTCTCCTTAACATTGCGTATAAGATCCTCTCTGCCGTATTATGTGAACGTCTGAAGCCATTCGTCAACAACCTGGTTGGTCCTTATCAATGTGGCTTCAGACAAGGAAAGTCCACTATCGACCAAATATTCACACTGCGGCAGATCTTGGAAAAAACCCAGGAGCTTCAAATCGATACCCACCATCTCTTTATCGATTTTAAAGCCGCGTATGACAGCATCTATAGGGAAGAGCTCTGCCGAGCAATGTCTAATTTTGGCATTTTGAATGCACGCTGCTCTATCAAGGTCGGAAAAGATCTTACCGATGCATTTGATGTCAAAAAAGGTTTTAGACAAGGCGATGCACTGTCATGCGACTTCTTCAACATCGTTCTGGAAAGAATTGTGCAAAACTCAATCGTCAACACTAGAGGCACAATCTTCCAAAGATCTATCCAATTAGTCGGATACGCAGATGATATTGACATAATTGGAAGATCAAAGCGTGATGTCAGTGGAGCGTTTTTGAGCAATGTGACGGAAGCGAAGAAGATGGGTTTAGTGGTCAATGAGGGCAAGACCAAGTATATCAAATCAAATGGGGTGGCGCAACAGTCCGTTGTGAACCAGGGCCTAGTGACTTACAACTCTCAACCATTCCTGTGTGCGAGTACTGTTGTCAGGAATGGAAGGGACCTACAGTTTAATGCCGAATCCGAACGGCTAGTTTGAGAAAGCACTTTTTCATGACAAGAATTACTCTTGAAGGATTTGTCAATTCCTCGCAAGAGGCAGTACCCGTGAAATTTTTTTTTTTTTTTAAATTAAGGTGGCGCAGGCAGGGATTGAACCCAAGACCCCTTGCATGACAGTCCAACGCACTAACCATCATGCCACGGGTACTACCAAGTATATGCTGTCATTAAAAAAGGACACTGAACGACGACGTCTTGGACAAAACGTCACCATGGACAGCTATAACTTTGAGGTAGTTAAGGACTTTGAGAAGCAAAGTCTTCTCTCGAGCATGTAAAATCACCATCTATAAGATACTCATCATCCCGGTTCTCATTTATGGCGCTGAGGCCTGGACCCTGTCAAAGAAAGATGAGAGCGTCTTAGGATGCTTCGAGAGAAAAATTCTTCGGGTGATTTTTGGTCCCGTACTGTACGGGCTGTACAATTATTAAAGTCAAACGGCTTAGATGGCTAGGTCATGTAGAGCAGATGGACATCAACGCTCCAGCCCGGAAGGTCTTCGAATCCAATTCCGAGGGACGGCGCAGTAGAGGAAGACCGCGACTCAGGTGGCGCACTCAGGTGGGAGAGGACCTCAACCAACTTGGCGTGCGAAACTGGAGACAGCTAGCTAGGGACCGAGCTGGCTAGAAACGCTTGTTGGTTGAGGCCCAGGTCCACCCCGGTCTGTAGCGCCACCTTAAGTAAGTAAGTAAGCACTGTGTCAGAATCTTGTAAGGATTCGAATAATTCGAATACGAATTTGAAAATGGACTTACTTTTTTTAACGGCAACAACGTATGTTGATTCCGTTCTCGTCGACGTTGATCAATTTTCTTAAAATATGCCGTTATGTACGTGTTATCGAACTCAATTGTTTTCAAATAATTTCTATGGTACATTATTGAAGCTGTAATTGTTGAGATTTATACAAATATTAACATTTCTTATAAGTTGAAAATCTTTAAACTTACCATAAATAATTTTTAAAAACACAAACGAAAGAATTCTCTGCATAATCGACATAATATAGTCAAAAGTTTTCTTCTTTTCTGTAATTTCTTCCATGACAACCTTTGCGGTTTCTTTTGCTGCCCTTATTTAAAAACGAAAGCATCAACAGAAATATATGGAAACTAATTTCTTACACAAATGTTTACTAAAACACACCTTAGTTGGGCAGGCTGTTGAATCTTGACAACTTCATATGAAATCCCCACATTGGTAATATTTTGAAAAAGATCATCTTCAGTTTCTTTCAAATCGATCATATTTTCACCAAGCTTTGCATCTATAACATTGCCAGGATCACAAATTCCTCCAGTTTCTTGGTAGCCCAAAAGATTCATATTGCAAACATAATCAATCCGGAGTGGCCAACAGAGGAGAGTATTAATTACAAATGGTAGTTTGTCCATGCATTTATCATGAGCACTAGAAAATGCATCCTTGCAACGATTTTCACCCTTTTCCAGTTGTTCTTTACATCGTAATTGCATCTTCTTGGAATAGTTTTCTTTGATTCTATTGGCCTTGGCCATTCTGTCAGTTGTGTTAGTTGGATTGGCAAAAGATAAAGAGGATAAAATATCTCCCCGAACCAATCTTTCCACAATGCTATTCAGCACTTCCGATGAATTATGGTTTTCTTCCATGTTGCCCTCAATTTCATCCTTAATCGGCTGTAAGACTTGTTTGATGTTTTCGAAATTCCCTCCTATATCAGAAATTTCACCCTTCATGGCTGCAAGCGTATTTTGGAACGGCTTGCTCATGAGATCAAAACGAGTTTTTGTGAGGTTGTAGTTGAGAATTGTTGTGCAGGCAAATACACGAACTATTTCCTGCCCATTTGATGCCATATTTGATAGTGGCCCTAAATACATTCTTTTTCTTTTTAGTAAATTTAAATTGGTTTATTGGCACTTACCTGATATAATCAATGTCATGCACAGAGCTCGTAGGAAACCTCTCCCACTTTTACCTAGCAATCCAACACATGTCAGGATTGAAATACATTTGATGGCAGTTGTGAACACAAATCCAAGACCTTATTAAAATATCTTTTTATCATTTTATCAATTTGTCATGAGAAATCTAATGACTTAACAATACTTACCAAGAATGATGACAAGTATTAATAATAATCCATAAGTTATGTCAATAGGGAATCCCAAGGTTTGGATAAACACCTTCCAAAAACCAATCGCCAAACAGATCCCACTTAAATAGCTCAAGATATAATATTTCAAATTGCTATTTTCGGTCCCATTGTGCTGACCACCAATTAGAAATTTATATTTCAAAGGTTTGGTAATTGTTTTAAAAATGTTTGTTAGTTTGAAAAACATTTGTTTAAAAAAAAAGTATGAAATAAAAAAATATGATTCAAAAGCTTGTGAGTTTTAAATTAATGAAACAAAGTGAAAGAAGTAAACGTTAAGTGGGAATTTACCTAAATGTTCAGGCATTTATTTGGACATTTTCCCCATCGACGAAATTTAAAATCGTCTATACTGTTTTAGATTCAATAAGTTTTAAAAAATAGTGTGCCCACAACGACGTGTCATTGCTTTTTTCGAAAAATTAAAAATTCCTGATCCTATCAGTAATTTCGATCGATCGCTCTGGAATCCGATTTTTTTCTATTTTTAAACCGGAGGTACAGTCTTTCTTTTCGTCCGGAACCTGGAAAGATAAGAGAGAGCTGACGCATACCTAACTGAGGGAGATCGTAATGTCTCTTTTTTTGTGTTGGGAGCCTAATCAACCTTACACACCTTAAATGGACAGTGTCAGACCACGGAACAAAATACACTTGTTATCCCTTCTTGGGAAAGGACTGTCTTTTTGTCAAGCATTTAGCTGGCCTCAGCTAAGTTAATATGGACCGACAACTTATTTGTCAACCGACCCAGATAACTCATAAGTCAACCTGTGCAGCCAAATTCTTTCAGCTCTTGATAATTTTCACTCTTCTTTGTTACCAACGTTCTAACTTAACTCTTGAAACTTGAAATTACACCAACTACATATTTTATTATGATTTTCACAAAGCCCAATTTCCCCAAATTAAGGGTTACATTAAATGGGTTCTATTTGATTTTGACAATATGTCTGTTGATGCAGACAATTACCTTTTTTACAATGAACTAGACTATCCAATTTCACTTCCTATCGACGTAGAGTTTCAGAACGTGTGGATCTTTATCGTCAGCTTAGGCATGGTATAATCTTAGACTTAGACTTAGAACAGACTACTCTCAGTACCTTGGAGCTTATCTTCATTTTAACAATCTATACAATTTTCTCTGCAAGGAATAGTAACATAAAACTTAAGCTAACCTTATGAACGTTCCCAATCGGTAGACTATCGAGCAATTGCTAAACTTTCTCATATCCCAACACATTCTATATGAACTCCTCAGCTTCCGATGCAGATCTCTAACTACCCCAGCGCAGCATGATTTCTTAAAAAATAGATTTACCACCAGAAATTTTGTTTCATTCACTCTAATAATAATATGGTCTTCACTGACTTAGCAAAGCGTTTAACAAAATGTCTCCTAGGTTTTGAATCTCTTTTCCTGAAACGGATCACTTATTATCTTGAGAATCGAGAATATAATGTACATATGTCCAATATAGTAAATACACGCGCTTCAATCAAATTCTAGACACTTATGGTGCCCCAAGCTAATCATTTAATCAACACAAAACAGATGGTCATAAAACATAGTCAAATATCCCTTTACGCTAATGGTTAGACATTTTTCAAAATCCTTGCAGTACTTGCAGACATATCTCTCCTCCAAACAGATGTCGACTCAACTTGGTGTACTAAAAATTACTTGGAATAAAACAGCTCCTCGTCATTACTATTTTCATCACCATCCCAAACATATAGTAGAAAACATAAGGATCTTAGCATTTTATGTGACCTATTTTCCAACCCTTACGTGACCGATCGCTTTACATGATGTTTTTCGGACCTCTACTTGCATGTATGCAACAGCTTTGGTCTCCATATTAAGATATACATATATCACATATATGAAATCGCTAAAAATGCTGTTAAATGTTTAGGTTTTTTACGACGACGCAAGAAGTTTTTAACCCCTGGCTATAATTTACAAAGTTTGTATTCGTCCAAAACGCGGGTATAATTCCCGTATTTGGGCTGGTGCCCCTATAATGTACTTAAGTCTTTTGGGTAGAATTGAAAAAAAAGTCCTTAAAATAATAGTGGATCGTCCTGAGAAATTTACTAAATATAAACAATGCCTTAGTGAAATAACAATTTGGATTACCCTTCTCAAACCTCAATGCTCATCAGTTTACCCTTACGTACTGTTAAGTACAGGGATTCTTTCTTTAGCCGCACTACATGAATGTTGAATGGTTTACCAGGCTCAATGTATCCCACTCAATACAATGTGGAGACATTCAAAACTAATGTGCACCGTTATCTCCTTTCTAATGGTGTTCTTTTTTCTTAATTGCTTGTACTGTATTTATTCATCATAAGGGTATTCATAACCCCTTGAATGCGCAAACAAGATAAAGAAATCAAGAATAAAAAGCATCCAACAATTTGTCGTTTTGCACATCAATACCTTCGTTGTGAAAATCCAGCTCCATTTGATAAACCTGAACTCATTACAGGAACGTAGAAAAATCGCTGACATACGGCTTTCCTCTGGTCCAGTTAAGTGCTTTTCTATAACTCCTTTTTTTAACACAAACACCCGTAACCTGGGAAACCCAGCCTCTTCTGTTTAACAATACCTCCCACGGCCTTAATGAACATCAGACTCGTATGCTTCGGTTGGACAATTCGAATCCAAATTCATTTGATTTCATCACGAGCTTCTGAATTTAAACTCCTTTTGGCCCAACCCCACTCAAAGTTTAACCATATACACAACTAAAGTTATAGCTTGAAGGTCCAACTCAATGGGCAGGTTCAGCCAACATAAGGGATTTGGAAGATGAAATGTTTAACTGTTAACAGTCGAACTGTTTGTTCCTGAACACCAATTATTTTTAATAAATATGATATAAAATCATGAAAATAATATTTTTATTTTTAAAATCATGAAATGAAAATAAAAATAAAAATGAACCAGCATAGTGTTCAAATATGCGTTTCGCCCCGTCAAGACAAAGTGCAATGGTCATCTTCTGATGAGCCCAACCATTGCACATTGGTTCCACTCCCGAACAAAGGCGGCCATAATTACTAACTCACTTGGTAAAATCTAAAAACGATTGGTCCTAAAATGTTTTGAATTCCCTGATTTCGAATCTGCAATCAGTTTTAAACTATTTCGTCATGACTTTGAGATACGTTCGGTAAAGGGTTGAAGATCGGTTTAATATATATAATTTTTTTCTTTATAGTGTACTTGTTATAGGATGCATGAGTTATTTTGTACATTAATGGCATTAAGTATTCCTTAATCTGTTAGTTAAACGCAGAAACAACTCGAGGTACCAGTATTCAAATATATTCAGTATACGCTTGGCTGTATGGTCAAGTGAACTTTGCAGTTCGACTTCGGCAGACACTTCTGTTATTTTTTTCATTTTCAGGAAAACATAATTTTTTGGTTTGAATTATTTTTTGATACGAAGACAAAAATTAAGATGACGTATACAAATTAATAAAATCCCTCAATATCAAATACTGATTTTTTGATAATTTGGTTTCAGTTATAAGTGAAAGAACTTCTTCGATAGCTGGTCCTTTTATAGGTGTATTTGAATTATTAAATGAATAATTAACAGCAGAGGAATCCACTTCCGATAAGGTAGCCAATCTCCTTCGTTTCGATCTTTTACTGCTCCCTGCAAAATCTTTGAAAGGTCGCCCAGAAGTTGAAGGTTGCCCCGCAGAAGTTGAAGGTCGCCCCGCAGAAGTTAAATAGGGCAAATAATTGTTATTTTCAGAAATGATGCATACTTCTTTTGTATTAAGCTAACCTGAATAATTCTTAACAAGAATTTTTCGCCAAGTTTTTTTTTTCCAGAAATACGTAAGTTTTTTACAACCATATACGATTCTAGTTACCAATACTTTATAATCTGCATTTCGAATGTCATGTAAGGACTTGGAAATGATATCGTATATTGAATGGACTTATTTTTTTTCGGTTCCATTAGCATTTAACCAATGCTGAAGCACAAACATTCTTCTAAATGAGACTTTTAGTTAAGTTCCCTGAAATACAAAAAATGAGACTTTAGGTGGCTCAAAAATTAATTAAAAGTGAATTCGCAAGTAATCGCAGCTAAGTCAACGTATATTAAAAAGTACATGAAATTACCTTTTTGGTAATATACAACTTTGTGGGGGCGTAACGGGGCGTAACAGTTAAAAGTTTAAAACAAACAATATTAAGCTATTTTATTTTTATTTCTTTTTTATTTAGACCCAATTTATTAACTCTTATACTCAGTCGAAAAGTGAATCATAAAAAATAAACAACAAATATCTTACCTTTCACCAATATATCCATTACAAAAAAAAAAAACCCACAGATACAAACAAATTGATTAAACAAATGCAGTCGCAATTACTCTTAGAGCAATAAAACTCAAATGCCATGTATTTGCAATGTGATTACTCTGAAGATAAAAATGTAACGGTTTTTCCTTTTCTATTTCTATTTAGTTTGGAATGTTCTCAGCTCATTTTAACCGTTTAATGTAATAATCGCTACAGCAATTTTTTTATAATTTTGGCCTTCGGTGGAACCACAGTGCATTGCACCGGGGCGAAACGCATATTTGAACACTATGCTGGTTCATTTTTATTTTTATTTTCATTTCATGATTTTAAAAATAAAAATATTATTTTCATCATAGAGTAGAAAAGTTCAGCTTTCAGTTGAAGGAAAAAACATGATCAACTGTCATTTTGACATGAGTAGACTTGACTTGATAGTTAGGGAGATTTTTCTTAACTAACTTTTGAGTCAACTTTCCAACAAAGTTGCCTTAATTGGAACGCAAGTTTTTGGCAGCTGGCCAATCAGATCCTAGAAACTTACCTTACTTTCAAGTCCCTTATGTCGCCTGAACCTGCACAATGACAGTCAAATTCCCTTGCAAATTTGTTATTCGACACTAATCAATACAATAGGATAACGGTCAGGATAACATTGACACACTATTATCCGAAGGCAAACGTTCGAAAAGAAAATTACTGCATTGCCTGCTGGGGCCTAATTATGATGTTTGCGATGGATCGTTTTTAATTCGAATTTTCAAATTCGACTAGCGTCGTATTTTCTCATTAACGAATTCGCGGTGAAGCGAATATAGTTCTTCTTATATTTCAATGATTTGACACTTTTAGTTTGACTTTTTCTTCCTATATTCCAGTGATTTGACAGCTTTCCACAAATTATGTTTTGCTTTAATTGAAGTTGTGAAATTTGTGGTAATTTATTCTAAATTTTATATTTTATTTAGGATTGTGGATAAATTATTAGAAAATTAAAATAAAGCTAACTCACATTTTAATATAATTACAATCAAGAAAGATTCTACGAAATCGAACAGTGAACAATAACAAACACTCTTTCGCCTTTGAATCCGCCAATAGAAAGCTGTTGGATTTTAACTCGCCAACAAACATTATGACATTTCAAATTCGCCTTCGAATTCGTTAATTGGTCGAATTCAAAACGAAGAAGGAGAAAGCATTAATTGAAAAATAGCAACTCCCTAGCTAAACGATTCGCCGCGAATCCCATGATCAGGCTCCTGTACTGCAAGTAGAATCAACTCACTTAAGAAGGCAGAAAACACCGAGACTAGGGGAAAAGCTAGAGGTAGCTCAAACACATCGCCGGAAAACGCAGACTATGGCGTGAAGGGGTAGTTGACAACCTATGTACTGCTAGGAATCACCCACGGACCTTATACATAAATCTGTGGACCTAAGTAAGTAATCAATTCTAACAGAAACTTGTGAGTGTCATTTACATTACCAATATTGGGTAGAAAAAAACTTTCCCCAAATCTTATTTATTTGAAGACAGCTTTCTGTTGTTCTAAAACAAAGAGAATATTAATCTTATTTCATTATATTTTCGAAATCAATATGAGACTGAATAAAAATAAAAAGAAATAATATTTGACTCAGATAATACAAATATTTATTAAATTTTATGTACATAGATGTAAAATTCACTTAAACAAGCCTAAGGAGTACTTTTGCAACAAGTATTCCATCACAAAATAAGAAATTAAAAAAAAAGAAAACGAGCAATTATTATTCTTTGACAACATAATCCGTGTCAAAGTCATATTTATCATCACTCGTGTTCAATGAGAAATTCTCCAAAACATCGGCAACCTTTGATATTTTCTTTTCGCTCCTTATTCCTTGTTTCTTCTTTCGCTTTTGCAGTTCCTTCAGGTTTTTGTTAAGTGTTTGATTTCCTGAAATAATACAAAATATTAATCCTAAATCATTCTAAACTTAAAAAAAAAAAGACATGCTTACCTTCTAATTCCATTGTTGGGTCAATTTTGCGTTTGCGTTCATTACCTTCGTCCAATTTTCGCTTCTTGCCTCTAGGCTCCGATTCATCAATAGCTGCTTCATTAGATGGAGCATCTTCTGTTGGTGGTCGGTATTCAACGGGTCCAGTCGATGTGATTTCCATGACATCCTCTTTCTTAACATCGAAAGTATTCAAAATATCTGTCTCCATCGCCTCGAAATTTTCGATATCAAATTCCTTGGCTTCTGAGTGGACAATTGAGGCACTAATATGGGCTGACTCAGTGTCTGGCACTTCTGGTGGCTGAGTACAGTACTTGATCTTGCCACTGTTCCAATCATTGAGAACACTTCGAGCTGCTGCCACAACATCTGGGACTCCTCTCTTCAAGAATTTACCTTCAAAAAAGATCGTTTTTATTTAGACAGAAAGTTTTAAACCCAAAATATTTGACTTTACCCATGCGAGCAGCTTTCTTGGCAAAGAACTCTTCAAAAGTCTCATATTCGCTCACATCGTACAATTTACAAAAGTATTCCTTACTGGCACGTTTCAAAACGCTCTCGGCAATAGTAAAGGGATCCTTGACATCACCAACACGTTGAGCATTTTTCAAGACAGCAGGCACATGATTTCCAGATGGATCATGGCCGGTAGAGAAGACAATACCGGGACAGTCAATAAGCTTTATTTTTGAGTCAAGTTCAACTTCTTGCATAGCTCTAGAAAGGAAAGGAGAAAGGGTTTTTCTCTGACGCTGTTTTTAAAATGTGTTGTACTTACTTTGTTACACCAGGAGTACATCCCACAGAGCAAGCTTTGCCTCTGGTCAAAGAATTGATGATAGAACTCTTTCCAACATTTGGAATACCCACAACTCCGACCCGAATTGAAGTCTTAATGCCTTTGTTGCGACAATAGTTTGCCAACATGGACATAAGAAGTTCAGCTCCAACACAAACAGAACCTTGCATCGCCTTTTCGGTGTTAATTGTCTGATGCAATTTACGTCGGCCAAGCTTCGACGACTGATCTTGAGTGGATGCTTTGAATGCTGTAACAGGGCCAAGTTTGCGGAAATATTTAATCCAGCTATTTAGATTTTCTTTTGGCACCAAATCAGCCTTGTTTAGAATGAGAACTAAACGCTTGTTTCCGGGGGCTGATTTAACAGCACGTTCGACTTCAGTGCAACGTGTTCCAAGAGGATCTCTGTATAGATGTTTTTTTTTATTATATTTTTATATTTGTAACTGTCGACTAATGAGTCTTAGTTAGTTATTAAGTGATTTATTATGGGTATATATGATGATGATAAGTGTTTAGTTTTACACTGAGCTCGCAGGGAAGGGGTTCTTAGTATACTTATTATGCCCGAGCATTAAAAAAAGAAGTGAGGCTTGCAAAGAAGTTTTCGGTTTTGAATTCATTAATACGCCAATAGAATTTCAGAGTATTCTCTTGATTGTGGGACAAGAGACATATTAAGACGGAGTTTAAATAAAATGAATCAGTGATAAGTGCTCTTTTTTAAATATAGTTCAGGTGCCCTAAGTTATTTTCTAGCTCAGAACTCTTGCTGCGTATTTGGTGTTTTTGCAAAGCAATTCGATAGGCGGACAAAGTTTTTGTTTTGTTCATCGTCTTGAATTGTACATAACCAAATGGTAAAACTTAGGAGTAGGTTCGTCTTTATTAAAATAACGAAGCTTATGAAGAACACAAATTTGCAATTGAATCCAAAAAATCCGCAAACCTTCCAAGAGTAGCTTTTGTCATTCGTTATTAATCTTAGTTAAGGAACACAAGAACGTGGAACATATCCCAAAAATTAAATTGGTAAAAGTTTGCCAAGGGCCATGTTGATAGGTCCTATTCAACAATATCGAATGAATTTTTTCTCAGTCGGCAGTAACCTTGTAGTGCTACATAGGCTTTAGGTTCAGAGATTCATCTGGCGTAATAATCTTGGAATTAAAACGGTGGGAATTTCGATGAGCTTAGAACTAAGAACTGTGACATATATCATAAAGGACTGAGTATAAAAATACCGATGGGATGTGTCATTGCACAGAATGAGCTAGCCTAGTACAACAACGTTTTTCTTCATTGGACATACAGGAACGAGGGCAAAAAGCAGTAAATTCTTTAAATAAACATAGAACAACGCCATCGTTTTGAGGCATGGGAAAATTTGATCAAAAACAGGGTCCAATCAGAGAAGATAGGCAAAATATTTTGCGGGGTTTAAAAAAACAAAAAAAAAGTGTAATGATCTGAAGCGTATTTCCAAAATATAGAAGAAAAAAAATAATTTTTTTAACAAAATCTTGTCTGAAAAGGAGAAAACAATATTAAGGGATAAGAAATCGTCATAATAATTTCTTTTTTGCATATCGGAAATAAATGTTTTGAATATTTTTTTACATTAACTTAACATGCCTTTGAAAATGTTTGTTTATTCATTGCAAACCCTGAAACTCATTTTCAGCTTCATTTTAGGTATTTTTTGTCAAACATAAAAAGTTTCTGGAATTTTGAAAGTTGGTTATTTCCAAATCGGTCTCTTAAGGAGTTTTACTTCCGCACGATTTTCGTTTCCTCGAATTTGAACCTTCAGGGACTTTTCTCCCTTATTTGTTTATGTTAAAATATCTACAGAAATTATTTCTTTGAGTTTAAAAACATAATTATTTTTTTGTTTCTTTTATTTTATTTTGTTGAATTTTCTTGATCAAAAAATATTTTTTTGTCCGATTTTGTCTGCTAGCTTAATCTTCGGTCACAAGAGATGGTAATAATAATGGGCAAAAGGCTATATAGCAGATATTCAAGTGTTTTGATGGCCTTGAATCTAGCTTGAACATCACATCATAAATGCATGCAAATACATGCACGTAAATAAGCAGAATTGTCGATTTTGGAGTGAATATCAGCCAGAAGCATTGCAATAGTTACCAATGCTTCTAGAAAAAATCACAGTTTGGTGCGGTTTGTGGGCTGGTGGCATCATTGGACCGTAGTTCTTCAAAGATGATGCGAATGGTGAGCGCTACCGTGAGATGATAATCACCTTTTTTGCCCAAAATACAAGAGCTTGACTTGCATGACATGTGATTACAACAAGACGGTGGTACCACATGCCACACAGCTCGCGCTATAATGGACTTATTGTGAGGCGAATTCGCTGAACATTTTATTTCACGTTCGGGACCGTTCAATTGGCTGCCTATATGGGCTATGTTAAAGCTCATGTCTATACAGACAAGCCTGCTTCAATTGACGCATTGTAAAACAACATTGAAGCGTTTATTCGTGAGATACCGGCCGAAATGTCGGAAAGCCAAAATTGGACTAAGCGGATGGACCATTTGAGGCGCAGTCAAGGTCAACATTTGAATGAAATAATCTTCAAACATTAAATTATATGGACCATACTATCGATTCAAATAAAGATTTCATGCATTTTTATAAAATTGTTGTGTTTTTTTTTTTTGAAAAACTTTCCTATAGCCTATCACCCTTTAATTATGAATTCATAGTCTTTAAGTAATAACCTCAAGTTTTTGAAATGTGCTGAGAAGAATGTAAAAATAATCTAAAAGCATAAAAGAATGACAATAAAGGTTTTGCAAAACTTAAGATAGAGTCAAATGGACTCTATATGATTAGTCGTTGGTAATGATATAAACTGTGTTTAGAAGATAAAGATTTGTACTTTGTGATATCATCGTACAAAGTTTTGTTAAGAAATACGTTTCCTTTTACGCTAGCCTGATACAGAAATTATAAGATGAGATAACGAGTCTACCACGATATCTAGAAATTAATTATCTGGATAACTTACTTCTCCTTAACAAACTTAAAGTTGCCAAGTAAAAATCTCAATCATACAACTACACATTGCTATACATGCACCTTTCTTATTGTTTGCAACTATTTTTCTTCACAGAAAATAAAATATTGGGTAAACCCGTGGTGGGTAGTACCCGTAGCATGATGGTTAGTGCGTTGGACTGTCATGCAAGGGATCTGGGTTCAATCCCTGCCTGTGCCACCTTAATTTAAAAAAAAAAATAATTTTCGCGGGTACTGCCTCTTGCGAGAAATTGACAAATCCTTGAAGAGTAATTCTTGTTATGAAAAAGAGCTTTCTCAAACTAGCCGTTCGGATTCGGCGATTAATTGTAGGTCCCTTCCATTCCTGACAACACTACTCGCACACAGGAATGGTTGAGAGTTGTAAGTCACTAGGCCCTGGTTCACAACGGACTGTTGCGCCACCCCATTTAATTTTTGAAACTGATGTATTTGTTTTTTATTGAGTTTTAACTGTAACAAAAAAAATTTGGAATTTTTATTTTTTTTCGAGATTTTTTTCTATCTCGAATTTTTATTTTTTTCTAGATTTTTTTCTAGATAGAGTCTTTCAAGATTTTTGTTAATTCTGGATTTTTACGGATTCGGGATTTTTGCGATCTAGATAATTTTTTTTTATTTTCGAGATTTTCGGCATTCGAGATTTTTGGCATTCTAGATTTCGTCATGATCCCTGAAATAACAAAACAATTCAGGATAACAAATTTCTTTGAAAAAGTATTTTCTGGTGTCAAGTATTTTATGTGTGTATTTTGTTAACCAGCCTAGTAATAATAAACTACTGAACTTTCTTCTTATTTATAAAGGAAAATGAGCATTTTGACCTACCTATTGACTACAAACGAGACATATATCGCTATAAAACTTAGCCCTACTACATCATTACATCATTGCGAAAAGTTTTTCGCATACTTTAGAACTCACTTTTGCCCATTATTTTTTTAGGACCTTAAGAAAATAGCCGCGTTTTATTATCACCATGATCTGATCCGGATCAGCGGTAAGTGGAAATGTTGGTTAGGAAGCTTAGGTTGAGTAGATTTTCTAAGAATCAACATTTCCACTTTACAAAAAGAGACCAATCCGCGCTGATTCAGAAGCATGAGATAAAAACTGGGATTTGTGTGTTGGTGAAGTGGAGAACCATCAACGGGATAGGAGCTTTTCTCTAATATACGAAAATGGGTAGTCCGCAGGTTGGCTAGGAAGCCTAGACCTTTTTCAAATATATTAGTCGGAGAGAAACATCCTCTAATAAAAAGCACTCGGTCATATGACTAAAAGTAAATTCGTGAACAATACGTTCTAATTCTTTTATTTTTCTATTCTAATTATTTTTGCTAAACAAATGTTAAAAGTTTTTTTTACGTAAATTTGTTTTTTTTAAAAAAATTACATTTGGTGTGCCACAAACTAAAAGGGAATTAATTATCCAACCACCAAGCTCCCGAAAGTATCCTGAAGGATACAATACATATTAAAGTTCTACAAGGTTTTCCTGAAAAAGGATACAATTACAAAGAATCTCAACAGGATTGCGTGGCCTTACTCATCATCAGCATTCAGCACATCTAAGCTATAGAAGCCCGGTAGCCTAGAGTGGCTAGGCGCCGACAAAAAAAACCGCAGTTAAACTTACTTCAGTTCGAAGCCCATTATTAATACATATAGTTTTGTTTAAAGTTAAACTATTTTTGTTTTAAAATTTAACAACTTTCGTTTTAAATTAAATTTGTGGTGAATATCGTTATTCAAATACGAAAATCTTTTGATTAGATACGTTCCGTGAAACGTAATAATAAATTAGTTTAATTTACTTTGTTTTAAGTTAAGTAAAAGTGAACAAATTCGTACATACATATATTTACCATTCATCGACCCAACCTTCCAGCAGCAGTGGCCACTACAGCAGAAGAACGGGGTAAGTTGGTTCTATTTCATTTTTTATACATATACGTATATACGAATTAAAGCGAAAGTGTTCCTACATATAAGAAAAGATATGCATATATATGTACATATACCTTCAAATAAAGAGGCGGGTTCCGCATAAAGGGGAGTTGAGATTTCAAAAGAACAAAGAAGTAAAAGAGATCTTGAAGATCCAATTTTTTTAATAAAATGGAAGACGATTTTTTATCGAATCAATTATAGATTTCGCTTGAATGGCATATGATTGCCACTTAATTTATTTAGTTTGTAAAATAAATACAAATTTTGAATGATAAATTAATTTTTGTGTAAAATTTAAATTTAATTTTCCCTACATGCATATACATATGTATGTATACATTTTATAAGTAAGATTAAAGCCTTTTAAAATTTAAATATTTCAATAAAATATTTTGTTATTTAAAAAGGAATGATATGGATTTTTTATGAACCCTAAAACCATGAAGATGATGGCTTAAGTTTTTTTTTCTAAAGGGATGAGAGAGTGAGGGTGAAACGGGGAAGAAGTGGTAAGGAAAAGAAGCCGAGAATGAGATCGTTCTTAGCGAGGAAGACAACCAGGTAGGGAGGGTTTAAGGTAAATATCTCGCGCATCACTACCACTGGGATGCTAGACTGGTTTTATTTTTTGTGATGAGTCCTGGGTCGAAGAACCTTCGAAACCGCTGAGCTAGGGGTTCAATTAAGCCAAGTCACGACCCCACACAGGCAAAGCGGCTCGTTACACATTCGTCTATGCTAATATTTTGCCACTCAGTTTCCACTCTTTGCCATACTTCATCTATAGATCTGGCGCAATGATCCCAAGAGGAAATCCTGCGTTTAAGGATCCCCCAAAGATGTTCAATAGAGTTCAGATCCGGGACTGGCCAGTCTAAAACATTTACTTAAAAAAAGTTAAAACAGTACTTATTGAAAATTTTAGTTTATTCGAGATTTCTCTATGCGTATTATGTTCCTTCAATAGTTTTTTTTTTATACTTTCCTTTAAAAACCGGCTTATTTCTTTAATTTTTAAACCTTTTTTATTTTGATTAATTTTTTTTCATTGGTAAATCATTAAGCTTCTTTACCCCTAGCAAATCATGTGCAAAATATTCCTGCACTCTCATATACCTAGTAACTTTTTGTGAAACGTTTTAAAAGAGTGGCTCAAATTCGATCGATAATGTGAGTTACTGTATATATGTATATAAGGTGATCCAACACAAGGGATTAATAAATGACAGAAGGACAGAGGAGAAAGAACAACAGAAAAAAGGCAACACATGACAAAAGGACGTAGTAGGTTTCGATATGTTTCCGCATCTTTCTTTTCCGTTGCTTTTTCGGACTAATAGCTATAAGTTTAATCAATTCTTGAAATAAGTACAAAACAAGAATCTAATTTTCTTCAGTTGGCTTTGTTTTTATATGTGTATAAGGGTGTACCCACCTCTGACTCAAAGTCTAGATTATGCTATCGTCTCCTAAATACCTAAGTTCCTCAAAGGATCTCATGTGGGGAACATACTGTAGAATGAATTTCTTTTCCAGTGTCTTGATTATTTTGTTTTAAGTATCTAATGTAATGTAGATAAATTTAAGTCGTATGTTTAAATTAATTTAATCATCATTTCATTACACTTCCACAAACCATTTCCAAAAAATATGTTTTCTGTTGGGGTCGAGATAGATAACATCCGCCTTAAATATTTTTTAAATTTAACTTCTATTAGCTGGACCCTGATCAAATGAAATTAAACGGTGCTTATGTCGGTTAAGGCCCTTTTAACTTATTGTAACAGATTTATAGAGATAAATGCGTTAGAATGTAGTTAGTAAGTTTAAAACTCTCTTAGATTATAAAAGTAAATATTCCTCAAGAATCTCATACCTGACATCGACAACTTCCAAAATAACATCAGCATTCTCGATGACTTTCTTAAATTCCTTGAAATAAGCTTTCAATGAGTTCTCTTTGGTAGCTGCACTCTTATACTGCTTCTATAGACAACACCAGATCAAAAATATAGAAAATTAGTACATATCAAAAACAAATTCAAATGAAAGACCTACTCCTTCTGTTTTAACATCATTCTCATGCATAATGGTATGGACTGTTCCACGCATATCAGCATCCTCGACCATTGACTCCAATGTGGCGAACTTATTTTGACTTCGTTCCAATCTTTGTTGCTCACGACGACGTTGTTTCTCCTCTTCCTGGCGTTTTTTAGCTTCTTCAACTTCTTTTAAGATATCCTCTTTAAATGGACAAATATTTGGAATTTGAATAAGTTTCTGTTTCTTGCTGCCTGTTTTGGCTTTTTTCTTCGAATCCCTACGAAGTTTTCTCGTGTGTTCACGGACTTTCTTTTCGATTTTATGTTTCATTTGACATGTTAGTCGTTTGGATTTTTTAGCTAAACAAAACAGAAATTAGTTAATCTTTTAAAATTCATTATAGTTTATTTTTAAATATTTACTTTTTAAACGTTTTAAAGCCATTTTTGTCGAAGAATTTGTTAAAAAATACACACAGCAAGGGAGAACACGTGAAAAAGAACAAATTATTTGATGTTTGAATTTGAAGTTTATGTTTTGAAATGTCAAACTCTCAAAGTAACGAGTACAAAGAAACAATCAATGAATGCGTTCAATGCCATACAAATTTGTTAAAGGTAATTTGTAGTTGCATCCAAAAGTTAACTCAATTGCTGACAACTTTTTTTTATACAACAACTTTTTGTAATCTTACTTCAGGACTTTATCCAAATTTATTTAAAACTCTTAGATAATTTTATACAATCAATAAACATACCAAATTGTACGTACACATTCGGCTTAAAGATATTAACATTGAATAAACATAAATAGATAATGACAGTAATTAATAATATAAACATTTGCAATGAATATGTTCCATAATTTTTTTAAAAAATACTTCGCAACTTGTGAGCTAAAATTGTTTTAACTTTAAAAGATTTAAAAGCACAAATAGAACAAAAACCCATTTTTAGAACACTATTTAATTGCGAAATGCTGGCAAAGTAAAAATGATAATTAGATCTTACAATATTATTAAATATGTGAATGGAAAAATGCTAACTTTAAAATTTGGCAAGAAACGGTCACAAAATTGATGATGATATAATCTTGCGGTTGTCAAAAATGTATAGTTTCAATTTTTATCTTTGTCTGACATTTTTGACTATTTAACAATTAAACAATTATCAGAACCACTCTGTTAACACATTTAATATTGTTTTCATAGACAACTATGTACCAATTATTGTATGTTTACACGGTTCGTAGGAAATCTACAAGTTAAAAGTGATTCCACCTCTTTTAATGAATTTTCAAACGCCATTTGTTTATTCTTGGCTTTTGTCAAAGACACCAGCGACATCTCTTTATATATATTTCAACAAAATATAATAAATAAAGTCAAAAAGTTTCTCTTGATTCCCTCTGAACCTACAGGAGGGCTAGTAGCATTTAGGAATTGATGATAATAACACGATGTTGGCATTCCATCTAGTAGGTCAATGTTTGTAGGCTTTGGTCAATAATAATGGTGTTCTTTTAAAGATTACCATTAGTGGGTGATTTATATTCCTCTCTCCTCTGCACTCAAGAAAAGAGAATCCAAAACATTGAAATAATATGAGTTGGATAGAGACAGTAGACAAGAAATAAGAAATATCTTAATAATTACAGATTGTAGGAGATATGAAGACGAAAATGATCATCTTTGTGGAGTTAATGTATGCGCGTATTATATTTTTTATCAAAACCCTTCTTAAATTCAACAGTACAGATCACATTTGTCTTATAAAATTAAAGCCCTACTTTTACAGAATTGAATGCACATTGGTCAATAGAAATTTTCTGAACACTGCCAATTAAAATAATTTACTGAATCCAACCACAAAGAATTGTCAAAATCATATGTTATGTGACGTAACTTAACTGACATATGTTTTGCACATTATTTTATATTTAAATAAAAGTCTCAAAATTAAAGTAGATTTTTTATTTATTTATCTATTAAAATGGCTTTGCGGCAAGCATTTTCAACAATATTAAAAATTTCACCACGTTATGTTACTCCAAAAGTAAATATCCATTCTACTGCTTTGCTATGCAAAGTAGAAGATCGCAAAGAAATGCTTGCCTCTATGCCAACAAGAGATGAGGGAACTGTCGGCGAAAGATCAATTGATATTGATACTTTAATGAGCAAGTAAAAGACTTTTCAAATTTCAAAGTATTTAAAAATAATAATTATTTAATATTTTTTTGATTTTAGGAAAGATAAATTCTTTCCCGATGCTTCAACAGCCTCACAATTGTTCAATGGAATTCCCTTCAATGAACTTCCAGTATGTAATGTCCGAGTTTCTAAGAACAATACCATTATATCATTTACTGACTACAAAGGTGAGTGTGATATTCAAAGAGGTTCCTTAATTCAATGAACATCATTTTCAGGTGTGATAAGACTAATACGATCCTGCGGTATCGAGGGATTCAAGAATACCAGAAAAGGAACAAACATTGCAGCTCAAGCAACTGCCATTACAATTGGATCGGTGAGTTCATAGTTTTGTTCTGTGACTATTCCACCCGAGTGTAAAAATCGTAATTTTTTTTGTAACTTTTATAAAATATCCCTATTACTAGTTGTACACGAAAAACATCCTTTTGAATTTTAAAAGCTTCCTTACTATAGTTTACAGATGATTCCAAGAGAGAATGCCAATATACGAATGAGCGAACATGAAATAAGATTAAGAAAATCGTACAGTTATCAGCTTCGAGAACCTGATCATGATTTGTTTGATTAATCAAAAGATACCTCATGCACCTTTCTCACCCACGTCGAAGCTATTGTTTGTCAAAACATTAAGTAATGGTTTGACGCACATATTAATTAATTCTCTATATAAACTTCTTTCAGCATTTTTAGTATTTCAATTTCTTAAACTATATTCCAAAAATCTTTAAAAGATTCCTTTATTCTTCCTGACCATGGAAATATCACAACAAAAAAAAACGATGTTATGCATTAACAGGTCTACAGCCAAGCTTTCTTCAATTCCCAAGCTCTTCGAAAGCATTGCCTATGACTGTTTTTATTTTTATTGTAGATCAATCTTTTCTTCACAACAGAATGGCTTTTTAAAAATCAGAATTATTATAGGCAATCTTATGGAATTTGATTCTAAAACTCTTGAAAGAATTAAATGAATGAAAAGTAAAACCTATGATAAAATCAATCACCAAATAAAAACCCTTAGTTTTCATCCTTTTTTTATTTCATGGCTCGTATAATACGTTAGACAACCGTATCTCTAAAATTCCGGGAGTTCCTCAAGGTTGCTACCTTTGTCCTTTGATTAATGGCTTTGAATTCATAGGAGTTATTAACGTCATTAATGCTTCAACTGCTTTTCTATCTGTCCAGTTCGGCAGGTCTCCTTCGAAATGAATAATTAAAAAAAAAAAAAATATGTACTACTACTATTTGCCATTTTTTTAACCACAAGCATTTTTAAAATAATCTCAAAAAACATCCATCATAACTGTCCTAATTTATCTCTTGCGCACTAACTAACTCACTTTCATTGTTGCATTCAATGAAATTTTAACTCAAGATATCGCAGAACTAAAAATCCTACTTACCTTATTTCCAAATATTTTACTCTGTTCGTACAAGAGAAAAAATTAAAAAATCTCAACACAAAAAAGTTCCATGCCACCTCATTTGTGTAAGATTTATTTCCTGTACACCGAGTCCCAAAATTAACACAGAGAGTATGACACAGCAAAATACTTATTCATAGTGCAGGTTTTTTCTTATGCACCATACCCGTACCTCTGTATGTGAGTTCTCATCTACAAAAAAACAACAAAAAATGTCTCCGAAAAAAGAGAGCGGTTAGGTTGCTGTGTCACCTACTACTACAAATGGGCAAGTTTTCTTTTTTGAACACTGAGTAATGAGTATAGAAACTAACATGTGAGAAATTTACAAAAATATGGATAGAGCGTGCAGGTTTTCTTATTGCTCACTGTGCCCATGTCGTGGAGACAGGTCAAAGTAGTTTTTATCCCGAAAGTGGGTAGGCGACGACCCGAATCCGCGAAGGATTTCAGACCAATAAGCTTAACATCTTTTGTGCTTAAAACCTTGGAGCGCATTCTTGATTACCATATTAGAGAAATCCTAGTTGGACGACCTCTCGAAAGCTCTCAGCATGCTTATCTTAAGGGCACATCTACGGAGACTGCCCTCCATGAGGTAGTGCGTACTGTAGAACAAACAATCCATCATAAAGAATCTACTCTTGCCACCTTCCTAGACATAGAAGGTGCTTTTAACAACGTCCTTACCGAATCCATAGAGGAATCGCTCGTTAAGTTCGGTGTAGAAGACTTCATTCGAGAATGGATTATTTCCATGTTCAGTGGTAGGAGGATTCGAGCCACTCTAGGCAATACAATCGCAACAAAACACGTGAGTAGGGGAAAACCCAGGGTAGTGTCCTTTCGCCTCTTCTATGGATTCTGGTCATGGATACAATTCTCGTTAAATTAGAGATATGTGGAGTGAAGGCGGTAGCCTATGCGGATGATTTGGTGCTATTGGTGTCAGGAAAGTACACCTCTGTGATTAGTGAAATCACGGAGTCAGCTTTAAAGAAAGTTAGCAGCTGGGCCACGAGTTGTGGACTAGGAGTTAACAAAAGTAAAATTGAACTGTTGCTCTTTACCACCAAAACTAAAGTACCGCCCTTCACGTTACCTCGACTCAACGGTCAAATCCTATCATTGTCTTCCAGTGCAAAATATTTGGGAGTTATACTCGACCCTAAACTAAACTGGAAATTAAATATTGAAGTACGGGTAAAGAAGGCCTGTGTTGCCTTTTACGCCTGCAGCAAAACTTTCGGCAAAAAATGGGGACTTCAGTCGAAGATGATTTTATGGACGTACACAGCCGTAGTACGTCCAATCTAAACATATAGTTCGATTGTGCGGTGGCCTGCTCTTAGCAAAGCTTATAATATTGATAACCTAAAGAAGGTTCAGAGAACAGCTTGCGTGGGCACCACAGGGGCCATGCGTACTTACCCAACGGACACCTTAAACGTTATTATGGATCTAATACCAATAGACCTTTTTATTAAATACATAGTTTCCTGCAGCGCTATTAGGCTGAAGGAATCAAACACCTGGTTGTCAAAACCTTATGGTCACAGCAACACAATCAAATTGATTCCCTCAGATATTATCTCCTAATTTGAGCCTTAGTAAGGGTTTTAAGGTTATTTTCCCATCTAGAGAAGATTGGGAGGATGACATCGTGTCGATAGGTTTCTTTACTGACGGCTCAAAGATGGCGTGCAGAGTTGGTTCCGGGATCTTTTCTGAGTCCCTAAATGAAGCCAAATCCTTTAGGCTTTCTGACTTTGCTAGCGTTTTTCAGGCTGAACTGCTGGCAATAAGGGAGGCATGTAAGATGCTTAAACAAAACCCAAACCAAACCGAAATACGGCTATCTTTACAGATAGTCAGGCAGGTGTCAAAGCCAATAACTCGGCCACATCCTCATCTAAATTTGTCCAGCAATGTCGCGATGAGCTTGCGAGCCTGAATATTAACCTCTGTGTCACCCTGATCTGGGTTCCGGGCCATAGTGGTATCGTGGGAAATGAACGGGCTGACGAGCTAGCCAAGCAAGGATCGGCCCTTCATAGCTCACTTGGCGCTATGAAGGGTAAAATCTTTTCTATCTGCCAAACTGAATCAAACCGAAGGTGGAGCAATTTACCCAACTGCATTATATCTAGGAAGATATGGCCCACCTATAATAAAACCCATACAAACGATCTTCTATGCAGGCCAAGGCAAAACATAGGCAGGATTGTTGCGGGTTGTACCGGACATTGGCCTATAGGATTTCACGCAGAGAAGTTGGGTATCTCTTACAACACCTTTTACCGTAGTTGTAGTGACCAAAGAGAAAGTGAAACGATAATCCATATCCTCTGCAAATGTCCTGCTTTGGTAAACACTAGAATGAAATACTTTGGAAAAGCATTCTTTCACGAACTTGATGAGCTATCTGAGACAAAGATTAGAGACCTAATCTTTTTTCTCAATGCGACAAAGTGGCTCTAACATAATCGCTATGAAGCTTCTCTATAAATCTATCCCTTTCATTATAGCGCTAATTGGATCTCAGGCTAGGTTGCCTTGAGATCGACATTTATACCTACCCTACCATAATTTTTGTTCAAGTTCCGTAACAAGATGGGAAAAAGAAAAAAAATTCCAAGTCTTACTTTGAAACCCCTTTCTGAAACTAGAATGGAGAGCAGGTTAAAAGTATTGAGGCTTGTAAAAACAAATTTAGAAGAAACACATGAAGCCCTTATGGAAATAGGAAATCAAGAGGCAAAAAACATTGCAGAATCGTTAGGAAATAAAATTTTTAATTTTTACATTTAATTGTTGCCTACAAATTTATTTCGATGTTTTAGAAAATATAAATAAAACATAAAAGTTTTATAAAATACAAAAAACAGTTTAATTTTAATGCGTTCCGGTGAAAAATTTAATGGGTAGGTTTGTTCAATTAACCGAGCGTATTGCTAGTTCCCTAGAAATACTAAATATGTTTCCTGAAGCTCCATCATCCATGTCTTAGTTTGCAGAATGTTATAACATTAGGTAGTTTTAAAGATTTATATGGAGAAGAATTGTTTAAAGAGTTAACCGTAATATCCCCGCTTTTTGGTAGGCTTATCTATAATTTGCATTGAAAAGGAATTATTAAATTCTTTAGACTTTGAAAATCTTATTTCTGAATTTGCAAAATGTAAGCCCAGAGAAGTAAGTTTCCAAGTTTAAACGTTTCCCCTCTGCTCTTTTCTTCGCTGTGTTTTATTTTATGGTTTAGGGTTACTTGGGATACCTCAATAAAAAAAAACGCACTAAAAGTCTACCTCGTGGGTAATGTGGGAAAGGCGTATGCTTGTGTATCATATATACATCCTTGTGAAAATATAAAAATATAAATATAATATCCTTGTGAAAATATAAAAAAGGAGCGCTTTCTACCAATCTTGCACAGGGCACAAGATTGCCTGGGGCCGGCCCTGCTTGCGTCCCAATAACGAACTTGAGTCTTTTGGAAAGAATTGATAGGCTATCGTTCTCTTTCTAAGACATTTACTACCCTTCAACATCGCCGCATGATGTTTTATTGCTATTTTCATAACTTATACCTTTGTACCTACTATATAATAAACTTCCATAGCATTATTGCGGCTACGGCGAACGTAAAAATAAACTGCTCCATGTTAATATTTAGATTTTATATACAAAGATGACACCTCATGAAGGAAGATTTATCAAAAAACAATTATACGGAAAAGTGAAACAAAATTTCTCCATGTAAAACTTACAATAGGCTGGAATGTTAGTCATATTATAAACGATGCAAAGCTCAACGGGATGCTCTCAAATGAATTATTCATTAAAATTTAAGAATAGAAATTTAACGAAACTTAAACTTCAATGTTTCATTATTAATTTATCTTTTTTTTTCTTGAATCGAAATAGAAAGCCGTTGAGCTTGGCTGGAAGACGATACGAGTCAAGGTTCGTGGTCTTGGACCCGGACGTATGGTAAGTCCGAATATACAAACACGATTATCGTAATTGATCTTATAAATCCATTTTTAATGTTCACTTTCAGTCTGCTATAAAAGGCCTTCAAATGAGTGGACTCAATATAGTATCGATAACCGATAACACTTTCGTATCCTGGAGTCCTCCTCGACCACCAAAACAAAGGAAATTGTAAACCCAAGAAAACAAACCAAAAAATAAATTAATTTTTTTTTGAAATATCAAATTTACTTTTGTTTTTTTAATTAAATCTTAAATTGATTGGGTTTTTGTTTTTAATGTAAAAACCTTAAATAAACCTTAAAGCTTAAAAATTATATACATAGGTACACATAATTATAATAATAATATTCTTAAATAATTAAATAAAGACACATTTCGACAGGAAAATAATTTAGGTAAAAAATACATTCAGAACAACATAATATTGTTTAACAATTAAAAAATATCAAGTTTTTCTTTTTGAATTAAACAAAAATTAAAAACGTTTTCTTTTCCATAATTTGCAACAGAGAATTAATTGTAAAGATGATGCGCGAAGATTTAGATTTTTTGTTTTTGTTGTTGTTGTTATTTTTGGCAATATGACTGAATAGGAATGCACAAGCCGATGAAAATGATTTATGCTGGAATACATAAAAACAGCTGTTGCATTTTGTTTGTTTGTTTTGCTGTTGGAATGATATTTAAATTAACAGAAATAATATAAAATAATAGTCCTCTTGGGGAGAGATAAGAGGAGTATCTATCACGCAAGTCCTTGTGGCGGCGGCTGCCTATTACATGAATTCTTATTACACAGCGACTCGAAGATACTTTGTCGTATCCGTCGGAATAGACACGGCCGATGCCTTTGTCGATTGCACCATTTTTTAAAGACTAAAGCGCAGATTTTTTCATTGATCTTCAATTGATCCAAACTGTGTGGATTTATACTGTAAATATAATTGAACCTTGGAAGTGTTGTTGGAACGATAAGTGCGCCTGCCACGCCACCTCCGCTACCATCAAGTCTGGAGTCGATGCCATTGGACAGGCAAATGTTTTGAAGACCTCGACTCAGTACGGTTGACGCTGTCGACTGGCTGACTAATGTAGAACTGTGAGTTTCTGTGGGGATTGATTCGACGTTGACCATTTCGCTATTACTACTGCAAGCGCCCCCGCTCCCACTGCCAGAGAAGGGATGCATTGAGGCTTGTCTACTACTACAGGCACTTGAAAATAAGTGGTATTCATATGAAGGACCGCCACCACCGCGATCATTGCCGCCATTGCCAGATGGCGGTTCGTCTTTGAATAGGGCTTCGTTTTCTAGACAATCCATATGCGACGTTACACATGACGGCTGGAAGACTATAGTTGAAGCATGTCCCGAACGACCAGAACTCAGGGGGGTTCCCTCTTTCCAGACATTCTCCTCCGGATCGTACACTTCGACGATGCACAAAAAATTCGATCCATCAAATCCGCCCATGGCATACAATTTGCCCTCGAAAGGAGTCAGGGACAAAGCACTGCGGGCTATTTTAACTGGGGCCATGGTTTGCCACACTTGGTTTTCGGTATCGTAACGTTCAACGGAAGCCAGTTGGCGAGTTCCGTCGAATCCACCGACAACATAGATATATTGGTTGATAGCAGCAACACCTGGTTAGGAAGGAGAATTGCATTAAATATTATATAAATGTTATGTAAATAACTTTTCAATTTTAATGCTTACCTGCTCCACTGCGTCCAACTTGCATTGGCGGAATGAAATTCCATTCATTATTCTCAGGATGATAACATTCGACAGTTGCTAGACGATCGTTGCCATCGAAACCACCGATTGCATATAGCAGGCGATTGACAACAGCCACACCAACTCCAAGTCTCTTCGAATGCATTGATTGAACCAGCGTCCAACGATCTTTCTCTGGATCATAGCTAGAAATGGAAATGAACAATATTTTAAGTTTATACCGCGCTTTTGTTTTAATGCAATTTAAAATTTATTGGGAAGAGTATACAACTATAAAATGTATATGTTACAACATTTACTTTTCACGTTTTATCAAGGAAATTAAAGTTATTTAACGGTTGAAATGGTTTACAGTCTTTCGAAAATTCTATGTTGCGTGCTTATGTTTGTGATCACTACCCATTGAACAGGACATTTTATCGTATGCTCCTGCAGATGGAGAGTAACATTTGTTTTGTAGACCGTATTGCATACATACATGTACTTGTAATGGTCATTCCAGTACGTCTATTCTACCTTGCACAGGGAGATGGAATCTATCTTGGTTTGATGACAAATAATTCGATTATGAGGTTAAGTTAGGCGAAATCAAATTTTCCGACGATTAACCTCATTAAAATTCCTGTTGTAGTTCGGTCAAAACATCGTCACGAATTTCCGCAGTTGAATATTGTGGTTGTTTATTTAAAACATGTTCTATGATCTTTTCTCAAAGATGTAAGAAAAATTTCAGAGTTCCACACTGACTTTCCAGGTACCGATCTGCCAGGAATGAATTGACAACAAAGCGGTGAGCACTTTTCAATGCTTTTGGTGGTCTGACTAAGCCAGGTTTTGTTGAAGAAGTTGCCTTGCTCATTTTTCTAATTTGATTTGAAATATGTTTCCAAAGCGACAACTTTCTTAAAATGCCACTATCGAAAATTCACACTATCACATCCTAATCAGAGACATCCTCAAAGCTTTCAGAACCAGTCCAATAAGAAATACCTTCGCAGAGGGTGGTTTCTCATCAATCGAGGAAAGAAAAGAACTCCTTACATCAAGCCTTGTAGAAAAAATACTTGTATTCTATAACTCTCCAATTCTCTCGGACGACACCAAAATCTTAAAACGACATAAGACACAAAAAAAAACCATCAGCCATCTACATCACCTTGATGTTTGTTCGAAAATCGGCATAGACCATAAAATAAAAGAAAGGACTTTGAGAATCACCCACCTTGGCTTTTCTCAAAGATCTCGCTCGATTAAAAAAAAAAGACTTAACTCCAAACGTATTATATCTTTAGTATTTCTACGAGTTACTAAATCCTTTCATCTTAAACAATTGGAAAATTCTCTTTACTGATGGCTCCAAGTGCGAAGAAGGTACTTGCTTGCAACCTCCTTTCATCATTTAAACTACTACCGTTTTTTTCCATCATCACTGCCAAAACCTTGGTGGTTGAAAACCACGCAAATTGCTTCTAAATCTAAAAAAACAATACAGTAATTTTCGCAGGCAATGCAGCTCCAATCGTTAACGTCAACAATTGATCTGATTTTATTAGCAAAATTAGAAACAACGTCATTAAACTTGAAGAATGAATGGAAATTTGTTGAAGCCACAATGATTTAAAAGTGAATGAACACGCAGATCGTAAAGCCAAAACTTCTTTAGACAGCAACCTTGCCATGCGACATTGCTTGCAAAATCATCTCTGCCGTAATATATGAACATCTAAGGCCCATCGTCAACAACCTGATAGGTCCTTATCAGTGTGGTTTTAGACCAGGAAAGTCCACAGTCAATCAAATATTCACAATACGGCAAATCCTGGAAAAAATCCAAGAACATCAAATCGACACCCACCATTTTTTCATAGATTTCAAAGCCGCAAATGACAGTATCTACAGGGACGAGCTGTATAAAGCCATGTCTAATCCCTGCCAAACCCGTCCGTTTGTGCAGGATGACTATGGAGAATTCACGCTGCGCCATAAAGATTGGAAACAACTTAACAGAACCTTTCGATGTCAAAAAAGGTTTTAGACACTGTCATGGAATTTTTTTAACATCGTACTTGAAAGATTAGTGCAGAGCTCACACGTCAACACTAGAGGCACCATATTTCAGAAATCTGTCCAATTACTAGCATATGCTGATGACATTGACATAATCGGAAGAACTCAGAGTGATATAAATGGGGCTTTTGTGAGTATTGAGGCAGAGGCGGCAAAAATGGGTTTAAAAGTTAATGAGGGTAAAACAAATTACATGCTGTCGTCGTCAATACCTACGTCTTGGTCAAAACGTCACCATCGACAGACGTAACTCTGAGGTAGTCAAGGACTTTGTCTCCTCTGTCAACGCAGAAAACAACACCAGCACTGAGATCAAACGCAGAATAACTCTTGCTGTTTCTTTGGGCTAAGAAAGCAATTGAGTGGTAAAGTTTCGAGGGACCAACGTGTCGCTATATAAGACTCTTTCATCCCCGTCCTGCTATACGGCACAGAAGCATTGACTATGGCAGAGAGAGAAAAGTTCTTCGTGTGATCTGCGGTCCCGTATGATGGCTTAGCCAGAAGGGTAAAAGTCCAACGACTAAGATGGCTCCGGCCCGGAAAGTCTTCGAATCCACACCCACAGGACAGCGTAGTAGAGGAAGACCGCGGATCAGATGGCGCGCACAAGTGGAAAGTGACCTCACCCAACTTAGACCGCGAAACTTGAGAAATCTAGCTGGGGACCGAGCTTGAGGGAGAAGTTTGTTGGGTGAGGCCCTAGTTCACAAAGGACTGTAGAGCCACCTTAAGTAAGTAGGTAAGCTCAAGTAAGCAAATAAAGAAGTGCAAACGAAAATTAGTGTTTAATGCAGAAAAATGTACCTATGACTTACTATTTGTGACTGTATTCCAAAACAAATAAAGTAATTATGTAGTTCGATTTTGTATTCAATTAATTAATGTTGTCTACAGCAGATACACTACAATATGAATAACTTTTAAATGAGGGAACATAAAATGTTTCTTAAAATAACATCAACATTTGAATTTGAGTACGATTTGTGGAGCGCTTCTTATAGAACCTATCAACCTATAAGCAATTAATGTTCCGTTTGCCCAGCGAAAAGAAGTAATTAAAGCTGAGTTGCTAACACATTCTAAAAATGATATGCTTCAATCAAAGGTTAGGTTTAACGAGGCAATTGCCAAAGAGAATCCCAATCCGATCTTTGTGCCTCTTTATGATTAGGATACGTAGAGGTTGTGGAAAGTTTGTTGTAAATTTAGGTTGGAGCATCTCCCTTAACCACTCTGATTTCGTTTTCGAATTTTTTAAAGGTCTTTTATTAGCAAAGACAAGACATCCAATAGGTAGGTAGATAGGTTTGTGCATTCACAGAAAAAGTGAATGGTAATAAGGACATTCATTTGAACTTAAAATAAGTTTTTTTACGTGTGTGTCTTATTAAAAATTGATTAGCCTAAGTATTTTTTTTTTTGTGTTTAAAACCTGAGTCAACCTAGGCTCAAATTCAAAGAATAAACCGTATGACGAACAATCATCTATTTTTAAACGTGTTTCATTGGCCACGAAAAAAAAATTTATATTCAAATCCAAATCTACCAATGGAAAACCCCGCTAGATCGCGTATGTAGATTGCCTTCGTAAACCTTGTTGTTTTACGGAATAAGAGACGTAAATGAATTGTATGTTGTTAATGTTAATTCTTATCTTCTTTTTTTAAACATTTTTACTAGCAACTGTTTTGATAGTAAAAGTTGTGATAGTGAAAGTAGGCCCGTCATATAAGAGTAAATATATATTATTTATTTATTTGTTGTTGTTTTTAGGATGTAAGCATCACGATACATTTATTAAAATTATAAACAAAAATGTATTAAAGTACAGTAGCACAATGCATGTTTAAAATTTTAAACCTTTCTATTATTTTTAGAGTTACTAACTGCAAGCAATCCACTAAATGATGAGCCAGACCCAAATGCAGTCATTCTCTGTTGACGTGTCAGATTGTCACCTACTTCTTTGATAAACATCTGATAATGGACACTCAACAAATATTGTTTAATCAAAATATTTTCGTTTGTTTTATTTGAAATTCGTTAAAGGAATCCCCTAATAGTTTAATTGACTTTATCTTATTAAATTTGAAGTTTTCTAGGAAAGATAAGTTTCATTGCGTATTTTGCACAATAATGATTAGATAATATTTTTGTATATACGTTTAATTTATTGACTTTTGTGCAAAAATGTTTTATAAATTAAAATATCATTTATTACCATTTATTTCGATATTGAAATAAAAACAATATTGATACGATGCTTTAATTGGGTTTTAATAAATTTCAAGATTTTAAAGTTATAATTCAATGTACGCCTTAAGTTTAATACTTCACTACTTCTAACACTTATTGCGATCCATAGAAAGAAAATCATATGAGGACATTAATTGGATATTATAAATAAAGAGACATAAAAGTTAATTAATTTGATAATAATTTATTTATCTTCCCAATAAAGAAAATTTAATGTCTCTTAGAGAGTTTAAAGAAATAAAAACTTACCATTCAACAGAATTATGATATTCCGATCCAGCTGAGCCTCCCACAGCATACATCTTCTCATCCATCACTGCAACACCGACCCTATGTCGTGGTACCGACATCGGAGCACAAGGTCGCCATTGTTCTGTCACAGCATTGTACTTATCCACCCAATCCGAGTCATAAGAAGATCCAATTGAATTATTTCGTCCACCGACAGCATAAAAAGTTCCCTTCAGAAATGCCGCTCCCAATCCTGAACGTGGTATTCTCAAATTTGGCAGTGTTGTCCACGTTTTGTCATCAACATTATAACCTTCTAAAATATCCAGAGATTGCCTAAAAAAACCCCCAGCAACGAATATCATTCGTGTTGTATTGGGATTCCTTTCGCGCACCGCAGGCCTCTTGTGTAGCGTTAAATCTTTTATGATTTTAGCCAAATACTCCTTGCAAGCAGGTGCTTTTCGTAAAATATCACAGTTTTTAACTTGGTCCTGGAGAAAAGTGGGCGTCAATAATTGACATCTAACGGCACGCAGAATGCTTGGCATTTTGGGAAAACGTTTAGCTTCATCATATTTAACCCATTTAAGGACGGCATTGTAGACTTCACGTTCCTCTTGAACGTTCAACTCATCACGACGGATCAGTGCAATAAGTTGTATGGCAGACAACTGCAGGAATTCTTCTTCATGGCAGACCTGCAAGTTTCAAAATATACTGCAATGGAAAACATTGAAGATATAAAATAACATCAAATTAGCGCACTTGTGTAAAGTGACGTTCGATGAACATATTGGCTTTACGCTGCAAATCTGTGCATCCATGTTGTTCAGCAAAATTTGCAATACCAATTGCATTCGAGGGGTCCAACTGTCGTTCGAGGAATACACAGCATGCATTTATCACATTTGGCACTTGGAACATTGTGGCAGCAGGTAATAGCTGACACACCGTCACTTCTGTAACGCGGATTTGGCCTGTGTACATGAAGTGTATAATACGGGACATTGATGTTGGACACACCTAAAATTAAAATAATTAATTAAGCTTTTGAATTTTTTTTTTAATTCAATTAAATTCAATAATCAATATCTTACCCCTTGCAATTGAACTCTTTTCATTTCTGCTTCCTTTAAACCACCTGTGAACATGGCTTTGAAGTAGGGACTAGCAGCACACAATACAACTTTGTGGGCTGGGAAGAGCTCTTGTTTGACTTCTAATATCACATCGGTTAGCATTTGATGGGATCGCATCATAAACATCATTCTGAGGGCTTCTTTAGCATAATTCGACATACAAAATGTCATATCGTCATCGTCCTTACTTATGAGATCCTCATTTTCAAAGTATTCAGTTGAGTTGCTGCTAAACGAGTAAGGGGATTCGTTGACTATGTTTTTATCCCTTCCCGTTCCCACTGTGATATCCATAACAGATTCTGAAACAACAAAGTTACTGGTTCAACTAATCGTCGTCGTTGGCTGATTTAAAATAAAAAAATATTTTTATCTTCTTTTGGAAATGAATATGTTTTTTTTTTGTTTTTGTTTAAATCGATAAGAACGATTATGAAACGTCATCATTACGCAGCAGATAGATATGGAACTTGATTGTGTTATCACAATTTATTTATTGTTGTTTTGATTTATTATATTGTCTTTGTCTTTGTATTTTTATTTTTGTTTTATAATTTTTTAAATAACGTATAGAGTAGCATGTGTGTACCTAGATATTGCAACAAATGATGGATTGCTGGAATCTTTAGTTATTTTATGTTTAATCCAATCAAATGAAGCAATCTAGAGGGGAATGCCTCGTTATTGGATTATCTTCGATATAGTTACCTACTTCTACAACTTTTTTTTCAAGTGGCCAAAGCGGCCGACTTTACAAGTTTACAACAAATTATGATAAATATACATAATATAATAATTGTAATAACGCTGAGTAATTATTGTAAAATTACTTGTCTCACTCATGATAACGTGGGAACTTCTTATCAAATGTTTTAGCTCAAGTGATTTTTTAGTTTTATATTTTAGTGTATTTGAAACTTATTTTATTGGATTGCATTTTTTAATCTATGTGTTTAGCTTAACAAAAAAAATGTTACATTAAAGCCTTTTATGAAGATTGTTTTGAATGTACAAACATTTTAAAAGAATCTCGAATCCAAGGTTCTTCTGCTAATATTGAAGGTTTTAATATGATGAGCCCATATTCTTTTAGGTAATTTTAATAAAATCTGAAGGAGTATATTTGACCAATGAAAATTATCCCACCTAAGCACGAGTATATTGATAGTGCTGCGAAAAAAAGCAATTATAAGATTCGAAAATCAAGGAATTGGGATTTGAAAAAGGATCCTCTGTCACAAACCTCATTGGCATCGTGTTTAAAAAATATAACTTTGAGAGCAAACTTAAGTGAATAAAGTTACAAAAAAGTGAAAAGTGTTCAAGTGAATTAGGTGATGATGGTTCGAGAAAATTTGAGTGTACTTGTGCAGGAATCTTAAGGCCTCGAACCAATTTTTCTATACCGATGCGTTAGGTTAGGTTAAGGTGGTTGCTGACGGAAAAACCAACAAACTTAGACCAATAGTTGGTCCATTGTGATATTACATGATCTACGTTACTAGAACCAGTTAGAGCTAACTATATAGAGTTTGAGACAATAGATGTCATAATAAGAAATTGATACACCGTCTTCTCTACTTCTTCATCCATGCAGCTTCTGCGTTAAACCTATAACAGAGCTAAGCTACCCTCAAACCGCTCACCTCGAAACGAGTGTGGGAGTATATTGACATACTGAACAACTTGACAAGAATATTATTGTCACATTTCATTGGGTATCTGTCCATATCGGTGTTCAGGAAAAAGAAGTGGTAGACTTCGGAGTTTAACAACTGCGCTTATAATACCGAGCTTTAATGTGGTATAGAAGAGAACGTAATTAATGACAAAATCAAAAAAATCGAACAGGAAAAAAGACTCAAACCTGGAAATAAAAAAATTATCCGCAACATAAATAACAAAAACGCTTCAAAAACTACATATGTACGTTTTAGTAGGAATAAGCTTAGAATAGTAAAAGGCATACTCAATCACTTGCCACCAAAAACTGAACACCTGCTTTAGAATTCTTAGCATTACAGACGTTTACAGCTTTGTAACACCTATGAGGAATCATTTGGTCTCACTTTGTGAAAATGTGAAGTACTCGTCCATCAAAAAAATAAACACTAGGAAACTGTCAAGTTGAAGAGAACAACCTTTAAAGTTTGTATACTCCAGAGTAGCTTCAACTCCTATCTTGTTAAAGGAGTTGCAATTAATCGATTTGTAGGGGAGACAAATTATTATCTTTAATTGTTTTCATTTATTTTTTATAGAAAAACTTTCTAGATGGATGCTTTGTTTTATTAAATTGGTTTATATTTTTGTCTGGGATTAGTAAGATCGAACAACCACAGTTCCTATTTATTATATTGTGTGTACTGTATACGCATAGTACGTGCTTGCCGCCACGTTATATATTATTATATCTTTGTCTTCTAAAAAAAAAAAAAAAAAAACGATTTTATTTGAAATTTATCAGAAACTCATTTTATGAAGAGGGAAAAAACATTTACTGCTTTCAAATTTCTCTGGAAACTAGTGTGATGAAATAAAATTAATTTCACTAATGACTGAGGAAAAATACAACTGTACTCACTTAAATTCACGCACAGCTTCATCAAGTGATCTTACAGCGAATATAGAAAGGCAATGAAAATAAAAACTTGAAAAGTTTTTTGAAACTGTAGTACCGGTGGCGTGATGGTTAGTGCGTAGGACTGTCATGATAGAGGTCTTAAGTTCAATCTCTTCCAGTGCCACTTAAAGTATTTTCCACGGGTACTGCTTCTTGTAGGGATTCACAAACGGCTTAACAAGTTAGGTCTCCTCTATCCCTGACAACATTGCTCCACACAGCGGTTGACAGTTGTAAGTCACTAGGCGCCTTGTACTCAACGGGCTGTTGCGCCACCTTATATTAATTTTTTTTTAAACTGTGTTAAATAGGGTGTTTTTCATTCAGATGCACGCAAAGTTATGATAATTGTTGTCTATAATTTGACAGTTGATACTTTAACCCCATAAGTATGCTTCCAAAATGTTTAAATTTAAAAAAAAAATATGTTTGCTCGCTAAGGTGAAAAACATAATTTACAGTGTTTAGAGATGAAGCTCCAAAAACAATTCCCAATCCATTAAGGAATATCCTTTGCATCCCGCTTAAATGCGAGCGGCATTACCGGTCCTTATTTCTTAGGGAATGTGGAAGAAGCTACCCTTAAGATGAGCCATGCTGACAGATATTTTTTTTCAAAAATTAATCAGCTTATTCATAAAATTCATTTCAAAATAAACTTGGTTACAACTTTGTTTCTAGAAGTTGTCCTTTTTACTGGTCCCTCGTTTGTTGTATTTCACGTATCTCGATAACTTTTTATGACTTTTGAGACATTGGAAGTCAATATCCAAACTACCATTGATGTCATAAAGGCAGATTTATTTGATAAAGTAGTGACAAAATGGAATTGCCCGAATGGGCTTTAATATATAATTCGTAGCCGCGGCCGAGGTGGCATTTACCGGAAATTAAACAATATTTTTGTCTTGTTTTATTTATATTTTCAAGCTCTAATAAAATATCCGATACAAGACCATTTAATATCAACATGTGCCTGGATAGTTGAAGTGTCAGAATTACCATACCAATAATTTTTAATCACATCCTCTTTGTAACAGAACTGAGTGATATAAAAATGTTAGTGCTTTGGTCAAAAATATGTACCTTACCGTAGAATGATCCGTTCTTGGCGAAACAAGAAGTAGAATGTATTTGCTTCATATTAACAATATATTCCTCTGGACATTTCACTAATTGTAAGTAGGAGGTATTTGCTTTTGTCAGTAGTCACAGTTACTCAAATTATGTGGGTATAAAGCACACTTGCTTACGGATTAGGGATTAAGACTTATTCCAAATTTAATATGAGAATTTCAAAAGCTCAACTTTTAGCTTCATATGCTTAGTAATATATTCCAAATTTAAATAAAACACTGGTATGTGATATGACTCAATTAAAGAAAAACTAACACATAAAAATCCTTGTTGTTTTTTTTTAAACGTCAACATTCAAATTTTGGTTTACTGGTGGCTTTGATTTTTCAAAAATATTCCTTATTTCAATAACGATCACTGTAGGTAGGTACGTACATAACATCCATAAATTAAATTCCAATTATGATAAAACACTCATTTCAACGAACCTTTAACAATACCGGAAAGTTCATGACACTTTGAACAATTATTTGATGCCATCACTGCAGGATTATCTATGCTGATAGGCTTAGTATATTGCTTAGCTTTATGAAGCTTAAGAGCCATATTTTATTTTTAATATTTTAGGTATAAACTCAGAGTTCAATTACTCGTACTTCAGATCTAACATAACATAAGAACATAATCTATAAAATGACCAACCTGCTCAGCAGTTAGATATAAACTGATTGATTTAATATTATTTTGTTCAGCTGGCAAAACGAAAAGTAGGCACAAGGTACGGGCCCGGGTGTTCTATGAAACAGCTGAAACTGAAAGGCATGTTAGCATGACTTGCTTTTGTTTGCTGTTGGGTTGGTTTGGTTTGGTGGCACTAAGTTAAGTAGTACTATTTATACAGTACTTGTACTTGTACATAGCTAAACCTTTACAAGTTTTTTTTTTATTTTATTTTATATTCAGTGTAAAAACTATCGAATTAGCTGCATCATGATTAAAAGGAAATTAATTATAAGCATTAAAGAATTTTAATTAGATTAGATGTATGTACATATATATGCAGTGAAATCACATTAAAAACATTTTTCATTTTGTTTGTTAAGATGATAAAAATTAAATGAAAACAAAATTAAAATCATTGGTATTTAATCTTTTGATGAAGAGTTCTGTTGGAATATGTTTGGTATGTTGAGATAAGTATATATCGTCTGCTAGGAGGTAAAAGTCATTAAGTAACAAAATTAAAATTTGTCATCAAGTGACTATGATGAACTTTAACTTTTACGAAACTTCTCAAATAGGTAAATAGTGAATTTTCTCATTCTCTGATTTGCATTAATAGCAGTTACATTCACTTTGTGACTTTTTCAAACTTAAGGGAAATGATTACATCAAGACAATGACTTTTTTCGAATTTGGAAAAAATTGCACTAAGTGATTTTTACCTCCAAGCAGACGATATACGAGTACATTTTATGTATCACAACAAAACGGTACTAAAATTTGAAGAAGATTTGAGTTAGATGGAAAACATATTTATAAAAGATAAATTTATGTTTCGCTCAAATCTTTTTATACACGCTAGCGGATAGGGTGTCTTTGGTAAAGCTTAATAGGTACAGTTGTGATAATAAAAATAGCAGTGCTGATCACATTTTATTAGATTGTCAATTATTTTAAGAACGGAAATTCTTACAAAAAAAAAAAATTAACATGTTGCTTGCATCTAACGGTCTTTCGTTTTCACATTAGAGACTTTTAGCTTAAAGTTATACTCTACTTTTGCCGGTGAACACACAATATTTCAAACTCTCTGGTTATAGAGTGTCCATAAAAATAGCAGTGCTTTTGATTTTATAATTAAGAAGGTTAAAAATTTATTTTTTTTACTTGCGACATAATATAGGAACTATATATGGCAATTTTCTATTCGTGCAAAATTTCGAACTCGAGATTTTAATCAAACATGATATTACGATGGTAGAGAAGTCAAAAAAAGTGGTTTCCGCGATGCCGCGGCCGTCCGGTCGGTTTTGTCTGTCTGTCCACGCTCCTACAACCTAAACCATTGGGCCGATTGAGTTCAAACTTGGAAGTTAAAGTTTTGAGCAGATTCGCGTAAGGAATTTTTTTCATTTTTTTTAAGATCAAACCTAACAGTGGCCCCATACAATTTTTTTGGTCAAAAAACGAAAATTCGAGTTGTCTCAAAAACAAACCGATAGATTTTTTTTAAAAATTTTATCTAAAATTTTATTTTTTAACTTGACTTCTTTTAATAAGAAAAACATATTTTTGTATTGCTCAGGAATGGTACCGCTCATGGAACCGTTATTTTGTTTGTTAATTTTCTGAGCAACTTATGCACTGATTTCAATAATTATTTTTCTGAATAAGCTCTTATATTGCCTGGGGTGGAATCGGCTAAGGTGATTGTTGATAAATGACAATCAAAATGATCGAATTTGATCTACATAAGGTGATAGTCAAATTGATACCTTAAAAGATATCACAAAAAAATGTGATAGTCGTTTTCAAACAAATTTGTTTATTCCGAATAGAGCTACGAGACGCTTACACAAACGACTGGAAAATTTTCTTAGTTCACTTTGTTTCTTTTAAAAAACACATTCCTGTGACCGACAAAGCTTACGACATTCGAAAAAAGCAAGAAAAGTAAGAATTTTATTCAAAATCAGCCAATTTGAAACTTTTATTTAGATATTTTATAAGAATCAATTTAAAATTTCACCAAGGCAACAACGAATTTTGACAATTTGAATCTAGAATTGTTCAATCGAATTGAATTGAGTTGAATCATCTTACACAGACGGAATGAAAATGATAGTCAATTTGACTATCAAAAAAGTGATAGTCAACAATCACTTTAGCCGATTCCACTCCTGAACAATATTTGATTATCAAAAGTGCAATATTTAATTTTTTGAATTTTTTAAATAAACGGTTCAACATTTTTTTAAGAAATTCAAACGTTGAGCGTATATTTACAATCACTAAACAACTGCATACCAAAAATATTTTAAGAACAAAATTGAAAAATTTTATATATAAAAATTAATTTAAAAAAAAAAACGCTCGAACGATTTAAAATTTTAAAAATCAAGGGTTTTTTGCTTTATAAAATGGCATTCAAATTTTTGAAGACAAACTTATTTTTTAGGTAAAGTTTTGAATCTTAAAATATTTTTTTTTTTAAATTATTTGAACTATATTTAAAGTAAATTATTTTGACACAATTTTAATTACATCCCTATCTTTTATCCAAATTAATGCATTTGGTACATTTTTATGTATTTTTATAACTATAACTATTGTAAATACCAACTATGGTACGTGTAGCGCCACTATATCGGATCAACGAATATGATATGTTTAATCAACAATCTATTTTAAAGTGTCTATGGAGAATTAATATCTTGGTACTTTTGTAAAGGGTGTCCCAAAATTAACGCAAGATTTGAATTAAATACAAAACGCCGTTTTTAGTCTTTTGATAGTTATATTTTTATTGACTCGTAAAGTGCATAGGATAGGGTTATGTATGGAATAACACATCGGACAAATGGCCTCCACGGCTTTGCATGCACATGCGCACTCTTTTGTTGAAATTTTCCATGACCATTCTGCATAAATGTGGCTGAATTTCGTTGATGCAGCGTTGAATCTCATCCTTTAATGCACGGGTGGTTGTGGGCTTGTTGACATAGACTTGTGATTTCAAATAACCCCATAAAAAGAAGTCTAATGGTGTTAAATCACACGATCTAGGAGGCCAATTTTGATCACCGAAACGAGCGAGTACACGACCTGGAAATGTCTCATGCAGTAATTGAATTGTTTCACGGGCTGTATGACATGTGGCACCGTCTTGTTGAAACCACATATTGGACACATCAATATCATCCAATTTTGGCAGAAAGAACTGTGTAATCATGTCGCGATATCGAGCACCAGTAACAGTCACTGCTTGACCAGCATCATTTTCAAAAAAATATGGCCCAATTATGGCTCCAGCCCAAAAACCACACCATACAGTCACGCGTTGTGGATGCATTTGTTTTTCGACAATCACATGTGGGTTCTCCGAACCCCAAATGCGGCAATTTTGGCGATTGAAAAAGCCATCAAGATGAAAATGTGCTTCATCGCTTAGGATGATTTTGCTCGAAAAATCAGGGTCCATTTGTTGATGTTCAATAATCCATTCAACGAACTCTCTTCTCTGTCCATGGTCATTAGGCTTCAATTGTTGTGTTAATTGAATTTTTTAAGCATGAAGACACAGATCTTTGGTGAGTATACGCTGTAGAGAGGTTCTTGAAATTTGCAATTCTTGTCCACGACGTCGAATTGAGGTTCCTGAATTGTCAGCAACACTCTCACGCACTGCTTCGACATTCACATTTGAACGGCTTGTTTTTGGACGACCAGTGTGTTTGGCGTCTCCAACGGATCCAGTCTCCATGAATTTTTCAATTAATCTCTTCACAGTTGAAGAAATTAAAACACTATTCCGACCATATTTTGTATGAAATTTTCGAACTGCAGCCGCCAAGCTTTCACTATTTTTGAAATATTCTTTAATAATGAAGACACGTTGTTCTATCTTGTAACGCTCCATTTTTAATAACCCTATACTGTTAGCTGTCAAATTGCTTTTTTTTCAGGGTTGCCAACACTTCACTGCACAAATGGCGGAAAATTCAAATCTTGCGTTAATTTTGAGACACCCTTTATATACGATTTAAAAATATTATTCTTTAAGAATAAGGTTGTTTAACACATATTTTACTTGCCTTCGCCTATATAAACGAATAAATACTTAATACTAGTTAAAGAAACGTACAACCTCTACAACTACTGCTTACATGTCACTTCATAACTAAAATCCAAAGCGCACAAGAGCCTTACTGTTACCAACACATGAATAGCAATTTCTTGTACTTTAACGAAAAAAATAAACTAAACGTAATAACTCCATGTTTGCGCTGAAAACTTGTAGGAAAGCAGGAATGTGATTGGATTGTAGTAAGCACCTTTTACCTACTAATGACATTTATTCATTATCATCATAAACATGGCTGAGCACGCCAATGAACTATTCTTTATTCGTTTAAGACACCTACCTAACTACACAACCAATAGGCGATCGCTTTACAATTTAAACATACATATTCTTCCTCTTTCTTATCTTCAGATAATTTACTTTCCATCCTGGTTCTTTTAATATGAAATTAAAATAAGGCTATCCAAAGGAAAAAGCTTTGAACGAAATAGTTGAATACACAAACAATTTTTGTTTTCGTTAAGTACGCTTACAAGTATATTTCACTTCCGGGATGAAATGTCCTAGGATGAGTTGTGTCTTGGGATGAATTGAGCATTTTTTTGACAAATAAAATGGCATTAATTATCTTTGGAGACAAACTTATTTTACAGGTATATTTGAAAATGTTATACAAGTACTTTTTTAAACAGACTTTTTGCATATAGGAGGAAGTTCGTGCGACCCAGTCGGGCATTTTATTTTATTTTCTGTAAGTAAATATTTTATTATTTAAAGTTTTAAGTATTTTAATATACAAGCATATAAGAAATTAAAAACTATTGGCTCAAAAATAAGACACTGCACCGAAATAATTCGAAAACTTATTCAAAAACTGCGTTTGGAGGGAAAAACCTACCAAAATATTCCAGACATCCTAGGCTGCTCAGCAAAAATGGTCAGTAACGCCTTAAAATGGCAAAATAAACCAAAAACGTAAGGCCAAAAAAGGATGACTACTAAAAGAACTGACAGAAAAATAGTTCAGTTAGCAAAACAGAACCCATCCATAGGCTCTAGGCAAATAAGAATTGGACTTCAACTGTCTGTTAGCGCTGTCCCAATACGAAGACGTCTTTTATAAGCGAAGTTACCAGCCCGAAGTCCACGATAATAATGGAGTTTGTTAAGGCACATAGAGATTGAGCAAAAGAGAAATGGAAGAATGTTCTAAGGAGCGGTGAAAGCAAAGTCGTCATTTTTGGGTCCAAGGGTCGTCAAGAATATGTGCGAAAACCCTAAAATGAAGCATACGATTCACGGTACACTAAACCGTGAATCATGGTGGAGGGAAAATTATGATATGGGCTTACTTTTCATATTACGAGGTCGGGCCCAATAATCCCATCGGGGGTATAAGAGATGCAACCGAGTATGTAAAAATTCTCGAGGAGGTTAGTTACCCTGTTCTGAAGAGGGAATGCCGTTAGTTTGGGTATACCAACTAACCAAAGCATACATCAAAAAAGGCAAATTCATTATTTGAGCAGAAGAAGTTATCCGTTATGGAGTGGCCCGCTCAATCCTCCAACCTCAACACCATCGAAAATTTGTGGCGGGAAGTTAAGAACGCAGCAAAACCCAAGAATTCGAAAATATTGTGGGAAGCAGTGCGTGATTCCTGGAACGCAATACCAGTCGGGAAAAATCAGGTTTCAGTGGACTCGATGCCACGTAGATGCGAAGCATCATAAAACACAATGGTTATGCAACAAAGTACTAATTGTAAACTAACATTATTTGTATACTTTCATATAACTTATTACAGTTTTCCTTACTTCTTACGTAATAGATCTAGTACTTTGTCATGCACTGCTACTCTAATGAACAGCCTTATATTTAAAAAACGGTTTTTTTCTATGACAATCCGAATCCTCAAAACCCTTAGCAACAAAAAAAAGAAGCTATTCTACTGGTGGTGATACGAAATTTCTGAACTTCGTAAGAGTAGTCTGCGTCTGAAGCGGAAATTCTTTGGCATTAGGTAGAACAATCTTAAGTCAAAAAATTGCTTTTTAAGTTTTTGATTTGGTATAACAAATTAAGTCAAGAACAACTGCTAAATATGGTATTAATTTATTCTTCACACAATAAAATAGAAAAATTCATATTTCTTTTGATATTACGGTTTAAGTTCATTGAGTCTGTGGGACTAAGTTTCTGACGTGTCCTTTTTGTCAAAGAATTCATCAGAGGAAAAAAAAGGAGACGAGACGAACTTCAAGAGTTCCAAACAAAACCCCTCGAACTGAGAAGAGCCATACATCTAAAAAGAAAAACGAAAATGGCAAAAACTTCGGGAATATATCAACAATGATTTCTTCTGGTACAAGATTTATGAGCAAAAGCTTGAGACCATGACAAAGAAAAGATTAAGCACACCCTAAATATGATATTCCCAAATCCTCAACAAGACCATTTGACACCTGAAGAGCTGAAAATATCTGCAAATGTCCTAGAAAACAAAAATGTTATTGAAAATGATGGAGTACCAATAGAAATTCTGAAACAAAGCAATTGAAAGTGAAAATTGAACTGTGATCCAAATATTTGACAAATATAGATTACTTACGGTTTAAAAGAAATCCCATTTTGTACTAACTCTAATTTTAGCTGTCATGTTGGGTTCAGACAAAGGAATCAGCTGATGGTTCGACACAAGTACACTTGACTTGATAATAAATGTGATTTTTCTTGACTAAATAAATAAAGTTTGCTTTAGTTGGAAGGCTATTTTTGTATGGCATCTTAACCTCCTTATATTAATTTAATTTTTAGTGTTGGAATCTGAAACATTTTTCTGGTGCGGTTGTTCGATTGAACTTTTTATCGATTTGAGGTTTGAGGCAAGGTTTTCTTCTTTCAGAATCAATTTTTTGTCAACTATACATTTTTAAAAAAGTCCAGAAAGCTTTCAGATATTCAAATAAAATTGACAGTGGCCATAATTTTACTGCACAAATATAAATCTTTTGTTATTTTTAACACACTTTTTAGTATATCTATAACCCAGTGACATTACCTACATAAATTATTATTGATAAAACCTCAAAAGCTGATAACTGATACCATACGGTGGTAGATGAGAATTTAATTTCTGAATGACTTTATGGTTTTATTTGAATTATTATCAAATACAAAATTTCAGTGTTACCCACTTGAAAGTATAACAAAAATTAAGATAAGTCTAATTTTAGCACATAGTACACAAATTTAGGCAAAAATAAGAGCAATAGATTTGTCAAATTTAAAGTTGTCGGATAAAAAAAAGGGATTAGAGTAACACCGTGTTGTGTTTAAATACTGAATGTATCAGAATAAAGAAATGGTATCAACTGCACACAATACAGATTAAGCTAAGGATTACTGAATCTGCTATTTTTATTTGATTTTGGAAAAACAACTTAATACAGCGTTATTTCTTCCAACGAAAGACTGTTTGTACCAAAATATTCAACTGATGAGGCAGTGATGTAATTACGAACAGATTAACTAAAACCGTACAGAAATAAGGGCAGTGGCGCAACAGTCCGTAGAACTAGGGCCTAGTGACTTACAGCCATTAACCATTCTTGTGTGCGAGTCATTTTAAGGATGGAAGGGACCTACATTTTTAATGCTTATTACGGCTTATTTGGGGAAGCACTTTTCATGACAAGAATCACTCTTTGAAGGTTTGTAAATTCATCGTAAGAGACTGTGAAAAAAACTGTAGGTCGCGCAGGTAGGGATTGTGTTAAAAGTTGAGATTTGATACTTTGTTTTTAAATACTTAGTTTATTTTATCGTTATCAAATTGTACTAATTTTTATATGTTTGATGTATTGAAAATAAATGTTATTACTGTTCAGAAACATGCCCAAGATGATTTCATTGTTGAAGAATCTTCAGAAGGAATCATATTTGAAAGAGGAATAAAACAATCTACCAGAATAAGAAATCCACCTGAAAGATATGGTTATATATCGTACGTGGCCAGCAACAATGATGAAGATCCCAAGACAGTCGCTGATACAATGAAGAGCGAACATACATATGTCTGATTAGAAAAGAGCAATGAACGATGAATATACAGCTCTTTTGAAAAAAGGCACTTGGGAAATAGTTTCTTTACCAAAAGGAAAGAAAGCCATACATTCCGAATGGACATTTAAGACGAAAAAAGATGCAAGTGGTAATGTCGACAAATATAAAGCTAGATTGGTCGTAAAGGGGTATTCGCAACGTCAAGGGATCGATTATCAAGAAAGATTTTCTCCCGTCGTCGTAAGGTACACGTCCATAAGGGTACTTTTAAGTTTGGCTGTACGATATGATTTGGATATCGATCAAATGGATGTTGTGACTGCTTTCCTGCAAAGTGAACTTAACGAAGAAATTTACATGAATCAGCCTGAAGGTTTTGATGATGTTCAAAATAAAGTATGTAATCTCAAGAAATCACTGTACGGTCTCAAACAAGCTAGCAGAGTTTGGAATAAGAAATTGGATGAAACTTTAAAGAAAATTGGACTTAAACAATCAAAAACCGATCCGTGTATGTATTAATTGTAAGACAAACAGCACAGATAAAACTTTAAGTCATTCGAGATGAAAGATTTTGGAGAGGCCAAATTTGTGCTTGGTATGCTAATAACTCGCGATCGAGAAAAGGAAAATTTATGGATAAGCCAACGGACATACTTAAAGAATATTCTCAAGCGATTCAACATGAAGGATTGTAATCCGGTATCCACACTCTTAGATATCGACCAAAAGCTTATAAAAGAAACACATCAACAAAGCAAACACGAAACTGATTACATGAAAACCGTTTCATATCAAGAAGCTATTGGACGCATTTTATATGCAGCACAAGTAAGTCGCCCGAATTTATCCTTTGCAGTGGGTGCTTTACTTACTTACTTACTTAAGTTGGAGCTACAGTCCTGTGTGAACTAGGGCCTCACCCAACAAACTTCTCCATCTTGCTCGGTCCCTAACTAGATGTCTCCAGTTTCACGCTCAAAGTTGGATTAGGTCACTTTCCACTTGTGCGCGACACCTGATCCGCGGTCTTCCTCTACTGCGCAGTCCTGTGGGTGTCGATTCGAAGACTTTCCGGGCCGGGCATTGGTTTCCATGCGCTCTAAGTGACCCAGCCATTTTAGTCGTTGGACTTTTACCCTTCTAGCTAAGTCTACGTCGCTATACAGCCCGTACAACTCGTCGTTTCATCTTCTTCTCGACTCCCCTTCTATGCATACGGGACCGTAGATCGCACGAAGAACTTTTCTCTCGAAACGACCCAAGGTGCTTTAATCCGCTTTTGTCAAAGTCCATGCTTCTGCATCGTAAAGCAGGACGGGGATGATGAGGGTTTTATATAGCGACACATTGGTCCCTCGAGAGAGGACTTTACCACTCAATTGATTTCTTAGCCCAAAGAAACAGCGGTTAGCAAGAGTTATTGTGCGTTTGAGCCTAGGTAGACGAAGTCCTTGACTAAAGTTACGTCTGTCGATGGTGACGTTTTGACCAAGACGTCGGTATTGTATGTTCTTTCTTGACTACAGCATGTACTTTGTTTTGCCCTCATTAACCGTTAAACCCATTTTTGCAGCCTTTGCCTCAATAATCACAAAAGTCCCATTGACATCACGCTGAGTTCTTCCTATTATACCAATGTCATCAGCATATGCTAGTAATTTGACAGACGTTTGAAATATAGTCAGGAATAGAGGGGACCTAAAGTTTATATGCCGAATCCGAACGGCTAATTTGAGAAAGAACTTTTTCATGACAAGAGTTACTCTTGGAGTATTTGTCAATTCCTCGCAAGAGGCAGTACCCGTAAAAAGGCTTTAGATGGCATAGGCAGGAATCGAACCCAAGACCTCTGGCATGACAAAGCACTCACCATCATGCCATTCCTGACAACATTACTCGCACACAGGAATGGTTGAGAGTTGTAAGTAACTTAGGGCCTAGTTCACTAAGTTCCCAACAGACTGTTGCGCCACCCAATTTATTTATTATTTTTGAAAGATAGTGTTGACGTGTGAGCTCTGCACTATTATTTCCTTGTCTAAAACCTTTTTTAACATCGGAAGGTTCTGTTAAGTTGTTTCCAACCTTAATTAAGCACCGTGAATTCTACATGGTCAACGAGTTTGTCTAGGATGCCAAAACAAGACATGGCTCTATACAGCTCGTCCGTGTAGATGCTGTCATATGCGGCCTTGAAATCTATGAAAAGATGATGGGTGTCGATTTGATGTTCTTGGGTTTTTTCCACGATCTGTCGTAATTTTGTGACTGTGACTTTCCTGGTCGAAAGCCTCACTGATAGGGACCTATTAGGTTGTTGACAAACTGCTTCAGACGTTCACATAATACGGCAGGAAGGATCTTATATGCAATGTTAAGGAGGCTGATGCCTCTCTAGTTGGCTCAATTTAGAGGGTATCCTTTTTTATGTATCGGGCAGACTATGCTGAGATTAGACTCATCGGGCATGCTTTCTTCCGCCTGCTGCTTTAAATAGTTCGGCAGTGATGCCGTCAGCTCCAGCAGCTATGTTTGACTTCAGTTTATATATAGCTATCTTCACTTCGTCTAAGTCGGGTAGGCGTACTTGTTGATCTGCGTGGCCTAGGTTGAGTGGTTCTATCTCCTTTACAGCGGAATTCGGTTCGTCATCGCCGTTATATAATTTGGAGAAGTGATCTTTCCATATTCTCAACTTTGACTGCGTTTACAAGCTTCGGTTCGTGGCTGGTACCCTTGGGAGGTTTTTCTTAAATTTTGGAAAATTTATGAACCTCATTCCTGTTGTGACATCCCTCTATCTCCTCGATCGCCCGATAGCTCGCTTCTCGTGCCCTATTTTTTCTATTTAAGAAGCCGGTGTTCCTCTTTCCTCTTCTGCTCGTAGAGCTTGCGATCAGAGGCCCTACTCTGCTCTGGTACTTCTGTGCAGCGCCGTTGTGTATACCTCTTGTTTCTCTGCGTGCGCTTGCCGGCATTCGTCGTCAAACCAGGGGTTTTACTGTTGTGGCCGTGTGAGACCTAGCACTTCAGAGGCGGCATGCCTGATAGCTTCACTGGTTTTCAATGCTTAATGCAGGAAGCATAGGACTCCTTAAGAGGTTACTAGAGACTCGATCGGAAAAGAACATGGCAGTCTCTTGCGATTGTAGCCGTCTAATGTCGAAACTTCCCACAGTACTTCCTTTTTTTTTACTTCGACTGGGATATCCGTAGCCGTACCTTCGTTACAACGAGGTCCGAGTCAATATTGGCCCCTCGGAAAGTTGGGATATCCTGTATAATGGAGAAGTGTCGTGCGTCGATCGCAATGTGGTTAATCTGGTTGACAGTTGATTGATCAGGAGATTTCCATGTCCCTTTAAGGATATTAAGATGTGTGAACTGCGTACTAGCTTCCTGAGAGTCTCGCCCCGCATCGAAATCGATCAGCCTGAATCGGTTGTCGAAGGTGGTGCCGTTCAGGCTGTATCTCCCGATTGTGCCACCTTTGGTGTCTTCTCTTCCTAACTTGACATTAAAATCTCTTAAGACAATTTTAATGTCATAGCCAGGGCACTGCTCATAAGTCTTGTCCAAGAGCTCGAAGAATATGTCTTTGGTGTCTTCATCTTTCTCCTCTGTTGGAGCATGAGCGCATATTAGGCTTAAGTTGGCGAATTTAGCCTTGATTCGGATTGTAGCGATGCGCTCGCTCACACTGTTAAAACTTAAGACTTTTTGCCTGAGCCTAGTTCCAACAACAAATCCACCCAAATAGACACTGTCTTTGTTCTCGGTAGCAGTCGCCGTAGAAAATATCACAGTCTTTTAGTTTGCTTTTGCCCGGTTCATCTAATCGCACTTCTTGGATGGCGGTAATTGTTCGGTTAAGGGACCAAACATTATACGTACAGATTCGAAGTCCTAATTATTTTCCATTAGAAACTGTGAATATTTCTTTAAATGTTAAAAACAAAAATATACAATAATTGAATCCTAAATTTGTTTTTTGTTATTTAATTATTTAATAATCTAGGAAATTAAAGTTGCCTTTGTTTTGACCAACACTGTATATTCATTTCATGTAGTTTTAACACATCTATGCCAAAGTTTATTAATTTTAATATGAATTATAAAAAAAATATTAACGATTTTAATTACTGGGCTTTTAAAAATTACACGCTCATTAAAATCTTACACAACAAATAATATATAAAAGCTTATATATCTAAATAAAAATGCAGTTCAAATTCAATTCTAAAAATTAATCAAACAACATCTAGGTGTACCGTTATCGCTAAAATTTTGTACGTATTAATCACTAAGCACACATTCTAAGAAATAACATGTACACATATGTATGAATGGTTTAATAAAACTTTCTACCGTCCAAAGGTTAATAAGATATTAAGAAAAATAAAAAAAAAACATTATTTAAATAAAATCCACATAAACTAAACAAGCATTACGTTGCATTTTACGCTTTTTGTTTTTATTTTCGTTATTTCAAAGTAGATATCTAGTATAAACATTATCCATTTTCAATAAAACGTAGATACACGAGTGTTGATAGGTACGTTAATACTTTTTAATGCAGAAGCTCCAATGACTAGGCAGTTTCCTTTATCAAAAAGTTAAGGAACGAAAAAACAATCATAATACCCATTAAGAGGTATTTAACTACCTCAACACATTTCGTTGTATGTTACGATATTCTTTACTATACAAGAGCTATCGCAACACTAAGCAGCTGATCAATTTAAAAGTTACGTTCCTAATTCGAGATAGGCACCTAAATAATGTTGTATTTTTAGAGTGGGAGTTAAAATCAAAAAAAAAATACATCCACTTAGCCGGTAGGCAGCGTGTGGCAAAGCCGTTAGTTGGATTGTTGTTTATTAAGCACTTTGTTGTGATGGATGCCACTCGTAGTAATTTTAAACTTGGTATTTGTTTTAGAAACAAAATTTCAAGTATACTAAGACCATTTTTTTCAATAATATTATTCTTCAACGGTTATATCGAAGATTCTTGCAAAAGCTTAATTTAAAAATTAATATAAACTTAAATTAACAGGTAAAAATAGAACGTACAAAATAGTCTCAAATGCCACTTTTGCCCTGTTCTCATTACTCAAGTTTAAAATAGATAAGACTCGACAGTCTAGACTTTCCTAAAGCTATCAAACTAAAAATGAAAACAAAACAAATACAAAACACTACTAACATATATTCAATAAAATAAAACAAATTGGTAACCATTTTTATATTCTTATGGCAAAAAATAACGAATAAACAAAACAATAACAAAAACAAAAACAGAAAATAAACAAATGAATATTATACAATCTAGATTTTTATAATGCATTCGACGACAACGACGTCGAAGACGATGACAACGTGAGGCATTCCGGTCTACATAGATACATACATTAAATGGAATGGAATTCTGCCGAATCACTCACCTTCCATAGGCTTGCAAAGGAATTCATGTGTTGCTTTATCCAAAATAAGGATATCATCTAAGTAAAACTATAAGCTATGTTCCTTTAAACAAACTGTGTCACTTGATATAATAGGTGTCTTATAATAAGTAGTGTAGAGTTAATTATAAAAAACGAGAGACACACGTTAGATGGCCTTAACCGTGACGAAAAAAGTTGAATTGCTTTTTTCGGAAATTAGATAAGATACAAGTTTTGTGCTATGTGCTTTTAGACACGTTGTATCTCCTCCACTGACGTGATACAACGACAACGTACCGTACACGACGACGAGCGACGCTTTGATCTGGGAATGCAGTTTTTATTTTTATTTTTGTGTCAGTCTTCATTTCTAGATAAACCTCACATTCACATTCATATCCGGCCAAAGTCTATCTCGAATACTGCCTCTCAACATTTTTGGTTTAGATTGGAGCTATGCCAACTTACTAACGGTTTACGTTTTGGTCGTGTTGATACTTTTATTGTTTGTTTTTTCTCTTGTATATGACATCGAGTGTGAAGAACAGCAATAGCCAGGCTATGTTGTGTTTAATGTTTTATCTTTCTAGTTTCAATCCAGGCATTGCGGTTCGTTGGCTTTTTGATTTTGAATTAAAACAAAAAATGAAAATAAAATGCATTACAGGGTCGCAAGAACTTGATCTTCTTCTTTTTTTATTTTTGTTTTTTCTTTTAATCTAAAGGTGGAATTTTTCATACAAGAGTTTAAAAAATATGCTTTTGATACAAATTGCTACGGTAAGAAAATTATTATGAATGAATGACCTGTTAAAATAAAAAGGGTCAAAATGTATTCAAGATTTTTGAAATAAAATAAAATATTCAAATGTAGAAAACTTTTTAACTTAGGAACAAACATATAGAAGTAAAAAAAGGTTTAGCAACAGTCCTTAAAGTGGTACCCGTGGCATGATGGTTAGTGCGTTGGATTGTCATGCTAGAGGTCTTGGGTTCGATCCCTGCCTATGCCATCTAAAGTCTTTTCACGGGTACTGCCTCTTGCGAGGAATTGACAAATTCTCCAAGAGTAACTATTGTCATGAAAAAGTGCTTTCTCAAAATTAGCCGTTCGGAGTCGGCATATAAACTGTAGGTCCCCTCCATTCCTGACAACATTACTCGCACACAGGAATGGTTGAGAGTTGTAAGTCACTAGGCCTTGGTTCTCAACGGACTGTCGCGCCACCCAATTTATTTATTTATAACAGTCCTTAAACCAACTAGAGCTTTGTACATTAAACTTCTTAACCATTCCTGTGAAAGTATTTCCAAAGATGATTGTAACGCTAAATCCGAAAAGACTAAAATAAATAAATTGGGTGGCGCAACAGTCCATTCCAGAACTAGGGCCTAGTGACTGACAACTCTCAATCATTCCTGTGTGCGAGTACTGTTGGCAGGGATGTTAGGGACCTACAGTTTTTAAGCCGAATCCGAACGGCAAATTTGAGAAAGCACTTTTCATGACAAGAATTACTCTTGGAGAATTTGTCAATTCCTCGCAAGAGGCAGTACCCGTGAAAAAACTTTAGGTGGCACAGGCAGGGATCAAACCCAAGACCTCTCGCATGACAGTCCAAAGCACTAACCATCATGCCGCGGCTACTACAATTCGACAAGACTACTCTTCAGAAATTTGTCAATTTCTCGCAGGAGGCAGTACCCGTGCAAAAAAAACTATGGGTGGTACAGGCAGGGATTGAACCGAAGACCTATAGAATGACGGTCCTACGAATAGAAGTTATAGGGGTTTAAAAATGTTGTCTCATATAGTGCTTAAGCAGTATTGTGCATTTAAAAAGTATTTTCTGTAGATTTAATGCCTTATTTATAAAACAAAAACAATTTCTTCAACTCCCATGTTGAAAACAACAATATCAAGAAATAAAATTGTTCCGGACATAAATGATTAAGAAGTTTTAAAAATTACATTTTTGTCTCATATATAAGATAAAAGCAGTTATATCCAGTGACGTGCGGCAGTCCATTTGACTGGGTAGACACAAATTTTGATTCATTATTTCGCATTGTAATAATGAATTAATAGTTATCTTATCTTCTATAGGTAGCATTGAAAACTTTAGATTTGTATCATTTGAGAAATACTCAAAAATATCAACATTTCCTGAAAAATCCATTTTACAAATATGTATTGATTTACGCAATACAGGTTGGCAATCTCAAAAATTTACAACCTTAACTTGTCCTGTCAGAGTTCAATATCAAAATGAAATGAAAATAATTTAATTCACATGTAAGACGCAACGTTTTCCGACAGAGCTCAATATCGATAATTCGATTTTTTTTCAAAAACAAACCGATAGATTTTTTTAAATTCTTGCTAAAATTTGTGTTCTTAGTTTAGCTTCTTTCAATATAAAAATATATAAAGGCTATCCCATCCCAGCTAAAACCGTTATTTTGTTTTTAAGTTTTCTCAAGAACTAAACTTTTTTTTTCTGCCAAAAATATCATTGGTTTTTATTTTTAATTTAAAAAACAAATATTATTTTTTTCGAAATTTGATTTCTTGAAAATGGGTTATCATTTTTTACAAAATTGAAATGCCAGTCGTCTAATAATAAGTTCAAAATTATATTCCAAAAATATTTTTAAACTAAAATTCAATAACTATTTTCAAACGCAAGTTTAAAAAAAATTTTATTTTTTCTTGAGAAATCAAATGGCATTTACATTTTTGAAAACAAATTTTTTTGCAGGTACATTTTAATTTAATACAGGAAATAGTTTTAGACAGACATTTTTGTATACATAAGCGAGTTCATGCGAACCAGTCGTGCATTTTTTTTTTTTTTGTTTGTTACAGTTTTAAGTTATGCCCTAGTCTTATTTTGGATTTGATTGTTTGTTTTCAATATCAAAAGATATTTTCAAGTTGTCTAAAAACAAAGATAAAAGGTTTGTTGATGTACTAAAATTGTATTACGATTCCAATAACTATTTCTTGAAGAACTCGTCCTTTGCAATAAAAACATCCTAAAGTCATTTGATATTACCAACACTATCCCAATCTTTGCTTTTTCGTTGCTAACAATTAAGATTTAATTTAAGAAATGTTACATTAACATCTTGAAGTATATGATATGAAGCCTTAAATAATTAATTTTTTTTTCTATTTCTTATTGAAATAATATAATTTAAAAATATGTAGAATAATTAAGAAAAAGTTAATTTTTGAAATCTACTTCCATTTTTCTCAATCTACTTCACTTTTTTCCTAAAATCTACTTCCACTTTTTTTTTGAGAAGTGGTAACACTTGCCTGCTGCCGCTGCGTGCTGCGTTGATCACATTCACTGTGCTACTCCTCCTGACTGACACTCGTTCTCTTCATGAAAAATTCGAATTAAGAATTTACTTTCAAAACAAACAAGCGATTAGACAGATTCACTTATGTCTACTAACTTCCATACAAAATCAGTTTTTGGGAATGATAAGCTAACCCTTTTCCCTTCATATAACTTTAAAGGGAAACAAAGACACTGTCTTCGTCTTTACTCGTGTCGTGCCATTCGTACTTTCAGTATTCGGTGTTCGTTCGGGAGGTTCGTTAATAGAAGTCAGTCATATATGTAGAGCCAACCCAAGATATACAGATTCTGTATATCTTGGAGCCAACCTATCCATCATAGCATAGCATGATGTTGGTATATGTGAGGTAGTTGATAAATAAAAGTAGAAATAGGTGTGAATGTAGATTGTAGATACACATATAAATGGGTTAGACAAAAAATGAAAAGAAGTAGTTACTATGGGATAGGAAATATTATTCTTAATAAAATCAAAATAGGAATTAGTATAATTAGGTACAAATTTTTGTTTTTTTCCATGCATATCATTTTTAAAGTTATGTATTTAGGTACTGTAGAGAGTAAAGTATTGTTTCAAATCTGAAGGGTAGACACTGTCTAAAACGTCTTATTGACGCACCGTCACTGGTTATATCCACTAAAACAAAGAACGTGTTACAAAAATATTTTGCGCACACATCTCATTATACATGCAAATTGCTAAATGGCTATAACTGTTGAGGTTTAATGTTATTAGGGTTGTCCCAAGGCATTTAAAAATAATCTTAACAAGGCAAAGAAGACTTGTTTTTTTTTTAGATCTGAGACCTATTATTGCTTATTTTGTTATTTCTTCTAAAAAGACTAGCCAAGGCCACTTACTGATCCATTTCTACGCCCTCTCTGGTAACCACCCTTCGGCAGAGAAGCGAGAACTTAGTTTTAAAATTAAAGGAACACAAACAGATTTCTTTACAGCTCATAACTTATTGATCAAAAGTGTTATTGAGTGCATTTCCATCAAAAGTTGATTGTTGCTTAGATTCTTTTTTTTTAATTACTTTAAAATGGGTAAACAAAGTGCAGTAGAAACACGACAACTTATTATAAAATTAATAAAGAAAGGAAAATCTTCCCCCGAAACAGCAAAAACAGTGGGCAGATGCCATAACTAGGTGAAAAAAATGTTGGACGAATTTCAAAAGTTCAAAAATGTAAAAGAGCGACCTCGTTCCGGAAAGCCAAAAAGGCTATCCGTAAGTGATGAACGTGTTATCGTCAGGGAAGTGCGAAAAAATACCACGTTTAGTGTCGGAAACATTACCCAATTTTCTGGAGTCAACGTTAGCGCAAGCGCAAGCACTATTCGGTGGACCCTCCATAGTAGCGGGCTACATGGAAGAGTTCCTCGCAAAAAGCCATACATTTCTGAAAAAAATCAGAAGCGAAGACTTCTTTTTGCCAAGAAATATCAAAAAGAAAGTTCTTTATTCTTGGGAAATGTTCTCTTTAGTGACGAGAGCAAATATGAGATTTTTGGTTCAAAAAAACAACCAAAAATATGGAAAACGAAAAAATTAGAATGTGCACAAACAAATTTAAATTCAACAATTAAGCACGGAGGCGTTCAGTAAAGGTCTGGGGATGTATGGCATCATCTGTAGCCGAGAACCTCGTCTTTATCGACAATACAATGAGAAGAGAAGATTATTTTAATATTTTAAGAGACAATTTGCCAAGAAGTGTTGAGGAATTGAGTTTAAGTGGTTCATGGGTCTTTTAACAAGACAACGACCCCATGCACACATCGAAAATAGTCTAGAAATAGTTAATTTACCGTACACCCAAGCAACTGGATCACCCTCCACAATCCCTAGACTTAAGCCCCATCGAACATTTGTGGGAGTATCTGGATAAGCAGATCTGAAAGAGGAACATTTCAAACAGAGAGTCACTAAAGTCAATTCTAGTTGAAGAATGGCAAAAATCCCAAACGAATTGACAAGGAAGCTGATAGAGTCAATGCCCAGATGCATTGATGCTGTTTTAAAGGCGAAAGGGAAGCAGACAAAGCACTAGTTTAAAGTTTTTTAATTTAATTAAATAATGTACACTTTTTTTGACGCTTTAAAACTGAAATATTTTTTTTTTTAATTTTTGGTTTGTCAAATATTTGTTTACAGTGTTACAAGATTTATTTGTACCCTTTTGAGAGTTTTAAAGACTTACAACAGACTTTAAGGTTATTTTGCAATTAGCAGCGTTGGTACTAATTTTTATCGAAGGGGAAAAGTTTCGAGGGAAATTCTTAATAAAGAAAGAAAGAAAAAAAATTCCGTGGGAAGAAAAAATTGCAAAAAAAAAAACCCAATCTGAATGGGTACAGCATCGATTGGAGACAAACTAATAAATACATTTGAGACATGGTTAAGCAGCTCTTTTAGAATATCAATAAATAGGGTGTCACAAAGACCTCGACACAGAAAAAAAACATAGGTTCCTAAAGTAGTTTTAAGTTAAGAAAAATGTTCTTTTTTTCTGCTTCCTTTTCGAGTATATTTAAAATGTAGCTCAATTCAAATCTTGATAACATTGTAGACCTGAAGGTAAGGAAAGGGTTTAAAATAGTTAATAATCAAAATGTAAATAAAACCGCAAAAATACTGAAGAAATAAAACTTGACAAAAAAATGTCAATATAATTTGCCTAGTATTTGAATTGTTATCAAATGTAAATTTCTTAAAAAAACTTAAAGATATTTATAGTAGAAAAACTCAAACTAAAATAGGTCATTTTAGACATTTCTGGACGTTTCAAGTTCCCTAGATTCTAAATAAAAGATTTTTAGAGAGATTCAAATAACGGTTTATTTTTATAAATCGAAAAAAAACTGAAAGAAAAGATAATTATATTATCTCCAAAATAATTTTATGCGAACATTAACGTTTTGGACATCTGGTCGTTTTCGACTTAAATTTATATTTAAAAGCTTAAGATATTGGCTTCAAACTAAATTCATCTTATAACAAACAATGTTTTCGGCATGCAGTTAAATTTTTATAAATTACCACCAGTTAGTTTTTTTCATAAAAATTAAAACCAACAAAAAAAGTACCCAAAACTGATAAACATTTTTGTTCGATTATTAATATCTCGTCAATAAATAAAGGCAGTGACTTCAAAACGATTTTATTCTGTGTTAAATTTTCTAAAAATATCTAATCAGTATTTTTGTATATAAGAAGACGTACTAAAATTTGTAAAAATTGGTTTTCGGCTAAAAATCTCGTGAACAAAAATATATGTTGTAATCAAACTATTAAAGCATATCTAACATAATGTTTGGTAATTTTTAGTTTATTTCTTGGAAAAATTCAACAGACAAATTTTTTAACAAAACACGAAAACCTTCAAAAACTGATAACAAATGGTTTTCGACAAATGTTTTATGTGACACAAAATATTGTTATGAATATTATGTTAAAGTTTAAATCAGACAAATTGACAGACAGAATGGGAAGTATCTTCACAAACAATTGCAAATATAGTTCAAATAGTAAAAAAACATTTTAAAAAAAGATGGGACCTTACTCTGTGTTTCGTTCTGAAAGATAATTAATAACATTCCACTTAATTCAATTTACTAAAATTATTTTCCTTTAGGATATAAAAAGTAATTAATATTCATTTTTGGAAAATCATACTTTCGAAACGAATTAATATGTATACACAAAATTCCAAAACTTATTTGAATATTTTTCCCTTAAAAAATGTCTACAACAATCCATGAAACTCGTGTAAAAATTACTGACTTAAGCGTCTTAACGTCGATTATTTTACATAAAGCCCAAAGATGTTATTGAAATATTGAATTTTTAAAAAAAAAACAATATCATTGAAACATATTTGTAATCAAAAGTTTGACAGCAAAATTATAATACAACATTTTCTACCAAAAAACATTTAAGAATTTTACAATTTATTTTAATCTCTCTCAATGAAAAGAGAGTGAGATAGAGAGCGACCTAAATCCTAATAGTTATTATCGGTGGGCAAAGCTAAAATAAGCCCAAAACATTCAGAAACAAAATCATAAATTCATAAGTGTATGTCCAAGAATAGAACAATCTCAGAAACATCACTGAAACGCAATCGTCACGGTGTCGAAGAACATTTTTTTTACGAATATATTCATCTTCGTCAGCGCTGCGCTATACACACATCCATCATAGATAGCCGAAACTTTGTTAGCCAGCAATAGTACTCCAGATCTATAAAAGTAAACCTATTTTCTTGGAACAACTTTGTCTTATCACTTCATAAGGGGAAACTTGTAGAAAAGCAGCTGACATCCAAACAACGTCAATTAACCACTCCAAGTAGGTATTTATTCAAAAAAAAAGTCGTATCAGTTTTGCGGACCGTGATAACATTTTCTCCGGAACTTAACGAGTGAAAAGTGATAGTTAACTTAAGTTGGGTGGTACTTAAGTGTCGAATGACTATTGAAACACTCATTCATTCATTGATTCTTGTCCAGTGATCACCAGAAAAAGAAACAAACTTTCATCTATGGGGTTTTTAATTATAAAACCGCATAACCAACCAATCACCCATAAGATTGGTAACTGGAGTTGAGTTTCAAGCGATAGACGAGGGCGGATGCGGGTGTGAAAAAATTTAAATTGTGCTTTATCATTGCCCTCTCGTTGAATCGTCTGCGTCTTCACTTTAGGATTAGGATACAAAACAAAATTGAATCATGTTTTTGATCTTTTGCAACAGTTTCACGCAATGACAGCAAGATCTTAGGACTTCAAAGGGTTAACTTAATAAGGGCAATATATAAATCTATCGATACACATTAAATATTTAATGAAATCTCAAGAATAAATGCAAAATTTTTGTTCTTAAAAATAATAAAATCGAGACATAATAAATTTGGGACTTTGTTGAATGAAAATTGAATTTAAAACTCACTGCAAAATCGTTTGTTTCTACGGTTCAAACTTTATTATGTAGACTTTAAATGTTTGCTAGATGTTTAATTAATACTTTAAATTTTTATTTACCTTGATTTTCTTGCTAAAATTAAAGGCAATAAGCACAATTTGCACGAATTAAAAGTTTTCTTATTTGGGTAAAACGAACTTATCACTTTCATTAGTTGACATTTGTGACTGAAGAGAAGTTGGCTGGAGTTGATTTAAATTTGTTCGCTCGTTAAGGGCGAAATTTGTAGTAGTTTTTAGAGCGAATTTGAAGAAGAGCAAATTTGTGTTGTAGAACTGTTTAGTTGTTTGTTTTAAAATAGATCTGTTCTGTTTTCTTTTATTGAGGAGCCTAGCATACAGATCCGAATAAACCATATGTTAACTCTACAATTCTAATCTCTACAAAAAATATATGAATCCGAAGAAATAATTTGATAACTACATTCAAAAGTTTTTAAATAATCGTAAATGTAATGCATATTCATTGAGATTCAATTATATTCTGTTTTGAATTCCTATACAAAAGTATAAGTTAAATTTTTGAATTCAACTTGTCAAATCTGTAATCGACCCAGCTGATCAAAAACAGAATTTATGTGGGAAAACTGAAGTGGACCGGGCTAACGAGCCAAGGCTAAGCTCTGGGGTATGTGGGGGATCAAGAAGATAAGTAATTTTGTCTCTTTATACAATCTTATCTCGGTATCAACAATCTCGATCTTTTCTCATATAATTTAAGGAAACAAATCCTGAATGTCTGTTATTCCCTCTTTTTGTTTTTCTGGGTCAACGCCTTAAAACAAATTTTCTAAAAAATGGCTAAAATTTTTGAATTTATTTTATATAAGGTGATTTTTATCGAAGCAGGACAGTTCACCTCCGCCGGTTTACCTCTGCCAGTTTACCACCGCCAGTTTACCTCTGCCAGTTTACCTCCGCCGGTTTACCTCTGCCAGTTTACCTCTGGACAGCTTACCACCGCCAGTTTACCTCCGGACGGTTTACCTCCAGAGCAGATAAGGTAGTTTATTATTTTCAAAACTAGCATCGAATTGAAAACTTTTGGCATTTAGTTTTGTGTTGTTCTTTATTTGTATTACCTATGAAATGAATTATGACACTTCCACAACACCATAACGTTTTTTTTCTAAAGCAAAATATTCATTTGATATTTAAGTAAGTTTTTGTGTTTTTTTTTTGAATATTTAACAGAATTCAATCTTTTTAATCAAACAAAGCTCAAATTTTTCTTTCTTCAATAGACAAAACGAGAAATTGACCATAAAAACATTTATGAGTAACAGTTTTTAAAAATAAATAAACTCACGGCCGAATAACACTATAAAATAAAACACTAAGGGCCTTACCAATAATCAAATTTAGTGACGACTTAAATATTTAAGTGGACTCTAAACAATGAACCATACCAATAATCAATTTAATATTCAGCTTAACGCTAAACGTCACTCTAAAATTTAGAGTAGAGAAACGCGCGTTTAACTTCGTGATTAAGCCTAGTACATACTTGTGAACCATCTCGTGAACCCATACAAATTTCAGTTTTTGGTTCACCCGTGAACTTGCTCGTGAAGCTGAGTGGAGAACAAAGTGGAGAGTTTTCGTTCACGGGCAATTCACGTGCAAAATGTACGGGAACTGTTGGTGAAGCTGAAGTCAAATGTTCACAACGTGTACTCACAAGTGTGTACCAGTGAGCAATGTCAAAAGTTTACTTTCTCCACTGGCGAACGTTCACTTCACGAGGAAGTATGTACTAGGCTTTATCTTTTAAATTTTTAAATTTGTTCTTACTTTTGTTGTAATTGTGCATTTTAAAGCCTAGTACATACTTGTGAACCATCTCGTGAACCCATACAAATTTCAGTTTTTGGTTCACCCGTGAACTTGCTCGTGAAGCTGAGTGGAGAACAAAGTGGAGAGTTTTCGTTCACGGGCAATTCACGTGCAAAATGTAAAGGAACTGTTGGTGAAGCTGAAGTCAAATGTTCACAACGTGTACTCACAAGTGTGTACCAGTGAGCAATGTCAAAAGTTCACTTTCTCCACTGGCGAACGTTCACTTCACGAGGAAGTATGTACTAGGCTTTGGTACACACTTGTGAGTACACGTTGTGAACATGAACAAACCAAATGTCAAAGCTTCACCAACAGTTCCCGTACATTTTGCGCGTGAATTGCCCGTGAACGAAAACTCTCCACTTTGTTCTCCACTCAGCTTCACGAGCAAGTTCACGGGTGAACCAAAAACTGAAATTTGTATGGGTTCACGAGATGGTTCACAAGTATGTACTAGGCTTAAAGCCTAGTAGGCTTAAAGCCTAGTACATACTTCCTCGTGAAGTGAACGTTCGCCAGTGGAGAAAGTGAACTTTTGACATTGCTCACTGGTACACACTTGTGAGTACACGTTGTGAACTTGCGGAAACCAAATGTCAAAGCTTCACCAACAGTTCCCGTACATTTTGCACGTGAATTGCCCGTGAACGAAAACTCTCCACTTTGTTCTCCACTCAGCTTCACGAGCAAGTTCACGGGTGAACCAAAAACTGAAATTTGTATGGGGTCACGAGATGGTTCACAATTATGTACTAGGCTTAATGGCGAGTATTATTCAACATTTGTTTTACATCGGTGGAGCACCTTCTCGTATTTGAATGCTTTTTTATTATATACCGAATTATGAGTACCTTTACATTGTCCTTTAAAAAAAATGACTGATTAAACGACAAAACTGTTTACTTAATTATAGCGACCTTTTATCTTTGAAAGCAATCATACCTATAACAGAATCTGACGTATGAGTTGGAAATGACATTTGACTACCACCGCAGCATACTCATCGGATTTTGTAATCGGTGTGTATTTGTTTCTCCGAAAATATTTTCAGATTTGTTTCAATTTTTGTATTTATTTTTTTTCATATTTCTTTTATGAAGGCTCATGGCATCGTACTGTAGTGACGAGAAATTATAGCATTTTATCAAAAGAGTTACCAGCTCTGTATATTCTCTCACTTTTGATTTCGAAATATATCTTCCTACTTACATACATGTAAATCCTCTTTTATTCATAAAACGAGATAAGCTAAATTTAGCTAAATGTATTTATTTCACCCAGCTTCCCTTTTATCTTTTAAATTTTTAAATTTGTTCTTACTTTTGTTGTAATTGTGCATTTTAACGTCTAAAATGATTTTGTCAGGTTTGCCATTCCTCTATTCCCATCGAATTCGGGAGATAAATGTATCTACAATGCAGATACAAGTTAACTTAATTTCTAAGTAGACAAATTTTACTGATTTACATCAACATGTCTAATAAAACTGTAAGAAATTGGCAACCAAGTTCAAAAATAGTAAGTTTACTCGATTCATCACATAAAATAAGAACAACTGCGAAAATCTGTCAACGCACGATTTAATTATTTTGCCCCAGCACTAGCAACTTCATTCGTCACATCACTAACCGAGAAAAACAAGCGAGTAACGAGTACTTTAACCCGCGCCATCAAATTGTGGAACGACAAATAAATTTGTTGTTTCGGTTTGGATTTGGATTGTCTCTCAATAAATAAGTTCCACAGCGATTTCTCCCTCAATAAATTGTGTTTTACAAGTTGCTGTGAAGAGAAAATTCACAAAATTCGCCTAAATTCACGTTTCTTCAAATAAATATCAATTAAAAACATTTAATTTAGATAAATTAATAAACACAAAACACCCATCCGCACGCAATAGTCATGGGAAAGAAAGATAAAAGCTTCAACATTGGGGATTTGGTTTTCGCCAAAGTCAAAGGCTATCCACCATGGCCGGCCAAAATAACAAAAACCAACAATAAAAAGTACAGCGTGTACTTTTACGGCACTGGCGAAACGGCCAACATAAAGATCGAGGACCTTTTTAATTATAAGGACAGCAAAAACAAGTTCGCCACCGACAAGAACCTGAAACGTGCTCACTTCCGTGAGGCCATTGCTCAAATAGAAGCCGCCCTCGAAGGCGAGGACTCGGCGCCAATTAATTTAGAAGAGTTGGATGCGAGCGTCGTTGGGCAATCGGACGCCGCCGGCGCTGCCGCAGCCGGGGGAGGTAATGACACAACGATCGCAACCGATTTGGACGAAACTAATGCTTTGGATGAGACAGTCGCCGAAGAAGCAGACGAAGTTATGTCGGCTGCAACAACCGCCGTTGCGGCTGCTGCTGATGAAACAGTTGACGAGATCGCCACCGAGGCTGAAGTGGCAGAGGAACAGACTGTTGCTGCCGATGTGAAACCGGCTGTCGAAGAAGCTGTTTCCTCTTCGACGTCTCCTGCACCAGACGCTGCCAAAGGTACGCCAGAAACTGAGCTTGTTAGCCGAAGTGGACGAAAGATCAAACCTAAGCGGTACATGGACGAAGAGGAAGTCCCCCAGAATCCGTCGAAGCGACTTAAGGCCGAAAGTAAGTACGCTTGACTTAAGCTGTTTGTGTTTTGAGATTTGTGTGATTTGTTTTTGAAAAAGTGGGCGGGAGGTTTTAGGGTCCGTTCAGTTTAAAGTTTACCTTAATGTTTAGTTTGACCTACGTGGCGGGTTATTTATTTTATAAAAAAGATAAGGATCGTGTTGATAATATCTAAACTATTGTTTGTTGTAGATTGTTTTGTTTTCTGTACTAAGGGTTGGTTTTTGTTTCTTGTTAGAAATAAGTTAAAATTAACGTTTAAATCGCTGTTTTAATGTGTGAAGATAGTTGCGTCGGAAACTGGGAAAGCTTTATTTTTTAAGAGGCACTTTCTGTTAATCGATTTATTTCAAAGATTTTTTGCAGAAATTGTTGGTCAGAGTGGGGATGAAATTCCCTTTGAGATGGGAAAACGGCCAAAAAAGTATGGAATGGTTTCTGGCAAGTATTGTCTAATATTGCCGCTAACAATAGTCCTTAAAGTAAGACTTTCAAATTCTTTTAGCCAAACATACACAACTTAAAACTTCTCAAAAGTCAATACAAAACAATAAGTAATTGCAATCAGTGCAATAGAATAAGAATTTTCTAGACTAAAACTAAAGACAATTGTTAAATGCTTCATTTCAATCCGGAACAATCTTATTCCATGTGCTAAAACAACTAATATTCATTCACATTTACATATACATATATATTTTTTAAGTGAGGTCTTTGACTTTTACCGCGAGAATTCTTTTTCATTTGGTCAGTTTTTATTTCAAAGATTTCTGAGAATTTTCTCAGCCAGCTTGGCAGCACCCAGAAATCAATTGAAGTTTGTATTTCATTTCTTATTTTAGTTATAGGATAGAAAATAATTATTGAGAAATCGAATCATAAAAATTGTATTTTCAAAAACAAATCAAATTCTTCGTGAATTTATATTTTTGAAAATACGAAAATCTATGCGGCATTCGAAGTACAAATTGGTCAAATAAAAAGTTCAATTTGTTTATTAAAGTTCATAAAATTCCATTTATGAGCAAAATATTTCAACAAGAGTAAATAAAAGCAACTCTTTACTTATTTACTTGTTACCTGGGCCTTAACCAACATGCGTCTCCAGCCAGCTCGGTCCTTAGCTAGCTATCTCCAGTTTCGCACGCCAAGTTGGTTGAGGTCTTCACCCACCTGCGAGCACCACTACAGTCGCGGTCATCATCTACTGTGCCGTCCTTCGGAATTGGATTCGAAGACTTCCGGGCTGCAGCTTTGAGGTCCAATCGCTCTACTTGACCCAGCCATCTAAACCGTTGGATTTTATTTCTGCTAACTAGGGCAGTGTTGCTGTACAGCCCGTACAGTTCGTCGTTATATCCATCTATGCGTACGGGACCAAAAAATCACCGAAGAGTTTTTCTCTCGAAGCATCCTAAGACACTCTCATCTTTCTTTGACAGGGTTCAGGTTCAGGCCTCATCGCCATAAATGAGAACCGGGATGATGAGTGTGTTATAGATGGTGATTTAAGATGCTCGAGAGAGGACTACTTCTCAATTGCCTTCTAAGTCCAAAGAAGCAGCGATTTGCAAGAGTTATTCTTCGTTTGATTTCAGCGCTGGTGTCGTTGTATGTGTGTTTTATAGCGGTGCCTAGGTAGACAAAGTCCTCAACTACCTCAAAGTTATCGCCGTCCATGGTGACGTTTTGTCCAAGACGTCGTTGTTCAATGTCCTTTTTTTAATGACAGCATATAGTTGGTCTTGCCCTCATTGACCACTAAACTCATCTTCTTCGCTTCCGTCGCAATGCTCCACTGACATCACGCTTTGATCTTCCAATTATGTCAATATCATCTGCATATCCGATTAGTTGGATGGACCTTTGGAAGATTGTGCCTCTAGTGTTGACGGTTAAGTTTTGCACAATTCTTTCCAGAACGATGTTGAAGAAGTCGCATGACAGAGCATCGCCTTGTCTAAAACCTTTTTTGACATCAAATGCATCGGTGCATTTTCTATCGTCATTCTGCACAAACGGATAAGTTTGACAGGGATGCCAAAACTAGACATTGCTTTGTAGAGCTCTTCCCTATAGATGCTGTCATACGCGGCTTTGAAATCGATAAAGAGATGGTGGGTATCGATTTGAAGCTCCTGGATTTTTCCTAGATTTGCCGTAGTGTGAATATTTGGTTGATAGTTTCTGGTCTAAAGCCACACTAATATCAGGTTGTTTACGAACGGCTTCAGACGTTCACATAACACGGCAGAGAGGATCTTATATGCAATGTTAAGGAGACTGATGCCTTTGTAGTTGGCGCAATTTGTATGTATCTGGCAAACTATGCTGAGATTCCACTCATCGGGCTGCTTTAAAAATAAGCAACTTTAGAAAGTCCAAAAACTAATTTCTTAAACTAACAAGGACTTGATTTATTATGTTTGCAGTGGCTCGCAGCTTAATTGGTACAGTATTTGGTTTAAAATTTAAGTTGGAATTACTTGTGAACTATAAGAAAAAAATCTATTTTGAAAAAGGAACAAATAGACCTCAACAGAGAGCAATACCATATTTAAAACAATTTGCATATAAGGGGTCAGTTATAGCTATCATTGAAATCAATCCGGACAAATTTTTGATTCGATATTTGACGAGGTTTCCATTTGAGTAGAAATGAAAATGATATACTATTCGATCGGAAATCACAAAAAGAATTTTTTTGAGAAAAAAAGTGTAATAGCGCATTAATTTTTCTATAAAAATGTATTTTTTTATTTTCCGGACGGAAATTCACTTTCCTGAACAGCTGATGCTTTTATGTTCAAAAGTAAAACGAATCGTTCCGCTGATTTGTGGTCCAATTTCACACAATTCAAATGACAGATTTCTGTCAGTAAAAATTTGTCGGTAGATTTAAATCAGGATATTTTGTTCAATGACAGACATTTTTAAGGATAGCTTTAAACGACCTGTAAATAAAATTCCAATGTTTGTTTTCAATGATAACTATAACTGGCGCGGGGCCCAAAAACAAAGCAATACATAACTAAAAACACTATTAAAATCCAGATCACAACTTAGTGTTATATTAACTTAAGTTAAGTTAATGTAACTTAATTGTTTCATTGCCAAAATTACAGCAACCAAAAAAGCCGACGGAAAATTATATTTAAACTTATCACAATAATTACACGAATTGGTCAATAAATCGACTCGATCACAACATAGTTAATGCACAATAATCAGACTTTCAACTTTCAATATTTTGTCTGGCATTATTTGTATTTCCTATTTTCTTAGAAGTAACGAACTTTTTTGTGATTTTATGGGTTTTCTTTCTTCTACAAGTTCCATTGTTGTCCACGACAAGCTGACATTCATTTCAAGTGATGTCCTTAATTCCGAATTATGACTTGTGCTTCGGGTCATTGTCCTAGTTAAACTGAAAATTTAGAAGACTACCAACCTTCGAAGCTTTGAATTAAATATAGTTTGTTTTCGAAATATTATCATTTTTTAGTTGTTAATTTATGTTTGAGAACCACACGGCTAACGGTCTTAATACTATGTCTTACCTAATTACTGCTTAATTTCTGTTGCAAGTTTGGGGCCGATAATTTTAATTTACTTTTAATTTTAGTATTACTTTTTTCTTGAAATGATTTCGATGTGCATACCTTTGAACTCTACACTTCCGAACAAATGATCCAATTTTAAAGTGGCAAATGTCCGTTCTACAAATATTAATTATTGTGCAACGATACTTGAAATTAAGATAAGTTGACGGCTTCCAAATTTAAAATGATATATACCAACAAAAAAAAACTAATCATTGTCTGAAAATATTGGCTGTAGTTGCACTTAGTTATCTGTAACGTACCAAATAAGCTTGGAAGTGTTTTAAGACTGAAAATAATAAAAATCCCATTATTTTTGGTCGAATATGTTAATTTATAAATGATAAACCTATACTAGATGCTCTTGCAAGTTAGGTCACCGCAAATTTTTACATACATTAGTGTAATGGCTGCTCCACTTCTTCAGTGCGTTAATGATTCTATGGAACCAATCTTCTTTCGTACTCATACTGTGGTGATCTTAAGATCTCAACATATCAAAATCCACTGTTGCGGATGGTATGACCCCTATTATTCTGAAGAAGTGTTCTTAGCAACTGAAGAATTTTCTCATAAGCCTACTCCAGCTTCTGTAGAGTATGACGGTGGGTCGGTCATGGTATGAAGATGTGTTGCAAGTTCTGGTTTTCGGAACTACCAAAAACACATTTTATACAACAAGGTAATGGTTATTGAATAACTGCTATAAGGAGCTTAAAACGATGCAAGTAAGCATAAATAGGATGAACTGCACCGTCGCCGTATTGTTAAAAACAAAAACTTTTTAACCATTGATGACTTTAAGACGGCCTCCAAAACATGGCAAACATTTAATCCTGAAGTATGCTAAAAACTTTTCTCTTCAATATCTTGACGAAGCCACTAAATCGAAAGGATACGCAACTAAGTCCTAAAAATTAAGTGTTTGATTATGTGTGAGGTGTTAAATTATAAAATTGCTTTTGTTTTCAATATTAATTTACTGTTTAATGGCTTACATTGTTATTTTGACTAGTTTAAAATAAAAACGTGTTTAAATTTATATAAAATAGTTATAAAGTTTTACACTCTCCATTTTGCATGCATACATTTTCTTGGAAAAAATGCGTAGCGAAAAATTATGTTTCATGTGTCCAATTAGTCGTGGGAGCCACTGTATACACATAATATTTCATATATTATATATTTAAAACGTTGATAATATGTGTGAAACACTGCATCATTTAAATGACCACCATGCGAATTGTTGCAGCAACGATTCTTTTGTAGTAAATTAAGAACACTTTTTGACACACATTGGGAAGTATTTCAGCCATAACTTGACGAATGTTCGCGTAGCCCCACAAATAAAAAGTCCAGGAGTGTCAAATCGCATGATCTTGGTGGCCAGTTGATATCGCCACCACGAGAAATTATGAAAATGCATCTAAAATAAAGCCATATTCGCTCGAGTTTTGTAACATGTGGCACCGTTTTGTTGAAACGAAATATTCTTCAAGTCGTATTCTAGAATAGCAGACAGGAAAAAGTTGGTTAACTTATGACCAGAACGCTGCGAATTGACGGCGACAGTAATTCCATCGTCGTTTTCGCGGGTCCAATCACACCTCCGCACCGAACTTTTTGTGGATGCAATGACTTCTCCTCAATTATTTGAGGAATATCAGAACCCCAAATACGAGAATTTGGTTTATTAACATACCCACTGAGTGATAAATGTGCTTCGTCGCTCATGAAAATTTTGTTCAAAAAATCGCCGTTCACCGCCTGTTGTTCAAGCACGTTGTGAATGGTCGGATGTCTTCAGTTGTGTGAGCTGTCATAATGTGTAAGACAGTCCTTTTTCCTGAGAATGACGAGCAATCGACACATTCGGGTCTTCGGCATTTTTCAGTGGTGCGATTGAAACTATGATGCACAGGCCTTACAATATCTGTAATCAATCCAGTCTCTTCAAATTTCTTCACAATTTAGCCAATTCTTTGAGTAGCTGACGATTATGTAAACCATAATAATGTCAGAATCACCATTTTGTGTAATATCTTTTAACAGTTTAACATCTTCGTAAATGTCAAACTTTTAACTGAAAAAAAAGTGGTTTAACATCATAGTTTGATAGATGTCGAATTGCAGCTCTATAAATTTTAAACCGCAAAATGGATAACCTGTTATATAAGGCTTTATACAGCACTTTAGGTTTTCCCAAATCCAATACACGTAAACTTTGATAATTTTTGAAATGTGTACAGTTCAGTGGCCTTTTATGGTATTACATATCTCTCCCACTATAGGGTCTAAGCTCTACAAAAGTATCCATTATTGTTTATCTCTAACTGTAACATTCATTTTAAGCAAATACCGCTATAATTTGTGGTTTGCGAGATATTAGGGTTTGAAATTTACGACTTGTTCTTAAATTTGATTCGAGTATCGATATTTCCATATCAAATGTTCATATATATTTTTTGGCGCATTGTCCGCTACCAAGAACCTTCCTTTTTTTTACTTCGTAGTCATTTTGAAACTACTTACTTTTTCGGCTTCGGATCCACTGCGGACCCTTGCAAGCTCCCTCCAGACGGCTGGACCAAGAGCTCTTCCGTCAGTAGCCCCCTGGTCTTTGTAGCGGAGGTTCGGTATTCCTCGTTATCTCGAACACGGGTGCTGTGATTCAAAGTTTTCGTTGGTGGAGTGTTGTCTACTCGATGTGCCCGAGCCGAGTTAATACACATCAACATGACAATTAGATTAAGTAAAACAACTTTCTGCTTTAGTAGAAATGGCGATGTTTTTCCTATAAGTAAATAAATTAGGTAGCGCAGCAATCCGTTGAGAACTAGGGCCTAGTGACTTACAAATCTCAACAATTCCTGTTTGCCAATAATTTTGTCAGCGAGGAGACCTAAAGTTTTAAGCCGATCCCGAACGCCTAATTTGAGAAAGCTCTTTTCATGACAAGAATTACTCGAGGAGGATTTATAAATTCCTCGCAAAAGGCAGAACACATGAAAAAAAAAACTTTAGATGGCACAGTTAGAGATCGAACCTAAAATCTCTGGCATTACAGTCCTACGCACTAAGAAGCATGCCGCAAGCACTACACAAAGAAACTATACTAGGATAAAAAAGCTCATACGATTTTGCTCGTCTGGTATAAACGTATTTAACCCTGACAGAAATGTGGCCCACTCATATAATATGGTGTTTATACTAGATGTATTTCACCGGTTTAACGAAGCGAGTTACTGACACAGAGGTTCTAGAATTCTAGAACATCGCTATTTAGAAATTAAAGTCTAAATAAAAAAATCATTGTTCAATGTTTAACAAATGCGGTTTTATTTAATTATTGGCAAATAAATAAGTAATTAAAATGATAAGCATAGAAATGTATTACAACACGAGTAGCCTAGTGATGATGATGACGAAGGTGGAGTGCGTGTGCATCTGTATCTGCAGCCTGAGTTCGTGTTGATGTCTGGATGTGGTAGTCACAGTATTTGGAAGTAAATTGGGCTGGGTTACACCAATCGGATTTCCGTTTGGGTTTGAGCAAATTTGCTAAAGCATTTTCCAGCAGAGATAAAATTTGCAATTGGTTTGGACCTCCTCCAGTTGCTTTTATTTCTTTTGAATTGTTTATTATTTTCTTCTTCACTTTTAACTTAAATTCGTCGCAAACCTGAATAAAGCAAACATTAAAATATTTTTTACATTATTGAAATAAGCGATTCAACCCTTTTGCCAACCATCTCCATCTCTTACTGGAGGACCCTTGCTGTTCAGCTGCTCAGCTATGGAATTCCATTTCATTTTTATGTCAGTTTTGTTGATTCCCTTTAAAAATTTCCTAGCCAACTGCTCGTTGCTCTCCATCAGCTCGACGAGGACCTGGAACTGATTCTGATTTGTTAATTTCAACTGCAAATGTGAACAAATATTTAGTTTTTATTTATCGCAAATAAAGTACTTATAAATTCCATAAAATAAATTATTTAACAAGGAAACCTACAGTTTTGCGAACTTCCATTTCTTCGTCGTGAGCAAATTTTCAAACGAGAGATACCGTCGTTTGTTTTCATTGCCGTCGTTTCCTTTCGTCTTACAGAATACTGAATGAAAGCTATCAACAGACTTGACGTTTACACACGACAACAAAACGAGTGACAAAAGTTGAAAACGACTTATGGAATGCAGATTGTGTCGTGTCGTATATTTTGCTGTCGTTTACGACATCGGTAATAAGGGTGATTATTTTCATTTCATTGACGTTAAGATAGATCATTAATAGCGTAGTTCTTGAAAAAACAGACCAAGGTGGTTCCCTTGCGGAATTCTCGTGTTGGCTATGAAACTATTTAAGCGGTTCTCTAAATATAATCTGAGCCATGGATGGATTATCAAGGGCTTTAGGTTTAAGTTAAACAACATATTGACTCTGTGATGATAATATAAACTTCATTTCCTTTAGACTTGAAACACACAGATTCTGAAAAATTGTTGTAGAAAAAATAGATTAATAATGAATATAGAAAGTTTCATAGTTAAAGCTTCTGAAGAGATTGGGAAATATTGGGATAAAAAAACTTCGTTTTTTTTCTTCTTGAACAGGACATAAATAAAAGTTTGCCACGAGAAATTAAAAGACAAAAAAATACTTAGAGAGTCATGGGAGAATAGATATTTGATTAGACTCAATTCTTTTAGGGGCAATGGCGTATCCCTTAAACAATCAAAAGGGAAGCACATGGTCAAACTCTTGAACTTTATTATTGTAAAATTAACTAAAGAAGAATGGGGAACAGTGATTTTGTTACTTTTAGAGTAAGCAGATGCGTTTTCGTAAATTTAAATTTTATGGCTCTTCATATATTTCATAGGATATTTAAGTTACATATTTTACCAAGGGATAATTCACTGGCATAAACAACATTAAAACTGGAACATAAATTCTTCCAGTCTTGGTGTTTTTATCTTTTAAAATAAAAGAGATATCGTTTAACCCTCTTCGAACTTCAATAATATTAAAACTTTATAATTTTTTCTTACCTTGGCTTAAGATTTTCTTTTAACTTTTAATCATATTTCATTTTTATTGCTCGAGGAACTTTAGGCGTATATGATCGGTATTATTTATTAATAACGTTTTTCATTGAATTTTAAAGATTTGCTCTCAAACATGTCCATCCATTCGGCTTTACGCTGTTCAAGTCATATAATGTCCTTTTCCCTCCACTCTCATTAATCATAAAGAGAAATAATTTTAAAAATCTACAATATTTTGTTCGTTACAACTGATCAAAAGAAAATTGGTTGAATAGATCTTGAACTTATTTATATCAAAAGTCCTTAACATATTCTTGTTCGTTGTCAAAGCTTCTAGAATAAATTTCCCAATATTTTTGGTTTTGAAATGTATTTGTAATTTAATCATGAACCAAATAGAAAAAAGAAAAATTGTTATGATAAAATGAGCTTATTTTTTCTTCAATGAAAAACGTTATAAATATAAAATAAACAAAAAAAGAGAGGGAAACAAACAAAATCAAAGCGATCACGTGTGACTTTCTGCGCTGAAACAGATATTTTCTTATTTGTTTCAGCCAAGAAGAAACGTTTGATGGACAGCAACAACTCGATATCAATTGAAATAGACGAATTAAACAGTATTAATGATGAAAACGATGATATCACTGATGATGATGATGATGATGATAATGTTGATGCATTTTCCCCCAAGCGAACCGGTTTAAGAACTTTCAGAGAAAATAACATCAATGCCGACGACGCCAACGCCAACGTGATAAATATCGAAGAAGACGAAGAAATTCATGTAAAAACAGATGCTTCTAGCACTCCAATAATAAATATCGCCGAAAAGGGATATCTCTTCGATGACAACGACGTAGAATTGACATCAATACCAATGTCAATACCATTACCCATTCCAATTCCGCTTCCAGTTCAATCTAACGCTACCGAAAGCAACGGACTGATAAATCTCAAAGACGAAGATTTTCTTCTTATAACTGATGAAAATCCTAACATTCAAAACATAGTGAACATGTCCGAAATGGGATTTATATCAAAAGCCCATGCAGCACTCAATCGAACGCCGTCGTCAAGAAAGTCCACTCCAAGGCAAAGACGCAAAAAACCTTCACAAGATGATGCCTATATAGCAATCATGCGAGAGAAAACCAAAGTACTAAAGGAGCTTGCCAGCACATCGACTGTCTTAAATGCTGCCTACAATCTCGAATCGCCAGACAAAACAATCACACAACAGTATTTCGATGTCTATTCAGCTGAAATCGAATTACTTCCGAATGATTTGCGATTGAAGTGTCAGCGCGAAGTCCATCAAGCTGTCACCGATATAATACACAAATTCCAAGATCAAGCTGTAGAAATGAAAAGGACACGATCTTGTCGCAAGCTTGTACAAAAATAACACAACATTTTTATTTTGTATATTAAATTTAAAATTAAATTATAAATATTGTATTTCATTTTCTATTAATTTTGATATGAATGAATCTTGAGCAAGCCAAAGCATGCGATGGCGATCAAATTTCGAAAAACGAAAGACCTTATTCATTTGCTTTGGCCATAAATTTTTTTTTTTTATCAGATCAGATCGCCACCGCATCGTATAAAGTTTATAAATAAATATCAATTAATGAAAAGAAAACTTTAGCCAGGGTAAGAAAGAATAATTTAATGAATCAGTTTAAGTTCACAGGTAAGTGCTTTAAAATCCATATGATTAAAATAAGTTTTTCCGAAGCAATAAAAGAAAGAGTTAGTTTTTTTTTGAACGCTTAGAACTTCATAATTATCATACTTTATTTATATTTAAAAATAAAAATTCCTACAGCTGTTTCTGTGCTCAGCTCATTTAGACATTTAACAAAGCTGAACGGGTGTATACCTCTTTGATTGATTATTATGGAAAGATAACCCAATTTTGTATGCACTATAGAAAACTGTCAAACCCAATTACAACAGACTAGATTAGGAGTAAGCTAGGACAAAAAAGAAAAAGGGTCAATTTTGGATCAGACAAATTTAGAGTTCAAGAGTTTTTGTTTTCTTGTGTGTCCTGTAAATTCAGTGTTACTTGTTTTTGTTTTCAAACAAACTTCAATTTGTTTTTCTTTTATTTATTAAACATTTAATTCAATTTCAGCTAAAGACTCGCCACCCAGCGATGCCAAAACAAAGGCAAACAAAAAATCCAACAAAACTGCCCCCAAATCAGATATTCAAAATAATCTACTCCTCGCCTACACCACCTCCAACAAATGTGTTGGCATTAAGCTAGACTATTTGAAACCCGATGTCTTCGAAGATGAAGCTGCCAAAAAACATTGGGAAGACAATATGCGAAAGGAGTGCTATGTACTTAAGGAAAAAATCGAGCATGGTCTTGTAAAGGTGGATTCCCTAAAAGAACGCATAGTTTTAAATCCAAATCGTACGCGCATCCACAAAGACGAAGCCGAACGTTTTACAAATGAAATGATAGACCAAGAAGACGCTCTATTCACAGAACGTGACTTCATCAGACTCTCACAGGAGTTACGTGAAAGCCTCGGACTCAAACGGGCCAACATCGATAGGTGCTTATCACTATTAGACCAATTCAAAGATTTAGAACTAAATCAATTGATGTTGAAGCGGAATGCAGATTGTGTTGATACAATAAGAAGACTTCGTAAATATGTCGGCAATCTTAAACAGTGGAATCTTACCGCCGAAGAGCAGGAAGATTTCAACAAAAAAGCCGGAATCATACGCGAAAGAGCTGCCAAAATCTATCAAAGTTTCAAGAAAATGTTCATCGTCAAAGAAGATCAACATTTCTGGGAACAGTTTTGCGAGATGGTCGAAGAATTCCGCCGAGTCACAAAGCACATTTCTGAATCTAATCGGTTTTTAATAACCGAAAAATCTTATCAAAACATCCTCTCCGACAAAGAAGCTATCAAAAAAGAGGAAGAAGAAGGAAAGAAAACAAATAACTTAAAGTCGTCAAAAAAAGAAAGCCAAGATCAAGGTATCGGGGGTGATGTCACACCAATGGACGAATCAAAAGATGATGAGGAGAAAACTGCATCGGGTATTGCAATAGAAACAGCATAAGTGTTTTTTTGTATTTAGAAATAACAAAACAAAAATTCTAAATTCTGTACATTAAAATGGAGTATATGAGAATTCATCGCGGTTTTTCGTCTCTTTTAATTCTTTTTTGTTTTTAATTTAGATCTAGATAATGTGCGCAGCAATTGACTTTCTAAAATTTGTCATTTTTATTTTTGAAAAACAAAACACATTTAAAATGCCTAGACCTTAGCCCAAAACGAAGATGATGAGGACGACGACGATGCACGGTTGTGTTTTCTATTTTCTATTTTTCATTTTGAATAATTGTAATATTTTACATAAAAAATAAAATATCTAAAAGAAATTATCTAATTTTTAAAAGTTAAACGCGTGATGAGGTGGAGATGAGAGGATAACAACATAAATGCATAAAGCCTTCTTAAGAATAAATTAGTAGATGTATGCAGGTATATAAAATAGTTTATATTCTATTTACATAAAGGATAATAAAACAAATAATAATAAAATTTAAATGAGAAAACCTTTTTTGAAAGAAAGTATTGTTTTTATTTTTGCAAATAATTATAAATAAATGTTGAGAGTCGCGAAACAATTAAAAATCCATTCAATGTGAGATAGACGTTAACTTTTTTGTATTATTAGCTGTTCAAACACTATCACAGGAAAATTTTGTAAAGGAAAATATTAAAGGGTTTGAAATAAGTTTTGAAATTCTGAATAACAAAATGGGGGTGAAAAACAGAGTTTAATGAAGTATTCCACATTCTTGATGTGTGGCTATAACAGAAGTTAGAATTACGAGTATTACCTTGTTGCTCAAAACATCCATTTGATATAAAATGGTTATCTTATTTTTCTAAATATTTACATTAATAACTTACTTACTTACTTACTTAAGGTGGCGCTACAGTCCGGGGCGGACCTGGGCCTCAACCAACAAGCGTCTCCAGCCACCTCGGTCCCTAGCTAGCTGTCTCCAGTTTCGCACACCAAGTTGGTTGAGGTCCTCTCCCACCTGGGTGCGCCACCTGAGTCGCGGTCTTCCTCTACTGCGCCGTCACTCGGGATTGGATTCGAAGACCTTCCGGGCTGGAGCGTTGATGTCCATCCGCTCTACATGACCTAGCCATCTAAGCCGTTGGACTTTAATTCTGCTAACTAGGTCAGTGTCGCTGTACAGCCCGTACAGTTCGTCGTTATATCTTCTCCTCCATTCTCCATCTATGCGTACGGGACCAAAAATCGCCCGAAGAATTTTTCTCTCGAAGCATCCTAAGACGCTCTCATCTTTCTTTGACAGTCCCAGGCCTCAGCGCCATAAATGAGAACCGGGATGATGAGTGTCTTATAGATGGTGATTTTACATGCTCGAGAGAGGACTTTACTTCTCAATTGCCTTCTAAGTCCAAAGAAGCAGCGATTTGCAAGAGTTATTATTCGTTTGATTTCAGCGCTGGTGTTGTTGTCTGCATTAATAGCGGTGCCTAGGTAGACAAAGTCCTTAACTACCTCAAAGTTATAGCTGTCCATGGTGACGTTTTGTCCAATACGTCGTCGTTCAGTGTCCTTTTTTGATGACAGCATATACTTGGTCTTGCCCTCATTGACCACTAAACCCATCTTCTTCGCTTCCGTCGCAATGCTCAAAAACGCTCCACTGACATCACGCTTTGATCTTCCAATTATGTCAATATCATCTGCGTATCCGAGTAATTGGATGGATCTTTGGAAGATTGTGCCTCTAGTGTTGACGGTTGAGTTTTGCACAATTCTTTCCAAAACGATGTTGAAGAAGTCGCATGACAGTGCATCGCCTTGTCTAAAACCTTTTTTGACATCAAATGCATCGGTAAGATCTTTTCCAACCTTGATAGAGCAGCGTGCATTCTCCATCGTCATTCTGCACAAACGGATAAGTTTGACAGGGATGCCAAAACTAGACATTGCTCGGTAGAGCTCTTCCCTATAGATGCTGTCATACGCGGCTTTAAAATCGATAAAGAGATGGTGGGTATCGATTTGAAGCTCCTGGGTTTTTTCCAAGATCTGCCGTAGTGTGAATATTTGGTCGATAGTGGACTTTCCTGGTCTGAAGCCACACTGATAAGGACCAATCAGGTTGTTGACGAATGGCTTCAGACGTTCACATAATACGGCAGAGAGGATCTTATACGCAATGTTAAGGAGACTGATGCCTCTGTAGTTGGCGCAGTTTAGAGGGTCTCCTTTCTTATGTATCGGGCACACTATGCTGAGATTCCACTCATCGGGCATGTTTTCTTCCGACCATATTTTGCAGATGAGTTGGTGCATGCTCCCTACCAAGTCATCGCCCGCTGCTTTGAATAGTTCGGCGGTGATGCCGTCAGCTCCAGCAGCTTTGTTTGACTTAAGTTTAGATATAGCTATCTTCACTTCGTCAAGGTCGGGTAGGCGGAATTGTTGATCTGCGTCGCCGAGGTTGAGTGGTTCTATCTCCCTTACAGCGGAATTCGGTTCGTCATCGCCGTTATATAATTTGGAGAAGTGATCTTTCCATATTCTCAGCATCGACTGCGGTTCTACTACGATGTTCCCCTGATCGTCTTTACAGGCTTCGGTTCGTGGCTGGTACCCTTGGGAGGTTTTTTTTACCTTTTGGTAAAATTTACGAACCTCATTCCTGTTGTGACATCCCTCTATCTCCTCGATCGCGCGCTTCTCATGCTCTCTTTTTTTCCGTCTAAGAAGCCGGTGTTCCTCTCTTCTCTTCTGCTCGTAGAGCTCGCGAGCAGCTCTAGTTCTTTTGTGCAGCGCCGCACAGTGGGTCCTCTCCATATAAAACAGTGCTCAGTTTTCAATTTTTTGGAATAAAAATAAAATAAAAGTTCCAGATCAATATTAACGGTGTAACACACGTCATACGTAAGAATCACCTTCTCTCTTAGTCTGTAGGCCAAGTTACGGTACTTCAAAGTCGACACATTTAAATTGTTTTTGATTCACATATGCAATGTCTTGATCTAGTGGTTGAAGTTTTTATTTTTAAAAGTTAAATTGTTAAGTTTAAAAAAAATTAAATATATGTCGATTGTTGATGAAGGTATGTAGATTCCAAATTATATTTTTTTATTATTAAAAGTGTTTTTATGTATATAAAGTACATCAACGAAAAAGGCTTTTACTCGGAAACAATACAATTTTTAGAACGGTTTTTTTTTTTAATTTGCGCAGAGAACTTTTAAATCTAATGATACAGACTGAAAGACCAAACTCTCTTTATTATAAATACGAAGAGAGAAGTGAGAGCATGGTGCGCGTATTAAAAGTAAAGTGGTTTGAGTTAGAGATTCAGTAAACTTATAGTAAAAGCATCGACATAAATTGTGGGTAATAGAGGTATAGCCAAAAAGCTAAGTACGTGGGCTTAAAGGTTTTTGTGCCGTGGTATCGAATACAAAAGTTTCGTACTTTTTGTATAGCTCAAGGTGGGGGAGGGGTAGGTTTTGTTTAAAATTAGCGATTTTTCTGATTTTTTTTCTCAGGTGTGTAACCGCTTGAAATGATGTAGATATTTAATAAGAAAAATGGTGCTCCGTAATTTTTCCAAAGTTCCAATACCTTAATCTCAATGATCCAATTATTACAACTCAAAATAAAAGCTTATTAAGCGAACCCCATCGGCGAAAAATCAAAAAAAAAATCTTCGAACGAAGAGGTTCGGTTAAAAATCATATTTTTTCAGTTCTATTAATCAGATGGTCAAAGTTAAGCTTTTGTTACTTAGGATAAATTAGGGTACGTTTTTATCAAACATTTAATGGTTTTCATGGTTAGGCTTTCCTTAAAGAAAAAAGTCATAAAACAATGAACAAATTATGAGCAATTTCTAAAATAATGAACATTTTTATGTTTTCCGAGACACAATAATTCATAATGAACATTTTCTTCAAATAATGAACTGTTCATTATACCAATGAACGGATGGTCACCGTAACTATATCCCTCCCTAGTATTACATGAACACAAGTGTTCATAAAATCGTTACCCATGGAAGTGAAATAATAACCCATGCTCTACTTCCAAACGGACAGTTAAGTAAAGAAGCTTATGAGGCTAGGAACAAAGATTTCAAAGTATATCGGGAACAATTAAGCAGGAAAACATCACGTCATCAAGCATATTATGACGGATATTTTTAATAGATTGCTTATCTCTTCTGATCCCCTAAAAACTTATATACGCGAATGCCAGTGATCTACCGGAAAATTCATTGAAATGTTAATTGAAAAACCATTCATTTCTTAAAGGTAAAATACTCAAAAACTTTAGAAATTGTTGTGAATACTTTTTTATTTTAACATATTATATACTAAATTTAATAGTGTGTATCAATATTTAACAGTAGTGATGATTTAAAATAAGATACTGATTTTTGAGCACTGCTTAGTATTAAGGGTACCACTGTGCGCCGTTTTGTATGCCTCTTGTTTCGCTGCGTGAGCTTGCCGGCATTCGTCGTCAAACCAGGGGTTTCGCTGTGGTGGCCGTGTGAAACCTAGCACTTCAGAGGCGGCATCTCTGATGGCTGCAAGGCAATGTTGCCACTGGTTTTCAATGCTTAATGCAGGAAGCATAGGACTTCTTAGGAGGTTATTAGAGACTCGATCGGAAAAGTACATGGCAGTCTCTTGCGATTGTAGCCGTCTAACGTCGAATCTTCTCACAGTACTTCCTTGTTTTGGCTTGGATCGGGATATCCGTAGCCGTACCTTGGCTACAACGAGGTAGTGGTCCGAGTCAATGTTGGCCTCTCGGAATGTTCGGATATCCTGCATACTGGAGAAGTGTCGTGCGTCGATCGCAATGTGGTCAATCTGGTTGACGGTTGATTGATCAGGAGATGTCCATGTCCCCTTGTGGATATTGAGATGCGTGAACTGCGTACTAGCTACCAGAACGTCTCGCCCCGCAGCGAAATCGACCAGCCTGAATCCGTTGTCGGAGGTGGTGTCGTGCAGGCTGTATCTCCCGATTATGCCACCAAAGATGTCTTCTCTTCCTAGCTTGGCATTAAAATCTCCTAAGACAATTTTAATGTCATAGCCAGGGCACTGCTCATATGTCTTGTCCAAGAGCTCGAAGAATATGTCTTTGGTGTCTTCATCTTTCTCCTCTGTTGGGGCATGCGCGCATATTAGGCTTATGTTGGCGAATTTAGCCTTGATGCGGATTGTCGCGATGCGCTCGCTCACACTGTTGAAACTCAAGACTTTTTGCCTGAGCCTAATTCCAACAACAAATCCACACTCAAATAGACGCTGTCTTTGTTCTCGGTAGCAGTCGCCGTAGTAGATGTCGCAGTCTTTTAGTTTGCGTTTGCCCAGTCCATCCCATCGCACTTCCTGGATGGCTGTAATATCTGCCTTGCAGCAGTTTAGGGCTTCCGCTAATTGTTCTGGATGAACCGCTCCTTATAGGCCTGGGCTCCGAATATGTCGAAGAAGCCCTATAAGGTGTTCACTAAGTAGTTCGACCTTACTGGAACTGTAGACGCCACCGTTGATTCTATCTCGAGAATTCGTCCGCTGCCGCCTGGATAAGGAGAGGTGCCTTAGTGGAAACACCTCTCCCCCCCTCTCTCGTTTGCTGCCCCCAACAACTTTCCACTGGGGTTGGAACCAAATCTCCAGTTGAGGTACTAGGCACCCGATGTTCACCGCGGGGAGGTGAGAGTAGGAGTTGATAGACAGAGGTGGGTTTTGAGAAAAACCTGTGGACGCTTGTGTCCTCTTGAATGCACATGTCTACCATTTGAACATCATTTACATTAATAAACAATGAATAAATGCCAATAACGAGGAAAGGAATGAGTTCTGGCGAAATTCTCTATTTTTTAAAATCATTGGGAACCGTAATTATTTTCGGGAATCCGGTTCTGTGCCAGTTTGCTATATCTTTAAGAGTAGAAACCACCCCAAAAAGTACTCGTTCGCAAATTGCCCACATTTGTACGCTTATAACAGCAGTACGGGAACGAAAATCACTAAAACCTCCCCGAAAAAGAAAGGTAATGTCAAGAGAATTGAATATATTCCCCATATCTATTTCAGTGTTAATTAATGACAATGAGCATCGTAGCATTAAGGGCTATTGAAGTTCTACAGATCATATCATATCACTATATCAAACTAAAATTATTGTTTTAAGGGTCAAAAGTAATCACCACCACGCTTCTGTAATGACTTGATTAAATGTCTTATCTAATTGGCAAATCCCTCCATTTCAAGAAGTTTAATAAATACCATTTTTGTATGAAGATAGATGGATTATTCTACAGGTGCCCTACTCTGTAATGCGTTTCGAAAAAAATTTGGTGAGCCAACCAAAGCCAATACAACAAAAAAGTGCCTTAAGGTGGTAGGTATTAGAGAAGCTTAATTGGGGTTTGCATATTTTAATCCTTAAGATTATTTTTTGTGGCCAGAACTGGGGAGTGTGTCTGTAAGGCTTCATAAAATGTTTAAGCACCTAAGAAGGAGTTATCTAAAGCAGTGACGAAAATATCAATAAAAACAGTGCGGTCAACAACACAACGTTTAAAAGTGGTCATTTTAAATGAAACTACTTTTTTAATTAAACTAGTACTGTGGCCGAATAAATGAAACAACAATAAATGCAAAATATTCAGCCCTATCATGAATACCATCGTAATAGGAAATGGGCTCCGAATTCCGAAAAATCGATCACAAAATTCATTCGTAGTGGAAAATCTGCTTCGAAGTTCGTGAAATTTGGTATAACTCAATCCGAATGAAACGGAAATTTTGCCTCTTTTTCTACACGTTATTTGTGTCGGATTCGTTGGGAAACAGTTTTGTTGTTTATAAATATGTAAATATTAACCAATTTGTTTTTCTTTTAATAATATTTGTTGCTTTAAAGGGGCAAAAACAACAAATAAGGTACAATACGAAAGGCTTTATCAATTATTAAATGAGAAACCGGACATAGCTCAAGGATATACTAAGGCTCCAAAAGAAGATGTGACGCTGTTTTGGGAAAAAGTTAAATCCAAACTGAATGCTCTTGGGTCACCTTCAAAAGAAGCTTCAGTTTGGAGAAAAGTAGGTGAAAGATTATGCTATAAAAAAAATATTTTTATATCCTTCTTAAAACTCTTAGGTTTGGTTAGATTGGAAATCTTACTTAAAAAAGAAACTTGTCGACAACATAAAAGAGATAAATGCAACTGGTGGCGGAGAGTGCCGGCAACATTCCTTCTCAAAGCTGGAGGAAGGAGTCATTCAGCTGGCACGGCTACAAACTTCCACATCAGGAATACAAAACATGAATTCATTTGGGTTTGGAAGCTCTGCTGAGCATGGGAGGGTTTCAAAACAGTCCGAAGCAGAAAATGTGACTCCTGAGCTTGATGACCCACCTGTAGATGTGTCCATGTCATCCGATCGGGACACATATCGGAAAAATCAGTCTTCAACTGCCTTAAATGATACTGCAAACCTATTAAGGAAGCAAATTGGGCACGAGTACGATAACTTTGGCGCCGAGATATAATAACGATTTTTGGTAGAGGGGCTTAATACAAGCATTTTTTACTATGGGAGGGGGGGGGTCTATCTCCCCCCGTTTAGGCGGTAGGGACAATTTAAAAAAACATGTACTTTAAATGGAAAAAAAATAATTAAAAAATAACGGTAATACTTACAATTAAGTATTATACCTTTTTTTAAAGCCAACACTTGTGTCTAGTAGCTTGTTTTTAAATCAAGTCAAAACTATGCATAGTTTGCGAAAAACACTGTTTTAAACTCAAAATTTGGTACAAAAAAAGTTAAAAATATGGTTTAGAGTGTAATATTTCAAAACTTTTAGATTATCTACAATTTTTTTTTTAGAATACATTGCCCTTATTTATTTTTGATCGAAAACTGAAAACTAGATGATTTTATGTCTTTTAGTTTTTGAGAAAATTGAAAATAACCACAACTACTATTTTAATTTAATTCTTTTTTTTTGCTTCAAAAATCTTATTTTGATAGTAACAATGGTAGGTGCAAGTTTGGTTGTATGCAACAGTGGGATCAGTGGTATCTGCAACCCCCCTGCTTGGGCTCACTATAGGATTTGGGGTGGGTGCAAGTTGGAGTGCGTGCAAAGTGAGGAGGGAGCAAGGTTCTGTGAGTGCAAGATGAGGTGCATTCAAAGTTTTTTTTGCATTTAAATAAGCTGAATTAAAAAATAATTGATATTATATACATAAACATATGTACATATATGTCATGTCCATTTCAATCTCTTTTTTTCTAAATATACCGTTAGGTACTTGACAAAAACTTTAACATTTAATATATTTGAGCATAAAAATGTATTGCATTATAAAAAAATTTGCATTACCTTTACAACAACACAACGGAAGCAAATTCTCGTAGTTTCTTAACATGCACATATGTTTATGTCATACATAAATATGCATATAACTATGTACACACATATAATGCAGCCATAGTAAAAAGTATGTACCTATATAGTTAGATCATAAATAACAAGAGGAAGCATTTGATGTTTAACCGTTTTTTTTAACAAGTTTGGTGCAGGTTATTGTTTACCAAAGCCATTCTCCATTTAACGTTTGAATAAGTCGGATTCCCTTTTTAAAAATGGCGGCTAAACATCCACTTCTTCACCCAAAATTAAATAATTTTTCGATTTTTTGTTCGTTTGGGGATTTGGTATCAACAAACGAAAAAAGTTTCGCGTTTTTGGAAGAAATCGGGTTAATTCCCTCCAAAACGTCTACTCCACCTCTGTGTTGTGATATTTTAATGACCGTGGAAAATTCAAAAAGATCAAAGTTCGGTTGGTTTTGGCGATGTTCAAAAAAGGGCTCAAAAAGAAAAGGTGACAAAACTTGTAGAAATACAATCAACCCATCAATAGGAACATTTTTCCATGGCCCTCAATGTCGGCTAGAGATAAATGAAGTGCTTGCTATAATTATCTCTTTTGTGATTAAAATGCCTGTAAACATGGTTTTCCAGGTAATTATTTAAATCTTAAGCTACAATTTAAGGATTTTGTTTTAAATATTTTCGTAAATTCTCAAATTAGCAATTAATCGCTTGGCGAAATCACGACAATAAAGATAAATTAAGTAAATCTACCATCATAGATTACTATAATTATTGTCGGGAAATAGCCGAAATAATATCCTCCCATATTGATATTAATATTGGCGGTGAAGAAAAAACGGTTCAAATCGATGAAACATTTTTAACGAAAAGAAAATACCACAAAGGCCGTGTCACAGAACAGATGACAATTGTAGTGTTGGGGCTATATTGCAAAGAAGATAAAGTCGGACGTTTCTTTAAAGTCAATTCCAAATGTAGGGAAGATTTGTGGCCTTATATTCATAAATATGTTAACCCCAATACAAGTCGTATCTGTACCGACAGCGCACGCCAATACATAGGTGTTGAAAAATTATTCTCCAGTTCTACTAGTCATGGCGTAACAAACCACAGCAAAGGCGAATATGTCGACAAAGCCGATAAGACTAACACAATAAACGATCTAGAAAATCAAAATAAACTTCTGAAAAAAACAATTTTATGCCGCAAAACCACACTCCACATCCATCAATATATGGCACTTTTCTTTTATAGAAAATATTGCCTTGAAAAAAAATATAAAGACGATTTGGGATCCCAAATAATGGAATTCTTACTAGATATGAAAAAAGTATACCCATGTTTGGTTAATGGACAAGAAAGTGTAGGTCTGCAACTAAAGCACTTCGACCCTCCCGACGTTTGCAGTGAACACCTAGAAGATGTGTTACCGCCAAAACAACCACGGCTCTTGACCATCAATGACGAACTTAACGAACTCCACAGTGACACTAGTACGGACGATGAATTCATTGACGAGACTTACATACCTTCAACACATTGAAAATTAACGTGACTATTTTTCAATAACTCCTGACTTACTTAAAAACTAACTGACTGGGACGCGGAATGCAATGCAATTCTACCTCCTCGTGGTGCATTCTGGGTTATGCTAAATGAATTGCTTTACTTGACTCACAAAATGACCTAATCTTTAAAAATTATCCTGAAAGTAAATACCAAAAAAACTCTTTAAAAAGTAGTTTTAAAAACCCCAAAACCAAAATAAAACAACAATCACATATGTAGGTATAAACGAAATTTCTAATGCAAACAGTAAGATGCCTAAGGGGGGGCATGCTGTCCCCCTGCAACCCCCCTGCTTGGGCTCACTATAGGATTTGGGGTGGGTGCGAGTTAGGGTGGGTGCAAGGTGGAGAGGGTGAAAGGTTCGGTGAGTGCATGCAAAATTTCATATGCATCTAAATAAACTGGATATAAAAAAAGTAATTTAATTGAAATATTTTGTTTTGGTAATTTTCAATTTTCTCAAAAACTAGAAGACATAGAAACATCTAGTTTTCAGTTTTCGTTAAAAAATAAATAAGGGCAATGTATTCTAAAAAAAAAAATTGTAGATAATCTAAAAGTTTCGAAATATTACACTCTAAACCATATTTTTAACTTTTTTTTTGACCAAATTTTGAGTTTAAAACAGTGTTTTTCGCAAACTATGCATAGTTTTGACTTGATTTAAAAACAAGCTACTAGACACAAGTGTTGGCTTTAAAAAAAGGTATAATACTTAATTGTAAGTATTACCGTTATTTTTTAATTATTTTTTTTCCATTTAAAGTACATGTTTTTTTTAAATTGTCCCTACCGCCTAAACGGGGGGAGATAGACCCCCCCCTCCCATAGTAAAAAATGCTTGTATTAAGCCCCTCTACCAAAAACCGTTATTATATCTCGGCGCCAAAGTTATCGTACTCTCCCCGCAAATTGAATTGCAAAACAAATTTTATTCAAAAACAGAGAAGTATTACGAGGAACAAATAAAACTAACGGAAGATATAGCTGCAAACACAAAGAGAATATACATAGGAATAGACAGATTGGGTGACATGAAAAAACACAAATTGCAGAAACACGAAGACACAACAAAATACAAGAAGAGCTTCTGCAAAAAAAAATTGAAATAAAACTTAAAACGCTGCAAATAGAAGAGGAGAAGATAAATCGCAGATTTTGTTCGGAGATTTTCTACGAATGGATTTTGGGTTTTGTGATAGGGCTGATTATTTAGTTCTTGGAATAACCTACGAAAAAGACAACTTAACATTCTTGGTCTGATCAGATTTTAAGAAAATGTCAAGTACTTATGAACCAAAGGAGGAAAGACTTGGGACACTACAAAATAGAAGAAAATCGCCTTCCCTTTCTAAATTAGGTACCCTTCAAATACTCAAATTTCTAAAAAAAGATAAACTAAGAAAAGAACTAATTCAGCTCTAACGGGCACAGTAGATCTTGAGGTCGTAGTGCATTTACTACAAACTAAATACATACATGTCTTCCATCCTATGTGATGGAGATCCGAATTCAATGACCTAAGCATGCATTGAATCCGTAGGACAACGTTGTAATATATGGTTGATTTGCAATAGAATTTTCACTTGGTGATGATGTTTTTGGGTGTCCCGTTGGATGTTAGGATGGCTCATATGTTTGTCGTTCGGTGACAATAGATTTGCTCAGCTGTGAATCTCTAACACTAGTGAACTAATTCGGACGCTTTTTTCTTATTCTCAATTTAATACTTTTTATTACATGAACTATTTAACCGAGATTTATAGCTCTTGAGCCCAACTTCGGCCGTACTGCCAAATACAGAGATTTGTTCTTTAGCCGTACTACTCGAATGTGGAATGTCTTACCACGCTCTGTCTTTCGTATTCATTGCAATATTCAGGAATTCAAAACCAATGTGCACCGACATCTCCTTTTAAACCCTCTCCTCTTTCTAGTGCTCACACTGTGCCTTTGTCTAATAAGGGTAGTAATATCCCCTTGAGTGTGTGCTTATTATAAAAAAAAAATGAATATAAGAAGTTGAAGTGGAATAAGATGGCTCCCTTGGGGAACACCAGAATAATTAAAACTAGTTTTTGCATGTTTCGAAACAATAGTTACAGACTGTTTAATATTTATGCTAATATAACATTTGATCCATTTTAGCAAAACCGAATGAATTCCAAAGATTTAAAGTTTAAACTCTGTCAAAGCCTTTGAAAAAAATCTGTATATGTGTATAATATCGACTTAATACCCATTTTTCATATTTTAACTTAAGTAATTTGAAAAAATGGTGAGATAGTTGACCTACAGCGAAAGTAACCGTGCTGAACATCATATAAACAATTTTCAAATAAATCATAGAAGTTTTCCAATAGGTCGATAGTTAGAGACTAATTGTTTCGATTTATAAATTTGTGTTATTTGTGCCACGCTCCATTCACACACCATTCCAAAGGAACTATTTCAAAAGCATTGTTAGAGGTTTGGCTAAACCATCTTTACAATTTTTCTGAAATACAGTTGTCATAGTCTGCTTTATAAGATGGAAGTTGGTCAACTACTTCTCCTTCGGAAATAAATAATTCACCCAACGTCAGCAAATGAATGATGAAGGTTATTATTTACGAAATGTCCCGATGAATTAAAAAAATAGATTGAAACAAATCAGCAAACAAATTGCAATCCTATTGTTCATTATTCAAGTAAGTTTAAATTATATTTTTTTGAAGTTATCCAACGCCTTTTTTGCTCCATTCTTTTTGAAGCCGATGTTTGAGTGCACTTATTGACGAGAAGGGGTTTCGCGAACTCGACGGTCCAATTCATCCTACAAATTCTCGATTGGGTTAAAGTCTTGAAATTGTAGAGGTTTTCGATCGCTTTTGGACAGTTTCACAGAAACCATTCTCTTACAACATGCGCCTTGTGTTTCGGGTCGTTGTCCTAGTAAAATTTGAAATTCCTTAAAATGCCCATTTTCTCAAGGACTTTGCCTTAAATTTTCTCTTAGGATCCTTAAATAGTATACCTTATGCAATATACCGTCGATGAATACTAAATTTCCCATGCCTTTTGCTGAAATACACCCCAAACCATGATGTGCCCGCCTCTATGCTTCACTTTTCATTTGGCTTGCGCCTCACCATAACTCTCCAAACTATCCAAAGACGTTGTACTTACTCTCGTCAGCAAATATTACATCATCCCACCAAGTTACAACTTATTTTTTTGTTCCCTCGCAAACATGATCCAAATTTGCCTGTTGATGAAAGGCTTTTTTCGAGCAACACGACCATTGTAACCATTTGTTTTTATGGTTCGAGCGTACCGTTGATGCAGATATTTTTATTTGTCATCATGTCATTAACACTTCTTGAACAATTTTTGTACACTTAAACGAGGATTTGGTTTAAATTTTGTTACTATAAGCCGTTTTACTTTCGATGTTATCTTTTTTGGTTGACCCATCTGCTTCTTTGATTCGATCCTTCCTTCTCTTTAATAGCTCCGAACAATATCACCAACAGTGTTTGGCTTCATGTCTAAATTTACAGCAATTTTTTTGTATGTTTCATCTTTATTATGGTGAAAAATAACAAGGTTTCTTTTTTCAAGGCTTGCATTTTTTCCTTTGCGCCCCATGATTAACTTTTTAAATAAAACCAAACGATCTTACACTAAATTGTTTCAAAAATGTATGCAAACGTCAAGTGAACCATTTATTTTAACGGTACTCTTGAATAGACAAACTGTTAATCGGGGCAAATGTCAAAGTCAGGAAAGAAAACAAAAAAAGAATATTAATGAAGCGCTTAGATGCGTCCTTTTTGCGTTGTTTATTGTATATCTTAATACAGTTAAGTGTTTACAGCATTTTTTAATGAAGTAGTTAGGAAATAATATACTTATTTATAAAATAACCAAATAATAAATCTTAATTCAACTTTTACTACGAGAAAAACACCAAAAGTATGTTTAAGAATAAAAGCCGAATATTAATGACACTCACTGTAGATAAATTATTAGAAACCAAAATCTCATCCCAGTTCAGTTCCAAAAAGTACGAGTTAACAGCCTCATAGGTGGTTTTGGCAAAATTATAATTTACAGACAATACTTCATCAAATTTTAACATTACAAAACTCGAAAATTTAAGTTCAATTTCAAGGCCTACATGATGTAAACAGTTATTTACAAAAAGTGGTATAGACGTAGTAACAATTGAAAAAATATCATTATTTACAAAAATAAACGACTATTTGAATTTCTTACACAATCAATGTGTTTTAAATGTAAAGATAACAAATTAACAACAGACAAGATTTCTATATCACTTAAAACATTAAGGCCCGTTTGCTGATACTCTTCTTAAATGTGTGCCATAACTAAGTACATCTTAAATTCTAAGTATAACATAATTTATTTTTGGTTGTCAGAAAATTTTTATGTTCCACTTTACTAAGTTACACATAAAATGAAACGTAGCTAACTTCGCTTAGATGTAAAATGTCAAAAAATTCAAATTGTGTAAACGTATGTGTGATATTTCAAAAACGGTAAATTTATGAATAGATTGTAAGACGCTTTGTGTTTGTTCAAAAGTTATTAATAATGGCTGACAAAAAAAGGACAAGAAATCCCAAATTTTTCTCTTAAAGAAAAGCGAACACTTTTAGAATGTGCTTATGAAGAAAAAGCAATAATTGAAAATAAAAAAACAGATGGAGTTACGTGGAAGGAAAAAGAAACAGCTTGGGAGAGAATAGCATCGAATTTTAATTCCCATTCAGATTCAGCATGCTACAGGACCGTCGAAGCACTCAAAAAATTTTACCAAGGCTATAAAAAAGAAATTAGGAAGGTGGCCGCAGACGAAAAAATGTCCAGAATTCAGACTGGAGGTGGCAAGACCATAAATATACGCGATGAAAACTTTGATCTTGCCATATGCATTCTGAACCCAAGAACAATAACTGGATATGAAAACTTTTTTGATGGGGATGGTGCAGATGAGTTGTTCGAAAATGAACCCGGAACCAGTACAAACATTGTAAGAAGAATATTTTGTTGGTTTTTATTAACTTTATTATGTATGTATTTTTTGAATTTACACATTGAAGAAAGGCAGGATGATGAACCAATTAAGGATTGGGGAAAATACAAACCTAGTCAATTGAGAAACCCGATACATCCTAAATTAAAGAGAAGTCATGAGAATATATCTGATGAGCAGGAAGTTATTTATGAAAATATTGATGACAATAGCCCAAAAACTAGCATCCTTATGTCCAAAGGATTTAAAAAGCAGTTTGACAATTCAACCACAAAAACAGAAAATAAAAGTAACTGGTGTGGAAGGCGCAGACCAGTTGCTTCAACATTACCTAGCAGCAAAATAACCGATAAATATTCACAGCTATCGGAAATAAAAATTGAGCTTGCTAAGCTTCAATATGATACCCAAAAAAAGGAAGCGATTAAAAAAAAAATATAGGTACAGCCTCTATTGAACACGAGTTAAAAAAACGTTTTTTGGAATTGGATATAGAAATAAAGACAGAATTTCTTAAAAAAATCAAAAGTGATTCGTTCAAAATGTGTGAGACATGTAGTATCCTTAAGGACTAGAATATAACAGTTATCATCGTCAGAATAAATCGAATTCATATCAACTAAATTAAAATCACCCAAAACGCAAAATTAAGTAAGTATTATTGGTAGAAACGTTACTTTCACTAAGTGTTAACAATTTATATATATGAGTTTCCGTCTTAAGGTTTCAAATCGTCATTTCACATGAATTTCTGCTGAAGATCCGAACAACTTCGATATAATTGTCCTCTTGGTTCAATGTAATGCGAGCTCTGTCCAAGTCCAACCAAACTGGATAATATTTAATAGAAAGTCAAATTCAGCATACTAAAAGAAAATATTGATATCTCTTAGTATAATTTATTTGCTTTAAGAATATTAACATGGCCAAAATTTTTAGTCAATATGTGATTTACAGCCCTTTTTGAAATGCCTACCATGCGTGCTAGCACGCGGACTTTCAGTCGACGGTTACCCGTCACTATTTTGTGGATTTTCTTCACCACCTCTGAGGTGGTCACATCATATGGTCGAATACTACGTCTTGGCCGCTCTAACGACCTCATTTAAACTTCACAATAGCAATATTTTACTGTTTTAAACGAATAAGTTTTGTGGGGCCAAATAAAGAAAGCTTACATGGAAGCTGGAACTGAAACTATACCCAGACAGACAAGAGCTAGAGATTCCTGGATATCCCACGACACCTGGAACAAAATCACATATTGAAGAGCACTTAAAATTAGAATCAATTCAGAAAGTGATGCTCAGCGGAAATTGATTCTACGAAACGAGTATAGAGCATCTCATAAGACAGTGCAGCTGTGTGTGAGACGTGACAAGAGGGCAAGGGTGGAAGTGAAAATACGGAACATGCTGCAGGAAGAGGAAACGCAAGGGAGCTGTATACAATCACTAAGGACATTGTCGGGCAGCGTAGTAGCACTTACACTAACCATCCCGTGTTTGATTTGAACGGCAACCTTTTAGTGACGATAGAAGATCAGCTACAAAGATCGAAGGAGCACTTTTGTGCTCTGCTAAATGATGACCACAATGCAGAATTGAATCTACAATTGAACAACATGCGTAGATCTTATAGGGGTATTGACACCAGTCCCCCCAACAAGTGCAGAGATAAGTAATGCGATACATCTTCTAAAGAAAAACAAAGCAGCTGGACTTGATGGTATTCCCGCAGAATTCCTAAAAGCAGACCCTAAGGCAACTTACCGTATTTTGCGTACTCGTGCAGGCTGTCTGGGAGAGTGAAACTTACCCAAGGAACTGGAAGGATGGCCCGATGTAATGGTTGGGCTCATCAGAAGATGACCATTACACCTTGTCTTGACGCATATTTTTTCAATCATAAAATTTCATAATTTAATTATTTGAACCTGGAAGTCCCATCTTTTCTAGATTAAACCAAACTATGTCCTTACATTAAAAATGAATTCAGTTCACTCAAATTGTTCCTACTTATAATACATTTTAATTCTGTAACTTCTTTTGGTAACAAAAACTTCTTAATCTAAGGATAACACTCAGTTTTCTTTTTTCTCGACTTCATTGGATGGTGTAGAATTTTCAGGAGTTTCACCCATTCCCTCAATGTCTGGCAAATCCATGTCGTTATCATCAGGATCATCAGCACCGCCACTCTTATTGTAAACTGCAGGATATTTTGTAAAGCAATCCTGCATCGTCTTAAATGCATCATAACAATCTGATCCTTTAGGATCTGCTTCACTGTAGAAATTAAAAAAAAGAACACTAAATTATTCCTATCTTCGTTGTGAGTATTAAATGGTGTCCATCTTACCTGTAATGGAAGCAAGAGAATGCATCACGGAACTCAACACCACACGGTCCTGTAGCCATTCCACCCAGACACGGACATCCCCAGTTGATTTCACCAGCTTCAGAAATCAAACCTGGCTGGGGTTGAGGAGGAGGCAGCTCAACTGTGCTAGGAGTGGAATGATCTTCTTTTGTTGCAAAGATCACTTTGTCCTTGCCAAAAGATTTACACAGAGACATTTTATTGCTTATTAAAATTCTATGTTGGACGAAAGAAGTTGTAATAGAATTGGAGATGCCTTTTTCACTTGAAAATGACAACGAATGTCTTGAAATTTAGAGATCAAAGTGATTGCTGCCCGTGTCTTGACGTAGTAGTCTTCCGGTACTCTTATTATAGCTCGTTGGTTCGCCAAATCAAATTTAAATATATCCACTTCAGTTAGACCACCAATTTCGCCAAAAACACTACGCAAAGATTGATCGATACTTCCTTTGAAGTAGGCTGGAGTGAGAACTAAGTTTTCTGTTTTGTCCTGGAATTTACTAAAAATTTAAGGTAATATATGAAGAAAGATGTAAAATGGAAGTTTTCTTTGATTACCTACAGTGCAACGTCTAAGTAATAATAGCTGGACATAATATAATGAGGTGATCGTTTGAACTTCTTAGTTGTTTTTGTACTCTTTTGTCAATAAAATTCTAATTTTAATTCAACATTTGCAATAAATAAATACAATGTGAAATTTTACACAAATTTTATGTAATATTTTTAGAGGTTAGAGATTTTGACAGATGATGACATTTTCGAAAAACATGCAGAATCAAAAGCCGAAGAGCACGAAAATTAAGCGAGTTCATGTTTTCTGCAGAAGCTGTTATTGATGGTGTTCGGATTGGGCTGAGTATACACGGTTTATGTTAACGCATCATAATGGTTCCTTTAAATTGTGAGGTTCATGCAACTAATTGCATTATTTTGCTTATATTAGTGAGTTATTTCTAATTCTAACTATTATTTTTAAACTAAAGAAAAACATTGTGTACCAAATTATAGCGCATTTTTGCTGTTTTGGTTGTCGGAAAATATTTATGGAGCTTTTGTTAGGTTTTTCGAATTATTTCATTACTCTTTTCTTAAAGCTTGCGGTAAAACGAGTTACCACTGGTGTATTCTCTCCCACTTTCAGGTTTTGACATACATATGCTTCTGCCTCCCTCTACTTTTTTTCGTTATGCAGATTCAGATACATGTTAATCCACCTTAAAAGATCGACTTTTACATTCAACGATGATATTTAAAGATAGGCATTTCTGTAAGTGGGATTTGGAACATTATGTTTAGACGTCTCATTTCCAACCTCAACTGCAATGGTGGTAGATGAGTAATTGTAAAAACGAAATAAAAGAGCATCAGAACAAATTCGCATTTATTCATTTCGAAACTTATTGCACTGTAAGTGGACTCAAGTCTGTCCCTATACTATCACCAGTTGAGCTGCTATGGTACTGAAAATATCCAAGACGTAAAATTAGAAAGTGGTTTTTCTTTATCGGCTGAGTTCTACATTTTATTTGTTTTGGAATGAAATTGAAAACGATTCAAAATATATATTTGAACTCTAAAATTCACTTCGAACTCAAAACGAATTAAATTTCTGTGTTCTACATTTCGATATTTCCGATTTTCAAGTGATTTGAATTCCACCGGAGTAAGTTGGTGTGATTTAAATTCGACTTGAGGAAATTGTATCAATAGTTTCCTCAATATAATAACTTCGTTATAAGAGTTTTCCCAAACTATATTATTGGACACTTCTTATATCAAAGAACTGTAAACCTGCAGCTAGCTGGTTTATGCATCTGCACAATGCAAAAGGAAACCACCAACATTTTTTATTTACTGTATTGAAAAACACAGAAAAAATTAAAATATAAGAATTTATACAAATTATGACATTCAACTGAATTATTTATTGACTGATGTGATGTATTTCAGCTGCCTTTGTTTCACTCGATTTTGGGAACCCAGCTTTATATAATCATTGCATTTTGAAAAATTTAATTTTCAGTACTTCCATCATTGTCCAATTCACTAAGAACCAAGCTATGAATGTCAGTATCAATTCGGATGGTTTAGATAGTGTGTATCCTTTTTACTAACAAACATTCAATGTATTCTCAAATTCTAGATATTATTGACATAAGCTATTATCGTATTCATTTCCTTTCTCTATTTTGCTTCAAGGTAATCCCAAGCAATAAAGAGAAGGGAAAAGGAAAAACTTCGAAAAAGAGATGGGACTTTGAAGAAGGGGAAAGACAACACAAAATATGAAAAAATGTATGTAAAATATACAATTTCATTTACTGCACTATTGAGGTTAAATAGTTTTTAATCAAACTGGATCTTAAAGTATCATCATTCTCGCCTTATAAGCTTGTGAATTGGTTATATTCTACAAATCAAATTCAAATTGGAGGCATCAAATCTCCAGGTAAATGAGTAGAGTCGAAATCTTGGAAATCTGTGTCGGATGTGTCAACACTAGAGGCACAATCTTCCAAAGGTCCATCCACCTACTCGGATACGCAGATGATATTGACATAATTGGAAGATTAAAGCGTAATGTCAGTGGAGGCAAGACCAAGTCAATGAGGGCAAGACCAAGTATATGCTGTCATCAAAAAAGGACGTTGAACAACGAAGTCTTGGACAAAACGTCACCATGGACAGCTATAACTTTGAGGTAGTTAATGACATTGTCTACCTAGGCACCGCTATTAATACAGACAACGACACCAGCGCTGAAATCAAACGAAGAATAACTCTTGCAAATCGCTGCTTCTTCGGATTTAGAAGGCAATTAAGAAGTCAAGTCCTCTCTCGAGCATCTAAAATAACCATCTATAAGACACTCATCATCCTTTCTCATTTATGGTGCTGAGGCCTGGACCCTGTCAAAGAGGGATAAGAACGTCTTAGGATGCTTCAAAAGAAAAATTCTTCGGATGATTTTTGGTGCCGTCTGCACAGATGGAGAATGGAGGAGAAGATATAACGACTAACTGTACGGGCTGTACAGCGACACTGACCTAGTTAGCAGAATCAAAGTCCAACGGCTAAGATGGCTAGGTCATGTAGAGCGAATGGACATTAACGCTCCAGTCCGGAAGATTTTCGAATCCAATCCCGATTGACGGCGCAGTAGAGGAAGACCGCGATTCAGGTGGGGCACTCAGGTGGGAGAGGACCTCAACCAACCAACTTGGGACCGAGCTGGCTCGAGACGCACCGGACCGTAGCGCCACCTTAACTAAGTAAATAAGTAAGTATGTAGTTTCATAGTATCTCAGTTTTAAAAGAAGGAGATTCATCGGATTTATTGCATTATTTCTATAACAATAGCTTGAGTAGAGCCTCTGAGTACAAATTTCATATTGTATTATTGAATCATATAATATTGTATCAGTGTCTCTCTCTTTAAACGAAAATGCGATCGAAAGTTAACTTCGTCCAAAGATTTTAATTCCGAATATATGACTTCAAGGCTCCATAGATCGAAAAAGAATTCATCAAATTCATCATGATTTTATTTGAATACCAAAATGATGAATATTTTTGCATTTAATTCTATTAACTGTGAGTTATCTGGTTTATTGGTTACTTGACAGGTTATATGTGACTTTACTTTTACATTGTCAACCTACCCTAAAAAGTGAAAATCTATCTTTTTCAAATCAGTATCCTTAATATTTTCTTTCCGAGTGACTGGAAAAAGAGGCAACCAAATCTGATCTTTTAACATTTTTGTTCATTATACAATTAATAAAATCAAACTAAATTTATAAAATTTGGTCAGTAAAAGAAAATTCCTACCGTGAATAATAATGACGATATTCACATCTTAAGATACATCAATTTGCAATTTCCATTTCAAATTACATGAAAATATCTGACTTATATAAAACGATGAAATGTGAGACCGATTTGCCCAATGAAAATATTTGGCAGTTTATATTCCAAGATTTAAATGTAAAAAGAGTTGAATGTGAACAATCAAAAAGTTAAGTAACGAACACGGCTTTTGAAACAAAAAATGTAAATATTTTTGAGAGGTTAAATTTGGCGCATTGAACAAACCAAATTATTTTCGAAAATTCGAAAATGACAAATTTCTGCAAGTGCGCGATTTGATTTGATGTCTTGGTTTTATTTAAAATTTAAAAGAGGTTTTGAAATTCGTTCTTCTCTTTGTTTGTTTTTGTAAAAATAATTGTTTTAATTAAAGAAATAAAAACATATTTCTAAACTTTCATTGAATTACTTATCATGGAGCGTTCTTTGGCAACAATAACAACTGCTGATAATATAGAGGAGGAAGAAGAAGAGTTGGGACATCAATTGATCAAATGTTTAGAAGTAATTTTGCTATTACTTGTTTTCCCAAAAATGTATAAATTATTATTTATTTTTCAAGGGAAATGGAATAACAAGTAGCGATATAAAAAAGCTCGAAGAAGCTGGATATTTCACAGTGGAGTCGGTAGCATTTGCCCCTAAAAAGTCCCTGATCTGCATTAAAGGTATCTCAGAAGCTAAAGCTGACAAGCTCCTTGCTGAAGCCTCCAAACTTGTCCCAATGGGCTTCACTACAGCCACTGTCTATTTTCAAAAACGTTCTGAGATCATAATGCTTACTACAGGCTCAAAAGAACTGGACAAGCTTCTTGGGGGAGGCATCGAAACGGGCTCGATCACTGAATTATTCGGTGAATTTCGTTCGGGAAAGACTCAGTTATGTCACACTCTGGCTGTTACTTGTCAGCTGCCAGTGAGCCAAAACGGTGGGGAAGGCAAATGTCTTTATATCGATACAGAAGGGACCTTTAGGCCTGAACGTTTGGGTTCGGTCGCCGAACGTTATAAATTGGTGAGGGATGAAGTTTTTGACAATGTGGCTTGTGCTCGAGCTTATAACACTGACCATCAGACGAATTTGCTACAAGTAGCCGCAGCCATGATGGTGGAGTCCAGATATGCCCTGTTGATTGTAGACAGTGCTACAGCATTGTACAGGACAGACTATGTCGGCAGAGGAGAGTTGGCTGCCAGGCAAATGCATTTAGGTAGATTTTTAAGGTTGCTGCTTCGGCTGGCAGATGAGGTGAGTGTCAATGGATAGACAAGTCGGCTAGAAGAGTTCATTGTAAGTTTCTTTCTCGTAGTTTGGAGTTGCAGTGGTTATTACAAACCAAGTGGTGGCGCAGGTTGATGGTGGTACTTCGATGTTTGCTGCCGATCCAAAGAAACCCATTGGAGGCAATATAATTGCACATGCGTCCACGACTCGTTTGTATCTGCGCAAAGGACGGGGAGAGACGAGAATATGTAAAATATACGATTCACCATGTTTACCAGAGTCTGAAGCCATGTTCACCATCCAAGGTGATGGTATTGGAGATGTTCAAGAATGAAAGTTGAACTTGGACTTGGCGCTTGGCAAAAGATTGATAACTTTTTTATACCCACATCATTTTGTTAATGAATAAGATATTTTATTTTAGATTTAATCATTGATATCCTTTTATATTTGTAGTTCAGGAATTTTGTATTCATTACATATACATACATAAATGTTTGCTGATAAATTAAAATTGCATTATTTTTCTTTTTATTTAAAGAATTATTTTTAAGAAAATTAGAAAAGGTAAATAAAGAACTCGTACTCATTCTTCGTAAAGTTGACACTTCTATTTGTTGTTGGCATTTAAACAAAAATGTTTGCCCTTTTTTCTACTATAAATATGAACCACCACAAAATTTTTTATGCAGACATAAGATTTTATGCATCAAAATAATCTATGGTTGGTTGTCGTAGATCACTTCGATTTTTCCAAAGCTTTACTATTTGAGACCTTTTATACTGTGGGAATTTAGATTTTTGTCGAAAATCCACATAAAACATTCTATGCTGCATTTCTTAACCACCTTGGATTTGTCTCGTGGCTTATTTGGATTTCTTTGATAAAGATTCTAATTTGAGATTTACATAATGTAGGGTTTATAAGAAGTCAAAGAAGGTACGGAATCCAAAAATGTTATAACTTTTGGGGTTGACTTTTTACTTCTATTTAATTCTCAATATTGAATCAAAGTTAGAAGGAAAGGGGGGGAGGGCACTTGTATCACCCGTGAGCTCGACTTGGATTTGGACGCATATTTATTTTTAAAATTTGCCTCTCAAAACGTTAAACTAGAATCACATACATTTTAAAAGATGATTTTGTATTAATTATACATCAACATACTAACCTTCTATTAAAACAGGAAAAACAAAGTTTAGTAGTTGATTTAAATGGAACAGGCATGATAAATGTGAAACAAACATGCCAAGAACTGGAGCTAAAAGTTGTATTTATTAGAGTACTCTAAAACACATCTAACCTACCTAAAGTTTCAATGTATTCACCTTCAAAGTATAAAAGGTAAGAAACGATCGTTACAAAAAATATTGAAAGGTGACAATGGACAGGTTCAGGCGACATAAGGGACTTGAAAGTAAGGCAAGTTTCAGTTTCCGATTGGCAAGCTGCCAAAAAATTGACTTCCAATTAAGGCAACTTCATTGGAAAGTTGACTGGAAAGTAAGTCAAAAAAAATCTCCCTAACTATCAAGTCAAGTGTACTTATGTTACAGTGACAATTGATGATGTTTTTTAATTCAACTGAAAGCCGAACTTTATTACTGCATGAATTATTTATTTTCTGCACAATTCCATTTAATCTTTTTTGTAAAAGGGTTCCTTGTCAAATTGGAAAAGAAATAAGTAATATTTCTCTACAATACAAAATAAAAATCGTGATAGATTTTTAGCTTGCCTGAGGAGTGTTTTGCAGACAATAATGTTTTTTTTTTTATAGTTTTTGTACAATGAACTGAAGTTAGAGGTTAGTGGAGTAAAGTTCCAAGTTTGAAGATTGAGATAGTTGAAAAACTAACTAGTTGCCTTGGTCAAAATGTACGTTCAGAGAATGCAGTTGACTGCAAATGAAGTCCCTTATGTTGTCTGAACCTGCCTAATAATATAATAAGTCAATCTTTTACCATTATTCAGTAAAATCTCCGGCTACAATCCTTCATTTAAACAGTTTAACCTTAGGAGTGTCCATTAATTTACCCTCAATCCCATCTTCGTCGTAATGTGAGATACAGAGATTCGATCTTTAGCCGTACTACGCGAATGTGTAATAGGTACCTTACTTGTCTGTCTTGTTATGTGATATTGATATGTTATGTATCTGTCAAATTCCTTTGAAATTGTGCTTATACTTTCACTTGTACATAACTACATATATATAGTACACGGGTCTAATGTAACATTAAATGGAGGCTTTAAATGCTAAACGACTTCACAAGGTTGTTTGAAGCTTGCATAAAAAGAAGGTTCTATTCAATGTTCGGTGAATTTTTAACTCAAAAAAAGCTGGCTATTTACAAACGAGCTAAATAGTGTAATTTAAATTTATTCGAACAACTTCAATCGTAGTAGCGCAATTACAGCCAACAATGTATAACTTATATATCAAAGTTGAAGTTACAATCTTTACTGATCAACGGTTTAGTGTAAAAACATTGTGGACGCATTAAAGGACACCCTTTAGCATAGTATTTTGTTTCCAACTACATGAAACCAAAATGTAAAATGTGATCTTATTATTAAATGAAATATTTTATTATGATTGTTATTAAGGGAACATACAATATATCGTTCTTTTTTTATTTGAAATACTGAAAATCGAGAGAAAATTTGTATTTTGTTCAAAAATCGATGTATTGCATAGTTGACACAGCCAAAACTATTAATGAACCCTTTCGCATGAAAAAGAATCCTTTTTAAAATAGGTAATTGTCCATTTGGTAATAAATTTATATGCGAAAAATATTTATGTTCAAGATTTCGTTGTTTTCCTGCATTGAAGTCACTTGTTTCAATCAATGGGGTTGCTTAGGCAGAGTCATACTGGCATCCTGTCATCTTAAACTTAATTACAAATAAATAAATGATTTGAAAAAAAGCCAAAAATGCATCACCCGTTTTACTATTTTATCATAATTTCAACCATAGAGGAAATATATTATCTAGAGTCCCGACCGGTACCCGTCCTACCTGAAACACCCTCAAATTTTATTCGAGGTGAACTCTCCCAAATTCGAGGTGAACTCTCACAAATTCTCTATCGGTGAATACATGTGAGTGGAGAAAAAAAAGCAAAATGGGGGATTGGGCTAAAAAGAAACTTATGGAATTTTTGTGACCTGTCAAAAATGACAATCAATTTTGCAAAACAAAACAATGGGTTTCGGATTTTTAAAGTAAGTTTTTGTTAATTGTTTTGATTTTTAATATAATTTGATATTTTTCAGACCAAAATTCTTTCTAATGAAGAGGGTATATACAAGTTCACTTCATTGAATAAAAATTAAGTCAAATTGCTGTGAAGGAGGTGCAACAATAATGGATTTATTTTACATTCTTTCTTTTCATTTTAGATAGTGCCAAAATGCAGGAAGCAATTTCCTTTAAGTAATTTGGGAAGCAAACCAAACGAGGCGCTGATTTGCAGGTAAGTTTTTTGTATATTATATTTCTCTTAACAAAATAATATCAATGTTTTTAACTACAGATACTGCCCATTGTTTTTGTATGTACTTCTCAACTGCAATAGCTGCCGCAGGTGTTGACGGCGGAGGTGTCACCATCAAAACCATTAGAAACAACACGACCAAGTCAATGATGCAAGTGGAAGTTTTGCCATGTAATAGTCGACCGCTGACGCCCTTCTCGATCAATTGTGTAAGTACGTATCGAAACATTCATATCGTAGTCAACTAGCTTAATCTTCGTCTTCTAGGTGTAAAGAGTACTACCAGTCTGCAAGAGACGCAAACAAAACAAGAATACAATCGCAGGAGACTCCAAAAAATGTCCAACCCTGACTGTAAGTGAGTTCAAATTTTAAATCTACAACGAATCCATTCATTTTGCTCCTAAGGATCGCACTGGCTTAACGGTGTCAATCATTCGGAGGCAAATGAGCTGGCCCGACAAGAATCCCCCAAGAAGCCAAACAGATTCAGATCAGTCTCTCGGCAGCTACTGACAATGTCGGCGAATTGAATCCATCGATTTTCACACAGAAAATCAACATCAATAAAAGTAAGTCAACTTCCATTTCAGATTTCCTTATATAATGAAAATTAATTCCTTTATAGTCACGACAATTCAGCAGCGTCATGGTCAACCTGCCGATCAACCATTCACAGTGAACAACCTCTATTCGTAGCAGAAGCGATCCCTGCGTTGTCGACAATGCGAACACAATGTCATCAAGCCGGAGTACCATCCAGGATCGATCAAGTATCGCATTCAATTGTTTGCTAACTACCATGTGCCAGACGTTCTGCTTGTGCGTTGTGAAAAGCCACTGAAGCCTGGCACGTCCACTGAATTGATCCTCAAGCTAACTAACCCAACGATGTACCATATAACCACAACCATTATGAAACTGCTAACCAAGGAAGAAGAACAGCGAATGATCGACTTCGAATAAAAGTTCAACGAAAGGAACCAAAGTAAAAAACAAAAAAAATCGAATTGGAAATTCTTATTCTATGTTGTTTCTCTTATTTTTTTTATAGATTCACCACTTGGAGAAAGTCCAATAACGTAACAATTAAATTGAACTTCACACCTGAAGAAGGATTGAAACCAGGCGATGATGTTACTCTTAGTTTCTTGATGAAATATACTTTTGTGAATACATACACACGCCCGAAAAGAAAGAACGTCAAAAACACGCATTATCATCGAAAGTTTTTGTAAAAGTTGGTCAAATTGAAGCCTAGATTTATTTCTATGTATATCTAGAAAATAATCTTTTTTGCAAAAAACTTGTTTATTTATTTTGAGCTATACTGTAATTTTGTATATATTGTATATTCTATTGTTTCTTTGCTGACTAGGATCATTTTTATTCAAAATTATTTATGATTTACTTTACTTTAATAATAAAGGAATTTGTTTTGAATTCAAAGATGTTGGTGTTTTTTGCTTCAGAGGACTTACATAACTAAATGTTCGTTGGAAAAACGAATAAGCTGTATAAAGTATATTTTTCTTTATTGAGGCATTACAAATTTAATATTTGTAATACTTATTCTTCTTATGTTTTGGTTCATCACTTTCGTGTGTATTCTTTCGCGATTCCATGTGGACTCATGAGTTTCATTTGATTCTACCTAAAGTATTGAATTGTAATACTTTTATGGTTTTAAATAGTTCGTGAGTTTATTGTTGATGCTGATTACGAATACGAACTTCGATTTTAGCTAAAAAAACTATTTTTCAACATTATTTTTGTCAATTTTCAATTTACTACAGGAACTTGATGTTTTGTCCTAAGACTACAAATTCGTAATAAAAAGTACGAAACAAATTTGAACGAAATACTGAGGAAAAATATTGTAGGTTTGAAAAAACATACATAACTCATTTTTTTGTTTTGAAAAAAGCTATTTCATGAATTTAGATTAAAAAGTCTACATGATTTAAATAATTCCTTATCACAGAAAAGAATACAATATTATTGTTAAGGACTTTTAACTAATGTGAATTTTAATTGTATAATCTAAACAAATTGTTTTTATTCATATACTCATCCTTGCCAACAAAAATGGAACATTAACCATTTTGAACGGATCGATTCAAAATCGAAAACTATGAACAAAAGAAAACATAAGAAATTAACAACTTGAAAATCCAATTGATGTAATAAATAAATAAAATAAAAAACATATGAAAATGGGAACGGAACACATAAACTACATTTACTTTTGATTGATATTGAACCCTCCAGTTGTGATGATTCTGATCGCATCAGCTGAAAGAAGAATTTTAATTTTAAAATAAATTACCTGAAGCAAAAACTTAACACTTTTCACTTACTCTCTGTTGTAAAACATTTAGCTTTTAGTGCCAGATCAAGAATGGATAGTCCAGGCTCTGAAAAAATCTCAACGATCGGATTTCGTTGTAATTCAGTTCACCTAGTCCTTCAACATTTCCCTTATAGAGCGCCGCTGTGACTTTTTCGTCTTGTTTTAGACATACCTCTGGAATGAGAAAAACTTAAATAGCTAAAAGAAGTGATTTATTTTTTTATTAAAAATCACCTCCATAGACTTGAAGCGTCACATCTTCTTTGTGCTTTTCTCTTCTCTGGTAATTTTTTGTGTTCTTCAATGAGAAATGCAATTTCTTCTTTGTGGGATAAAAGTTTGAGAAGCTTCTCGACTTCAGAATCTGGCATTTTCAAAAAGAACTGATAAAGAACAAATGACGACTTTTTTCTTCGTCCAGCCAAATACCATTGCCAGCAGATTTTCCGAACTTGTCTTCGCCTTCGTTGGTCACTATTGGAAGTGCCAATCCAAATACTGATTTCTTTTTTTCTACTCTGCTGATAGTTCGTGGCCAGTCATTAAGTTACCCATTTGTTCACAGCCTCCCATTTGAAAGCGACAATTGTATTTCTGAAGCAAATGCAACAAGTCATAACCCTGGATAATTTGTTATGTGAATTCGGTAAAGCTCATTCTAGCTGCACTATTAAGTCGCGACTGGACTGACGATATTGAGAGCAGTAATCCCATTCGAAAGTGTCTTCCCATATTGGCAACAAAGTCCTCTACATTCAGATTTTCTTACCATGATGCATTGTTGACGACTCTGAAAAAAGATTATCAAAACGATTGAGTTTTTAAAGCGCATTAGGTTTCTATTATAGTTACCTAATTTGTCTCAATGACCGACAACCCTAGTTTATTTCGTTTTGTTTTGCCACTAGGATAACCGATAAGACCCGTATTCCAACTAACGCAATTGGATTGTGTCTTTCTCGATGCCATGCAGAAGTCCAATTATTACCAGGAGATTGCCAACGTTAGACTATCGGCAGCTTGATCAAAGCCGGCGTAGATTGTTTGTTGTTTACCTGTGAAAAGTTTTGCCATTTCCGGGCTACCGTTTTAAGAAGAACAGAATATAATTCATTACGATTTCTTATAGTTTTTATAAACATACAAAACAATATACAACTTACCCAGCGGTGTCTGGAAAGAGATCCTGAAAGAATCCTCTATCAGCTAGAGCCAAGTTACGTAGGAAAATACTTCTTCGGATATGATGAAGTCACTTTTTAGATCGATGGATTAGTTGACTCTGGATCATTTTGTATACAATTATTTATATGATATAGATAAAACAGTTAATCAGGAGCACTATTAACAACTTTGTTTTATTAATTTTCACTTTTGTTTTGATTTATTTGTTTTGATTTATTTAAAATTTAAATCCCAGCAATTGTACTTTGTTTTCTTTTTAATTTTCGCTGTCAAAATACTTACCTCGCTTTTGATCTGTCAAAACTGGGTACAACTCAAATTGCGCCACGTTCGCATTGCAGTTCTAGGGTGCGCCTATACTTTCGGCATGATTTATTCTGTTTTTAGCTAAACTTTTCATAAAAATGATAGAATTTGCTTGCCAAATGCAGTTAAATATTATTTTAAGCACTGTTTTCACTAAAAAGAAGTTGCAAAATTAATTTTTCTTAAAATATTGCATTTATTTTCAATTTTTGAATTCAACGGATCTCTTTTTTGAACGGCTGAGTTCACCTCATAGTTTTTTCCCCCGCGGCCGAGCAATGTGGGCACAAATTCCATAACAACTACATTCATAATGGCTTGGTCCCATAAGAAATGCACGGGACCACTAACACATGCTTATCCTTATGGACAAAATCCTCACAATTTAGCTTGTAGACCGAAAGAGAGCAAACCCATTAAGTCGGGACTCTAGATAATATATTTCCTCTATGATTTCAACTCTGTTAAAACAAGCTGTGATGTGGTACTTTACGGAGCTGCCACTTTACTCCTTTAGCAGTAGATCAACTGCGATTTGGCATACATTAAAATCTAATACGCAGCAAAACGTATGTTTTACTTTCTTTTAAATACACACAGCCACAACAGCGAAACCCCTGGTTTGAGGAGGCAAATAGCATTTTCATCGTCTATGATGTACAGAATATTCTCAAATACAACTTCAGCTAACATTTTGCATCTTTTTGTTTACCTAGCAACAAATACAAAAAGCTCAAATCAATTTTCCACCATGTGTTAAATCAGCTTTTCTATCAGATACCTATATACCCCAGAAATTCTTGGATACCTTTGGATTCCTTTTTTGACATCTCAGCTGTTTTCGATCAGCTGTTATTTTACACGTAAAACACTAACAAAAAGGTACTATCCAGATACCCTACCTGTCTGAGATTGAATGCAGCCATTGTTTCTTTTTATAACTGTCAAAATATCTTCTTTTAATCAGTCACTAAAAAAATCATTATAGCGCAAGTAACAGAATCGAGCAACACGTACAAATGATACAATTTTACTGTCAACATGCAGTTCAGTTTATCCTAATTTTGCCTTAGAAAGCAATTAAGAAGTAAAGTCGTCTCTTGAGCATCTATAATATGTATCTAAATCACCATCAATAAGACACTCATCATCCCGGTTCTCATTTATGGCGCTGAGGCCAGGACCCTGTCAAAGAAAGATGAGAGTTTCTTAGGATGCTTTGGGACAAAAATTCTTCGGGTAATTTTTGGTCCCGTACGCATAGATGGAGAATGGAGGAGAAGATATAACGACGAACTCTACGAGCTGTACAGCGACACTGACCTAGTTAGCAGAATCAAAGGCCGACGGCTTAGATGGCTGGGTCATGCAGAGCGAAAGGACATCAACGCTCCAGCCTGGAAGGTATTCGAATCCAATCCCGAGGGACGGCGCAGTAGAGGAAGACCGCGAATCAGGTGGCGCACTCAGGTGGGTGAAGACCTCAACCAACTTGGCGTGCGGAACTGGCTAGAGACGCATGTTGGTTGAGGCTCAGGTCCGCCCGGACCGCCCGGAAGTTTATTTATTAGTTTAAATTCTTACAAAAAAATTAACATGTTACTAGCATCTAACGGTCTTTCGTTTTCATATTAGAGACTTTTAGTTTTACTGGTGAACACACATTATTTTAAACTCTCTGGATATAGAGTGTTCATAAAAGTAGCAGTGCTTTTGATTTTATGATTAAAAAGATTAAAAATTCAATTTTTTTAGTATTTTACGGTAAGTAAACATTTTACTATTTAAAGTTTTAAGTATTTGTAACATACTAGCATATAAAAAATTAATAAATATTTAGCTCAAAAATAAACAATGGGACAGTCAAGACACTGCACCGAAAAAATTAGAAACCTTATTAAAAAACTGCATTTGGAGGGAAAAACCTACCAAAATATTCAAAACATCCAAAGCTGCTCAGCAAAAATGGTCAGTAACGCCTCAAAATGGCAAAAAAACCAAAACGCGAGGCCCAAAAAGGATGACTACTGAAAGAACTGACAGAAAATCGTTCAGTTAGCAAAACAGAACCCTTCCATAGCCTCTAGGAAAATAAGAAATTGACTTCAACTGTCTGTTAACGCTGTCACAATACGAAAACGTATTTTATAAGCGAAGTTACCAGCCCGAAGTCCATGCAAGGTAGGTACCATTCTAGACGAAAAGGCATGTGGAAAAGAAAATGGAGTTTGTTAAAGCGCATTGAGATTGGGCAAAAGAGAAATGGATGAATCTTTGGAGCGATGAAAGGAAAGTCGTCCTTTTTGGGTGCAAGGGTCGTCGAGCATATTTGAGAAAACCCCAAAGTGCAGCACACGATCCACGGTACACTATAAAAACAGTGAAGCATGCTGGAGGAAAAATTATGATATGGGGTTGCTTTTCATATTACGGGGTCGGACCTATTAATCCCATGGAGGGTATAAAGGATACAACCGAGTATGTGAAAATTCTCGAGGAGGTTATCTTACCCTATGCTGAAGAGGAAATGGTTTCGGTATACCAACAAGACTATGATTCAAAGCATACGTCAAAAATGCTAAATCATGGTTTGCGCAGAAGAAGTAATCCGTTATAGAGTGGCCCCCGAAATCCCCTGACATTAACCGTATCGAACATTTGTGGGGGGTGTTAAGAACGCCGTTCATAAAGCAAAACCCTAGAAGTTTCATGAAATATATTATGACTTTGACATTGAAGGCCTTTTTGTTTTATTTGAAGAACATTGCTATTTTTATGAACAAAACTGTACAACTCTCAACCATTCCTTTGTGTGACCAATTAGACACGGTCCAAATTTGCCCGCCATACATGTCCGAGCCACAGACACTTTGAAAGATTGATTATTTTTATATTTTTCATTTGGACCACAAACAAATCAGTGTGTATCTGTATATACAACTTCCAGCAATTTGACCTGCAAAAATAGCTTAACTTATAAAACTTGTTAGCAGAAAAACATGAACGATGGTAATCTCATATCATAAAAGTTGTCAACTGAACCAGAAAAAATAAAAAAGGGGAAAGAAACATTAGGGAATTGATTCCTTCAACTTTTGTATGAGATAGACTGAGATAATCGTTATGTGGCAAGATCAGATTGTGAAAACAGGCAGAACTACTTAGCTGTTTGATTTCCCACACACGATAGTGCCAAACCTTGGCTTATTAGCTTGGGCTTATTGATTTCAGACGTTTTAGATTTGATGAATCTAAAAGGAACGACAGAACCAAACCGAGCTACCTCAGTTTCAACATGCACGGTCGATTTTGGATGATTAGATCCATTTGGATCTTTGAGTCTGTAGTGTATGTCCAGCTTAAGATCTTATAGATTTCTGTATTCTCAGATGTATGAACAAAATTTCTTCTACAAATTCTCTATCGCACAATTTGCATCCATAGAAAATCTAAGAACTGTCATGGAGTGTTTTTGTTAACTTTTGCCGTAGCCGCATCGTGAAGTTGGTGGTTTTATATACAAAAATGTTAAGTAAAAAGAAGTCTGTACATACTAATGTCACCATAGCCCCTAGATGTCAGCCCGTAGAGTCTTCCCGATGAGAGTACTATATGTGAAACGTTGCGTTTACTTTACAATAGTTTATTCGTATTTAGAAGAGGAGCTTTATATTTTTATAAGACCTAAATAATTATATGTACTCAAGATCTGTAGCATGGTATTCCAACGCAATAGACATCCTGAGCTATACATGCATATGATTATGATTCACGAAAAATATTATTTTTCAAACTTTTAAATGAATATTCTTAAAAATGTTCTAATTTGTAAGCATTTCATGAACGACCATACCTATTTTTTTCATATTTGCAGCAATTTTGTATCAATCCTTTGGGAAAATTTTATTCAAAAAATCCCTTTCAAATTTCCCACCCACCATTGAACACTCTTTCCTTCAATCAGCAACAAATTCCAATTTTCAATCTGTCTAATAAAAAAGAGACAAAACGAAAACAAATCACTTCTGCTACTTCACTCTTACAATCCGCCATAACAAAATTGAATAATTTGTTTTTGTGTTCTCATTACCTCATCCAAATCAAAATACACTTACCTCACTCTATTCTATCAACACAAACCATAAGACCGAGCGAGACAACTAAACTACAATCCAAATAAGACAAGAACATTAACCCGAACGAAATCAAAATATTGTCAAAATAAGAGCGAGACCACTGTCATATATTTCGCCTATTGCCGTCGAGAACGACAACGAACTTCAAGTTTGCTGGAATGAGACTGCAGCGCTCCGCTCTGGTCCTACTCTAGTACTACTAGGTGATACATGTAATCTCCCCGTGTCTTTCATAGGAGTCGTAAAAAGAATTTTTATAATCCGATTTGAGCACAAATATTTTACACCAAAATAATCTTAATTATCTCGCGTGAAATTCAATTAAAACAAAGCAAAACAAAATCAATTAAATTCGATCCTACGTCGCGTATCGAATCGGTTCGGATATTTGCATGCATTTGTCAAAAATGCATTCGAAATATAGCTTACATCCGTGCATTTTAATAACACGGTTCGCGATTACTTAAAGCAAAGTCAAAAAGGAAAGTTTTCGGAAACACTTCAAGTTTCTTGGATAGTGTCCTAAGTCCTGTGCCCTCTGTGTGTTGTGTTACTTTACCCAACTTCCCCCTCATAAATATTAAAAATCTTCCTCAAGAAAAATCAAAAATAAAACGAGAGATAATTCTTGTCTTCAGCAGAGAAGTGTTGTTATTTGTTTTGAAAATCTAAATTTTTTAAATTTGTTTCTTTTTGTTATATTTTTGTGGAAAATCTCCGAAAATAGTGTGAGGAAGAGTCTTTGGAATCAACCCAGGGAAACTACCTTAAATCTACGTCATACAAAAGGCCCCCTTGATTCAAAATACTTAAAGTTTTTACACCTCTACAGTGTACACCATCTGGAGATGAGTTTCTAATAAAATTAAAATTAAAAAAGAAAAGAAAAATATATCTAAGCATATTATTGTGAATTGATTTCTAGTGCCAAATCACGATTTAGTTCATTTGTCAAAATAAGAAAAATAGAAATAAAAATTACATCAAAGTGAAGTGAAATAGGAAATCAATTAAAACCAAGTGAAAAATAGAAAATAAATATTGTTTTTCTTAATAAAAAAGGAAAAATATTATTCTTATTTAAATTAAAAGGAAAAATATAAAGAATCGTCATCAAAAATAAAGTCAAAAAATGACCACGGATAAGAGCAATGCGGCTGACACCGTTGCTGCCACAAAAACAAAAACAAAAACAACACCAACTCAGCAAACGAATGGAAAGCCAAAGGAAAAGAGAAGGTGGGTTTGGTTTGGTATTGGTTGATTAGAGTTGAAGGCATTAGACGACTTGAAGAGTTTTTCTTGTTGATAATAATTCACAATAATAAATTTATTTATTTAATGTTTTTATCCAGTATACAATTTAATAATATAAAACAAAGGGTTTCCTTTTTGAGATTCTATTCTTTTTGTACATTTTGATGTTCAAATGAAGATAGAAAATTAATTATTTTAAAGAAAGAATATAAATACTTGTAGATTCAACATGTTGTTTTTGTCTTATCTTCATTTATGCGTATAGTGATTAGTGAGTAGCCCGATTTACCCTAAAGTCGGCTTTCTCTCATATTTTAGATACCTATGCTAATTTGCATAAATATTTTTATTTATTAATTTCTGTTGATTAGATTAGGGTGTAAGGTGGGGAAGATTTTTAAATTAGCTATCCCACGTGGCAATACATTTTGAGAATTCTCACAAAAGTTGATGATTCAAAGTTGAAATGACGATTCTAGGGCATCGCAATTTGACATGCTTGGTAAAAATATATTAAAATGAACTTATCTTTTGATTAAGAATTGTAAAAATAATTATACAAAAAATCCATACTTAGTAGGTAAAGAAACCGCTTAAGGGCACTTGATTTTAACGAATACCTTCCCAATGCCCGAGTACGTTTACTGGTATTTTGCAGGTAGCTAAGAAGTAAGTAAATCGGTGAGACATCGTGAGCCCGTGTATTAATCCATTTGCTCATATAAAACATAAGGTAGCGAATCTTTTCATTTTATAAATTAAATGATTAGTGAGATACTGAAGCACTGCAAAAAAGATCTATTGTGCCCTTCTATCCCCTAAGAAACTGAGTAAAAATGCTCATTCTACAATATGAACGCCAAATTAGTTCTTTTGAATACGTGAAGAATTAAGGGTTTTCGCTAAATTTTTATTTTTTTTTATTTAAATATACAACTAATATATGATCTGTTGTCTTCTCGTACACATTACAAAACCTACAGATTTCACAGATCTTCAAACCCAAGAAGTCTTTTAAGGTTGCAGAGACCAATGAGAAGATAGTAATAGAAGTAGTTTCTTACATACTGCATTTCAGATCAACTGTCCGATCATCGACTTTCATACATTATAGAACCTTAGAAAAGAAAGAAAAATGGGCGTGGTATCCACCCACATTTGTTGGAATTGCTATCATTGTATTGAAACACAAACTTCATGATATTCGGTGGTGGGGTTTTTCTTGTTAAGCTCAGAGCAGAGAAAATAGTTGCTAAGAAAGATCTGTGTTTCTTTTTAAGCTCAGATATAGGAGAGTGATCGGTTTGTGTTTTTTTTTCAATCGGAGCTTTGGAATGGAGTAAAAATATGAACTTGGCTGACTTCACGATTGTTTTGTGTGAAAGAAGCAGATGGCAAATTCTAAAACTACTGTTCTGTTATAAAGCGTTCTGATCTAAAAATAAAGATCTAACTATTATCAATTATTGTTAACAACCGTTAAATGTTGTCCTGTTTAAACATTTAGAATGTAAGGATTTGTCACAATATGACCTCATCACATTGGTGAAATTTCAAATAGTTACGATTTGTAAACATTCTTAACTCAGCTCAGGGGCTCAGTTGAAAGTTTTGAACTGTCAAAATAAACGATTTGTTTACAAACAAGTAACTGTTTTTTTGTGGCTAGGGATAAAACAATGAACTGTAAAGCACTTTGTCATGTATGTAAATTTGACCGTGCATTTTCACTTCAATACAATAAATTAATGATTTCGTTGAAAACAAAATATTTTGTTCAGGATTTGTTTCATAACATTGTACAGGGTGGGGCTTGGTTACCTCGTTATCTGAAACTCACGCAACTAAGCGGCTATTAATAGCAGAGCGTTGGTTTAAGGCCCAACTATAATAGACATAAGCTAGCATATGCGCGGATAAGTAAACGTGCAAATACAAATAATCTCAATACGAGTGTATATAATGGAGTCTAGCTCCGTTTCGTTCAATTTTTCTCAGTTTCGTTAACTTAAGCAAACTTAAGCAAGAGCGATCCCAGTCGCTCGCCGCATAAGTAAAATCTGACATGTAGATACGTGAGCAAAATTGCATTATGGCTATCCGCGTAATTTCACAAACTTAAGTGAATTTTCGTTGGGTTTTTGACATAAGCTTATGTTTGCTTATGCCTATTATAGTTGGGCCTTAAGGCTTGTTCGAAACCACGTTATCTAATGTTTTCGTTATGACTTGTTCAAAGTCAACAATGCAGTGGACAAAGCAGGAGCGATCCTTCGCCGTGGAGGATTACTTTTCTTTCAGCCGTTCGATCATCGCATTTCTATTTGCTTTCAAAAACCATTTCATTGCATACAGAACGTGCAATATCCAGAATAGGCATTATTTACCCATGGTTCTTTGCAGAGAACGAAAGAGCAGTTACGGTCAACTCTGAACGTTATGTCAGCATGATTCTGGTTTTTTCTGCCCAAACTTGAAGAAATGAATATAAGGGAAGTGTGGTTTCAACAGGATGGCGCCACAGCTCACACGGCAAGTAGGTAAATGAATATTTTGCGTGAACACTTCTCTGAACGACTCATCTCTTTTAGAGGCGATCTTCAGAGGCCAGCACGATCGCTATATTTAACCCCATGTAATTTTTTCCTGTGGGGCTACCTTAAATCGTTGGTATACACTGATCGTCCAAAGACCTTCGTCATCTTAAAAATAATATTCGTGCTGCCATTGCCGACATTAGCACAAATTGAAAAACAATTTCAAATTCCGACTATCTCAGTGGATTGATGAGAACGGTGACCACCTTCGAGATGAAACTTTAAATGTACTTCTATACACAGAAACAATAATTAAATCAATATTGCCAATACTTTTTGTGTTATGATTTTTTAAAATAAGGAATCAACCACGCCCCACCCTGTATATTGTTTTTTCATCAATTTCTATTAACTTTCTCAAGCAAGTTGAAAGCTACTGCAATTTTTCCCTCTTTATTCATTTTGCGATTTAAAGCTATAAAAACATTTTTTTATTTTTGATATTGGTATTTTGACATATCAAACATTTTTAACAAATATTCTAATAAATTCTAAATATTCTTTACATACAATTGTTAACAATTGTTCAACAAACGACAGACCTTAGTGTGTTTCATAAATGAATCGGAATGCCATAATGAAACTCAGCTGAGAGCGTACTCAAAGCGCTCCTCTTCTACACCTACGCGACATCGGTGCGGTTTTCGGAGTTATGTTTCAGCAACCCCCAACTCTTGCCTAGTGAAGCTGACTCCTCCTCGACGGTCCAGCGCCATGTTCTTCTCGGACGTGCAGTTCTTCTTCATTCTTGTATGAGCAAATTCCAATGCATTACTTGGCTTGCACTGCAGTCGTTACTTTTTCGAAGAGTATGCCCAATCCATTGCTACTTACGCCTTCTTATAATGGAGTCTATAGGTCCTTCTATGAAGAACCTCATTGGATATTCGGTTTGGCCAGAAAATATTTAGGATGTTGCGAAGACAACTATTCAAGAAGGCTTGCAGCTTCCTTGTAATGGCTGAAGTAAATTTTCAGGTGCTAAACCCTCAAAAAAGCTGATAGAGTTATTCTTCCAAATTTTCGACAACATACCGAAAACCGCATTTGCTCTGCCGATGCGGCGGAAGACGTCTTGTTCGGTTCCGCCTTTGAAGGAGACAACACTTCCAAGGTGTTGAAAGCTCCCCCTTTCTCCATCGGTTGTAACGAAATATTTACTTGAGAGGATCATCAGGTTCCAAAGCTGATTATTTTTGTACTGCAGGAGTTTTTTTTCCACTCCACGATTTCTGCTTCTCTCTCCACACTTGTTGTCATTTGATGGAAATCCATGATCCTATGAGAGAGTAACCAAACTTCGTCCACGTAATCCAAGTGCTTTAAATAAGATGTCAAAGTCAATTAGATCCCTCCGCTACCTGACAAATCAGCGGGAAGTACTTCGCTTATCACTAACAAAAACAATGTTGGCGACAGATTACAGCCATGTCTGACTCCGCTACGTATGTACATATAATATACATTTATTTTGTATCAGTGTAATATAAAAGAAACTCTATGTATATAGTGTTAGGTACATATGTAGATATGGGTAAACTTGGCAAGTTATCAAAAATGTTACTGAAAAGTAAAGGGTGTTCCTTTTATTTTGGATATCGTCATTTTAAAGTCAAGTTTATGATAGAAGTGTAATACCGGTTCAACTAACATTCAAAATCACGAAACAACAACCACTTTTGATCAGTAGATCTAACTCTATCATAAAAATAGCAGGCATAAGTTTGACTTTTTCAAAATGTATTTATTCAAATTCAAAAGAAAAACAAAATTTCTAAGCCATGTACTTCTTCAAATGTAAAGACTAAATTTTAGGACATTATACACATGTACTATATTTTTGGTGTGTCTTACGATAGCCAACTAATTTTCAAACCGAATTTTCTTAAAGTTTCTTTTTAGAGTTCTTATCCTTTTTTAGAAGAACTAAGAACTTAAACGTAACTGTAAATTGAGTCAATTTTGTAAAATCATTCATTTTCGTATGAATTTTATATTTATAGGTTGTTCCCTCTTAATCTTGGCTGTAGCCTTACCTTTAGTGTCTTATTCAATAGAAAACAAAAGTGTCTGCCCATGTAATTATTAGCTAGTTGTATCTTTAATTTAACTACCTATAGTTAATCAAAAAGAAGTTACTTGCTAAAAGCCTGCATTAGAAGTTATTTAAATTTGCATGCTTGTGAGACGATATCTACCTAGGTACAAGCATAAGTTACAAATTCAAAATAATATCAGGTATGATTGTGCTCTCTCAATACAAGTTTGTTTACATCATTCGTTTGAGGAATTCCAAGTCGATATACTTCTGATGTTGAAAGCAACTTGGTTATGTTTTCATATTCACTCACAGTGGATTCAGTGTAGGGTGCTCAAAATGTTAACGTCTTGAGGTAGGCTCTCCGTATTATATGAAGATTTCGTGGCTAACATAATATGTGCATGTCTCTCACGACCAGTTTTTCTGAGTTTTTCTGATGTGAATTAAACCAGAATTGGTTAAATCTGGAAATCAATCAATGTTTAGTTATCTTAAAGTTTGTTCAGTAATGTAGATATGCAAGTCGCAAGACATCTTTATCTAGTAAACTTAAACTAAATCGATCATGTAACTAAACTGGGGCTTAAGTTAAATCTCACATTGAATAACTACGCCTTGTTAGACGTTAAATCTAGGTTTAATGACACGAGAATTTAAGTAATTAAGCTTAACATAAATAATCTATATTTATCTTAGCAGAACATCCCAAATATATAGCATGTAAACAAAGTAAGGCGAACAAATAACTTATTTATTTATAATTCGTTAAATACTAACGTTAACAATTCTTAACTTAAACATGTAACTTAAGACGATTGGAACTTTTTTGCGTTTAAAACTCATGGTTTTACATTTGTCAAAATTTAAAACAAGACAATTATTAAACAAATAGAATAGGACCAAGGTGACTATCCTGGGGGACACCAGAATTCACAACAAATGAACTTGAACACTAATTACTAAATTTAACACTATAACGTGTATCTTGCAAATATGCGGAGATCCAGTTTATAAAACTGTCGTTAAAACCTTGCTGTGATAGTTTTAAAAGTAATGTTTTTTGGCGCAATTTATCAAAGGCCTTGCTGATATCAGTAGAGATACAATCTACTTGTTCACGTTTTTCAAAAACATACAACAAAAGGACGTAAAGTTAAACAGATAAGAAACAGTTTAACGCTTTTTAACAAAACCATTAGGGTACCCACATGTTTTCTTCTCACGATTATCGAATTTCTAAAAACTATCAGGATTATTTTTAAGGATTAATTCAATAGGATGTTAGAATAGTCAGTGAAAAGTTGTTTTATTATAATGAACGTCCTATAATCATCATCAGTTCTTGTTTGATTGTACTTTATCCAAGCTTTGTTTCTTTTGTTTTTTAAGTTTTTAACGTGACAATCAACCATGGTGGAACACTAAAGTTATTTCAAGTCTTTTTAAATGGAATCGTTTTGTTGAAACAGTCAAAAGGAGTTAAATAAAAAATGTTACACATATCGTCAATATTTAAGTTACAAAATAAGTGATTATAAGTTAAAAAGGTTTTTAAAATTACACCTACTAAAGTTGAATTTTAGTTTGTTGTTATTAGATAGCATATGAAGCCATGTTTAAATTAAGTGCTATGTCTAATGCAGGGTAATGGCGATCTTCGTCTACAATTTTGACCGCAGAAGAAATCACAGCTGCTTCAGATCATATGGTTTTGGAGAAAAATACCAGATCGAGTTTTTTTCCAAAACGGTTCTTCACACCGTTTAGTTGACTTAAGCCACATGAAGACATACCTTCTGTTAATAAAAACTCATTTGAAGGTGACGCGTTTATTGGATCGTAGAAGTTATCGTCGTTAATTTGAATCCTAAAATCACCAACAACCAGTACGTCGTCTTCAGGCTCCAAGAGGGTATAAACAGTTGTTTAGTTTTTCATAAACCTTGTTCTTGGAGCTTGGAGGTATATATGCTGATACAATAAATGAATGTCCTGTTGCCATTTTAATTTTCAAGCATAGTATTTCGACGTCTGTTGATCGAAAGTCGTCAATCAGGTAAACAGTGAGAGTATCGTTGATAGCGACAATAATTCCGCCACCAAGCAACGGCGGCGTTTGAATCGTCTGAGTCATTACAATCACGTGTAAAGACTTGATAAGAGGAGTCAAAAAGCTCCGAGTCCGAGATAGAGTTGTTGAGCCATGTTTCCGCCAATATTATGATATCGTGAGGAAGATTGTTAATGTTTTTGTAAACCATGTTGGTATTTGTCCGAAGTCCATTTATGTTTTGGTAGTAGAGTAATACCTTTTTAAGCTGTTTTGACGGTGGTTTATCGTTGTCCGATACTAACGAAAAGGGTTGTTTGCCTTATTCATTAATTCATGGACTATTACTCCTTAGACCAAAACGATGGTGAATTTAAAACACGTATTATAAAGAACGAATACTTAGTATGGTTACGATGTAAAATGTTCTCAACATTTAACGTAAATGGGGAAACCAGGTTTTAGGACCGTTGATTTTTTATTTTGTAGACGGTGCAAATTTAGAAAGAAACAATATTTTTTGCCCTTGAACAGCCTTTAGTCCGGATACAATTGGAGATGTTAGTGAAGTATTTTCGTTGGTGAATTTTGGCAAAACTATGTTTTTCGACAAAATAGAAGTCGAAGAATCCGCATTCAGTTGGGTCGTTGAATTAGATGGTGAGGGATTAACAATATTAGGTGTTGATATCAGTGGTAATGCTAAAGAAGAAATAGATAATGAAGCAGGTACATTGTTGTTAGCTTTAAAATAGGCAACTGGGCGGGAAATTGCAAAGTCTTTAAATACGGAGGTTGCAACTTTCTTTGGTAAATGGGATGTATCAGAATTTTCTTCGTCAAGAGTACATGAAAAACGCTTATGTTGCTATTGTTTAGTTAAATATTATACATAAGTTGTCATTGTCAAAGAATTTTTTGATTTTCAAAATGCTTTTCAAGACGCTTTGTAATATTTAACAAAACAACATTTCTCCGCGCGTTTCCACTAATTTTTGACACATTTTTGTAACTCCGATTAATTATATTCTAAAACATGATTTTTGAAGGCATCAACATGTTCTTTTGGTATAAACACAACTTTTTTTTTGATGTATGGAAACAAAAATAACCCAAAATTAGTAATCTTTTGTGGTGAGTCAATTTAATGTCTTAATTTAGTTGTTTGAACAAGTTTTTAAGTCTGTCTTAAACTTTCTAAAAAAGCATTGTTTGTTAATCAAGTAATACGGTGGCCATACATACGGTTAAGAAATAGTACTTGAAGTACAATAAGATTGTACATGGATTTAAACTGTTCAGCGTAGTTTGGTCTTCATAATAGACTCCCATCTCTGATTAATTTTATTTTCTTATGAAATATATATATTTTGAGAAACCTTTTGGAGTCATCCAAATCACCATTGCTTTTCGCACTTTATATCAACGATTTGCATGAATCTTCAGGAGAAGGACACTTTATTGACTTGTTCAAAAAAAGGTTGCTGCTTTATGCTGACGATATGTTTATACTGGCGGATGATGTCACGGACTTGCAGCAGATGATAACGCAACTGGAATGTTACTGCATTAAATGGAGCCTAGAAGTAAATCTATCTAAATCCGAGATAGTGGTGTTCAGAAATGGTGGAAGATTATCTTCTCAAGAAAATTGGACATTAAATGGAGAAAGAATTCGAATTTTCTCCAACTATACTTGATTAGGATTCTTACTTTCACCAAAAATGTCGTTTTCAAAGCACGCAAAAAAGAGAAACACTGCAGCCAAGAACAGCCAAAACTCGACGTGGCAATGTTTTATAGCAAAAAGAAATATCAACTTAAAAACCAAATGGGAACTATTTCAGGCGGTTTGTAGAGCTATTCAAACCTACGGTGCTCAGATCTGGGGCTTTTGAATGTTCGAAGTAGTGGATAAACTTCAACGCTATTTTTTAAAACGAATTTTAAAATTGCTTACATTTAATCCAAATTACTCTTTGACAATAGAATATTTTTTCGAATACAGTGCAACAAGACTACCGCATCAGCTAACAAAAATAATTTTGTGGGAAAAATTATTCTGGTTAAAGGAATTGAACAACCTCGGATATTGTTTTGGACTGCGTTGGGATGAGAGTTCTATTTCTCAATTTGATTGGATCCAAAAAGGCAATAATCTATTGTGGCTGTTGAAATCAGAGGGTCAACAAGAAAACATACGAATGGCATTTGAGAGCAGTACGTGAATCTACAAACATCTGGATCATTTAAGAGGACAGATTTACATTAACGATGGTTTCGAACTGAACAAGATCACTTGGATTTTTAAGGCAAGATTTGATTTAATCAAGCTTAATGGAAACGGTTTTAGCCAGAACGAACCATCATTATTTACTGTATGCAACTTAAGGGAAAAAGAGAACATCCAGCACTTCTCGGGCAGATGTCCGGATTTAAAGCAATTTAGGTGGGCCTTCCTTTGGAAAGTTTGGTTAACAGAATCGGAAATAATAAAGGTGCTCAATGGGGAAGACAGCACCAGTTTTGAAGGACTTGCGAATTTTATCACTATAGCCTTACCATACCGAAATGAACTAGTGAGAGAATATAACTAGTAAAAAATGTTGTTAAAATTATCACAAAATTTTGATTTGAAACGAATAATTGTAATAATATGTACGTAAATTCAACTACCCGACAGACGACGTTTGTCAATGCCGTAAGTTCTGCATTTTTAACTTCAAAAAAAACTTAAAATCTTATTTGAAAATGTTAACTTTTAGAAATTAAGTTGGAAATAAAAAACATTTTTCTACTACTACTACTAATTATTGAATGCAATGGGATATAAAGAGTATCATCATTGGACAAAAAGAGAATGGCCTTCCAGGGAGGCTTTGATTCCCGGTAAGCAAAATGTAATTAATGCTCCACTGGTATCCAGAGACCGAATTATATTGCCTCCTTTGCATATAAAACTGGGGTTGATAAAACAGTTCGTAAAAGCTCTAAACAAAGATGGCGAATGTTTCAACTACATTGTAAAAGTGTTTCCAAAATTGAGTAGTGAGAAAATCAAGAGTGGTATTTAAGATGGCCCACAAATCAGGAAGTTGATAGATGATACAAATTTCATCAACTATATGACAGCTGTCGAGAAATCTGCATGGGAAGAGTTTGTTTGGGTAGCGAGGAATTTTTTGGGCAATAGGAAGTCTGACGGCTACATTCAGCACGTCGAGCAGTTGCTGATACACTTCCAGCGGCTTGGATGCAACATGAGCATCAAGCTTCACTACCTTCACAGCCATCTAGACTATTTTCCTGAAAATCTCGGCGACCTAAGCGAGGGACAGGGAGAGCGCTTTCACCAGGATATTCGCACTATGGAGGAAAGGTATCAGGGGTACTGGAATGAACATATGATGGCTGATTATTGTTGGAGCATTCAAAATAGTTCTCATAATACATCTCACTCCAGAAAATACAAAAAACGAAAATTTTATTCAGTATAAATATGTTTAATAAATTTTTTAAACTTAAAATATGTGCATTTTCAATGAAAAATCCTATCCCTTCATTACTCCAAAACTAGAGCTGCCATAAAAAACAGCATTTATTTTTGAAATCAGCGTGGAAAAATTATTCAGATTCATTTAAGAAATCTTATGCAACAAACATGCTGTTTTCCAGTGTAATCTATCACAATTTTCTGGTGTGCATCATCAGCTTGTGGTCAGAGGACAGATCTATTGAAGGAGGAAGGATTGTACACAAGTTTATACATAACTAAATACTTAACCTATCTATAACATCATTCAAATATACATATTTAACTACTATGGAGCCATTCATAAGTCATTAAGACATCCTAAAGAGAAAACAACAACATTAAACTCGTGGCGCCGAAGTAATTAACACAACTCAAACAAATTGTAATTCCTTCCTACGTTAGAGCAACAGCACAGCTTAACCACACATATTTTCAAGTAGGTATGTATCTAAGAAGTCACATTTTGAAGTGCAACAAACATAACGATGATATTCCAAATAGTCATTATTCATACCTAATAATGTCATTTGTTTAAATGTTTCTTAAATAGGTATCTACATACATATGTACATAAATAATGCTGGCTTTATAATTGTCATAAAGAAGTCATATTTATTTTCATAGCCCGCTTTAATTTATCTTTAAATGCAAACAAATTCCCAGACGAGCCCCTCAATAATAAGAAGGCATATATTTTTCTTATTATTTGTTTTTTTTTGTTTGTTTGTATGTTTATTTGTATCATGTACATTTGTATCTCGTCATAAATCGAAGAATATTTAAATTATGTAGATACTTTTTTTTTCTATTTGTAAAAAGTTTATTTAACGTAAAAGTATTCCACTGACATTGAAAATAATTAAATAAATATATAAAAAAATGAAAATTATACACACCTATAAATAATACACATATTGCGAAAAGTTTATTAATTTCGAGTGGAGAAATTAAATAATTACCGGTTTATGAAATCTTTATATGAATTGATGAAATGATTTTAAGAAGTTGTTGAGTAATACGAAAGTCTGCGATATCTACACACAAATTGGATACAAAGTCCTATTAAATGACTCGAACTGTGTCGTGTGTAGATTCAATAGCAAATTTCTCCTCTGAAGGTTATCATTTGAAATATCGGAATTTTCTATTGATAGGAATTTCCGACTTCTTTTGTGTTCATTAAGATTTTCAATGAAGTATGAATGTTAACTTTAAGGGTACGGTATAGTTTGTGGGAAATAATTGTTTTATTTTGAAATTAACATTGTTTAAAAAAATAATGTAACCATACCTATTTTTTAGGTCTTTTTTAGATTGAGAGACGTCCAGTACTTTTATATTTCAAATACAAAATTGTTTCTAATATTTCAGTATACCAAACATTTGGTTATATGCAAAAGTTAAGAATGCTATTTTTGTAATTTTGAAATTTCTTTCGATTTTTTGGCATACCTCATATCTGCTTATACAAATCCTTTAAAAAAGTTTTTTTTAAACCTTTTTTGGGAGCAGGCAAAGTTGAATAAAACTTGAAACTTATGTTTTTGTAATCTGGATTCTGTTTTAATATTTTGGCACATCAAACAAACATATTTTAAAAATCCTGCCGGACTTGTATTCCATATTATACAACCATGTCAAAAATAACAGTTTTCAAGTGAGAATTTTAAAATCTGACAATATCCAAATACATTTCAATAAAAAACATGATAATCCGGTTAGAAGATTTTGTATTCAAGCCTTAAAATTGCACAGATTCGATGATGCCTCGGCATTGAACACATTCTCAAAATTGTCAAATATCGTGTGACAATGGGCAGGTAGGTTTAAACAGCATAAGGGACATCATTTAAAGTCATTCATTCTTTGAACGCACAATAAGACCAAGGCTGCTATCTAATTTTTTAGATGTCATTAATATTATACAGAATTATTATTTAGAAAAAAAAATAGCTAACATAGGTAAAAAGTCCATAAAAAGTTGTGTTTTGTATTGTAAGAAAAAAGTCAATATGACAGGAAAACCTTTTACACTAAACTTTAAATAAAATTGTGCGCTAAATAACTATATTACAAAATTTTGAAGTACAGCTTTTACTTACTTATTTACTTTAGTTGGCGCTACAGCGCATTGTGCTTCTGCGCCTCAAGTAATAACTTTCGCCAGCTTACTCGATCTCTAGCTTGCTGCCTCCAGTTTCGAATACCAAGTTGACGTGCGTCGGCCTTAACTTGATCACTCCACCGGAGATGAGGCCGGCCTCTGCTTCTTATTCCCTCAGGCTTGGCGTTAAATACCTTACGGGCTATAGCTTCGATGTCCATTCGCTCGACATGACCTAGCCATCTTAAGCGTTGTACACGCAGTTTTTTGACCATTAGCAAGACGCTATACAGCTCATATAACTCGTGATTAAATCTTTTCCGCCAGATGTTACTTTGCCTGTCGACACAAACCGGACCATAGATCGTACGCAGCACCTTCCTCTAAAAGATAAGAAGAGATCCTTCATCCGCCTGGGAGAGGGTCCATGCTTCTGCACCATACAGCAAGACTGGGATGATTAAAGTATTGTACAGTGTTTCTTTGGTACTTCGCGATAGGGCCTTATTCTTCAACTGCTTACTTAGGCCAAATAAACAGCGATAAGCAAGGGTAATTCTGCGTTTGATCTCCGCGCTGATGTCATTAACAGGAGTGCACAGATAACCAAATTCGTTTACCACCTCGAAGTTGTACCTGTCAATTATCACATTTTGACCAAGTCTACGGTGGGAATCGACTCTATTTAGCGACAGTAAATACTTCCTTTTGTGCTCGTTAATGTCAAGACCTATTTTCTTCGCCTAAGACTCGATATTAAAGAAAGCATACGTCACTGCTCGTTTGGTTCTTCCCATAATGTCGATGTCATCTGCATATTCAAGATATTGTGTGGATTTTTCAAAGATGGTGCCACTTGTATTTGCGTTGGGGTTGCTTACCACTCTTTCAAGAACAATATTGAAGCAGCTACATGATAGCGCAACGCCTTGTCGAGGTCCTCTGGTGGTTTCGAAGGTTTCGGTCGAGTCTCTTCCAATTATGACGCAGCTACGAGCATTTCCCAGCGTCATCCTGATAACTCGTATCAGTTTGGTAGGGATACCAAAACTCAACATGGCACGGTATAGTTCGTTCTTGTCTACACTGTCATAAGCTGCTTTAAAATCGATGAAAAGATGGTGTTTCGATGTTATGTTCTTGGATCTTTTTCAATATTTGGCGTAGAGTGAAAATTTGGTCGATGTTAGATTTTCCAGGCCTGAAGCCAGGGCCGATTAGTTCGTCAGTAATTGGCTTCAGGCGTTCACATAATACGCTGGACAAAATCTTGTACGCGATGTGTAAAAGGCTAATGCCTCTGTAGTTGGCGCAGAGAAGGCGGTCACCTTTTTATGGATCGGGCAGATGGTGCTTAAATTCCACTCGTCGGGCATGCTTTCTTCCGACCAAATTTTAGTAACTAGCTAGTGAGTGCATGCTTCTTACCAGATCTGCTCCAGCATACTTAAAAAGCTCCGCCTGCAGACCGGCATCACCGGCCGCTTTGTTCGACTTCAGCCTGGTGATGGCTAGTTTGATCTCACTCTGGTCGGGTGGGTGGTACTTTAGATCGTCAACCAAATGTATTTGACGTGGCTGCTCGCTGGCGGAATCGTTGACTTCACCACCGTTAAGCAGCTGGTTGAAATGATCTCTCCAGGTTGTTAGCATTGACTGCGTCTCAACTACGGTATTCCCCTCTTTTTTATCTTTGCAGGCTCCAGGGCGGCTAGTGAATCCCATTGTTTTCCTTTTGACTCTTCTATAAAAGCTCCGCACTTGTTTCCTGTCAAAACATCCCTGAATCTTCTCGACTTCACTCTGCTCATGTGCCTTTTTCTTTCTTCTGAGCAAGCGGTTCTCATCCCTTCTCTTGTCGACGTAGAGCTGGCGGGAAGATCGTGTCCTTCTTTGCTGTCACAATCTGTATGCCTCAGTTTTGGCTTTGTTTGACTGAGCACATTGTGAGAAACCTAGCACCTCTTCTGCAGCATTCCTGATGGACTGTTTGCTAAACTGCCCGTGGGTCTCTGGGCACATCTCGTCTGTTGTAGGGTTTCTCGCAAGCTCTTGGGATTCTCGGTCGGCAAAAGCATTTTCAGTATCCTCCTGCTGCAGTCTTCCAACGGTGAATCTTCTCCTCGAGGTTGTTGTTCGCCTAAGAGCTTCCATGGAAGTTCGTACAAGCATTTTAGCACCAACTAGGTAGTAGTCGGAATCTATGTTAGCTGATCAAACGTACGAACGCCAAGTATTCTACAGCAGTGTCTTTCGTCAATAGCAACATGATCAATTTGGTTGCTTGTTCGATCATCGGGGGACCGCCAAGTACCTTTTTGGATATCTCAGGGAAATCTGGTGCTACTTATAAACACCATGCTTTTCTCGGCTAAGAAGTCGATATGCCTGAGTTCTTTTCCAGATGTGATGTCGTGTAGGCTATGTCTTCCGATTGACCTACCAAAGATGCCGTCTTTACCAATTTTGGCGTTAAAATCTCCCAGGAGAATTTCAACATTGTTTTTGTTACATTGCTCATATGTTTTGATGAGGAGCTCATAGAATTCTTCTTTGATATTGTCATCCTGCTCTTCCGTCGGGACATGCGCGCTGATAAGGCTAAGGTTGTGGAATTTGGCCTTAATGCGGATTGTCGTCACTCTATCGCTTACTTCCCGAAAGCTTAAAGCTCTTTGCCTTAGTTTTCCTCTGACAGAAAAACCACATCCAAATAAGAGCTTCCTCCCATCGAGTAGACACTTCCCATAGTAGAAATCACAGCCTTCAATCTTCCTACTGCCTGACCCCTTCCATCGTATCTCCTCGAGGGCTGTCACATCAGCTTTTATTTCGGCGAGGGCATCGGCAAGCTGCTCTGCTTTGCGTGGTCAGTTGAGTGTATGCAAATTCCAAACGTAAATGGTTGTCCGTTTGAGAGGGGGGGGGGGGTTGTCAACATTATCAGTCCGTTCATCCGAGGCTATTACTTGTGTTTTCATCACACTTTAAAATTTCTTTTCATTGCGGGCTTGTGAGGCCTGCGCATGACTGAGATCGTTAGAGCTGGTTCTTCAGAGCGATATCTGGTCTTTTGCTCCTACTTCCTGAGAAGGTAACTCAGATGACACAGCTCTCGATCCGATGGATCCAACGATCGTCGTTAGTTCACCTTTCGGCTATCCAGCGGGCATCACAAACATCATCAGCTGACATTTTCATATATGTATGTAAGTAGACTTGACTTGATAGTAAAGGAGATTTTTCTTGTCTAGCTTTCCAGAGAAATTTCCAATAAAGTTGCCTTAATTGAAAGATAATTTTGTTGGCATCGGATACTAGAAACTTACTCTACCTTCAAGTTAATTATGTCATCGGAACCTACTAAATGACTTTTGACAATTTTAAACGTCACCTGTCTATCACTTATCTAGCAATATTGGCAGCGTTCAATCTCAGACAGATTGGGTATCCGGATTACTTTTTGTTGCTTATCCGAAACAGCTGGGATTTCAAAAAAGGAATCCTAAGGTATCCAAGAATTTCTGGTATATGTGGGCATCTATCTTAAAGAACAACTGATTCAGCGTATGTAATTATTAATTTGAAGGAACTAGAGAATTGATTTTAAATTTGTACCTTTTTAGTAAAAATCTTGTGAATTATTATGATTATACGTTGAAAATTTAGTTTTACCATAGTTTTGAGGACATCGAAATGTTTGTCTGCATTTTGTTATTTTCTGACAGCTCTGTCAATTTAGGTATCTAATTCGTTTAAAAAGATATCTCAAAATCCACCTATCCAATACGAAATTGAACGCAGCCATTGTCACAAAAAAGTGTAATACATTTGGAAGAAGCATTATAATGACATATGTATTTGACATTTGTCTTGGGTTCAGACCTTATCTAATATATGAATATCGAAAACTCTCATCTTCGGATTAAAGTCCTATCAACGGGCGCATTCAAAAATCTAAAGCTAGTCAATCCGGAACTGTCATATTAATGCCAAATGCAATTACATGTATAAAATAAAAAAACATTTGTGTTTTCGGAACTTTATGAAGTCTTTGTTTTGTTTTTAAATTTAATAAGACCATACCGAAGATTGATATTTCACTTTCGAATTCTTGGGCCCTTACTGAGCAGCTGATTGTGAAACGTCAAAATCAGTGTCAACTAAATGGTCGCATTCACAAAGCTAGTGGCTACGTAGTCAAGAAATTTTGATTGGCTAGATCTAACTACAAAAGTATTTGAAATTTCCCCTATCGCTGACGTTTCACAATTAGCTGCTCGGTAAAAATACACGAATTCAAAATAAAATTAATCGTTTAGTATTTACATACAAATATAAATCATTCAAATTATGTCTTAAATTTGATTTTATTGAATTTAAAACACAAAACATAAGTTAAAGTTATCAAATCAAAAATGTTTCTTATTTTATATATTTGCAATTGTCAATAATATGACAGTTCCAGATTGACTAGTTTTGTAGTGTTGTTTAGCATTCACAAAGCGAGTTGAATCTTGACTACGTAGCCACTAGCCTTGTGAATGCGACCAATTTGTAGCCGAAATTTGTACCCTACGTTGCGTCGGAGGGGAAATTTCAACTAATCTTGTAGTTGCATTTAGCCAATCAGAATGCTTTGAGTTTTCCAAAGCAAGGCTACAGGACAGTAGATAATTTTTGAAGTCCATAAAAGCAAAAGTTTGTACGGTTTTTTATTTTAACTTTCAAGACAGCAAGCTTATACGACCCAAGTGGATATTGGTTAGCAATTGTTTGCTCATTTTTGTATGTTTAAATGAAAGTTGTTTACTTATTCAAAATTCAAGTAGGACAGCTTTAAATTAGTTTGTTAATTTTTTAACACCAATTAGTTGTTTTTATGGGGGGTAAATAAAGATTAAGAGGTTCAAACATACATATATAAGATAAAAGTGTTAAGAGGCAAGAACGAAGTTCGAATTTACGTTAAAATTCAATTCAAACACTTGATTTTAATAAATTAAAATCGTATGGTTTGATAAACTTTGCGATTTAGATTAAACAATTCAAAATCAACTTAATGAATATTTAAAAAAAATTAATACTTGTGCTGCATACTAAAGACATATACAAATATAGATGTATGTGTTTTTTAAGGCTTACCCAATGACTTCAGAAATTTACATGACGTAGTCACACATTGTTTTATTATCGTTTTTGTTATGAAATTAGTTTGATAGAATACAAGTTGATTGTAAATTTGAATATTATGAGTCATGAACATTTTGAATTCATACCTGATTGAGGATTAGGATTTTCGATTGTAAAGAGAAAGGTAAAGTCACTTTATTTGAATATTATAATTACTTTTTAAGGGCCTGCACCTCGCAGGTCATAATATATATGTAAAACTGGTTCTAAACTGGTTGCATCTCTATACAAAAATCAATTAATTTGATGTTATTGAACTTTTCAAAATTATAAAATTAAGAAACACGTTTCGAGAGTAGAAATGTTAAAATAAATTTTGAATTATAAGAACAAAAAGAAATTGATTTTGTTAATGACAGAAAATATATTTTTAAATGTTGTTTTATATCAAACAAAACAAAAATTATAAAAGAGAATACAAACATGCAGCGGCGTCTCTTAAGAGCCCTTAGCCCAATAAGATTTGGGGACCAAAAAAGTAGGCATAATATATTTTTTTTAATTCCTTAGGTTAAAAAAAAAAACATTTTAAAACGAATTTGTGTGTTTTTTTTTTAATATTTTTACTTTTTAAAATGACATAAAACAGATATTTTTGTATGCTTTTATAATTTTTTTTAAATTAACCTTTAATAGTGGTACATTAAACCCGAACTTCGCATCCGGATTCTGAATTTTGGCACGCGCACGAACTCTACTTTTAACATTTCCTTAGACAGGCTTAGCGCTTCGCTGTTTATATCTGGAGCTTGCTCTGGATCTTTAGAGATAGATGTCAAGGCTTCAGTAATGGCTGAATCACAAACACGCTTCAGCTTCGGCTTCACCTGACGTTTACGAGCTCAGCCATAGGAATTCACATTGGAGCTTCAACCTCACGTTTCGTTTGACAATCGTAAGGAAAAGAACGTAATGTAACGTAATGTGACTCCAAACGGAAGCTCTAGTTCAATTATCTGAACATTTGCTTTGTCTGACAGCTCATCAGTTGTAAACAGAGATGGCAGAGTAGATTACGTCAGGTAATCTACTCGGTAAACTACGTGTAGTTAATTGGATAAACTACACGTTTCATTTGTTTCATTTACTACCCTACATTTGTTACGTGAGCTACCTTCACAAAAAAACGTTAAATTTCAAAAAGAATCTAAAAAAACAAGTGAATAAGTAACGACTAGCGAGTGAAAAACACTGAACTATACATAAGAACCAAATATGTTGCGTTAATGAACTAAATCAAGGAATACGAAGTTTTATAAAAGAAAATTGCAAATTTAATAATCATCTGTTTTATTTTTGTCGTTCATTTTAAGAGTATAGTGTATATGATATCTATCAATTTTTGTAATGTGTTTCGAATTTTTGAGAGTTAGTTTTTCTCACTTTCACAGTTATCTTTTTGATGCGATTTGTCAATTTGGTGGTTGAATGGACATTTCAAACTACGTTTTGACGTCTACCACTACGTCTGCTACATTTAACTACGTTAACTACATTTAACTACCTCATTTATGTAGTAGACGTAACAAATGTAGTAAATCAAGAAAAATCGCATTTCTGCCATCTCTAGTTGTAAACAAATTTCAACAAACAAAATATTTGCTCTTTGGAAGGATGAAATAATAGAAAAGTCATTTAAAGCAACCTCGAAGCAGGCCCACCGTAACGCAGACGAAGCTGAAGCGTGTTTGTGATTCAGCCATAATTTGCTTGTAACCATGATGGAGAGCCTTAACTGCATCAGCTAGTACAGACCATCTTGTTTCAGAAAGGCTTTTAAGATTTCTATGTGAACCTAAACATTCATTCAATTTATTCCAGGGATAGAAGCAGAAAAAAGCTGTACATTTTTTGAACCTATCATTGTCTTCCAGTGCAAAATATTTGGGAGTTCAACTCGACTCTAAAGAAGGCCTTTGTTGCCTTCTACGCCTGCAGCAAAACTTTCGGCAAAAAGTGGGGACTTCAGTCGAAGATGATTTTATGGACGTACACAGCCGTATTACGTCCAATCTTAACATATGGTTCGATTGTGTGGTGGCCTGCTCTTAGCAAAGCCTATAATATTGATAAGCTAAAGAAGGTTCAGAGAATAGCTTGCGTTGCCACCACAGGGGCCATGCGGACTTGCCTAACGGACGCCTTAAACGATATTTTGGATCTTCTACCAATCGACCTTTTTATTAAATACATAGTTTTCTGCAGCGCTATTAGGCTGAAGGAATCAAACAGCTGGTTGTCAAAATCTTTTGGTCACAGCAACACAACGAAATTGATTCCTTCAGATATTATCTTGGTAGACACTGACTACTGCACTCCTACTTTGAGCCTTAGTAAATGTTTTAATGTTATTTTCCCATCCAAAGAAGACTGGGAGGATGACATCGTGTCGAAAGGTTTCGACACAACCATCTTTATTGACGGCCCAAAGATGGAGTGTGGAGTTGGTTCTGGGATCTTTTCTGAGTACCTAAATGTAGCCAAATCCTTTAGGCTTCCTGACTTTGCCAGCGTTTTTCAGGCTGAACTGCTGGCAATAAGGGAGGCATGTAAGATACTTAAACAAAGCCCAAACCAAAACCGAAATGCGGCTATCTTCACAGACAGTCAGGCAGCTGTCAAAGCCATTAACTCGGCCACATCCTCATCTAAATTGGTCCAGCAATGTCGCGATGAGCTTGCTAGCCTGAATATTAATCTCAGTGCCAGCCTGATCTGGGTTCCGGACCATCGTGGAAAATGAACGGGCTGACGAGCTAGCCAGGCAAGGATCGGCCCTTCATAGCTCACTTGCGGAAATGGTTAACATTTCTCTTGGTGCTATGAACTGTAAAATATTTTCTATCTACCCAACTGAATCAAACCGAAGGTGGAGCAATTTACTCAACTGCATTATATCTAGGAAGATATGGCCCACCTATAATAAAACACGTACAAACGATCTTCTATGCAGGCAAAGGCAAGACATAGCCAGGATTGTTGAGGTTTGTACCGGACATTGGCCTATAGGAGTTCATGCGGAGAAGTTGGGTATCTCCTACAACACCTTTTGCCGTAATTGTAGTGACCAAAGAGAAAGTGAAACGATAATCCATTTCCTCTGCAAATGTCGTGTTCTGAAATATCATGATTTTCCAGAAATGTCAAGACTGTGTCAGCCAAATATTCAGATTTATGCTCTTAAATAGGTATACATTTTAAGAACCTTTCGTTGGGAACACAATTTTTAACCCACCGAATTACAAAATTCAACAGGTCGAAATGAGAAAGGTCGGATGTACTGTCAACACTTAGGAAAAAATATTTTGCTGATCTTATCCATTATATCAATGAATTCGTTGCAAATATTTGCTGATAAATAGGAGTTTCCACATTTTTTTAAATGATCTGCGATGAATGAATTTAATTCACCTAAAAGTTCCTGGCATCCCAAATAATTTCCCTTTTTATAGGTGACCCAATGGTTTCGTTAGGAGATATCCAAGTTACATATTTTATATTTTTTTTTCTTTAATAAAACCTTCCCCAAGCCAACACCGGCATACGCAGATGAGCACTCTGAAGATGAGTAGAGTGAGAGACAAAGAACTTAGTCCTTATTCCTTCCATTGAACATAGAGGAAGAAAGAGGAAAGGAAACAAAATTGTTCTATCCGACGTTCTATAAAAACTCGCTAAGTCCATTTTCCGCAAAAATGAAATAAATGAGTTCATGCAAATGACAAAATTTATATTTTTTCAAAACTCCCTAACAATTAAAACTCCCAAAATCTATTAATTTGCATGCTGATTTCAAACTTTAAATGCAAATATCTCAAAACACAAAAAATGGACTCAGGGAGTTTTAATAGAACGACGACGATATGTCATTTAGGGCCCCGTAGACTGCAGACTTTTTATCGGCCGATGGTTCATTCGGGTTGGGCTGAAAGTGCGCACACAAAACCAACTTATAAGTTTGGTTGATGAACAGGGCGCAGACTATCCAACAGCCGGCCGACTATTCTCGAACTAGTTTGTAACTGACTGTTGAAGCGGTAGCACAATGTCGCGCAGGTCTTTTCTCAATTTCTTCAATCAACTTTTCGACGGAACTTTCTACAATCAACAATTGTGATTTGGGCGACGCCATATTCAAAATACACGCACACGACACCAAAACACAGCGCGAACTGAAATATCGGCCGACTAAACAATCGTCATGTATGCGCAGGCGTGTATGCGCCAATACTGATTAAACAGTCGGCCGATAATTGGCCGACAGATTAGTTTTAATGTAATCGGGTAGCTTATCAAACTTTTTCATAGGCCGATACTGAATCGCTGTAGTTCGATTAAAAGTTTGCAGTCTGCAGGGGCCCTTAATCTTGTAAGAGCATTGGATGAAATAGTCCAGTCTACAGTTGGGAATTCCAATTAATAGGTCCGTTTAAGTTTGTTTTCTTTATTTATTTACATGAACTGTCACTGTTTTGACACTTTCGGATGCACTTGCTTTTTTTAAAACGAATAAGTAAATAACTTATTGGAAAAACAAAAAGAAAGGTTAACATCGTGTACAAAAGAAATTAAAATAAGGAAGACTTAAGTGCCCCATACAAATTGCAACTCGATTATAAACTGAGTTGTCAACTACGTTTGTGTTCAAGCACACACTGTACGGATTGAACGGATTGAGTTAGAACGCATAGCTGCTCTGCTTCTGTCAAAAAAGCAATTCGTGTTGTAGAAACGGTATAATCTTTGTGAGGGGTTTCTGGTTTGGTGCAATTTTGAAGTGAAGAATAATGGAAAAAAGAAAATGATTAGCATTAATGATCATTACAGAGTGTATTTCACATGAAGAGAAAGTGTTAAAAAACGTAGAATTTGGACAAAGAATTGGCTAAAAAATAAAAAAGAATTTTTAAATGAAAGACTCGTAACATTTATGAAAATAAGTGCACCAATTGACTTCAAATAACATCGTTGATCAAAAGAGAAGACACTTTTATGAGGGACGCAATATAACCAGAAATGCGATTCTCCATAACCCTCAGAAGTGATTCGTGGCACAGGATGCTTTCCCAGTAAAAGAGCATATAACGAAACTGTACTTAGGTACACAATAATCTCCGCAAGAACTGGCTTTTAACAAATGCCTTAGTTGATCAAGAGTTAGTGTAGAAAATGCTTTAGGTATTCTTGCTCACCGTTTTCAAGTTTTGCTAAAGCCTATAAACTTGCGACCCGAAAAAGCGACAAAGATAGTCTCGGCTTGTTGTTTTCTCCACATCTTTTTGAATTTAAAGAATGGACCAGTTTATGAAGCTCTATCGTCCATCGAAGACGTTCCAAACGTTGTTGAGTTCTCAAGGAATTTTGATCTAAAATCAAAAATTTTCTTAGAGCAACTTTAAGACTTCTTTGTTGGGTCAAATAGATATTTTTTTGTGGTCATGAACTGCATAGAGGTGATGATGTGGAATGTTAAACTGAAGCAACATGCCCAATACTTTGCATGGATGGATTTGCATCATCCTCATCATCATTTTTGTTCATCGAATCAAGTTGGGAGCAGGCTTGCTGCAGAAAATCTTGTTTTGGGTTGTTCTTTCTACGTCTAGGCCGAATTTCCTAAAACAAATTTGAATTTGAAAAAAAAAAAAACAAAATTTAACTTACAAAGAGCCTAAACATAGAAATCTACTGTTGAGACGCTTTCGGAAGCCTCTTTTTGGTCTCGAAGAAAATCCAACTCGTAAAATACAATAAAGAGGGAATGTAAACATCTTCTTATCAGCTTCAGATTTTGGGGAATCGGCTACTTTTTAAGCTTAGAACGTTCTGATGTTAGTTATTTTGTTTTTAATTTTGGTCATCGTCAGGGTTAATTTCTTTATACTTTTCTAAAATTAAAACCCATGCCTGGTTTTCCTTCATTTTATTTCGATATTTGGCGCTTTTATTTTCCAAAAAATTGGATGATTTTGACCTATTTGGAAAATTTCTTTCGCGTTCGCGTTAAGAGTCATTTTTAGCAATAGATCAACTTGTTTAAATTAAAAAATTCGACTGATGCTGTTTTGACAGGAAATCAACCAACTCGTCCACGTGCAGTTCAATTCAGTTGAAGGACTTTATATTCAACTTCAAAAAAATCAAAATCTTTTGATTTTTCTTCAACCAACCATTCAACTGTCAAATCGATGAAATGAAAACGCCACACACAGGTTGATTTACATTTGATTTGATTCAGTTGACAATTGAGTTGAACTGTGTATGGTGCGCTTTAGAGAGAAGATACTAAGGAGCATTGGTCTTACAGTTTTCAATATGAAAATGGAAGGAGAAAACTGAGTTAGGTAAAAGCAATTTACATTCATGTTGTGCGGCTGAAAAAAGATTCTCCATACTTTTTAGTACTTCCAACATTGAACTGAATCTAAAAAAATGCTTTTAGTAATTTACTAAATCGAAATGTCTTAAAGTTGACACCTTAAACGATTAGATCCCTTTCCCATATTTTTCATTAACTAACACTGTTAAGACGTGTTCAAATAAAACGGAATTAGTATTTTCCTTGTTAGAAAAACTATACAAAAAAGAATAAACATTTTGAAACACTTAGCTAGTGAATTACGTATTTATGAAAAAATGCTAAGTAGTAGAATGCCCAGCCTATGAAAATAGGTTGTTTAAAATTTTGTGCATTTCTTTTGTCTGAGTCCATTTCTTCAGGGCATTTGTAGATCCGTGCGGTAGAAAGCAACATTTTCTTTCTCAGAGACTTGATGCGAATTGGTTAAAAAGTAAACTCTTCTCAAAGTAAAATCAATTGTTTTTTTTTTATTAGTTGAGGCCTGTCAGACATATTGAGAATAGGTCTGTTTGTTTACTTTTGTAGCACGAATGATGAAACCTGTCACAAACACTTTAATTTCACTTTGTACATACACTTCAGTGTGATAGGATCTTTTTTAAAATTATATAAAATAAATAAACATTCGTTGACACCAAGTGAATCAGAAAATTATTCAAAAATAACAGAGCTAATTTTGGAAATTGTGGATGCTTCAGACATGGACTTATTTTGCATTAAAACATTCTCGAAGAAGGTGTGCCTTCCTAAACTGAGCAAGATTTTTTCACCAATATTTCAGAATTTTTTTGAGCAATTAAGAGCAAAATTCGAGCCGTGCGTCGAAATGTTTTGCCAGTATGCGTCCAGAGCTGTCGAAATATTTGACCAGTATATATCCAAACAAGGGTACCTCTGGACAAAAACAATAAAATAAAAGTGACAATGACAAAAATGACACTAGTTGGTTTTGGCAGTTGTTAAACTCCTTGCACTCAGAAATTCTTGCAACAGAAATTTTCATTTTTTTCAATTGAGGGACAGTTTTGTACTCTATCGTTGTGCTTTCTTGTTGCAACTTTCTTGAGTTAACAAACAGGAATTTGTGAAACGTTGTGCTAAGTCATGAGACGTTGTGCGAAGTTTGAGTTTAATGCTACAAACTTCTGCCAAATGACGTTTGACTCAATTGACTTTGATGTCTCTCCTTAATTGTTCTTTTGTTTTAAAAATGAGAGAAAACTTTTCGTGATTTTACTTTGTGAACAAATTGTTGGAATCGGAGAGTTTTTTTCAAATTTACAATCGAACAGGTCATTACAAATTTGAGAATACACAGATGTGTGGTCTGCTTCTACTATACTTACTATTTAACTATTGTTGTTCCAAGCCAACTTGAAGTTATATTGCTACAGATTGTTGGATTCCGTAAAAAATATATACAAATAGTTAAATTTCGAAAAACCTATCTAGAGACGACAATTTTTGGAAATAGTCGATTTTTAAAGTTTTTACAAATTGTCGATCCGTCAATTTTTAACAACAATTTAAAAAAGCAAGAAGAAAAACATTTTAAAACGAGTAAATGTTGCATTGACAATTGACACAAAAACAAACTAGTTGTCAGTTAGTAAACAAACCTTTTACTTTGACAGTTCAACACGTTCAACTAACATCCAAAATCTGAGTTGTGGATTGGTACAAATCGTAATAATTTGAAAGTTTAATAAGAAGCTTAGGAACAATGGGATGACTTCATATTGTTAGAAATCGTACCAATATAGGACTTTAGGCGGTAACACTTGTGTCGGTGTAAAGAAATGTGTGATTTTTTGATACTTCAATGTTAGTGTCTTGATTTCTATGATGTGTATAGGGATGCGCGAACACATTTACTGTTCAGTTGCATCTGAATTGTTGTTGGATGTTACGGGGCAGGTTGTTTCAATTAAAGCTTCAAGCTTCAACGTCACTCATTCTGATCTTTAGAGATCTCTTTCACAACTACGAGGGTCGTTTGAAAAGTTCGTGCAAAGTCAGACAGATGGCACTACTGGTGCATATCGAGGTTATTTACAGTTAGTAGCATGTCTTGAAAGAATACACACCAAGTTTTAGCTAGGTCGGTATTTTTGTTTGTATTTGACATTCGTTTGAATTGAGGAAGTCAACAAAATTAACGAAAAATTAACAAAAAAAGTTCTTTTCCATCACGACAACGCACCAGCTCATACCTCAGCAGTTACGACCGCAAAACTATTGGAATTAGGATTCAAAATTGTTCCACATCCCCCCTATTCTCCAGACTTGGCTCCGCCGGACTATTATTTGTTCCCCAATATGAAGACATGGCTGGCGGAAAAAAAATTCCATTCAAACGAGGAGGTGATTGCAGAAACCAATGGCTACTTTACAGACTTGGACAAATCCTATTATTCGAAAGGGATCAACAAACTAGAGCAGCATTGGACGAAGTGTATAAGCTTTAAAGGTGACTACGTTGAAAAATGAAAAAGATTTATCCAAACAAATTTTACAGTTTTTATTTTCGCACGGACTTTTCGAATGACCCTCGTAAAGTGCGTACGATTTGATGTGCCGAAATGCCACACCAGGTGTCAGTACACCGTTGTGCACACAAGTGTGGTTTCTATGAGCCGCTTTAAGATTATAAAAGTTAACGATTGTTGAATATCTAAAAAAAAAGGCATCTCTGTTACAATTTACAGTAAACCAATGACAGAAAAAGGCATATTTAAAAGAGGGAAGTAACCTATGTAGGTAGTGACAGCCGTTATAATTATATGTCTATCTATTTTAAAAATGTGTGCGTTTTTTTCCTTTTTGCTGTCCTTGGAAAGATTTCAAGTAGAAACATTTTTAAAAAAGGTTTCAAAATTGGAATAATTTTTTGATTATTGAAATTAGTTTTTCTTACTTTGCATAGTTAAATTCTGTCCATGAATAAATATCCACAGGTAAGCACAATTCAGCACTAATCTCGTATGAGGACTTGTTAAACATTTCAATTTAGGAAAACATGCATACCTACATCTTACAAAAAAGTATTTTGAGTCCTAAAAAGATTGTTAAATTTAATAATATGTGTTTGTATCTGAATATATAAGAACATATTTAAGTCTTTATGTAAATAAATATCATTGTAGTCATTCGTTCATTGACTTAGCGACCCAGAAGTGAGTGGAATTAATTAACTTTCAATCTTCTTATCATAATGCCACAGTCGGACTTTACAACCTACCTACCTACTCATTGTGCGACATTAGAAACAAGTTTTATTACTATATTTTTTTTTTCAAATATCAAACCTTTAATAGAATTGATGGGTGGGGAGCTTAGTCTCATCCAAATGTTTTTATTTTATTGTTGATGTCTGTTTTGATAAAAACACATTCAAAATGCATTTTTCTAACACACTCTCACATCAATTGGCAATGATGAAAAGCGAAACTAATATACAGCTATGGACAAAATAATAGGAACATTTGTTACTTTTGAGTGTAAAGATTTTTTTTTTAATATAAAATATCTAATATTATATTAGCAGTTAATGTGTTGTCAAACTATTCAGTTAAGACTTTTATGAGTACTTAATCGATTTACAATTTATTTAGTCAAAATAATAGGAAACCCTTAAAAAGTCCAATTTTTTGTTTTAACTTTAGGTCTATCATTGAATGGAGTTCTAGAATTTTATAAAAGAGTCTTACCAAAATGTAATCACATGTCATAGAAATGCAAAAAGTCAAAGAAAGCAGCGGATCGGTAGAGAATGACATTTAAAGACAGAAGAACTTCAACAGAAATTCGAAATCTTATCTTTTAATGTTATCAACGAAATCTGCAGTGAATCAGCTCTAGGACAGTTCTTCGTTTGTTGCATGAAGCATGGTCCCCAAAACCATATCGCAAAAAAAAAAATTTCATAGCAACAAAAACGATTTTCTCAACATTTTGTTGTTGTACAATTTAAACTTTTGAACGTTTAAAACTTTTATAGGATTAAGGAAATTCAAAGTAAAAAGAAGCGTTCGGTCTTATTGCCAATAAAAAAAGAGGCTGGGATGCGACCCACACTGATAACTTCCCATCTCGTCTGTCGATTTGTCTTGCTCAAAAGTTTGTTTATATGTACTCGTATCAATTTTTACCAAATTTGTGTACTATTTTTTGTAGATTTTTTTTTTTATGAAAAAAACGGACTGTTGGATTTTTATATAAAAATTACTGAATATCGAAAACAATATTTTCTGTGAAATAAAATAAGTTTGAAGCCAATATTTTTAAGTTTTGAAAAGCTATTTGAGTCGAAAGTAAATTTTTACGAAGTTTTAGTATTGTTTTTTTTTAGAGTTTTATTTTTTGTTCGATTTTTTTCAAACTTTAGTTGTATGTTGACAACAAGATTTTTTGAAAGATAAAAGTAAATTAAAGCCAAATCTCAAAGTTTTGAAAAGATATTTGAGTCGAAAATCAATTTTTACCAACTTTTATGATTTTTTTTTAGGTTTTTATTTTTTGTAAAAAACTGTCAATTCGATTTTTTTCAAACTTTAGTTGTATGTTGACAACAAGATTTTTTGAAAGATAAAAGTAAATTAAAGTCAATATCTCAAAGTTTTGAAAAGATATTCGAGTCGAAAATCAATTTTTACCAACTTTTATAATTTTTTCTTAAGTTTTTATTTTTTGTAAAAAAAACTGTCAATTCGATTTTTCTCAACATTTTTCAAAATGTTGAAAACCATATTTCTTATAAGATAAAATAAGCTTGAAGCCTTAATTTCAAGTTTTTGAAAAGATATTTGAATCGATATTCAATTCTTACGAACTTTGAGTAATGTTTTTTTTTAGATTTTTATTTTGTATAAAAAAAAACTGTCAATTAGATTTTTCTCAAAATTTTATCAGATGTCAAAAACATTATTCTTCGTTGCTCAAAATTGTTTCAGAGATGAAATCATATTTCAGTCGTAAAATTTTGGAGGTGACAAATTTTTTTTTTCAGTTTTATTGATTTTTAACATAAACCGTTATATTGATTTTTTTCAAAAAATATACCTATTTGGTATCATGTTACAATATATTATATAAAGTTTAATTCAAGTCTCTAGCGTTTTTGGTTCGTAAGATATTTAGGGTTAACCAAAATTTTCACCTTTTTTCAAACTGCTATGGTAAAAAAACCACACACGCAATATTCTTGAGAGCCCTTTCTGCATCTTTCTGCCTTATTATCTGTGTAACAAAATTTATTTGAAGTCGATATCTCTTTTGGTTCTTGAGCTATGGACGACGAAAAAAACGTCGCGAACGTATGGACGTACAAACGTACGTACACACGCACGCACAGACATCTTTCTAAAAATCTTTTATTTCGACTCTAGGGATCTTGAAGCGTCGAGAAATGTCAAAATTTTCAATTTGACAAATCGGACCCATTACAATAACTTCCTATGGGAAGTTAATAATACCAAGATATTGAAAATGTCATATCATCCAAAAACTTTTTCGGAAGGAAATAACAAAAAGACCAAAATCAATTTCATATTGCCCAAATCAATTTTAAAATATCATAATTCTCAAGTTACTTATTAACATATTATCCAAAAGATGTTAGGTGTTTCAAAATTTGGTAATTTTGACAAAATTTTTACCTCTTTAGGGCACTACGTCATTTCGAGTTTTAAAACTCGAAATATAAACGCAAAAATTAAACAAAAAAATGTTAAATCGCTCAAAAACTCGGAACTTCAAGAAAGCATAGCAAATATGTTTGGCTTCATTTCACTTTCAGAAAGCGTATATGAATGCAGAACTTAAAAAAAAAACTTTTCATACACCCAACTTCGTACCTATTCCAATCCTATAGTGAACCCAAGCAGAGGGCAGCATGCCATTTCATACAAACTTCACTGTTTATACGCGTCTCATAGCCCAACCATCCAAAAATAGAATTTATGTAATCAAATAAAAACAAAAATGTTAACTTAAAATAAAATATAATCTATAAAGAAATAAAATGAATTGTCATTTGTTGACCAATTAAATACTTTTTAGAAGACTTATGAAGACTGCAGAACATGATTTCAAAAATCCCGACAACTACTATTTCTTTTTAAAAATCAAAAAATAAGAAACATTGTCAAAACATTTACTATATTAAAAATGGTAAACTTTTGGATTTTTGCCTTGTACAAGTGCAAAAGATTTTACTTGTCAAAAAATAAGTTTTGTTCCTATTTTTTGGCCGTAGCTGTAGCTGGCTGCGTATATTAATGGCAGAATAGAGGCGTCGTCACCTCCAAGTTACCACCACTTCTCCTCCTATATGGTTTAAGTGTTAGTGAATTTTTGTTGATAACAAAAAAAAAAACAAGTATTTGTGAAAAGAAATTAAAACATTAAAATTTCATATAATTTTTATCAGTAAATTATTTTATAATAATTATAATCGTCATTGTACTCACTGTCTGCCTTTTTTGTTTTAATCTCTTTTGAAATTGACCAAAAAAAAAAAAAAACAAATTAAACAAACTTGTATTTATGTAAGCTGCAGGCATACAGTGGTGTCGTTGACGAGCTTATCTGGTAAAATAACATAAAATGTAAATGTTGCCACTAGTTTTCAATATTAAAAGCTGAAAACACGAAAATCTGGTCAAAGATCATGGTTTACACACGAAATGAGTTTTTTCATGATGCGAAGAAACAAAGCGTTTAGTAACTGGAAACGTTGTAGACTTGAAGAAATACAGCAAAACTATAGAATCCTTCGTTATATCGGTGTAAGCAAAACAAAATCTGGTGAAAAGTTATTTCATTTTGCGAATCTCAACTTTTCTGTGAATGAATAAAAAGTCGAAAAATCAGAAATTGGTAGTAATAAAAGTTTAGTTTCATCGGATGACATTGACGGTAACATTTTAATCCAACATTTTTCACTACATTTACCTTCACTTCCTGTTTCATTATAATAAACATTTTTATTTTTGAATTTTCACGAAAAGAGACTACTAATATCGTTGAATGCTTCTTGTCTATTAAACCGAATTTTATCGGTATAAATTATATATCTGCGAAGTTTTGGAAAGAGCATGATCTTAGTCTAATTTCAATATTTCCCTCCGGAAAAAAAATTTGCTATCAACAAAACATCTGGATTTTTAAAAAAAGAGAGCTGTTCTTGAGCACTTATAAATGTTATAGAAGATATAAGAAAGGCATTAATTGAATGCAACGCAACACTTTACTATTTTTCATTTTTTTAATGCATTTGATAAAATTGATCATTTCTGCCAAAATTTAGCGCAACTGTGCAAGTTTCAAATTCTGCGGTGAAACACTACATCATTCCAATGATCATCACACGAATTGTTGCAAGTATCGATTCTTTTGAGGAAGTATTTTTTGACACATATTAGGCGGTATCTCAGCCACAACTTGACGAATTTTGGTTTTCAAGTGCTGAAGAGTTAACGGTTTATCTGCATAAACAACGTATTACGCGTAGCCCCATAAAAAAAATCCATCGGTGTCAAATCGCTGGATATTAGTGGCCATTTGATATCGCCTAGACGAGAAACTACGCGGCCAGGAAATGTCTTGCAATAAAGCTTTATTCGCTCGAGTTGTGTAGAATGAGGCACCGTCTTGTTGAATCGCAATAATCTGTAAGTCGCATTCTTCAATAGCAGGCAGGAAAAAGTCAGTTATCGTATGACCAGAACGCTCCTAATTGACAGTGACAGTCCTTCCATCGTCGTTTTCGAGGAAGTATGGTTCAATCACACCTCCGGAACAAACCGTGACTTTTTGTGGATGTAATGACATCTCTTCAATTACTTGAGGATTCTCAGAACCCAAAACACAACACTTTTGTTTATTAACATACCCACCGAGTGATAAATGTGGTTCGTCGCTGAAGTCGCTCTATGATGTTGTAAAAGGTCAGCTGACTTTAATTGTTGTGTTTCTTGACAGTCCCAACTCCTGAGAAAGGCAAGGAATCGACACATAAGGGTCTTCGGCTACACTTTCACTTACAGCAGCGATATTTTAAGTAGTAAGAGCAAAACGATGATGCCTTACAATATCTGTAACCAATACAGTTTCTTCCAATTTCTTCCCAATTTTGCTAATTGCTTGCGTAGTTGGACGATTGTGTGAACTTAAACTTAAAGCACGATATGTGGCTGTGTCAAAATCACCATTTTTGTAGTAGGTTGTGGCAATTTCTATGCGTTGTGCGATAGTTAAGCGATTCATTTTCGTAAATGTCAGACTTCCAACTGAAAAAAAATTGGTCTAATAACTAAGTTTGACAGATGTCGAATTCCAGGCCTATACGTTTGAAACCGCAAAATTCATAACCCGCTATAAAAGCTGCCCTCTCAAATTAATTGAAAATTCTGTTTTAGTCTTAAACAAAGAATTACACGTATTCCATTTTTCGCAGTTACATGTAGCAAATTAAATATCTTTTTTTTTCAAATTTCGTTTATTTTTTGGAATTCAAAAAACAGTTTCTACAGCTACAACTCATCTTTCAACATATACCAGAATTTTGATAAAGACTTCTTTGTTGCAAAATGTTTTTTTTTTTTTATCGAAGAATCTAATCTATTTCTCCTTTAAACTCTTTGACCATTGAGAAGCTGTTAAGGTTTGAATCTTTATAGATTCAGCCCAAAATTGTATTTTATTTTTAAGTGATTCTATTTTGTCACTGGCATCGAAAACAGTAATTGCCTTTCGCTAAAGTAATACACTCAAATCATGTATTTTTTTTTAAATATATATGACAGAAACGCCAATTTCAATAACCAACGCTCATTACACAACATGTCCCGCAAAACAAAGTTATCGGAGAAGGTTCTTACTTCAGTTCTCGTTTTGAAAAGCAGCGAGGGCATGGCTGTGTAGAACGAAATGGCTACTAGTGCATCCTTTAACAATTTGCTTTATTCTTGCGGCGGCACTGGACGTTTTTCCAGCCATGGCCTTGGCACTGTCCGTGCAAACATCCACGTTAACCCATTGTATGTTATTTACAATAAAAAAATCGTCAATCAAATTAAAAATTTCAGCACCGGTTGTAGTAGTTGTCAACGGCTTGTAGAAGAGCAGGTCTTCTTGAAATGGTTGTAGATATTGGTAGCGCACAAATACTATTAAAATAGCCAACCCTTCAACATCCGCTGATTCATACATTTGCATCGCAATTTTTGTGAATTATTCGTAAAAGTAAAGTAGTTTTCTCCGCTAAGTCTGCGATTCGTCTTGATATTGTGTTATTTGACAAAGGAAAGGTGACAACTAATTTGTTGGACTTTTCATCCAACAAACATTCAACAATGTTTTTAACACACGGCTTTATAATGTTTTCAGCAATGGTATGGGTTCACCAATTTGCGATATTCGGAAACTTACCAAGTAGGACGCATTTTCGTCCAAAACATTGCACTTGCCGCAAATAATGCATTGAGGTTTGTTGTCACTTGTCTTAGGAAATCCGAAATTCAAATATGATTCGTGGGGCTTCCTTTTAACAAATTTTTTGTGTGTGTCAAACTCAAAACCTTTAGAAATCTCTAACGCCGCTTCGAACTAAAATAAGTATATGGGAAACCGAATTTGAACAAACAAAATAGCTGCATAATTCTTTCCGTTCTTTGTTTGTTTAAACAGGGCCAGATCTTTCTTGTAGTGCCGCAGGTGTCAAAGAGGTTCCACCTTTCATCGGTGGATAGTTGTTCTTTTTGAGATTTCCTGTTTTAAATAACAGTAGGGGTGCTAACTAGATGAGCATGGCTTACGTCAAGCATTGACCCTAACCTTGCTAATTCATCGGCTTTCTCGTTGCCTAGTATATAGCTGTGGCCTTGGACCCCGCAGAGTCTAATGTTGTGCTGTGTGCCAAGAACCTTAAGCTCTTCGCGGCAGCATGAAACAAGCTTTGATTTTACCTCAGTTGCAGTAATCGCTTTTATTGCCGCTTGGCTATCAATGCAAAAGGTGTTATCAGCTCGTGGTATCACCATCATTGATACATTTTTAGCAGCTGTTGTTACTGCCAGAACCTCCGCTTGGAAGACGCTACTGTAGTTTGGAAGCCTAAGCGGTGCGGTTAATTTGAGAGCTTCAGAATAGAAGCCTGCCCCTACACCAGTGTCCATTTTAGAGCCATCAGAATAGATAGCTATTGACGACTCACTGGAGTATGGTATATTATCTATCCATTCCTCTCTGCTTGGGATGGCAGCCTGGGTATTTTTAAGTTTGTTGTAGTACTATGACCCATAACTTTATGAAGGATCTTTGCATGCCCTATGGGACTGTTTATCCAGATTTTAGTTTGACTAAGTCTCAGGGCACTTTTGCCCGTACATTCTTGAACAAGGAGGTCTAGGGAAATTAAATTGAGTATAACTTCCAGTCCCGCAGTTGGAGTGGATCTCATTGCTCCCGTAATGGAAGTGCACGCATGTCTTTGAATGTTAGTCAAAGTTTTCAGGTTCGTGCTCTTTTCTAAAGCTTTCCCCCATACCGAATTACCAGAGGTTAGTATTGGTCTAATTATTGCCGAATACATCCATCTGGTAATTTTAGGGTTTGGTCCCCAGGTTTTCCCGAAAATTCTATTGCAGGAGTAAAAGGCAATCGATGCCATTTTGAATCTATCTTTGGTGTTCGGGCCCCAGTTTAGTTTTTTACCAAAGATCACACCGAAATACTTTGCGTGATCAGAGAGCCTTCAATTGAAGATATTTTAAAATCAGGTATTTTGCGCCTGTTAGTAAATAGCACTAGTTCTGTTTTGCTTACCAACGAGAGGGCGTTTGTTCACTGATAGTGATAGGGACTTGCCAGTCGCTAGTAATGCAAGATCATCAGCATAGCCTAATATCCTTACTCCACTTGATTTCAATTAAGAGAGTACGCCGCCGTTCATGACAAGAACCCAAAGTAGCGATGAGAGAACTCCACCCTGAGGGGTGCCCCTGGATGCGGTTACTCTCACACTTTCTTCCGCTAGCTCGGAGTTACTTTGTCTCTTTCTGAGCATACAAATTATCCACTGTTTTATTGCCTTTTCGAATTTGTGGTCGTCCAAGGCCTGCTTCACTGTTTCGTTCTTTACGTTATTGAAGGCTCCCTCAATATCCAAGAATGTTGCAAGGGTGTATTCTTTGTCATTCAGTGATTTTTCTATGACGCTGACAACACTGTGCAATGCTGTTTCAACGCTTGTTGAAATTTCGATAAACAGTCCGGTTTGAGGGTGCTTCGGATGTGTATATCAATCAGCCTTTCAAAAGTTTTCAAAAATAAACGATGTTAGACTAATGAGTCTATAGTCTTTGACCTCCGTATGGCTAGGTTTACCAGCCTTAGGGATGAAAACTACCTTTACCTCACGCCACGATAAGGGAACATACTCCATTTAAGGCTATTATTGAAAATGCTAGCTAGGTGTGTTATGATAAAGTTTATGCTCTTCTGAAGCATCATAGGGAAGATTCCGTCTAGATCAGGTGATTTGTACGGGGAAAAAGAATGAATGGCCCATTTTATCCTTTCTTCTGTTATAATATCCGATGGTACTAGGGTTTCTGTATGAAACTCTGTTTCTGGACTGCGGATATCAGCTACGCAGCCAGGAAAATGAGTAATCACAAGGAGCCCAAGCGTTTCGCCACTGGATCTAGGAGTGTGAAATGTAAGGAAATTGTGACTCCATAACCCGAAAAAAGTTAAACGTTGCATGTAATAGCATCGATATGTAGATACATATATCTTTGGTTTGAAAATGTATTTTCATATCACTTTCAAAAGGAAGATATAATCTCACATTTGACAATTTCGTTCGCTATGGGACTTTAATCTTGCTATTTAGGATAATGTAATTTCATCAACCTTGGTAAGTTATAATAGATTCCATATGTCTTTTATTAACTAGGTCACCACATCTTCTAACATCTCGATTTACTTGCTTAAACTCTAAGAGGCAGTTCTTTGATCACTTGATATTTTCAAGTACTTTGCTCTGTGCAAATTTGTTTACTTTTCATTAATGTAGTCCCACTGTACAATATGATGCGATCCTTTTGATGAATGTTTGGAAATCTATATACGCTAAAAGTCTTTCTTTTTCATTTCTGTAGTGCGTGTTGATGTTGAATCCGTTAAGTAGGTCGACTTATTTAAATGAAAATAAACTGAATGAAAATAAAAATACAAAAATTAAACAAAAGAGAATAATAAATTTATTAAAGTGGTGGTCGCCATACGTACAGACATTTTAGGCTGAACTCGTCGGTCGTCGTATCTTCAAAGAGTCTCAGTCCGAAACACAAAGGAAAAAGATAACAACAAAACGGCCAAGGCGACGCGACGGGGCGAGATGAGTAAAAGCAACAACAAAAAGAAAACCCAAAGTATTAAAAAAATGTAAAGAAATGTGATTTTTCTTTTTCTTAGTTGGTGGACCTCTCTCTCAATAAAAATGATAGGACAGGGCTTTCTTCTGTGATGATTTTCATATAAATGATTGCGCGTTGAATCCAATTCGAATGGCTCGAGATGTGGGTATTTATTGGAGTTTCTTGATCCCTGGCGTTGTCATCATGACAGAAATATTTCTTCACCACTTTTCACTGCAATTTAATGCATGTCGATCGATGCGGTTCTTGTTGAGGAAATTCTGGCCGCGGGTACAAGCATTTTGAAATCTTGCTTCGGAATAACATAAATAAAATTGATTTATTGTATACATATGAAAAAAAACTAAATTATTTTGTTTTTTTTTTTCATCTTCTTCTTCTAGTTTTCATTGTTTATGAGGTTTTTTCAGGGAAAGGAAATACTTTATTAAAAGGACCAGTAAAATTAATTAAAATGTTCTTTTATGTAAAATTTACATTTTTAATGATTCAAGTAATCAAATAAATAAAGTGGATTGAACTTTGAATAAAATGAAATGAAGAAACATTACAATGCGTATGTTTAATGAACTTATCATGTTTTTGGGTTTTATCTTCCCCAAACCCAGAAATAGATCCCATCAAGTGTAAGAGACTTATGTAAAACCTGTTATTTGATATTGAAAATGCCGACGACGACCGCGTCGTCTTCAACCAGTTGATTCGGAAGTAGCAGAAGTTTTTATTTGCCTAAGGGTCTTAAAAGATCTCTTTGAGTATAAGAAGCTTATGTTTTGAATTCATAGACCGACATAATAAACACCCAGATCGGAATTTAAGTCGGGATTTGGGAATAGCTGGAAAGATGTAATGTTTTTTAAAGTTTTATTTTGAATTCCTTGTAAACAATTAGCCTAATCATTTTGAGAACTACAGGGAACGATATTTGCTAGAATTCTTTATGGAAGATTATCTAGCTGGACTGAAAGAACTAATCTTCTCAGCATATTTCAAGCTGCCTTCCGCTCTGGGTTCACCACTATTGATTACATATTTGAATTGACTAACTTAGCTAGAAATCAGATTAAAAAAAATGATGTCTGTTTTGTTGATTTCAAAGCTGCATTCGACACAGTAAACAGACAGGCTTTGCTTTATAAGCTCTCAAATATGAGAATATCACAAACAATTTTTGATGCTGTATTTTTAATTTCTGAAATCTTCAAACGCAGCTGTATGAGATGGATCAAAACTGTCAGAGTGGTTCAAAACAACTGCGCGCGGCGTTCCACAATGATGCATTTTAAGCCTTCTGATATTCGTTCTGTTTATTGATGATTGGGTGGTGTAATATTTGCGGAAACTCTCATCAAATCTTTGCTCTATGCAGACGATTTGATATTACTACCCGACAATACTTTTTCACTGCAGCTTATGGGGTTACTCCGTTCGAAGAGTTTGAGTTGGTCCAAAGGCATTTTCTTAAACGCATTTTTCGTTTGCCTAACTACACGTCGATTCGAAACAGGATTACTGCCAATCTCTATAAGAAACCTTAAGTCTACTTTAGACTATTATAAGAGATCGATGAGAAAAAGTGATACCAGTCTTCATAAATTGATATTGGTTAGACTATTGCAAACAAATGCATCACCTTTTAGGGATTGGAACCAGCTAAATACCTTCAGAAGAAAGCTATTTTAATGTTAAAAACTCAACCGATTTAATAAGTACAATTTTTCTGTGAAGAATTGTAGCAACCATATAATTCACAGTAGCTTTATGTAGCTCATATTATATGGAATCTCGATTTATTCGAGAAAATATACGTCAAGACAAGGTGTAATGGTCATCTTCTGATGAGCCCAACCATTAGATATCGGGGCGAAACGCATATAAGAACACCTGTGCTGGTTTATTTTTATTTTTATATTTATTTTCATTTCATGATTTTAAAAATAAAAATTTTATTTCCATGATTTTAAATCATATTTATTAAAAACATTTTTTAAAGCAAGGGTGGGAATTCTCAACCTCAGTTTCATCCCCCATAGACTTGATTTGCAGCAAATTTGTAACCTGTGTAACAGACAGGCTTGGCAGGCTATAAATAGCCCAAATCTAACCTTCGTCAAGTGCAGTCGCATTTTCTTTTCGCTCCTCAGTTGCCCTTTGCCACCTTTTTACCGACCCCAATTAATCAATTACAAATCAAAAAAAAAAAAAATATTTATATCAATATACTCGCAGCGCGTGTGATAATTCTTACCCGACCTACTTTACTGCCCATCGCCGTTTCCCATTACACCAGCATTTTTTTCTTCTTGTGTACTAACAAGCATAGAAAAAATTAAAAGCAACTAAACAATAACTTTAACAAAAAAACATATTATTTATTTTTTGATTAATTATGTCGTGCGCCAATAAAATGTGTGTCATCGTTGACTCAAACGCGGAACTATTAAAGTGCAGTGGCCTTTGTGGGAAATACTTACACCCCTCTTGTGCTGGCTTGGCCAGAAAGGCGAGTGTTTACCTAAAAGACTATCTACGCAATTTTGCGTTTTATTGCGATGAATGCAATAAAATATCTGTGTCGGATATTATGATTGCAATTCAATGTTTAAAAGAATCCCTATCTAACGAACATTCGGTTTGCCAAGATCAAATTTCTAATCTCTCCAAGAAATTTGATCATGTTTGTAACAGTGTTGAGGACTCAAACATCCAATGTCAACAATCGTCTACGCAGTGCCTTTCCACGATACGTTCTTTGGAAAAACAATATTGTGACGTCATAGGTGGGTTGAATTCTCTTCGTGTAGACATTGACGATAAGTTAAAGGTGCTAACTTGGTCGGCAAACGATCTAAAAAAAAACTTGTCTGACCAGTTAAACCTACTAAAATCTGATATTGATTGCTGTTTGCAAAGTTCGTCATCACGGCTCTCCCCCTCCTCCAATCAAATGAGTGAAGTTACAAACCTCAGACTCGTTAACGAATTCGAAAACATTAATTGTATGCTTACTCGGGTTTCAACGGCACTCATATCTATTGCTTACGATATAAGCAATCAAGAACAGAAATATACGAGTTTGTACCGCGAGCTTGAAAGCCTTAATGTTAAAACTCAAAAAATTGAATCGCTTCTCTACGACATCATTAAACAACCCGGCATACCGTCATGTGATATCGCGAACGTATCCATTCGTGATGAAATTCTTGCGGCAAACCCGGCTGCTGACTCTCTGCAACAAACCACCTCAGCGAATACTATTGCAGAGGACGAAATAATTAACAAATGTGGCCATTCCTGGAAGTTATCGGACTGGAATTTGAGACTAAGCAGGCTTGAATCTGCAAATAATACATGGTTCGTGCTTAATAATTGTCCCGGATATGCTGATGCTACATGGGTTCGCTCCTATTTCAAAAGAGAATACTGTGTCAATATCTGCGAATGTCTTCAATTGTCTGGAAGAAGATTCAAGTTCCTGATTCCCTCCAAATATAACTGGATGTTTCATCACCAAAAAGGATACTTACAAATTGGACAAATGCGGCTTTCCAGTATAAGTAGCAATAATAATCTAATTAAGTCTAACAAATCCAAACCTAATTCCAAACCTATTCCCAAACCTAATCCCAAACCTAATCCCAAACCTAATCCCAAACCTAATCCCAAACCTAATCTTAAACCTAGTCCTAAACCTAATCCCCAACCTAATCACCAACCTAATATCAAACCTTATCCCAAAAAAAATATTGAAACTAACTGGACCCTTAAAACACAAATCTTTCCAAACTTTTCTCTCTCCAACCAACTTTCGTCCCTTAAACGAAAAACTTCTCCCACATCTGTAAAGCCTCCACCCAAACGAGTTTCATTTAAAACCTCTCATCCGGGTCTTGGTTTTTGCTCTCCGATGGTTGATGCTCCTGCTAAAATACCCGCTTATACAAATTTCATTCATTCTCACACCATTAACCCTACTTCTTCTTCATCAGTTTCCCAAGAACCTCAAGGATTCCTTAACCCAATGATCCCTCCAAATGTTAAATTAACTAAACATTTATCTGAGGCCAATATTAATGATCGGTATGTTATGTCCCGTCTTAGAGACCACAAAATCTACAATAATGTTCGTCTCTACCTAGCTTTCCTGCACGACAAACCAGATTCTGTTTGCTTTGAAGGTAAAACAAATACAAACATTAAGGTTTTAATCTCCCAAGAAGGCCTCCCTACCAAACGTGATGCACTTATGGAAATTTTCTTGAAATTTCATGATGGCCTTGAAATTTCTCCTCAAAAAGTGAGAGAAGACCTTACCTCTTTTGCGTCTTTTATCTCTTCAAAACGACTATCTCATATCCAAAAATCCCGTGCAGATATGAAGAAATACTATCGCTCCTAACCTAAAGACCACTAAACCTAAATGTCTTAGCCTTTACTATCAAAATGTAAGAGGGTTAAGGTCTAAAACTTCTGCCGTCTTTAACAACTCCCAAAACCTTCCTTATGACATCTTTGCCCTTACCGAAACCAACCTCACACCTGATATCCTTAGTACTGAACTCTTCACTAACGACTTTTCCATCTATCGAATGGATGTCGTGGAATGTGCGAGTAATACACACGGTCGTGGTGTGCTTTTAGCTATCGCTAATAATTTTGAAAGTTCATTACTCTGTATTCCCACTTCAATCGAATTTGAAGGTGTATCAGCTAAGGTTACACTCCCTAAGTTTTGTCTTTTTGTCCTTTGTTGTTACATTCGGCCAGCCCAACAAATTAAAGCATACCAAGCCGCTGTTAATGCCATTGATTATCTGCTTGAACTAGTGCAACCTAATGATTTAATCATCGTTCTAGGTGACTTTAATCTTCCCCATCTCAATTGGTCCACCTCAGATGATCAGACATCCTTCTTTCCAACTAACATCTCTTCTGAATCTGAATCGCTGTTCATTGATCGTCTGTCTGATTGTGGTCTTTTTCAACTAAATGGAGTAGGAAACTTTATGGGGAGACACCTCGATCTCATATTCTCATCTGATTGCGATAACTGTGTTGTCTCCCCGAGCCCTCATCTTCTCTCAACCTTGGATCGCTATCATCCACCCCTTAATCTCTCCTTCCCCATTGAATTTGAAGACAACTTTTTTGAAATGGAAAATTACTGTTATGATTTTCGTAGGGCTGATTTCTCCAAACTTAACAATCTTCTTAGCTCAGCCGATTTTGAATTAAGATCCCTCCAATTAACAGTTGAGTCCCTTACAAATTGGTTTTATTTGATTCTTTCGTACTGTATTGAAGAATCAGTACCGTTCTCTCGTAGAAAAGATTTCACCTCTGCTCCCCCTTGGTACAACAGAGAGCTCCGTAGCCTAAGAAATACCCGTAACAAGCTTTGGAAGATCTTTTTACAGTCCAAATCTGATACTGATCACAACAACTATCTTCTCGCCTATAATTCTTTCTCTGAATTAAGGGAATCCCTTTATAACCAATATCTTAACCAAATGGAAAATAACCTTCTTTCTGATGCAAGGAAATTTTTCAAGTTTATAAATGTCAAACGAAAATCTGATGGGTTTCCACCTTCAATGAGTTTCTCCAACATAATCTCCTCTGATCCAACAACCATATCAAATCTATTTGCTAATTACTTTAGCAAATCGTATACTGAACATCTGCATGATCCTGATCCACACTACTTTAGTTATTTAGATGGTTGCACTCAAACCTCCCTTTCATCGTTTACAATAACTGAAGAAATGGTACTTGCCAAAATCGTAAGCCTCAAAGAAAACTTTAGCCCTGGTCCTGATGGCGTCCCATCAGTTGTTCTAAAAAAATGTATGCATTCTCTGTCAAAGCCTCTTACTGCACTCTTTGAACTCTCTCTTTCCCAAGGTGTGTTTCCTCATATATGGAAAGATTCATTTATATTTCCCATTCATAAACAAGGCAATAAAACTGAAATTAACAATTATAGACCTATTGCTAAACTTTCATGCATTCCAAAACTTTTTGAAAGCTTAGTTTATGATTCCGTTTATTTCCATTGCAAGCCTTTATTCTCCCCCGCTCAACATGGTTTTCTTAAAGGTAGATCCACTACGACTAACTTAATTGAATTTATATCCAAAGTTTTGTCAGCCCTTGAGAATGGCAAAGAAGTTGATGTCGTATACACTGATTACAGCAAAGCCTTTGATAAAATATCCCATAACATAATTTATCTCAAACTAAGAGCTCTAGGCTTTCCATCTATATTTATAAACTGGATAAGCTCCTATCTTGCGAATAGAACTTATAGAGTCCTTTTCCGTAACTCAGTCTCCAGTCCTATACATGCAACTTCTGGAGTCCCACAAGGTAGTCACCTTGGCCCCCTTCTCTTCGTCTTATCTGTTAACGATGTCTGTCTTAAATTAAAAAACTCAGATATCCTAATGTTTGCGGATGATAAGAAAATTTTTAAGATTATCTCTACTCCATCTGATTCCTTACTTTTACAAAATGATCTTAATATCTTTTTTGTTTGGTGCATGCATAATTTCCTAGAGTTAAATGTAGGTAAATGTAAAAAAATGACCTTTTCGCGCAAACAAATTCCATCTCATAGAGTATACTACTTCCTTAATGACGCCGTCAACGTAGTCGATTCTATTAGAGATCTTGGTATTATGTGTGACAAACACCTGAATTTCCATTCCCATTTTGACCAAATTATTAATAAAGCTAATAGATCTCTCGGTTTTATTAAGAGATGGTCAAAAGAATTTTCCAACCCCTATGTTACTAAAGCGCTCTACATTTCCCTAGTCCGTCCTCATCTTGAATATGCATGCCAAGTATGGTCTCCCTTTTATGAAAACCATTCACTCAGAATTGAAAATGTTCAAAGACGTTTCGTTCGATTTGCCTTACGTGGCCTCCCCTGGGATGATACATCCAACTTGCCTCCTTATGCTGATCGACTAAAACTGATAGGCTTGCAGCCGTTATATATTAGACGCAAAAACGCTGATATATTGTTTGCTCACCAATTGTTAATGGGCAATATAGATTCCCCGGCACTCCTGAGTGATATTCATCTTAACACTAACCCTCGAAATCTGCGATCTGTTTCCCTTTTCTATATCCCTCATCACCGCACTAATTACGGGCACTTTGAACCAATGTCCAGAATTCTTCGTCACTGCAACGCTGCTATGGTAGTTTTCGATTTCAACATTTCCAAATCCCATCTGAAAGATACCCTTTACTTTTTCCCTTTTTGAGTCCGAATCCCCTGTCCCCTGTAATTTTAAGTTAAGTAAAATCAAAATTGTTAGTTCTTGTACATTAAAGAGCTTTGATGTGGGCCTTAGGGCCCACATGAATTAATGTTGAAAACTGATAACAAGAATTGCAAAAAAAAAAAAAAAAAAAAAAAAAAAAAAAAAAAAAAAAAAAAATGTTAAGCTAGTTTTAAGTTAAGTTAAGTTATGATAGCTTGTATTAAGCTAAATAAAATAAAATAAAATAAATATATAAATCACTTTTCTGCCTCTAAACATACCCTTAATGCATTCCATTATTTGCCAACACTTTTATTCACTGAACATACTCATTGGTTTTGCCGCCACTTCAAATCAACCACAACAAACTTCACTTTTATTTCATTCGGTTTCTATGTTGTTCTCAAAATGTTCATTAAAAAAAGCAGCAAGCAAACAAATCTGAAAATCATAATATTGTGCCCATATTTTGCTTTTCTAGACTGATTTGCAGCAGTTACCCTAATATGTTAAATGTGATAATATGTTAACTCTTCTTTTTTTATGGACTTATGTTTCTTTTTTCGTTGTTTTTTTTTATATAAAAATGTATTATAATATTTTTTTTTAATAAAAATGAATTGTGATTGAAGTTATAAGAAATGTTCTGTTTTTTATTGGTATTGGGCTACTATTTGGGCTACTTTTTCGGCTCCGATTTTGGGCTACAAACATTTTTAAATTGGGCTATGGTAACAGAAGAGAACTAGTAGACGTTTACCATTTTATAGCTGTGTGCCCAATTTTGCAAGAAATTCGGCGATTGTATTTCCAAGAAAGTTTTTTGTCTATCAATAATCTTCTTCACGAAATATTAAACGATGCTCGGGGTTGTTATAAATTGTACACATTTTGTAAACATGCTCAAATGTACCGTAATAGTTTCTAAAATAACACAATGCTTTTTTGTTTTAAATCATTAAGATTATTACTTTTTGTGTTACAAATCACAATTAAAATTGACTTTTTTATTTATGTTTTAACTCATTAAATTTGTAAAAAAAAATCCAACAGTTTTGAAACTTGGTACATTTACTAAGGGATGTCTTGTGATGACTCGAAAAAAGTTTCCAAGAATCCGACGTAAGCTCTAGCGGCAGTTAAGAGAAACATGGTGTTTGTTTCATTTTTCCACGTTTATCTCGAAAACTATTTGTCGTATCGAAAAATTTTGTTCCACAAAATTAAAGCTCAATTTTGATGTCCCTTTTTACTTCTGAAAATCGTTGGACCACTATATGGCTCATTGCCTGCATGCCTGGAGAATAAGCATTAAAGCAAGATACTTTATCATCTCCAACGATGCCACTCGCTATCGACATGATTTCATTTGTAACTGGAAATGGAGGATAAATTTGAAACCAATTTGACAGCTTTCCAATGACTTTATTATCTCTAATTTTACGTGCCTCCCCAAATTCTTCATGTTGCTCGCTAGTAGAAAAAAGAACGCCATTGAATTCTTCGAGTGATGATCAAATTTCATGAGTAGCAGTCAGCCCTCTAAACCACTTGCTAAGTGCACTATCCGTGATTCCACGCCCTGTTGGCAGGTCGTCTGGTCAGACCACACCCCTGTCGAAAATCGGCCAGTTCTTCTCATAGTAAAGTAACCTTCTTTCACAAAGTTTTTAAATTCACCTGGGGTCATCACAGAATGCAGTTTTATCATGTCCTGCAAACACAGGTGACATGATTTGGCGTACGAGAAGTGCCTGGCGGCATGGAAATCATGTTCTTCACACAGTTAATATGAGCAATGTAATCGCCAGACCGCTAAGCGTGTTATTGTCAAAATTGGCAATTTAACATCTACCAAAATCTGTGATATTAAAAACGGTCTTGAACTGGGAACGGTTAACTCGCCGATCTTGTTCAGAATTTACATAAGTGATCTGATAGCAAGTCTGACTCAATAGCGGACGCCGATGACCTAATTGGGTACAGAACGGCCCAAAAAATGAGGTTATCAAGACACTTTTGCAGGGTGACTTCGACAAGATTTAGCAATATTGCGATGACTGGTAGTTGATAATCAACTTTCAGAAATGCGAAACTATTCTGTTCAGGACACCGCTGTATGGAGCCTCAAGGGATACGAGAAAGAAGTGGAAAATCTAGTGATCGTTGGACCAAAACGACAGCCACTGGCGAATAAAAGTGTAGTAAGGTACCTTGGCATCTGGTTGGATCAGTACTTGTATTTCGAAAGACATATGTATGGGTGCTGCTCTGGTCACATTGTGAGAGCAATGTCGTCGACTAACAGCTTAATTTTTGGGGCTTACTACCCCAACAATGAGTACTAAGAAAGTACCCGCATAGGGCAAGTAATATATTTTTAATGTTTTTGAAATTTAAGCTAGTTTTTTAAAGAATTGTCTAGCTTTAAGATAGTTTTAAGATTTTGATAAAATAAAATTTAAATTAAAAAAAAAAACCGCTAAGCGTGAATAAAATCTTTAAGCCATGTAATCATTTTAAACAACTGAATCCATAAGGCTGCTGTTGCTCCATTAGATTTGGGTTTGTTAGCATTTGTTTGTAGTTTCTCAGGACCAAATGAGGGTTGTTTTAGTGCACATAACGAAGGAGACTCATCGAGAACATTTTTCATGAAATTTTGGATTTCCTCTAAGTTATTGTTGTTGGAATCTTTATTATTAAAACAACAATTTTACTTTTTAACTAGGAACAATAATATTTTTATTTGACTAAACGGTGATTTTTTAAGAGCTTGAGAACTTTTTTTTAAAAAAAACGCATAAAATTTGCAAAATCTCATCGATTCTTTATTTGAAACGTTAGATTGGTCCATGACATTTACTTTTTGAAGATAATTTCATTTAAATGTTGACCGCGGCTGCGTCTTAGGTGGTCCATTCGGAAAGTCCAATTTTGGGTAACTTTTTCGAGCATTTCGGCCGGAATAGCCCGAATTTCTTCGGAAATGTTATCTTCAAAAGCTGGAATAGTTGCTGGCTTATTTGTGTAGACTTTAGACTTGACGTAGCCCCACAAAAAATAGTCTAAAGGCGTCAAATCGCATGATCTTGGTGGTCAACTTACCGGTCCATTCCTTGAGATGAATTGTTCTCCGAAGTTTTCCCTCAAAATGGCCATAGAATCGCGAGCTGTGTGGCATGTAGCGCCATCTTGTTGAAACCACATGTCAACCAAGTTCAGTTCTTCCATTTTTGGCAACAAAAAGTTTGTGAGCATTGAACGATAGCGATCGCCATTCACCGTAACGTTGCGTCCAACAGCATCTTTGAAAAAATACGGTCCAATGATTCCACCAGCGTACAAACCACACCAAACAGTGCATTTTTCGGGATGCATGGGCAGTTCTTGAACGGCTTCTGGTTGCTCTTCACTCCAAATTCGGCAATTTTGCTTATTTATTGTTTACGTAGCCATTCAACCAGAAATGAGCCTCATCGCTGAACAAAATTTGTCGATAAAAAAGCGGATTTTCTGCCAACTTTTCTAGGGCCCATTCACTGAAAATTTGACGTTGTGGCAGGCTTCAGTTCTTGCACGAGCTGTATTTTATACGGTTTTACACCAAGATCTTTTCGTAAAATCTTCCATGTGGTCGAATAACACAAACCCAATTGCTGCGAACGGCGACGAATCGACATTTCACGGTCTTCAGCAACACTCTCAGAAACAGACGCAATATTCTCTTCTGTACGCACTGTACGCATTCGTGTGGTTGGTTTAATGTCCAATGTACGCACTGTACGCATTCGTGTGGTTAGTTTAATGTCCAATAAAGTAAACTGAGTGCGAAACTTGGTCACAATCGCATTAATTGTTTGCTCACTTGGTCGATTATGTAGACCATAAATCGGACGTAAAGCGCGAAACACATTTCGAACCGAACACTGATTTTGGTAATAAAATTCAATGATTTGCAAGCGTTGCTCGTTAGTAAGTCTATTCATGATGAAATGTCAAAGCATACTGAGCATATTTCTCTTTGACACCATGTCTGAAATCCCGCGTGATCTGTCAAATATTAATGCATGAAAATCCTAACCTCAAAAAAATCACCCTTTATATTTAAAATGTATTTCAACAATAAAAATGATTCTCGTGAACTATTGATTTTACTTTATCAAAACATGCACCTCTAATCTAAAATCTAAACAAATTAAATAGATACTAAATGGAGATAGAAAGATATTTCTCCCTGCCGCTTCATCTCCATCTGTTGCTTTTGCAGTGAACTATTTATTTGAATTTATTAGCTCTGTTTGATTCGTGAAACACTACAAACTCATGTTGGCTTATGTCGAGTTCTTCCATTATTATTATTAAAACACGAACTGTTTTAGCGAAAGTGGTACTTGTACAAGAGCATTTCACAGGTCCTAGTGCAAGTACCGAGGCTCTATGTACCTACAAGTACAAGTGCCGAAAACTAATTGTACTGGTGCTTACAAAATTCATGTAGCTATAAATCTTATTGATACTTGTACTCAACTATTAAGTACACAGAACTGATTGCAGTCCCTGAGAATAGAAGAAGAGAAAAAAACACCAACTTCTGAGAACGAAAGAGAGGAAGTGTACTCGAAAGTTTAATCCAAAGGTGTAAAGTTTACCAACTAAAAACTAACGTGATAAGAGACCACTTATAGTCATCAATTTGTTTTATCATTCAACATTTTTCTTCGTAACTTAAAATTTGGGTTAGTGAGTCAAATTAATTATGTTTAGTGTTGATTGAAAGATAATGAGTTGCAAGCCAGAACTTTTCTGCACTGAAAGCGTGCCATTTTATTTGTATTCCCACTTGTCAGATGAACTTTCAATGATCAATTCTTACCTCGATTGCTTGATTCCAAAAACAGAATTTTTCAATAAAAGCTATAACCAACCTGTCAAGAAAATTCTAATAATAGGTTTCAATGATAAAAACCAATGATAGCTATGTGTCTGTTCCATATAGAAGTTCTTAAGAGTGTAAAATCCACAAACTAGTAAATATACTTGGACAAAATGAGGACCTATCGGTTTCTATTCGGTGTAAAGGGGGCAGTCCACTTTTGCTTACCTTGCTCACTTGCAGGATCACAATTACTATCTCACCAAATCAAAAAAGGCTTTACAGATTTGTAATTGCTGAAAAAACAATGAGCTGTCAAAGCGATTATGATGCTGAGCTCAAAAAGGCCCTTTTCGTTTTTATTTGACAACCTACAACCAAAATTCTCTCGGTTCCAAGACCTTAGCTGAACATTTATTTCGATTCTGATGATTTTGAGTTTTATTTTCGGTTTCAAAAGTAAAGCTTCATAAAACACAATATAAAGCTTGAACTTCGCTACTAAGTATGGATACAAAATAATTAAAATGGATGCGTAGGGAAGGTTTGTAGTATGTGATTCTTTTCAGGCAATTTATACATCCATTATCGCAAATAGTAAAGAATCAACTAATATAATGACATTTAAAATAGAAACTGATTTTGACAGGTGCCAAATTCCAGTGCCATTCACTTCAGACCACAAAATGAATGTCCCAATGTCTTAGTATTATTTGTTTGCAGTCATTTATAAATTATATGTTGCAATTACCAAAGTCTTTGATAAACCTAGTTAAGGTAGTAACGACCCTTATTTATCTAAATATTCCTTTTAAGAATTTTTCACCACAAAACTTCTACAGTTGTTGCATTTTCTATTTTAACTGTCAAATAGCTAGTGCCATGCAGTCCGAAGCTAAATAATTTTTCCCAATTTAAATACTCTTATATTATTTCAAATAGAAATATCGTCGTGTAAACAATACATTATGTAGGTAAAGTACACTTAAACTCCTACAAAACTGAAACGTGATAAAGAACTGACGTAACAGACATTTCACCTGACAGATATGTCAAGTGTAAAGTTGCACGTGTACATTATGAAATCTTATAATATTCATAGCAATAAAAATTCACGTTCTCAACATATCAACATACAACAGTATAACTTACATAACAAAATATATTAAATTGCCGAATTTCAGATCTTCCTTGAAAATTATAAAATGCCGTATCTACCAAACCAACTGTATTTGTTTGCGGGGTTGTTATTGAGGTTTTGTAAAGTACGAATTTTGTATACATAAATAATAATAATATAATTCCTATAAAAATACATCACTTTAAGGATTTCTTTAAAGAACCTTCGCAAAGTATTTGAGTTTAAAACAATTTTTTGATGAATTTAATAAAATAGTGAGGCATGAAATTACAAAATGGCTGCAGTTAATTTTGATTGTAAAAAACGAAACTGATGTTTAGGCAAAATTAAAGAAATCAATAATAGTCCAACGCTAAGTATTTTGAATGCTTAAGATTCCAACATGGCATCAATGCCCTAAAACTTGAATTCTTGAACAACATTTTTCACAGGTCATTGCTTGAACTTCAATATTCAATATTCCACTTTACTTTTTTGAATTTAATACAAAAACAGTCTACCCTTACCTAAATCGATTGATTCAAAAGGTACTGCTGCTTATACCTGAAAGATTTAACATCCTAGGAACCCGTAACAGATTATTTTTTCCAATAATAAACCATGTAGCAGCCCTTATATTTACTTACGATATTATTGATGTGAAAAGAAAAGTATGTTTTTGACGTATGATATTTTTTTAAAAGGAAACCTTAACATTGTTTACTTTTGAAAACATTTGACGACATTATTCGTTCTTTTCTTTGGTATGTTTTCATTTTTATCCTTTGAACACAAAGTGGGATGCATTTTTGTAACCAATGGAAAGTATCTTAAAATAATAAAATATCATATATAAAACACATGTGCATCTACATTCATATATTAGCTATGTTAAACCAAATATCGTAAATGTCAAAAATAACTGACATGTCATGTTGATTATTTTCGAAAATTGTAGTGACGTGTAGAACATTTATAAATCCTAACTGAAATCAAGAGTTTTAGATTAGAATTCCATCATTGAACACAAAATTAAGAGATGAAAATTGGGAACGTTTGCATTCGCAATTAAAAAATCTAAAGTCAGATGTTATTTCAAAAAGCTTAACACAATAAAAATGAACCGAGAATAACTTTTCGGTTGTAAAACTTTGTAGCTTTAATTTTGAGAGCATATTAGGACTCAGTGCATACTTTAGAGCTTAAATGATTCCATGGGACCAATTTTCTTTAGCATTCGTATTGTAGTTAGTGCCCTAAAAGATCTCAACAACCTCGGTGGCCCGTTTGTCGTACCAGCTATTTTTCTGAAGAGACGTTGCTCAAAGGCAAAACTAGTGCGTAAGGTTTTTCATCTATTCTACTCTTCCGTGCTTAAGACCACATGTTATTGTCGACCCATTGCACTTAATTACGTCCACTTCTTATCATTAACACGCTGATTAGGTATTAGAATCAAGCATTAAGATTTGATAGAATTTTGAATCAGGCTTTTTTATCGTATAGGTACATATGTGTGATTTCGGTTTTAAACAATCTCTCCACAGTTTTATCAGGAATTACCTTTTGAACCGATACAATACAAGTAATATTGAAAAGGTTTAAGTTTTGCAAACACTCTATACTATAAATAGGAAAGACAGTTTGTTTGTTTGCCCGTTCTTTGTGTTACAACGGAGCAACATTATGTTTTTAAAAACAGAGCAATTTAATTTATACCCGGTAGGTTTTTTGTTAACTCACTTGAGCTGTTCGGTGTGCCCTCACATAAGCTACATTTGAAATTGACTGTTAGATTTTTATAAAAAAAATTATCCTTTTGTAGCAACTGTACGAGCAAAGCTTTTTTTACTCGCTCTGCTTTGATTTTAATCGCTAATGTTGATCTGATTAGCAAATCTTCACAGATAATTATTCAAATATATATTTCTATTATTTTTCACTTACTTACTTAAATCTGAAAGTCTTCGAAAAATTCCACCAAAAAAGAGCGACGACGACCGACGGTGAAGCGGAGTAAAGAAAAACAAAAAAAAAACAAATTTGAACTTTATAGTACGGTGGTCTGTGCTTTAATGCCCGATCCTTCTTTTATTTTCTTCTTTCTCTTTCTTGGTTTTAATTTTAGTACCTTTTTGTTACAATAAAAGATGGCCGATGATTTTTAGTGGCGGCAAAATTTGAAAAGTTAAGAATTTTAGTACGAGTTTAAGATCTTGATACTTTAAGCTATAATCGAAATGATTTTTTATTTACATTTTAGAATTTTAATTTAAATTTAGGTTTTAAGCTTTTAATTCAAGTTTAGACTTTAAGTTTTGCATTTAAATTGAAGTATAAGTATTCTAAACATCGAATTAAAAAAATAAATTAAATTTTAAGTTAAAAGTTAATTTAAATATAGATTTAAAGTGAATTCAAAAAGTGAGTTTAAAAAAAATCAATAATAAGTTTGAAGTTATACTCTACTTTTCCCGGTGAACACACATTAATTCAAACTCTAAATATAGAGTGTTCATAAAAATAGTAGTGCCTTTGATTTTATAATTTAAAAGTGTTTAAAATTCATTTTTTTATTTTTCGTTAAATAAATATTTTACAACTTAAGATTTGTAACATACAAGGATATAAAAAATTAATAAATATTAGCTCAAAAATAAACAATGATAATGGGACGGAAAAACAGTGCGCCGAGGAAATTCTAAAACTTATTAGAAAACTGCGTTTGGAGGGAAAAACATTCCAAAATATTCAAGACATCCTATGCTGCTCAGCAAAAATGACCAATGACGCCTTAAAAAAAGGAACAGCGAAACCCAAAAAGGATGACTACTGACAAAAAAAAACTGACAAAAAAATTGTTCAATTAGCAAAACAGAACTCTTCCGTTAGATCTAGGGAAAGAAGATATGGTCTTCAACTCTCTGTTGGCGCTTTCACAATAAGAAGACGTCTTTTAAAAGCGAAGTTACCTGCCCGACGTCCACGCAAGGTACCATTCTTGACGAAAATGCATGTGGCCATTTGAATGGGCAAAACAGAAATGGAGGAATGTTTTGTGGAGCGATGAAAGCAAAGTAGTCCTTTTGGGTCCCAGGGTCGTCGAGAATATGTGAGAAGACCCCAAAATGCAGCAAAAGATCCACGGTACACTATAAAAACAGTGACGCATGGTGGAGGAAAAATTATGATACGGCTTTGCTTTTCGTATTACAGGGTTGGGCCTATTTATCCCATCGGGGGCAACCGAGTATGTGAAAATTCTCGAGGTGGTTATGTTAGCCTACGCTCAAGAGGAAATGCCGTTGGTTTGGTATACCAATAAGACAATGGCGCTAAGCATACGTCAAAAAAGGCAAAATCATGGTTTGCGCAGAAGAAGCTGTCCGTTATGGAGTAGCCCACTCAACCCTCTGCCCATAATCCCATCGAAAATTTGTGGGGGGATGATAAGAATGCAATTCATAAAGCAAAACCCAAGAATTCGAAAGAATTTTGGGAAGCACTGCGTCATTGGTGGAACACAATACCAGTCGAGAGGTGTCAGTAGACTCGATGCCACGTAGATACGAAGCAGTCATAAAAAACAATGGTTATGCAACAAATTACTAATTGTAAGCTAACACTATTTGTATTACTTTCATATAACTTTTTACAGTTCTTCTTGCCTCTTACGTTATAGATCCAGTACTATGCCATGCACTGCTTTAAACGCAATATAGGTGTTGCATCTTTGCTGGTGTCCAATGCCCAAAATCTGTTCATTCTTTCATCCAATTAAAAAACCATATAAAAAAATAATGAAATGAAAACTATTTTTTGAAATATATTTAACATTTATCACTTTAACAATAGACATCTTTACCTTTGGTTTTTTCTTTTACCAGACTGGCAAAGCCTCTGTTAACAGCTTGTACAAAATAAATGCTGGTGTACCCCAGGGTTCTGCCCTGTCTCCTCCACTCTTTCTCGTTTTAGTGAATGATTTCCTATCTGAATCTTCTCATTTGTCTTCTTACCTGCTTTGCTGACAACAAGCTTATTATATACTTTTTAGATCAACATTCCTGTTATTCAGACGAGGAACACTTATTAAATTATGACATGAAACAGAACATCTCGAAATTTTCGGTATGTGTACGCGATGTCACAAAATTTCCCCAAAACGTTTGGATCTACGAAGGCGATATTACAAGTTTTTCTCACCCTCTGATTTGGATGTTATCTATAAAACATACGCCCAAAGCTTGAGTATAATAACTTTATCTTTAACCCTGCTATAACTACAGTTTCTTAGACAGTATTCCAAGAAAATCGTTAAAAATAATTGCTGACAATAACATCGTTGATTAAAAGAAGGAATTAAGTTCGAAAGTTTTATGAACAGCTGGAACGAAATTTACAGGTACATAAACCTAGAACCGAAGGCTGCAAAGACGAAAGTGGAAACATCATAGTGGAACTGCAGTAAATGCTGAGGATATGGAAGGACCACATCTGCAGAATGTGGCGACGACGAACTGAATTCCGCTGTCAGACAGGATGATCCATTCAACATAGACGACGAAAGCCAACAATCGCCTCCTCCCAACTTAGACGAAGTAACGACTGCCATATGTAAGCTAAAGTCTAATAAAGCCGCTGGAGCGAATGGCTTGAATGCCGGGCTCTTTAAAGCAGCTGGAAGTAAGTTGGTTAGGAGCATGCACCAACTTATCTGTAAGATATGGTCGGAAGAAAGCATGTCCGATGAATTGAACCTCAGTATTGTTTGCCCGATCCTAAAAAAAGGAGACCCTTTAAACTGCACCAGCTATAGAGGAATCAGTCTACTTAACATCGCCTATAAAATCTTCTCTGCCGTAATATGTGAACGTCTGAAGCCCATCGTCAACAACCTGATAGGTCCTTATCAGTGTGGTTTTAGACCAGGAAAGTCAACAGTTGATCAAATATTCACATTACGGCAGATCCTGGAAAAATCTCAAGAACACCAAATCGACACTCACCATCTTTTCATCGATTTCAAGGCCACATATGACAGCATATACAGAGACGGGCTGTATAGAGTCATGTCTAGTTTTGGCATCTTGCCAAACTAGTCCGTTTGTGCAGGATGACCATGGAGAATTCACGCTGCTCTATAAAGGTTGGAAACAACTTAACAGAACCTTTCGATGTCAAAAAAGGTTTTCGACAAGGTGATGCGCTGTCATGTGATTTTTTTAACATCGTGCTTGAAAGAATAGTGCAGAGCTCACACGTCAACACTAAAGGCACTATCTTTCAAAAGTCTGTCCAATTACTAGCATATGCTGATGACATTGACATAATCGGAAGAACTCAGCGTGATGTCAATGGGGCTTTTGTGAGTATTGAGGCAGTTGAGGCAAAAATTTCCTTGTAACCATCGACAGACGTAACTTTGAGCAATTGAGTGGTACAGTTCTCTCTCGAGGGACCAAAGTGTTGCTATATAAGACCCTTATCATCCCCGTCCTGCTATACGGTGCAGAAGCGTGGACTATGACAAAAGCGGATGAAAGCACTTGGGTCAGTTCGAGGGCAAAGTTCTCCGTGTGATCTACGGTCCCGTATGCATCGAAGGAGAGTGGAGGAGAAGATGGAATGACGAGCTGTACGGGCTGTACAGCGACGACGTAGACTTAGCCAGAAGGGTAAAAGTCCAACTAAGATGGATGGGTCACGTAGAGCGCATGGAAACCAATGCTCCGGCCCGGAAAGTCTTCGAATTCACACCCACAGGACAACGCAGTAGAGGAAGACCGCGGATCAGATGGCGCGCACTAGTGGAAAGTGACCTCACCAAACTTGGAGCGCGAAACTGGAGACATCTAGCTAGGGACCGAGCTAGATGGAGAAGTTTGTTGGGTGAGGCCCTAGTTCACACAGGACTGTAGTGCCACCTTAAGTAAGTAAGTAAGTAACATCGTTAATTCAAATACGGTGTTTGAAAACTATCTCTTGTCTCACCATTTGTTATATTTTAATGGATCAAAATTATTTAATTGTAGTAATCTTATCATACAATCAAACCGTAATACTAACGCCTTCAATATACAATGATAAATTTATCTTTATACAATCGACCCGAACTCCGGTGTACTTTTAAGAACAGAGATTAGTTCTTTAGCAGTACTCTGCGAATGTGGTATACTACAAAACACTTTTGTTTTGAATTCAGGCATTCAAAATATGTTTTTGCATAACAACTTTACTGAAAACCACTTGTTTGACTCAAGATTTGCTGTAGAAAATTTTTGATTGTTGGATAAATAACACATTGTTTTGAAAAAGTAGGAAAATGGATTGTTTTATTTGATATTCCAATATTTGAAGTTTCTTCATTTGCTCTTATTTATACTCAATCTAAATTATAGTTTAAATTTTACTTTATAGTTCAGTGCCTCGAAACTATGCTACTTTCAAAAAGTTTTTGTTGTTAAAAACTTGATTATTTCATAGAAGTTAACATTCGATTTCTACAAAAAAATTTGTCTGCAGGAACCGAAAAACATTTAAAAAGTTCAAATGGATAAATATGATTCTAACTAACTGTCAAATAAAAATACATTTCACAAAACCAAACAAAATTGCGAGGCGCGTGATACCACCACCCGCCTACATAAAAAAACCGCTAAAGACATCTTCATCATCAAGTCACATGGGCTTTTGTGTTTCTTCTTCTTTTTCTCATCTTGTTTTTGTATTTAAAAATAATTTCTTACTTTTACCTGTGTAGTACATGTTTCTTAATATTCCGCGACATAAAACGTCTTTTATTTATTTATTTTTATTGAATTATTAATGAAACCCCTAGGCAAAACAAAAACTTTCATAAAGAAGTTAAAATCAAATCTTAATTTATGTTTTTTCTTACATTAAATTTGTTTTTGGTCAAAAGCCACGATTTCGGATTTTTAATTTGTACCATAATACGCCTTAGGTGAAAAAATGTCAAGGTTTTTAGAAAAAAAAAGTTGTTTTTGAATATCATACAAAATTTGATTTCAAACAAATTTCAAAGATTGGTTATATTTTGTTATAAGATTTTGATGTAACCTCAAGTTACTTTTTTTGGTGTCGAATATATTTACATATGTGGATCGTACAATTCAGTACAAAAATGTTCTGGCATTATTTTGGCCATGTTCCAAAATGCATCGAATGGGAACATTTATTCTTTTGCTAAAATAACAAGATCTGTTTGTAGGTAATGTTAATGTTTGAAAAGTCACGAGGTCATTGATAAATCATTATGTCACTCATGCGTATGAATGTGCTTAGACTTAACAAACTTTAAATAAAATATAGGATCTCGAGAGAAGTGATTGAATTTGATGTTTGTTCAAAGAAGGAAACTGAATTTTAACCCATTAGTAGTTCCTTCTGGAATGAAAAAAGAAATCTACAAAAGAGAAATCTCATGTTTTTTGAAATGTCTGTCTGGTTCAGGGAACATTAACATGACAGATGCCTTTTTTCTGCGTAAATTGTTGCGTCGTCCGTGCATCGGTTGATTGAATAGCTCCTTGTAGGTGTAACTGTGTCTGATTAGAGAACATTCTTTAGTGACATTAATGGCTGAATCATAAACACGCTTCAGCTTCGGCTTGACCTAAAGTCAACGAGTTCACCAATATGAATTCAGTGCATGCTATCACAATGACAGTCATAAAGAAAAGAACGTAATGTAACGTAATGTGACTCCAAACGTAAGCTCCAGTTCAATTATCTTAACATTTGCTTTGTCTGACAGCTCAAAAGCTGTAAAAACATGTCAACAAACAAAATATTTGCTCTTTGAAGCGATGAAATAATGGAAATGTCACTAAAAGCAACCTCAAAGCTGGCCCACCGTAACGTAGGCGAAGCCGAAGCTGAAGCGTGTTTGTGATTCAGCCATAAAACAAGATTTCTCTCCATTTGGCCCGTAAATCAGTCTGAATTTAGCCGATGTCAAAAATTCATAAACTGTCGTAGAGGGCCTCGGAGAGTTGCGGCTTTATAACATACATAGATCTGCGAATTAGGAAAACCTCACAAGAAAGGGTCAAATCAGACGATCTTGATGGCCAATTTACGTCAATCGCAACCTTTGACGGTGATGGCTTGGCCGGCATCATTTTCGAAGATGTAAAGAGCAATGACGCATCCAGCTCATAATGGCTGAAACACAAATACGCTTCAGCTTCGTCTGCGTTACGTTGGGCCTGGTTCGAGGTTGCTTTGAATGACACTTCCAATATGACGTTTTTAAAATGGCACTTCTGTCACTAGCAGCTGTTATTTTTTCTGAACATTAAAAAATATAAGTTTTGAAATCGAAAAAATAAAATTTATCGCGGAAGTAGATTTCACAGCTTAACCAATGGGAATCCCTCCAAAAGCAAATGTATTTTGTTTGTTGACATTTTTTGAGCTGTCAAAAAAAGCAAATGTTCAGCAAATTTGAACTAGAGCTTCCGTTTGGAGTCACATTACGTTATTTCCTTACGATTTTCAAATGAAACGTGAGGTCGAAGCTTCATTGTGATAGCATGCATTGAATTTCTATGGCTAAACTCGTAAACGTAAGGCGAAGACGAAACTGAACCTTATTTACATTGCATGCATGCATTGGCACCTCGTGAATTTCGAGTGGAATGGTATCGTCGTGTCAAATCCGTGAAAGTTGACTTTGTCGCTAAAAATGATTTTTCGTTTGTTTTTATTTTGTATGGGTGCAGGTCCAAATTCGCTAAGTTGTGTTCTTCGACAAGCCAAGTTCTTGTGAGCTACACGGAATTGACAGCCTCAAAATCTGCTGCACACTTTCATGAACAGCTGCGATAATTTCGGCAGATCTCGCGTTTAGTTGACGTTGACTTGGAAGGACAACTACGTACAACATAAAAAGGGTCCAACATGGAGAACATACATTTTGATAATAAGGTTTTATCATTTGCACGTCTTTTGTCAGGGATGGAGGGGAACTACAGTTTGAAGCCGATTCCGAACGGATTTACTTTTCATGACAAGAAATACTCATGGAGAATTGGTCAATTCCTCGCAAGTGGCAGTACCCGTGAAAAATTCTTTAGTTGTCACAAAGGGCACTTCTGCTTTGACATTCCTACGCAAGAACCATCACGCCATTAGTGCTCCTTGCCATGATGATTTGTCTTTAGTGACTGATTAAAAAAAATTATTTTGACAGAAACTAAAAGAAACAGTATGGCCGACACGAACTGTCAAAATCAACTCCTTTAGCTCCTTGCCATGATAATTTGTCTTTAGTGACTGATTAAAAGAAGATATTTTGACAGAAACTAAAAGAAACAGTATGGCCACTACGAGCTGTCAAAATCATTTCCTTTAGCTCCAACTATTCGAATCTTCCTTAAAATCCCTTACCCTTGAAACGACTAATTAAAATTGGCAGTAGTGCATTTCAAACGTTATTCAAATAGAGGGAGCCACATTATCTTTCAAAGTCAAACTTTGACATTGACAATTGACCATAGAATTGAATAACGCTCCATCGTTGACCTTATCAAAACTGAAATGTCACAACTAACCCAAACGCTGATGGGGTTGGGACATTGCTCTCATACTTTCGATTCAATTATTATTAAAGTAGATATTAGCCCGCAGCACGAAAAAACAAACTTTAAATTAGATACGTTTAAATTGTGTTCTAACAATGAATATACTAAATATGATAAATGATTGTCAATCACACTGTCCTATAATGTCATTCGCAACATTCCATTTAAAATTCACTTGAAATAAATTAATTCGTTCATATAAGCATCAATTTGTATTTCTATATCAATGTCATTTTTATTTATATTATATTTTATTACATTTATATAAAATGCTGTCTCCACTTAAAGTAACTCATCATTCAGGGTTGTTTTAAAGTCCACGTTCGTCCGTCTATTTACTTATAAACGAATCTTTATGTCTATTAACATAAATTTAAATTAAACAAAATATAAAATGAATGAGTTCAAAGCACGCGGAATGCTTTTGAATCGCATTTTTCGATAAGAAAATGTCAAAACGCATTTATATTTTTATTAAATATTTGCATCTAATTAATTGGTATTTTGATAAAATAAAAACAAAACAAAAATGTGTTGTTTGCTTTTAATTAAATGATTAAAACCAATTGAGTTTTAATATACATTCTTTCGAAAATGAATTACAGTTCTTAGGTCAAAAAGTTCAACTATGACAATAATATAAAATAATTGAAACCTGACCAATGTGAACGTACCTTTGTATTCCAATACATCTTCAAGATTTCCTATTAGACAGTTTAAATTTATTTTCTTAAGCTCGATTCTGAATATTTATATGACGTATACATTTTTATTGAGACAATGACAATCAGAGAAATAATTGCATACAACTGATTTAATATGGATTATTTGAGTTAGAGGATTTACAGTAAATTGTGATTATTTCATACTTCGCAATAATTCAAACTATTAAAATGTCATCAAACTGTATTTTAATAAGTTCCGTCTTTTTAAAAGCAACAAAAAATGCAACTAATTTTATTGAAAATCATTTTGTTTTAATTTCACACAGAATCACTATCAAAAAGAAATTAATAATTACTCCTAAAAACTTGACAGATGATATAAATGAATTTCAACAAGTAAACAAACAGACCTTGGTTCGTTTGAATAATGGTTAAACAAAACAGATTTTCACTCACTGTCATGTCGCCTAGTTTAAATGAGGATCCAAATGTAGTTCAAACCTACTTCGACTGCTGAAACAGAATTTGATATTTATTTCTCATTTTGGTTGACAAGAAATATGAACCTTGTAAAACTTCTGTCAAATGACCTTAAGTGCACTTAGGTGTCAATAATAATTTAAATAATGTTTCTTTATTATTTTAAAATAATCAAAACATGACTGTAATTAAAACATTTGTCTCTTTTTCTTTTCAGGTAAATTGTGGTCTTATTTATGTATTTATACGAGTAAGTATTCTATGGATTGTTAAAATAAAGGGTGATCCATAGCCCTAGGTTATTTTGAGGAAGAAAAAGGTATGGAAAAGATGTCAATCTGCAACAAACGGTTTACTGAACATTGGTAATGTCATTACTTGTAAATAAATTAAATAAATTAGGTGGTTTACAACTCTCAACCATTCTTGTGTGCGAGGACTGATGTCAGGAATGGAAGAGGCCTACAATTTTAGACCGAATCCGAGCGGCTAATTTGAGAAAGCACTTTTTCATGACAAGAATTCGTCAATTCCTCGCAAGAGATACTTACCTTTGACGGATGAAAACTTAAGTCCCTAGCTAGTCTCCAGTTTCGCACGCCAAGTTGGTTGAGGTCTTCACCCACTTGAGTGCGCCACATGAGTCGCGGTCTTCCTGTACTACGCCTTACCTTGGGATTGGATTCGAAGACCTTCTGGGCTGGAGCGTTGATGTCCATTGGATTTACATGACTCAGCCATCTAAGCCGTTGGACTTTATTTCGTTCGTCGTTATATCTTCTCCTCCATTTTTCATCTATGCGTACGGGACCAAAAATCACCCGAAGAATTTTCCCTTGAAGCATCCTAAGACGATCTCATTTTTCTTTGGCAGGGTCTAGGCCTCAGCGCCATAAAAGAGAACCGGGATGATGAGTGTCTTATAGATGGAGATTTTAGGTGCTCGAGAGAGGACTTTACTTCTTAATTGCCTTCTAAGTCCAAAGAAGCAGCGATTTGCAAGAGTTATTCTTCGTTTGATTTCAGCGCTGGTGTCGTTGCCTGTGTTAATAGCGATGCCTATGTAGACAAAGTCCTTAACTACCTCAAAGTTAAAGCTGTCCATGGTGACGTTTTGTTCAAGACGTCTTGGTCTGGCCCTCAGTGACCACTAACCAATCTTCTTCGCTTCCGTCGCAATGCTCAAAAACGCTTCACTGACATCACGCTTTGATTTTCCAATTATGTCAATATCATCTGCGTATCCGAGTAATTGGATGGATTTTTGGAAGATTGTGCCTCTAGTGTTGACGGTTGAGTTTTGCACAATTCTTTCCAGAACGATGTTGAAGAAGTCGCATGACAGTGCATCGCCTTGTATAAAACATTTGTTGACATCGAATGCATCGGTAAGATCTTTTCCGACCTTCATAGAGCAGCGTGCATTCTGCATCGTCATTCTGCACAAACGGATAAGTTTGACAGGGATGCCAAAACTAGACGTTGCTCTGTAGAGCTCTTCCCTATGAATGCTGTCGTACGCGGCTTTAAAATCGATAAAGAGATGGTGGGTATCGATTTGAATCTCCTGGGTTTTTTCCAAGATCTGCCCTAGTGTGAATATTTGGTCGATAGTGGACTTTCCTGGTCTGAAGCCACACTGATAAGGACCAATCAGATTGTTGACGAACGGCTTTAGAAGTTCACATAATACGGCAGAGAGGATCTTATACGCAATGTTAAGAAGACTGATGCCTCTGTAGTTGGCGCAATTTAGATCGTCGCCTTTCTTATGTATCGGGCACACTATGCTGAGATTCCACTCATCGGGCATGCTTTCTTCCGACCATATTTTACAGATGAGTTGGTGCATGCTCCCTACCAAGTCATAGCATGCTGCTTAATATAGTTTGACAGCGATGCCGTCAGCTCCAGCAGCTTTGATTGACTTTAGTTTAGATGTAGCTATCTTCACTTCGTTAAGGTCGGGTAGCCGCAATTTATGCTCTGCGTCGCCGAGGTTGAGTGGTTCTATCTCCCTTACAGCGGAATTCGGTTCGCATCGCCGTTATATAATTTGGACAAGTGGTCTTTCCATATTCTCAACATAGTGGCTAGTACCCTTGGGAGGTTTTTCTTACCGTTTGATACAATTTGTGAACTTAATTCCTGGTGTGACATCCCTCTATCTTCTCGATCGCGCGCTTCTCATGCTCTCTTTTTCAAGAAGCCGGTGTTCCTCTGTCCTCTTCTGCTCGTAGAGGTCGCGAGCAGCTCTGATTCTTTTGTGCAGTGCTGCTTTGTATGCTTCATGCTTCGCTGCGTGAGATTGCAGGCAATCTTAGTCAAACCAGAGGTTTCGCTGTTGTTACCGTTTGAAACCTAGCACTTCAGAGGCTGCATCTCTGATGGCTGCAAGGCAATGTTGCTACTGGTTTTCGATGCTTAATGCAGGCAGCATAGGACTCCTTAAGAGGTTATTAGAAAATCGATCGGAAAAGTTCATGACAATCTCTTGCGATTGTAGCCGTCTAACTTCGAAACTTCTCACAGTACTTCCTTGTTTTGGCTTGGACCAGGATGTCCGTAGCAGCAGCGAAATCGATCAGCCTGAATCCGTTGTCGGGGGTGGTGTCATGCAGGCAGTATATCCCGATTGTGCCAGAGAGATGTCTTCTTTTCCTAGCTTGGCGTTAAAATCTCTGAAGACAATTTTAATGTCATAGCCAGGGCACTGCTCATAAGTCTTGTCCAAGAGCTCGAAGAACATAGCTTTGTTGTTGTCATCTTTCTCTTCTGTGGGGGCGTGTGCGCATATCAGGCTAATGTTGCCGAATTTAGTCTTGATGCGCATGGTCATGAGGCGCTCATTGATGCACCTATACCTGAAGACTTCTTGCCTAAGTCTGGCTCCAATGACGAAGCCGCATCCAAATAAGCGCTGTTGGTTTTCGTGGTAGCAGTCACCATAGTAAATATCGCAGTTTTTTATCCTCTTTTTGTCCGGCCCATCCCATCGTATTTCCTAGATGCCGGTGATATCTTCTTTATAGCAGTCTAGGGCCTCCGCTAATTGTTCGGCTGCACGTGGTCTGTTAAGGGACCTAACATTCCACGTACATATCCGAAGTTCGTTGTCCTTATTTCGTTTTCGTGGGTTGTCAACAGTGAATCCGTCCGTATCCGAGACTTGTTGGTGCTTCGAAACTAAGGTATTTTTTTACGTGGCCAGGAAGTCACACCCAAACCTATATGGCCTGATCCTTAGTATAACTCCAAGGACGGGGAGTCGGATAAACCGCTCCTTATAGGCCTGGGCTCCGAATAAGTCGTATAAGCCCTATAAGGTGTTCACTAAGTAGTTCAACCTTACTGGAACTGTAAACGCCACCGTTGATTCCATCTCGAGAATTCGTCCGCTGCCGTCTGGATAAGGGAAGGTGCCTTAGTTTAAACACCTCTCCCCCTCTCTCGTTTGCTGCCACCAACATATTTCCACTGGGGTTAGAACCCAATCTCCAGTTGAGCTACTAAGCACCCAATGTTCACCGCGGGGAGATGAGAGTAGGAGTTGATAGACAGAAGTGAGAAAAACCTGTGGACGCTTGTGTCCTCTCGAATGCACATGTCTACCATTTGAACATCCAACTCTACACCCGAGGAGATTAGGTATGTTCAGCAGTATTTGCACTGTCAAAATGTCAACGTACTGAAATCAGTCCGCGTTGACTGGACTCAGGCATTAACTGACTCATCATATTGTTTATTAATCTGCAACTGTCTAAATACTGAATTGACATCAGATGGCACTAGTGATGACTTGGTGGGTTCAACATTTTTGACGTTTCAATATAATAATCGCATTCGAACCCAAAAATATATAAATATCGACTTGTGGATGTCAGTGTTTTTGGGTGAAAGTGTAACAGGTGCAAAAAAAACAGTTTGAATTCATCATATAAAATAGTGAAAGTTCCAAATCAAAAGGCCTTGATTCTTTGCGGCTTTTAACGCCACTAATCGTATCTATTTACCCTATAAATTTCTTAAAAGCTCAAAAAAGCTATTGAACTAAAAATTGCCCTGTTTAGCAAACTTTCTCTTACTTTTTGTTCTTAAGATCTCTTAGATCATGTTTACTATATCCAAACTATCCCTTCTGTCAGATGGTATTATCAAAGTTGCCAGATTAAGTTTTTTTTTGGATTATAAGTTTCTGACGTGATAACTATTTTAAAAAATAGGCGTTTCACTTAAGTGTTGCATACATGTTGTTGTTTTTTTGCATTTGTGTTTCTGAAACCTTTCTCTATTAATCAGCACACATTTTGTTTATTTATTTAACAACGTAAACACAAGTATAGTTGACTACCTAAGCATTTTTTAATTCATATCTTATCTTATGATTTTTTTTGCGGTCTTATCTTATTGTTACCTAGTCTCACACCGACACCATTATGCGGATACATTTGGAATTGACTCATTTGGCGTCAGACTTATTCTAAGCAGTTTCCAATTGTTCACCTTCTTTCGAAACAAACGAAACTGTCAAGAGTACTTCGGTTCGTTTTAACTTTCGGCCGCTCTTTAAACGGTCCGTAAAAAAAAAGTTTAACTTTATCGTTGACAAGTTACAAGATAATTCCACAGTGACTGAGTGGTTAAGTTTAGTTCGTATACTTAAATGAAAATATGCTTCTGTCATATACTTAAAATATTGATACGCTTTTCGTATGTGTATATAAAAATTAAAACAAATCCCTTCTCAATTATTTAAAAAAAAAAAGGTTTGAAGTCTCTTATATACCACAAAAGCATTTACACCTAACGTCGGTGGTTATACTCGATTAAATGTCAGAAAACTGATGGGGCCCTCTTTAGTTTCTAACTTTGTGAGCATTGAAGTGGAACGGTTCTCTGTTATAGACGTTTGCAGTCTTATTGTTTTCTTTGTTCATTTAAAGTACTTTAATAGTTTTGAAGTTTCGATGAAATAAAGTTTTGGTGTTTTTCAATTTAATTTTCGAAACAAATAAGTTATGTATAATAACAACGGTAATGTCTGGGAGTCATGTAGATTTGTTCCACAAACGCAAGAGCTACTTTTCTATGAAGACGGTGAACGGTTTTCCCCATTCGATCCGAAAATCGCGATGCTTTCGAACTCGAATCCTAATTCGAATCTTTGTGTCAATGTGCAGACAGTGGTAAATCAGCGAGTTGCAAGTCCCCAATTTTTGACAACTGGCAGTGAGCATTGTGTGAATTTTAATTCACCATATATTCAATTGCCACCTGCTCCTGTAGCCTATACACCACCACCACCACCATTGCCAATGCTGCCAAATCACCAATTTATGTCATCTCCATCTGCATCATTACCAACACCACCACAGCCTGTACCTCCACCACCAGCAGTGCAACAGTTTGGCTGTGGTGGTGTAATGCCTGTCGCCCGTCAAATTATCACAGCTGCGCCGTACTACAATATGGACTGTAGAGAGGCAACTTTCGCGCCATGCCAAAATGCTCAACCTTGGACATATGCTTATTGTTATGGATACTTCAATCAACAGCCTTGTCAATTCACTGAGTTTGTTGATATCGAGGATTTTATGTAAGTTTGTATTAAAAAAAAAGTAGAATAATTTGACATGTATTGTATTGTCTATGATAGACAACTGTCAATTTTGAATATCAAGTGATGCTAACCAAATTTCGCAACAAACAGTCCATATTATAATATGTCAATTCATATACAAAACATTATTTAGCTATAGCCTAGCACGTTTGTTTACTTATTGGATTAATTTGACATCAGTAATTGATAAAGAAGTGCTGTCAATAAAAATATTATTATTATTATTATATTTGCAATGCAACTTCAAAAAAGAATGCTTCTGTATATTTCGAACAAAGTCCATTGATGTCAAATAAAATGACATTATATATTAAACTAGCCCTGAAAAACTTTCCAATTTGTTTATTCTATATCAGTCTCTCTCACACCCACTAATGTTTGTGACGATTTTTATCATCAAAAACGTAGAAGTGATTAGTTGCTTGTTAGATTTGATAACAATGAAAAATCATTTATAATGAATTGATTGTTATATTTTATTATTGATTTCATAAAGATTGAAATTAACATAAGTAATTTCTTTTTTTTTAATAGAGATCAATCTTAATATTGATTAAGTGTGCCAAATATTCCTATTTTATCATTTTACGTGAGTTTTAAACGAAAAAGTGAAGTACTTGGTGCGATATTTATCATGACCGGTATTTGCTGTATTCCAAAGTTTTTTTTTCTTGTTGCACATTCTGAAATCTAAACATTATTTTTATATTGAAGTAGATAAATTAGGTACTGGATTTCAAATACTCATTATTTTTAACTAGGTATAAATATTTCTGCGAAGTTCGTTTAATTTTTAAATTGGCAACACTGTTTGTAGTGAACAATACATTTGACAGCTAAAAGATAAATATGTAAACTTCACTTTAAGAAGCTTTACCACTCTTTCAGAACAGAACAATTTCCACAGGAATTGTCAGAACAGCCATATTCGAACAGGATTTTAACTGTCAAACTAAGTCATTTTCTGATTTCTCGAGTATTATTTGTAACATTTTCTATCAAATTCAGAATTTCTATTTTGGATAATCTGGTATTGATTTTAATTTATTTGCATCAAATTGAAGAAGAATACTCTTTGAAAAGCTAACAAATCATAAATTCTTAAAAACGTAGTCTTATTTGACAGCTTAGTTCGTTTTACGAAATTTTTCATTGACATTATAAAAATAACAATTAAAATGTCACAGAAATTATCTGACACTAAAAACGTCATTGCCAATTGAATACAAATCAAACATGATATTGTGTTTTTGCTTCAAATTCCCAAAGGGTTTTTAATCTGTCAAGTAGGTGAATTTGAAAATTATCCGACAGTAAAACATCATTGCCATCTTTTTGCAGTTACACATTTAAATTGAAAAACGAGATGTCAACAACTTTTAAGTCTTGTATCCATTCGTTTTGACGTTTATTAACCAAGAGTTGAATACAAATCAAACATGATATTGTGTTTATGCTTCAAATTCCCAAAGGGTTTTTAATCTGTCAAGTAGGATAATTTGGAAATTTTTTGACATTAAAACATCATTGTCATCTTTTTCCCTTTACACATTTAACTTGCAAAACGAGATGTCAAGAACTTTAAGGTTTTGTATCCCTTCGTTTTGACGTTTATTTACCAAGAGTTGAATACAAATCAAACATGATATTGTGTTTAAGCTTCAAATTCCCAAAGAGTTTTTCTTCTGTCAAGTAGGTGAATTTGGAAATTATCTGACATTTAACTTGCAAATCGAAATGTCAAGAACTTTGTATCCCTTCGAACATGACATTGTGTTAATGCTTCAAATTCCCAAAGGGTTTTTAATCTGTCAAGTAAGTGAATTTGGAAATTATCTGACAGTAAAACATCATTGCCATCTTTTAACATTTACACATTTAACTTGCAAAACGAGATGTCAAGAACTTTAAGGTTTTGTATCCCTTCGTTTTGACGTTTATTAACCAAGAGTTCAATACAAATCAAACTTGATATTGTGTTTATGCTTCAAATTAACAAAGCGGTTTTCTTCTGTCAAGAAGGTGATTTTGAAAATTATCGGACAGTAAAACCATTGCCATTTTTTTCCATTTACACATTTAACTTTCAAAACAAGATGTCAAAAGCTTTAAGGTGTAGTATCCATTCGTTTTGACGCTTATTAACCAAGAGTTGAATACAAATAAAACATGATATTGTGTTTTTGCTTCAAATTCCCAAAGGGTTTTTAATTTGTCAAGTAGGTGAATTTGAAAATTATCCGACAGTAAAACATCATTGCCATCTTTTTGCAGTTACACATTTAAATTGAAAAACGAGATGTCAACAACTTTAAAGTGTTGTATCCATTCGTTTTGACGCTTATTAACCAAGAGTTGAATACAAATCAAACATGACATTGTGTTTATGCTTTAAATTCACAAAGAGGTTTTCTTCTGTCAAGAAGGAAAACTGTCATTTCGTGAGATTCAAAAGACTTTATAGCAACAATTCGAGACCAACATTGGTTTTGTATTGGAAATAAAACTGTTTGTTTACATGATTTTCTATTTTTTGTATAGATATATCATTGAAAATGGAGTTAAGACTTATTGTTAAAACATTAAATACTCATTATTTTTAACTGGGTATAAATATTTGTGCGAAGTTCGTTTAATTTTTAAATTGGCAACACTGTTTGTTGTGAACAATGCATTTGACAGCTAAATGATAAATATGTAAACTTCACTTTAAAAAGCTTTACCACTCTTTCAGAACAGAACAATTTCCAAGAGAATTGTCAGAACAGTCATATTTGGACAGGATTTTAACTGTCAAACTAAGTCACTTTCTGATTTCTCGAGTATTATTTGTAACATTTTCTATCAAATTCAGAATTTCTATTTTGGAGAATCTGGTATTGATTTTAATTTATTTGCATCAAATTGAAGAAGAATACTCTTTGAAAAGCTAAAAAATCATAAATTCTTAAAAACGTAGTCTTATTTGACAGCTCAGTAGGTTTTATGAAATTCTTCATTGACATTATAAAAATAAGAATTGAAATGTCAAACCCCTTACTTGTTTAAAAATATTTCAATTTTGGAAATTATCTGACAGTAAAACATCATTGCCATCTTTTTCCATTTACACATTTAACTTGCAAAACGAGATGTCAAGAACTTGAAGGCCTTGTATCCCTTCGTTTTGACGTTTATTAACCAAGAGTTTAACACAAATCAAACATGATATTGTGTTTATGCTTCAAATTCACAAGGATTTTTTCTTCTGTTAAGAAGGTGAATTTGAAAATTATCTGACAGTAAAACATCATTGGCATCTTTTTCCATTTACACATTTAACTTGCAAAACGAGATGTCAACAACTTTAAAGTGTTGTATCCCATCGTTTTGACGTTTATTAACCAAGAGTTGAATAAAAATCAAACATGATATTGTGTTTATGCTTCAAATTCCCAAAGGGTTTTTAATCTGTCAAGAAGGTGAATTTGAAAATTATCTGACAGTAAAACATCATTGCCATCTCTTTGCATTTACACATTTAACTTGCAAAACGAGATGTCAAGAACTTTAAGGTGTTGTATCCCGTCGTTTTGACGTTTATTAACCAAGAGTTCAATACAAATCAAACATGATATTGTGTTCATGCTTTAAATTCACAAAGAGGTTTTCTTCTGTCAAGAATTCGAACTGTCATTTCGTGAGATTCAAAAGACTTTTTGGCAACAATACAAATCCACCATTAGTTTTATATTGGAAATAGAACTGTTTGCTTACATGATTTTTCTGTTTTTTGTTTAGATATATCATCGAAAGTGGAGTTAAGACTTACTGTTAAGACATTAAATGCTCATTATTTTTAACTGTATAAATATTTGTGCGAAGTTCGTTTAATTTTTAAATTGGCAACACTGTTTGTAGCGAACAATGCATTTGACAGCTAAAAGATAAATATGTAAACTTCACTTTAAGAAGCCTTACCACTTTTTCAGAACAGAACAATTTCCACAGGAATTGTCAGAACAGCCATATTCGAACAGGATTATAACTATCAAACCAAGTTACTTTCTAATTTCTCGAATTCAATTATTTCCATATAATTTTGGAGTTGGAGAAGGTGAAAAACTGTCAAAACAAAAATTCAGACAATTATGTTCGTTTATTTTTCCATTTTCTCATTTAATAGGAAATTTTATCACCTCATTAATTTTTTACTTTTGCCTATTAAAGAAAAACCGAAAGCTCAGATTTTATGCTCCTCTTTCATGACAGAGATGGGAAAATTTACTGAAGGCAATTTTCTGAACAAACCTATTTTTCGAACAGTCAATTCTAAATTCGAAGTCAAATTTTATTCGAGCGGAACTGCTGATACGTTTTATAAATCTGGGGAACACAAATGTTACGGGTGAAAGATTTATCGGGCGAAATTCATGATAAGGCTGAAGGAAACCCTTGATTGACATTATTAGAATAACAATAGAAATGTCACAACCCTTTCGTGTTTAATGTTTCAATTTTGGAAACTATCTGACGGTAAACATTTTTTCCATTGAAATATTAATGGCTGAATCACAAACAGGCTTCAGCTTCGTCTTCGTCTGCCTTACGGTGGGCCTGCTTCGAGGTTATTTCATCCCTCCAAAGAGCAAATATTTAGTTTGTTGACATTTTTTTTTACAGCTATTGAGCTGTCAGACAAAGCAAATGTTGAGATAATTGAAGTAGAGCTTCCGTTTGGAGTCACATTACGTTATATTACGTTCTTTTTCTTACGATTGTCAAACGAAACATGAGGTCGAAGCTCAATTGTGATAGCATGCATTGAATTGCTATGGCTGAACTCGTAAACGTCAGGTGAAGCCGAAGATGAAACGTGTTTGTGATTCACCCATAAAGCTGCAGAATGAGATGAAACAAACCTTAAGGTGTTGCAGTCATTCTTTTATGAATGGAGAAATTGATAAAGTCAAACATGATATTGTGTTTATGCTTCAAATTCAGAACTGTCATTTCGTGAGATCCAAGAGACTTTTTGGCAACAATTCGAACACACCATTCGTTTTATATACAAAATAGAACTGTTTGTTTACATTATTTTTCTTAATATTTTATCGTATTGGAACTTACAATTAAATATTTATACATTAACTCAATATAACTCCAAATCAACTCTGATTTAGCATCAAATAAACTTTGAGAGTGGTATTTACATATGTACATCACTGTATTTATCGGCAATATGTAAATTCAAAACTACTTTTGTCTAAATAATTTTCTAAATTAAACGACCTTGAGCTAGATTCGAAAATGATTATATAATACACAATAAAGTGATGGCGCATAATTTAATTTCGATGTAAACAATAATAAAAAAAAAATATTTAAGATTTGTTTTAAGTAAATCAATAAATTTTGTATCCAAGTGTGCTTATCATATTTTTTGGTTTATTTTGGTTTCTCTCTGCATTATTTTTATCGAAAACGTATTTAAAATTTCGGTCATCAATCAAAGCGCATTTTCGATAAATTTTTTCCTTATTCCATTATGACATAATTAATTAGAAATCTTAAACACGATAAGTCATTATGATTATAATGAAAAATTCCTTTTATTTGGATGATTTCAAATGATATGATTATTTAAACTTAAAGGTGGAAACACAATACAAAAATAATTTCAATATATAAACATACCTTTAAGAATTGTACATTAGCTGTCAATTAAGTATTAAAATAAAGATGTCAAACACTTTGTTGAAATTGATTGTGCTTTTATTTTGATGACAGAACAAAATATGTGTTTGACAGCTTTTATCTCAACGCATTCTCTTTGATGATTTTCATGGTAGTTCTTTTTTACCTCGAATACTTAATATTTAGATTCTATTTAATTTGATTTAAATGCACATAATTTGAGTATATTTTTATGAATATTTTAAAATACATATTTGTTTAAAGCATTAGGTTCTTCCTTTCTAACCATTGTAGGATTGTTATAAATTAACGACTTGAATTTTTAATTTTTAAGGCACATTTTTTCGAATAGAATTAATTCAGATTTATTAAATTTATGTACTTAGCTAATGGGCACGTTCAGACAACAATGGAATGCAGTCAACTGCATTTTTTGAACGCTAAATAAAACCAAGGCAGCTTGTTAGCTTGAAATTGAAATTCTCAATATGAAAAGTAACCATTTTACTCAAAACCTTAAATAAAATTGTGAAATAAATAACATAGCTATGAAATTCAGCTTTCAGTTGAATAAGAAAACATGTTTAGCTGACATTTTGACCAAATTAGACTTGACTTGATATCGTCCACAAGGGGACATGGAAATCTCCTGCTTAATCAACTGTCAACCAGATTGACCACATTGCGATCGACGCACGACACTTCTCCAGTATATAGGATATCCGAACTCTCCGAAGAGCCAACATTGAACCGGACCACTACCTCGTTATAGCCAAGGTACGGCTACGGATATCCTGGCCCAAGCCAAAACAAGAAAGTGATGTGAGAACTTAAGACGTTAGATGGCTACAATAGCAAGAGACTGCCATCTCCTTTTCCGATCGAGTCCCTAGTAAACTCTGAAGGAGTGAAAACCAGTGGCAACATTGCCTTGCAGCCATCAGAGATGCCGCCTCTGAAGTGCTAGGTTTCACACGGCCACCACAGCGAAACCCCTGTTTTGACGACGAATACCGGCAAGCGCAAGCAGCGAAATAAGAGGCATACAAAACGGCGCTGCAAAGAAGGACCGAAGTTGCTCTCGAGCTCGACGAGCAGAAGATGAGAGTGGAACATCGGCTTCTTAGATGGAAAAAAAGAGAGCATGAGAAGCGCGATCGAGGAGATAGAGGGATGTCACAACAGGAATGAGGTTCGTACATTTTACCAAGAGGTAAAAAAAACCTCCCAAGGGTACCAGCCACAAACCGAAGCCTGTAAAGCCTATAAGGGGAACATCGAAGTAAAACCGCAGTCTATGTTGAGAATATGGAAAGACCACTTCTCCAAACTATATAACGGCGATGATGAACCGAATTCCGCTGTAAGGGAGATAGAACGACTCAACCTAGTCGACGCAAATCAACAATTCCGGCTACCCGACCTTGACGAATTGAAGATAGCTGTATTCTAACTGAAGAATAACAAAGCTCGGTTAGGGAGCATGCACCAACTCATCTGCAAAACATGGTCGGAAGAAAGCATGCCCGATGAGTGGAATCTCAGCATAGTGTGCCCGATACATAAGAAAGGAGAAAGGAGTTTAGAAACTGCGCCAACTACAGAGGCATAAGTCAGAGCTGTGTCTAGTTTTGGCATACCTGTCAAACTTATCCGTCTGTGCAGAATGAAGATGGAGAATGCACGCTGCTCTATCAAGGTCGGAAAAGATCTCACCGATGCATTTGATGTCAAAAAAGGTTTTAGACAAGGCGATGCACTGTCATGCTATTTCTTCAATATCGTTCTGGAAAGAATTGTGCAAAATTTAACCTACAACACTAGAGCCACAATCTTCCAAAGGTCCATCCAACTACTCGGATACGCAGATGATATTGACATAATTGGAAGATCAAAGCGTGATGTCAGTGGAGCGTTTTTGAGCATTGCGACGGAAGCGAAGAAGATTGGTTAGTGGTCACTGAAAGCCAGACCAAGACGTCTTGAACAAAACGTCACCATGGACAGCTTTAACTTTGAGGAAGTTAAGGACTTTGTCTACCTAGGCACCGCTATAAACACAGACAACGACACCAGCGCTAAAATCAACCGAAGAATAACTCTTGAGAATCGCTGCTTCTTTGGACTTAGAAGGCAATTGAGAAGTAAAGTCCTCTGTCGAGCATATAAAATCACCATTTATAACACACTCATCATTCTGGTTCTCATTTATGGCGCTGTCAAAGAAAGTTGAGATCGTCTTAGGACGTTTCGAGAGAAAAATTCTTCGGGTGATTTTTGTTCCCGAACGCATAGATGGAGAAGATATAACGACGAACTGTACGGGCTGTAAAGCGACACTGAATTAGTTGACATAATTAAATTCCAAAGGCTGGGTCATGTAAAGCGAATGGACATCAACGCTCCAGCCCGGAAGGTCTTTAAATCCAATGCCAAGGAACGGCGCAGTAGAGGAAGACCGCGACTCAGGTGGTGCAGTCAGGTGGGTGAAGACCTAAACCAATTTGGCGTGCGAAACTGGAGACAGGTAGCTAAGTACCGGGCTGGCTGTGGACGCATAAGGCCCAGGTCCCCTCGGACTGTAACGCTACCTTAAGTAAGTAAGTATTTGCTTGAGGCTATGTACTTAAGAGAACAGAATGAAATTTTAAGTAATTTGAATAAAGATAGGATAATGACAAGACTGCACCTTAGGTTCTTTACTATTTTTTCGATAACTTCGAAAAGTAGAATCTATAAAATAACATGTACTTTACATTAGTTGAAGTCAGTCTGGGGATAAAAGAAATTTGAAAATAAAAACAGCTTTTGAGATGCTTTTTAAACAAACCTTGAGGCTACCAAAATATTTAGTAGGTACGAGACTACTTCGCAAAAAGTCAAAATGCACGATAGCTAACTGTCCCAAAAATACTGAAAGTCTTAGTATAGAAGAAATATTCAAGTTTATAGAAGTTTTGTTTTGTTTAAGATACTTAAGCGGAAAGGTAATAATATGCATACTTTAAAAGTGTCAGTTTGTCAAAACAAAATTTTACTCATTGAAGTAAGTCATTGTTTATTGACCATGCTCACAACTTCATGAGTCAGTCATAAAAGAATCTATTCAAATATTCATCAGATCTTAGTAATAAAAAACTACATTGGCTGAATAAATTAAAGATACAATCACTTGAACTGAAGAATCGAAATATTATTGAAAAACCACTTTAAAAAAAGAAAAACTTGTTTTAACTACATCCAAAACACTGTCATTGATCAAAAATAAACAACAAGCCTCCAACAATTAACCTTCGCAACCTATTTTCAATTTTTAATTAGTATTGTTTTGATCAAACAAATCAACTCGAATTTTCTTCACTTCGTTCCTATATTCATTTTCAAAAAGTGTGAAACTAAAAGAACCTACATAAATTATATGCGGTTCTCTATATACATTTATGTATATCTTTCATTTTATTTTAATAATAAATCGAGGTTAACGACCGATCGTGTGTATAGATATTTTTCTATCTCACTTATTTAATCATAGAAAATTTGCCTCTTAGATAAAACAACAAAAAAAAACGTAACTAAAAATCATACATAAATCATGAAGAAATAAACGAAAATAAACAGAACTTGAAACAGAACCAGAAATGTTGCACAAACAGTGCCGAAGTTTGACATTTACAAGAGGATTAAGTTTTGTAGGCCTCAAATTAAAAGGGGCACTTCCAAAAATATTGTATTGATAAACTGATGCTGTTAATTGTGCTTTTTTAAAAGGTAACTTTTCAATGAAATTTATGATAACTAGTGACACCATTTACTGGCTTTTTTGACAACTGTAGGAAACAGATGGATTAAAGAGCGATACAGCGTGGAATGGTAGAGATGGATATAACGAGACACGTAGAATAAGGGAGAGAAAGAGAGAGAGAGAAAGGCGCATCAAAGTGAGACTGAGACATACAGAACAGAAACAGAAACAGAAAGGGAGAGACAATTACAAAACAAAACACATACGATAAAGATAGATTTGACGTTTGACATTTAACTTTGAAGAAATTTTATTTTTAACAGTACAGGGTCAGGTTATATAAGGAACTTAAGAGTAAGGCAAGTTTCTAGTATCTGATTGGGAAGTTACCAAGAATTCTAATAAAGGCAACTTTATTGGAAATTTGTTTGGAAAGTTAGTCAAGAACATTCTCCCTAACTATTAAGTGGAGACCAATTATGTCAAAATGACATATAATCATGTTTTTTTTTTCATTTAACTGTAAGTTATTGTTGGACTTGTAGCTTAGGTAGAGAGTGTTTTGTAGACAATAATGTTTTCTGGTAATTTTTGCACGATTGAATGAAAGCCGAACTTAGCGAAGTAGAGTTTTGAGTTTTTAATTTTTAACATTTGACAAACTAACTACTTGCCTGGGCCAAAATTTACGTTCAAAAAATGTAGTTAACTGCAAGTGATGTCTCTTATGTTGTCTGAACCGGCCCAATTTCTAAACAAACCATTCTCTTTTGACAGTTCTTTTTAAATCAGCACACGAGCTGAGTTTCGAATTGCATACAATCGTACCTATTTGACACTTGAACAATGAGTTAAGGAACGATATATTGTTACAAATCGTAATAATTTCAACTTTTAGGAACGACAGTAGTTAACGATTTTTACCAATTTTACATAATTGACAATAGTGAAGTCAAATAGTGGACAGTATCACTTACTTAAGGTTGCGTTACAGTCCGAGGCTGACCTGGGCCTTAACCTACATCAGCCAGCTCGGTCTTCACCCACCTGAATGCACCACCTGAGTCGCGGTCTTCCTCTACTGCGCTGTTCCTCGGCATTGGATTTGAAGACCTTCCGGGCTGGAGCGTTCATGTCCATTCGATCTACGTGACGCAGTCATCTAAGCCGTTGGACTTTAATTCTGTCAACTAGGTCAGTGCCGCTGTTCAGCCCGTACAGTTCTACGTTACATCTTCTCCTCCATTCTCACTCTATGCGTACGGGACCAAAAATCACCAGAAGAATTTTTCTTTTGAAGCATCGTAAGACGCTCTCATCTTTAATTGACAGGATCCAGGCCTCAGCGCCATAAATGAGAACCGGGATGATGAGTGTCTTAGTGAGAGGACTTTTCTTCTCAATTGCCTTTTAAGTCCAAAAAGCAGCGATTTGCAAGAGTTATTCTTCATTCATTCATTAATAGCGGTGCCTAGGTAGACAAAGTCCTTAACTACCTCAAAGTTATAGCTGTCCATGGTGACGTTTTGTCCAATACGTCGTCGTTCAGTGTCCTTTTTTGATGACAGCATATACTTGGTCTTGCCCTCATTGACCACTAAACCCATCTTCTTCGCTTCCGTCGCAATGCTCAAAAACACTCCACTAACATCACGCTTTGATCTTCCAATTATGTCAATATCATCTGCGTATCCGAGTAATTGGATGGATCTTTGTCAGATTTTGCCTCTAGTGTTGACGGTTGAGTTTTTCACAATTCTATTCAGAACGAAGTTGAAGAAGTCGCATGACAAATGCATCGGTGAGATCTTTTCCGACCTTGATAGAGCAGCGTGTATTCTCGGAAAAGTGTCAAAACTAGACATTGCTTAGTAGAGTTCTTCTCTATGGATGCTGTCATACGCGGCTTTAAAATCGATAAAAAGATGGTGGGTATTGATTTGAAGCTCCTAGGTTTTTTCCAAGACCTGCCGTTGTGTGAATATTTGGTCGATAGTGGTCTTTCCTGGTCTGAGGCCATACTGATAAGGACCTATCAGGTTGTTGACGAACGGCTTCAGACATTCACAATATACTTCAGAGAAGTGCTTATATGCATTGTTAAGGAGATTGATGTCTCTGTAGTTGGCGCAAATTAGAGGGTCTCCTTTTTTATGTATCGGGCAAACTGTGCTGAGATTTCACTCATCGGGCATGCTTGCTCTCTACCAAGTCACAGCCTGCTGCTTTAAATAGTTTGGCAGCGATGCCTTAAGCTCCAGCAGCCTTGTTTGACTTCAGTTTAGATATAACTATCTTCACTTCGTCGAGGTCAGGTAGGCGGAATTGTTGATGGTCCCCTAGGTTGAGTGGTTCTATCTCCCTTCCAGCAGAATTCGGTTCGTCATTGCCGTTATATAATTTGGAGAAGTGGTCTTTCCATATTCTCAACATCGACAACATCGGGTCTACTACGATGTTCCCCTGATCGTCCCTACAGGCTTCGGGTTGTGTGGCACAATAGTCCTTTAAGAAATAGGGCCTAGTGACTTACAAGTTTTAACCACACCTGTGTGCGAATAATTTTGTCATCAATGAAGAGTATCTACAGTTTTAAGCCGAACCCGAACGGCGTATTTGAGAAGGCACTTTTCATGACAAGAATTACTCTTGGAGGATTTGTCAATTCCTCGCAAGATGCAGCACCCGTGAAATAAGATGGCACTGGCAGTTGAAATGGAGCCGGCAATACAGTGCTAAGCACTAATAATCACGCCACGGGTTTTACTGCTCATTTTAAAGATGTTTGTTCAATAAATTTTAAAGCTTTTGATTAAACTGAAAAGGAAATTTACGTAACGTATTTTAAATTTTTGCGGTGTTATGGCTTTTCTAGTAGCCATTCAGTCACTAAAACGGCCTAGTCACTGATAAAGCTTCGGTTCCCATCGATCACCGAGATCAAGCATCAGTGAGCGTGGTTAGTAGAAAGATGGGGGACCGTCTCGAAACCTACTGCGTGCTGTTGTCATGTGTTCTTTCTTTCTGTTGTTCTTTCTCTTCTGTCCTTCTGTCTTGTATTAATGTCTTGTGTTGTTATCACCTTACATAGCCTAGTTGCTCAAGGTGCTGTGATCTCTAGTCTGCACATTTATGTGCAGAGTAGTGTGAAATGTAATGTAATGTAATGTAAAAATTTAAATTTTTGCTAATGAATAACTTGGATGATATTTGCCTAAAGTTCTTCAACCGTTTCCGTATTGTCTGCTTAATCTAGGTCCTTGACCGATACCGTCGTATCATCTCCGAGACACATGCACAAAATGGCCGATGCTTAACAGCCTTAACTTTTGAAATAGGTTTTCAATATTTTCTAACGTTAAGTAATCTTAAAACGGCTCATTACGTTTTGTGGACATAAAATACTAGTTTCTGTCAAAATATTGCTCGGGAAACAGTTGTCAATGTCAGAATAACATCTGATTTAAAATCTTTATCCACCTTGTACTATATTCTCTAACAAAACTACTGTTTTATTGATCTTTTCAAAATGAAAGTCTAAAAGTCTTAACTGTTTTAGCATTTTTATTTTATTAGAAAAGTTTTATGTATGTGTATGTATAACCTACTTATCAAGTTTGTATAATATGATAATAACAGCATTGCACTTAAAACCATAGACATTTTACAACAAGTTATAAAACACTTTATTGTGAGTACAATTATTAAAAATAAATTACTTTAAATTAATTTCTAAATATCAGAAATAATCTTAATCGCACCCACAATTATTTATTAATTCTTCTAATTCAATTAAATGAACGTATACCTATGTAGGTTCTTAAATAATATTTATTGCACCCAAGTTTGAAAAAATTACATAAATTGTTAGTACATTAGATAACATATATCATTTCATCTAATTCAGAATGCACTCAAGGATTTTTACAAACGAATCAATTAATTTACGCCTTGATTTCAGTAGAAGATTACTACAAAATGACAGAATTTAAGGCTAGGCCCATCTACACTTCCAAATGATGATAAGACACATCTAAAAGTGACATATATTTCAAATACGTCATTTTTTCGGAGACAGAACTTAAGGCAAGTTCAATTGACAGTGACAGAGTGACATTTATTTTCAATACGTCATTTTTTCGGAGTCTGCATAGTTTAAGTGCAACTAAAGAAAGTTAATAACTGAATAGTTATTACATGTTAACTAATGGTACCTATTACACTACCAAATCCCATCAATACCATCAAGTGCTGACTGGACATTTTTTGAAGTGACGTTAAGTTCCATTTTTTTTTGTCAAGTTGTCATTACATCTAAAAATTAAATCACTAAATAATTAAATTGAGGTAACTAATGGTGCCTATGACACCACAAAAAGATAAAAACACACTCCTGTCAAAATTTAAGTCAACTTTAATCCCCAGCTGCATGTTAATATGATGTAATATTAATCATTAGAAAAAACGATGACAATAAACAAAAATAATCTGTCACTTAGGAGTTTGTGTCGCGCCCACGCAAAACTGGTCGGAGTAGTATATAAGGTACATTGACTTTTCGAGATTCTTTTTGTTTGTATTGTAAAAGGTACACGCATTCATCACGCCAAAAAAAGTCTCAAACACAAAATATAAGTGGAAAAACCAGAAAAACCAACAAATGTCAAAACAAAACAACACTTCGGAAGTGACAACTGCGGATTGAGTTAGCGATGAACGCAGACATGCTTTTTCGATAAAATCACATACACATAAGAAAGAGTCTCCAAAAGTTTTTTGGTTTGTTTATAATATTTAGGTATTGTTTAAAAGAATAGGTATGCAAATGTTGTGGTTTTATGATACCACAAAAAAATTCTGTTTGTTTTTTGAGTATTGTGTTGCACTTTGAAAAAAAACAATGCTTTATAAAAATTTTATAACTCGTTGAGAGCGATTAGTAGTCAAATCATGTCCAAATTTCATTGCTTCGATTCAAGAGCGTTTACACTTTTTTTAACTATCTTTATAGCTGCTTTTTTTTGTACAACTTACTGTACGAATTTGAGTGACGTTCAAGCCAAGCTCCAATAATGGCTAATTGACGTTTTTCTGGATTTTTTTTTCTTTCAAAGTTCGATTTATGGCGAGGATGTTTTGAGAATATCAATTTGATAATTATTTTATAATGTATTTATGTGTCTGTATTTGAATATGTGTGTTTATTGTTTGATAATAGTTTTGTATTTAAAGAGGGGATTTGAAATGAGGAATTTTGATATTTATTTATCTGAATTTCACTTTAAATAAGAAAAGAACAGCTTGTTAACAAAACAAATAATAAGCAACAATAAAAAATTCAATGATTACTTTAAGCTTCGGTTAGACATTTATTATTGACATTTTATATTGACATTAGATAAATATATCAAAGTTTTATTTGTTTGTGTATTTAGCTGGAGTTTTAAACATTTTATGTAGAACATAACATTTCCAAAACAAAACATTTCTGCCAATCTATGTAATAAATAGCAAAAATCTTAAATGGATTCCAGCAATAAGAAATAATAATCAGGGTCGTGTTAGTGAGGGAATTTTATGTGGAATTAAAAATATTACGACAAAAAATCAAATAAAGTATAAAGTTAATGAAAACAAAGTCATAATATTTAGATTGTTTCTTCAACACGACACTTTCACTAAAAATTCCAATCTATTTGAATTTTGGTAAATGGAACCTAAGGATAATGAAAAAATTTTAATAATCCGTGATCTAAACGGTCGGATAGGGGAGTTCCAAAACACCTTTTATGAATGCTGTCACTGTAGAAAAAGTGATAATCTAGGAAACTTTACTTTTATTAGCAGTCAAGGTTGCTCTGTTATCGATTATTGAATAGCCAAATGTGAATTGCTTGACATTGTGAAAAATTTCAACGTTATCCCTGCAACCTATTCATTACATCTTCCCATTTGGGTCTCTTGTGAGTTTTAATTCCAACTTATTTATTTTCAATAACAAAACGATACCAGTTATTTAAAATTACGTTGGATTGATAAAAAATATGATATTTATAGGCAAAATATGAATTAACATTCAATCGATCTTTCGCTATCGATTGAGAATACAATCGATGTATAAACTAATCCTATTATTACAACCATAAGAGAGTCAAGTGTCACCTACTCAGGAAACAGAGGCATTTTTTACAATTGAAGCCGGTATGATGATGCCTGCAGAAAGAGCAGAGAAATATCTTTAAAATGGTTGAAACTCTTCAGGAAAACTAACAACTCAGCCTTGAAATATCTTACTTACTTACTTAAGGTTGCGCTACAGTCCTGTGTGAACTAGGGCCTCACCCAACAAACTTCTCCATATAGCTCGGTCCCTATCTAGATGTCTCCAGTTTCGCGCTCCAAGTTGGGTGAGGTCACCTTCCACTTGTGCGCGCCACCTGATCCGCGGTCTTCCTCTACTGCGCTGTTCTGTGGGTGCGGACTCGAAGACTTTCCGGGCCGGAGCATTGGTTTCCATGCGCTCTACGTGACCCAGCCATCTTAGTCGTTGGACTTTTACTCTTCTTGCTAAGTCTACGTCGCTGTACAGCCCGTACAGTTCGTCGTTCCATCTTCTCCTCCACTCCCCTTCGATGCATACGGGACCGTAGATCACACGAAGAACTTTTCTCTCGAAGCGACCCAAGGTGCTTTTCTCCGCTTTTGTCATGGTCCATGCTTCTGCACCGTATAGCAGGACGGGGATGATAAGGGTCTTATAAAGCAAAACTTTGGTCCCTCGAGACATTACTTTACCACTCAATTGCTTTATTAGTCCAAAGAAACAGCTTTTAGAAAGAGTTATTCTGCGTTTGATCTCAGCGCTGGTGTTGTTTTCTGCGTTTACAGCGGAGCCTAGGTAGACGAAGTCCTTGACTACATCAAAGTTACGTCTGTCGATTGTGCCGTTTTGACCAAGAAGTCGGTGTTGTATGTCCTTTCTAGACGACAGCAAGTACTTTGTTTTGCCCTCATTAACCGTTAAACCCATTTTTGCCGCCTCTGCCTCAATACTCACAAAAGCCCCATTGACATCATGCTGAGTTCTTCCGATTATGTTAATGTCATCAGCATATGCCAGTAATTGGACAGACTTTTGAAAGATAGTTCCTCTAGTGTTGATGTGTGAGCTCTGCACTATTCTTTCAAGCACGATGTTAAAAAAATCGCATGACAGCGCATCACCTTGTCTAAAACCTTTTTTGACATCGAAAGGTTCTGTGAAGTTCAATCTTTATGGAGCAGCGCGAATTCTCCATAGTCATCCTGCACAAACGGACGAGTTTGGCAGGAATGCCAAAACTACACATGATTCTTTACATCTCGTCCCTGTGGATGCTGTCATATACGGCCTTGAAATCTATGAAAAGATGGTGGGTGTCGATTTGGTGTTCTTGGGTTTTTTCCAGGATCTGCCGTAATGTGAATATTTGATCAACTGTGGACTTTCCTGTTCTAAAACCACATTAATAAGGACCTATCAGGTTGTTGACGATGGGCTTTAGACGTTCACATATTACGGCAGACAAGATTTTATAGGCGATGTTAAGTAGACTTATTCCTCTATAGTTGGTGCAATACTGAGGTTCTATTCAGCGGGCATGCTTTCTTCTGACAATATCTTACAGATAAGTTGGTTCATGCTCCTAACCAACTTATCTACAGCTGCTTTAAAGAGCTCGGCATTCAAGCCATCCGCTCCAGCGGCTTTATTAGCTTAAATATGGCAATCTTTACTTCGTCTAAGTCGGGAGGACGGGATTGTTGACTTTCGTCGTCTATATTGAATGGATCATCCTGCCTGACAGCGGAATTCAGTTCTTCGTCGCCGTTATACAGTCTGCAGAAGTGGTCCTTCCATATCCTCAGCATTGACTGCGGTTCTACTATGATGTTTCCACTTTCGTCTTTGTGTGCCTGTGAATTTCGTTTCACCTGTTCATAAAACTTTCGAGCCTCATTCCTGCTTTTATACCTCTCAACGTCTTCGACCGCACGCTTCTCATGCCCTCTCTTTTTCCTTCTGAGAAGTCGGTGTTTCTCTCGCCTCTTCTGCTCATAGAGTTCATGAGCAGCTCTCGTCGTTTTATGCAGCGTCTCTTTGCGTGCATGTTGTTTGGCTGCATTTGCCTGCCGACATTCCTCATCAAACCAGGGGTTCCATGTTGGTGGCTGTTTGAAACCCAGCACATCAGAGGCGGCTTCTCTGACTGCATCGAGGCAATGTTGCCACTGGTTTTCGATACATTGTGTTGGCGGCAGAGAACTTCGAGAGAGGTTACTTGTAACTCGGTCGAAAAAGGATTTGGCGATCTCTGGTGATTGTAGCCGTTCGACGTTGTACCTTCTCCCAGCACCTCCCTGTTTTGCCTTGGGTCTGGAAATCCAAAGTGCTACCTTGGCTACAACGAGGTAGTGGTCCGAGTCGATGTTAGCTCCTGGGAAAGTTCGGACATCCATAATGCTGGAAGCGTATCTGGCGTCGATCTCAATATGGTCAATCTGATTGACGGTAGATTAATCTGGAGAAGTCCAAGTTCCTTTGTGGATGTTGAGGTGTGAAAAACGCGTACTTTCTACCATGACGTTTCGCTCCGCAGCAAAATCTATGAGCCTGAATCCATTGTCGGAAGTGTTGTCGTGCAGGCTGTTCTTCCCGATTATTCCACCAAAGATGTCTTCCCTTCCTAGGCTTATGTTGCCGAATTTAGCCTTGATGCGGATGGTCATGAGGCGCTCATTGATGCACCTATAGCTCAAGACTTCTTGCCAAAGTATGGCTCCAATGACGAATCCGCATCCAAATAAGCGCTCCAGTCACCATAGTAAATACCGCAGTTTTTCATCCTCTTTTTGCCCGACCCATCCTATCGTATTTCCTGGATGTTGGTGATATCTGCTTTATATCGTTATAGGGCCTCCGCTAATTCTTCTGCCGAACGTGGTCTGTTAAGGGACCTAACATTCCAAATGTTATCTGAAAAATAGAAGACAAATAATTCTCATAAAAACCTATGTCCCTATAAAAAACAACAATATGTGCAAAAAATAGCTCTTAAAATGATTCAATGCAGGGATGCTTAAGAATTCTGGAAAAATTTACGAGTTTTAGGTAACGGAAACAGATCGAATGTTTTTCCAATCAGTATCGACATGACGGGCTCATATTTCTAAAAACTTACAAAAGTAGATCCTAACCTATCTTATGTAATGTTTTGCGTTACCTTTTATTGACATCGAAGACCTAGACAGTCCGTTCCCAATGCCAGAAGTACTTGTTGCCTTAGAAAACATAAAAAACAATAAGGCTTCGGGTTTAGATGGCATCTTAAATGTCAGCTTACAATTTTTAGAACATATTGTAATATTCTCCTGTTCTCGAAGTTAGTTTTCTTAATCACTAGATGTTTCTCGATGATTAACAAAGTGAGTTCTCCTATGTTGCCCCTTATTTTATTCTACTATAACACGATATTAGGATTGATCGTCCCGAACAAATCCATCGTTATCATCACCAATGTAGCGGTGTATTCGGTCGCGATGTACAACTTTAGGTTTTCCTCTGACTCCGTTTTGTATCCGGTACACGACATCATTGATTTTTTGAATGACTGTATATGGACCTTCCCAGTCCCGTTGACGGTGACAACCCTTTTAATCGATGGGGATTGTAAAGCCATACCCGATCTCTAGCTTGGAACTCTGTTGTTGTCGCTCGTATATCGTAGCGTGTCTTCATTCGGTCACTGAACATCTTTATTTTTGACCTGGTATTGTCGTGGTTTTGAAGGAGTCTTTCTTTGAGGTCATCAATGTAGTCATCCTCGGCTTTCGGCTCAGACGCGGGACATCCAAATTTTATTTCGCTCGGCAGTCTGATGTTCCTTCCTATCAAAATCTCAGACGCCATCAAAAACAGTGGAATATGTCGATCCCAATCTCGCTGGTTGTCGTCCACAACTTTTCAAAGATGTTCCTTCAGGGTTCAGTCAAATCGTTCAACCATGCCGTCAGATTGTGGGTGGAGTGGTGTTGTTCCTGTCTTCTTAATGTCAAGAAGTCCAGAAACTTCCTGAAATATGTTTGATTCAAAATTCCTTCCCTGGTCAGAAGGCAGTTCTTATGAAACGCCGAATTTGCTCTGAGTTGAAGTTGGTTTGGAATGGCGTATGCTTCAGGCCACTTGCTGAAGTAATCCATGACGACCAGAATATAACGATTTCTATTATTTGTTTCCGATCCATAAAAAACGAGATCCTAATCTCTCCGAAAACTACAAAGGTATCTCTGTTCTCAATTCATTACGAAAACTGTTTAATCAGATGCTATATCTTAGACTTGTACCTTGGGTTGAAACAAACAACAAAATAAATTGTTTTCAAGATACGTCAAATTTTTACTCCAACTAATTTCGCTAAACGTTTTTTGGATAAGAAAACTTATCTCAATGCTTTTCTTGTAGATTTTAAAGCTGCCTTTGATACTATAAATGAAAAACTATTACTTTTCAAACTAGCAGGTGTTGGATTATCAACAAAATTTTGAAGAATATATGAGAAACTTCTTTCGAATACAACAGCGGTAGTTTCTAATGGTAGAACCTCTTCGCAGCAATTTAAGACAGAAATGGGTGTCCCGCAAGGTTGCATCTTGAGTCCTCTGTTCTTCTCACTTTTTATTAACGACATTGAAGACAGTGTTCCAGGGGGTGTATATTATGGTGGTTTGCTTATTAAAGTGCTTTTATATGCGGATGACCTTTTCATTCTTACTGATAATCCGGTAACTCTACAACTCCAAATTAACAAACTTAACCAGTATTATAACTCTTGGGATCTTCAAATAAATACTTCAAAGTCGAAGATTATGGTTTTTAGATCTCATAATCATAATGTCAGAAATGACCTTTCTTGGAACCTTAAAGGTGAAAGAATGGAGGTAGTTAAAAAATACTTGGGTCTTACAATAACACAAACTTAACTTTAAACATTGGACCTAATATAAAAGGTAAAACATCAGTTGCGAAATCAGCCATTAACTGCATATGGTGAAGTTTTTTTAATAACAAATGTATCGAACCGATGGTAAAGTTCATAGTATTTTAGCAACAATCAAAAGTTCACTCTGTTATGCTAATGAAGTGTATGGTTACGAAGTATGTGAAGACTTTGAAGTTATCCAGAGATATTTCTTCAAACGTGTATTGTCGAATCTGGACTACCTCCAATTTTCTTAAAAAACCTTAAGGCAAATGCGTACTATATTGTCAAAGTTTTAAAAAGATGTGATAATAATCTTCAAAGAAAAGTACTCATGATTGCACTTCAGCGTTGTTACAGGCCGTTCAAAGATTGGCAAGAATTGGCTCCTAAATATACGAGTAATACGACATTGAATTTAGCCTTGAATAACTTTGGGGCATGGAAGGATGAATTCTATGACTGCATCCCAGCAATTGACGAACAAATATTTCAAA